>NC_140034.1:27914132-28514132 GCF_963513975.1 Fringilla coelebs
CCATCATGAATGTCCTGTGCAGAGTTCTTCTTATTGAAAATAATAAATTAGTATTCAAATAAATGCTCAAGAACTAATTCTGGAAACAGCTGTGGCTACAGGCAGTATAAATAGGGTGATAAGGACTCTAGGAGCTACTTAACTAAAATGCATACAAATGTTTTCAGAACAATCATTTTACTACAGTGTGTTGGAGGTTTCTTTTAAAGTGCTTATAGCACAGAACTCCACATATTTTTTGGGTTAATTTGGATGCAATCTTAACTTCCTTGAAGTCAAGAAAATTCCCCTTGATTTCTGGGAAAACGTAATTGCAGCCCTCATCTTTAAACCGGTATATTTCAGAACACAAATATAGTAAAAAAACCCACTACAACTGCAACAACATTTAAGTCATAATTTTTGGGCAGGGGAGAATTGTTTAGTGGCTTTTGTGTTTGGTTGGGTTTTGGTTGTTTGTTTCCTTTTTGGTGGGTTTTTTTTTGGTTGGTGGTTTTTTTTTAAATGTAGCTCATATGGTAAATGAATAGCCTTTCTTTTTTTTCCTAAATATGAAACTCAACCTAGTTTTTTTTCACAGAGAGTACAGTAACAGAATTAGAGAAGCAAACCCATAAATTTTAAAAATTACCAGATGTTTTTTCTCCCTTTTTTATCCTGAAAACTTCATCCAAAGGCTGACTTGTGTTTACCAGCACTGAAAGGACTGAAGGGAGAAGGATAAAGGAACAGAGAACAGAGTCCAATTCTGTGCTTCTCTTCATAATCTGCAGGCAGTATTTTTTCCAATAAGTAATAAAACTCAAAGAGTTTAATACCATTCTAGTTTTAAACCTTGAAAATTCTTGATATAACTTAGGAATATATAAGAATCATGGTTTTAAGTATTATTTACCTTGAAGCAAGAAATAGAAACCCTATTTTTAGCTTTTAACTGTTGAAATTGTAAATGTCAATCCTTAGTAGTGTCTATGTTTTGAAGAATTCCTCTGAGGCTAAGTTAGAAGTCAATGCTAATATGTTACAGCCATTCTTTGGCTGGAAGATGGAATTAAAAAGCAATGTGTAAACTGTCAGTGAGTAGAGCTGTAGTATTTACATTGTGTGATAATGGCTTACAGAAAGTGGAGAATCTTATTTCAGTGCCAATGTCTCGGAATGTACTGCACAACAGAACAGCAATCATAAATATATGAATCAGGTATAGTTAGTCTCAATGCCTACTGAATCCAAAGCAAAAAAAAGGCCAACCACACACCCATAGAATCACAAAATTATTAGAGCTGGAAAGGAACTTTGGGGTTCACCTGGTCCAACTGCTCTGCCAAGGCAAGGTCACCTAGAGCAAGTTACACAGAAACATGCCCAGGTCGGTTTTGGATGTCTCCCGGGAGCAAGAATCCCTTACCTCCCTGGGCAGCCTCTTCCAGTGCTCTGCCACCCTCAATGAAAAGTTGTCCCTCATGTTGAGGAGGAACTTGTCTTTTATTTATGACCATTGCCCCTCATCCTGTCACTGAAGAGTCTGGCATCACCCTCTTTGCACCTGCCTCTGAGATATTTATGTGTGTTAATAAGATTGTCTCTCAGTCTTCTCTTCTCCAGACTAAACAGGTCCAGCTCCCACAGTCTCTCCTCAGAAGAGATGCTCCAGACCCTGAATCATCCTTGTAGCCACCATGGACGCTCTCCAGAAGTTCCTTGTCTTTCTTGTACTAAGGAACTCAAAACTGGATGCAGCACAGCAGATGTGGCCTCACTAGGGCCGAGTAGAGGAGCAGGATCACCTTCCTTGATCTGCTGGCCACCCTTGTCCTAACTCACCCCAGGATATCATTGGCTCTCCTGGCAGCAAGGACACACTGCTGGCTCACAGTCAACTGGTCATCCACCAAGACTCCCAGCTCCTTCTCCACACAACTGCTCTCCTGTAAGTCAGTCCTCAAGTTAAAACTGCAACATGCACATTATGTGAGAGTAGAACAGCGATTCTTTTGCAATTAAATGGGTACATCCATGCACTAAATATTGAAGCATTGCCTATTGGACAAATGAGAAAGCAAACAGCTTTGGTAGTAAAATGCTTTCCTGTATTTAACCTCAATGGCACCTCATTATAAAAAAAAAATATGGTTTTGAAATTTAAGGCAAAAAGCATTTTGTTGAATTCAATATATTTTTAATGAAACTTCTGTTTATCCATTTGTTGGTCCAGAGTCACCAGTGTTTTCACAACTAAATATTCCCTAGAATCTAAAATACTGCTATAACATATGATACCATCCACTTCTATGAGGATCTTTCACTTCAAATGCGCTGAATATTACAAAGGCTGGCAAGAATCAGAACAATCATCTGAGTGTGAATTTTTATTGTATTGTGCTGTAATGATGAGGTTAAGCTTACACTTCACTATTAACTTAAATTTGTGCTGAAGTGGTAAAGCATTCCCTATCTTGCCACTTTTTCATTCTTCTTTCTCTTCATCCAACACTTGTCATTCTCCCATTGACTGCTCTTCTACCAGTTCAGTTTCCCATTCCAGATTACTATACATCTGCACAAACACTTTTCCTGGCATGACAGAAAGAGTGCCCTGAGGATTAGAACACAATGTGAACAGTAACTTTGCCATACATCTACAGGAGCCTATAAAATTATGCTTGAATGTATACAGAAAAGAGTATCAAATAGAAATAACTGACTATGTTACCTCTATATGTAAAACAGTTGTAACTGAGAGTAGCAGTAAAGATAACCAGCCTTTAGAATGGCTAATTTTCATGCTCAGAGCATTTTGAGATAGGGAGGAAGCTTCTTTCTGAAATTCATGGGTCTTCCCACAGTCACTGCACTTACAGTAAGAATTCATCCAGGTTCATGCTATATCTTCTTTTGAGTAGAATGTCATATTAGTTTATGAAGAATGTTCTTTATGGCCTTGGTTGTTCTTTATGGCCTCCTCTCAGTCTGTTCTAAGAGATACTTTGATACTTTTGTTAACATCATACAATACTTTTAATTCAATAGTTTTCCAAGAGCTTTTAATGGAACAAGATACAGAGATCAAATAGTTTTTTAAATTATAAAATTCCATCGTTGAAATAGGGTTCTGAATAAAATTATTGGGTTTGAGCATTAGAAGTCATAAAAATAATTATGCAGGCAAATTCAGCTACATGCTAACCTCACTAAAGAGAAGACAGGCGGGCAATTGATACAATAAAGGCCAAAATAATATCACTGACACTCTAACTTATAACAACAGGAACATTAGGTTTGTTGACTCCAATATCTCAAATTTTAAACAAACAACAACTTTTTGTGGTCCTGAAATTCAGATTACATTTATCTCACATATTCAGATTACCTTCAACTCATATGTTTTTACAAGGACTGTTTTGATACTAAGCAACTCTAAAATCACAAATAAGCAGAAAATGGTTTATCACACTAAAATTTATTTCTTGTTTTATTAAGTGGCTACAAATTGTAGAATTCATTGATAACACCATAACAATTTGGAAAACCAGAGCTAATTGTCATATGTCTTGGATTCCTGGACTCTTAGTGGGTCTCCGATGATGTTACTATTTTACTGCAATTTGTTGGAGCTAGTACCTCATTCTTGGTCAAAACAATTTCCGATTAAAAAAGTTTTTCTACATTACCAAATATGTTGTAACAAGAAAATGAAATGCGTGCAGCTTCATTGGACACCTGTTTAGCCCTGCATTTTCCTGATTTTAGAAAAATCTAAAATATCTTCTTTCACTTCAACAGCTAATGAATAGATAGAATAATATTGTCAGACAGAATCAGCCTCTGCAGAGCAACTGGGAGGGGTGTGGGCAGCAGGGAATCAGAATACTATACCACTGTGTATCACCAATGATGTAGAAGCATAATATCGACTTCCTTTCAAACACTTTCCAAACACACATTTTCCAAAATGTTCAATCATTTTGAAGAAAATTAACTGCAGTTACAAGTCTATCATCGGGTGAAAAAGTCACAGTAAGTTGACAAGCATAATTTATTTATGTGTTCTAGAATTAAACTAACAGATGTTATTAGAACTCTTGGCTGGGATGATGCAGAGTGCAGGCGTTTCTGTATCTATGTCAATGCCTAGTGATATTGCAAGGATTAAAATAAATAGCAACCTTTGAAATATAAAAGTGTATTTTTATTAAAAATGTGAGATGATAATAGAAGCAGTTGATTCTAATCAGCAGTTGAAGCAGTTAGTAAAACAAGCAGAGGGAGTTGTAGCTGCACTTTGCAAAGGATGTGGGCTTTGCAGAAGCTCTTCAAATCAAGACAAGGTGACACAGCAAGTGCCATACATTGGTATGACTACACTGTCTTAATCTAGAACATCATAGAGTCATGGAATATGCTGAATTGGACCAGCCAGGATCATGGAGTCCAACTCCTGGCCCTGACAAGGACCATCCCCAAGAGTCACACCATGTGCCTGAAAGAATTGTCCAAATGCTCCTTGAACTCTTTCTGTCTTGGTAACCAGATCCTTGGTGAGCCTGTTCCAGTGCCCCAGCACCCTCGTGGTACAAAGTTTTTTCTGATATCCAACCTAAACTGCCCCTGACTCAGCTTCATGTCACCTCCTCAGCCCCTGTCAGTGGTCATGAGAGCAAAGAGATGAGTGTCTGCCCCTCCTGTCCCACTCACAGGGAAGTTGTAGGCTGCAATGAGGTCTTCCCTCAGTCTCTTCCAGGCTGAACAGGCCAAGTGACCCCAGGAAGTGACTCTTCCTAATGCTTCTCCTCCAGACCCTTCACCATCCTCATAGCCCTCATGTAGATGCTCTCCAATAGCTAATAGTTAATGATATAGATAATAGCTAATAGATAATTTAAACCTAATCAATCTCCAGTCTTTATGGCACTATTTAAACATACTTATTTAGGTGTATATTATATTATTTTTACCCATGGGATCTAATACATCAAACAAATTGAGCAAACAGACAACTTGAATTTGATTATGCTGTTCCCTCTATTGAAGCTGGTTTGAGTCATTACACAAAAAAATAGAGCATAAATTAAATTCTTTACACATATTAGTCTCGACTGAGACTAATGAGCTCAAGTTCCTCCTCTCAAAGCAATTTTTCTTTTGACTCTAAGTAGCCATTGCATAAAATTAATATATCTAATATGAAATCATGTGAGTGCAAATATTCATACAAAATAATGTGATCTTTTTTAAAAAAGAAGCAAACAGAAAAAACTTCTGCATTTGGTTATATCATCTGCTGATCTAGTATGGCATCACCCATTCAACTTACTAATATAGTTCATCTATATTAGTAATTGTTTGTTTTCTTTAAGGTTTAATAATTTTAAAGAGTACAAGAGTCAAGATTCCTCAAAAGTGAAGTAATAGCTTTCATGAAGAGTGCTTGGTTTAAAAGGAAATGTTTTTAAAGAGGAACAGGTTCACTGTTGTATTATTCTTTTTTGTGCTGCTCTAGTTTTTTACAGTGTTTCAATAGATATACCTTTGCTCCTAAATGATTAATATTTTTCAATCTGAATTGAAAAGCCACTACAAGTAACAAAAATTATTCTTTCATTAATCAGGAACAATCATAATTTCCTCTCTCTCAACTTTCATTTTTATCATGACTTTGAATGCTTTCTGGTAAAGTACATTGTAAATAGAGAAAATGTGTTGGGCTTTTTTTCTCAAGGGAAAAGGTTTGTTATTTTGAAATTACAGCTCTGAAGATCAAAACAAAGTGACTGTTCACTGCACTATCCAAATAGGCTATCTTTGTACAAAAAAACCCTTTCATTTTCACAACTAAATTGACTAAAAGGCACTGTTACCTAGCAACATTCATTGTGTTTATGACCTTTCATCCAATCTGAGCTCACAGATGTGCTTCTGAAGCTAATATACATCATACATTCCCCACCTTCTTTGATGCAATATGCGAGCCCTTAGAGAAGGCTGTGAAATGTCCTTTGTAAAAATCAGGAGAAATATAAAAAATAAGAAAAATGGAATATATTTGAAAATACTTTTAAAAGTCCAAACTACGAATTCAAAATCTCTCTGCAATCAGTGTGGTCAACTTTGTAGTAGACTGAAAATTTGCCTAGAAAGTTGTGACCCTGCACACAAATGTACTGGATATATGATTAATCCTGACCCTTCTGAAATCAAGATGTGTTAAAGAAACCTGAAAGAGAAAAGGTTTAGTCTTTAAAAGTTACTGATTGCATGAATTTCAGATAATAGTGAATTATTATTTAAAAACATGACATTAATGGAGATTTCCATGTTTTCTTTACAAGACTGAGGGGTAGCCTCATCACACTCTACAACTTCCTTAAGGGGCAGGTGCTGATCTCCTGGTGACCCGTGGCAGAACACAAGGAAATGAAATGATGTAGCACAAGGGGAAGTTCAGATTGGGAATTAGTAAATGGTCTTGCAAAGAGGAGGAAGTTGAACTCAATGGTTCTTATGGGTCTTTTCCAATTTAAGATATTCTATGATGACTAAATTTAGTCAGTCCCTACACTAGTCATATACAGTACTCTGAAGTAAAAGCATGAATAATACTGTATAACATTCAAAGCTAAGCTTACAGGGAAAATGTATCTGCTGTGTTTATAGGTCAATTTGAAAATAAAAAGCACTCTAAAAGTACAATAATTCTTGCCTTTTTCAGGCTTAGATAGCTTGCATAAAATCTTATGCTGTTGCAGCTATAGTTTAAAATTATAATATCAAGTGATGTTAGTTGGGTTGCATCTTTCTTTTCTCCTTGGATCTGTTCACAATTTTCTCTATTGGTGATTGGAAAGAATATGCTTTCTAACATTTCTATTGCCAAGAGATGGAAAATTAGAAATCATTTTATTATGTGTAGTCAATATGCTTTTTCTAGGTACTTTGTCTGGATAGAGTGCCTGCAGAATTTGGAGGGTCAAATTTAGTTGTCAGTGCATGCAAAGGTTGTGCAGCTGTCTCACCTTATTACACATGTAAACAGAATTTTAATATATACTGTTCAATCAGCCAAAGTCCAAGCACAGGATACAGTGTACAACACTATGACATACATTTTAAAAAAAGAAGAATGCCACTCTTGTGGACTTTTTCCCTCCAGCATAAAAATCTATTTTTATAAACTCAGTTCCACACACTGTCTGATGTAACTCTAGTCAATTTTCCGTAACAGCAAAATGTTCATATACTCTCCTAGATGCCCACCACAGACTTGAGATTTATTACATGGGAAGAATAGCTCACAGTTGCATCTACCCATAGTTTTGGCAGACCCAGAGTACCAGAAATTGAAATATGTTAGAGGTGAGCACTGTACAAAGTTTTAATTGTATGTAATTTTGACAATTAAGCCTTTTTACTCAGCAGATTTGAAAATCTGCTATTTTAGAACCTGAATGCAAATTTCAGTGCATAATGATTAGTCCTTCTTCATTCCTTGACTTGCTGTTCAGCAGAACATGAGCCAGCCTATGCCCAGGTGGCCAAGAAGGACAACGGCACGCTGCTCTATATTAGCAATAGTGTGGCCAGCAGGGCCAGGGCAGTGACTGTCCCTCTGTCCTTGGCACTGGTAGGGCCACCCCTTGAAGTTCTTGTCCAGTTCTGGGCCCCCTCACTACAAGAAAAACACTGAAACATGATCATGCCCAGAGAAGGTCAATGGAGCTGGGGAATGGTCTGGAGAGTCAGCCACAGGAGGAGCGGCTGAGAGAGCCTGAAGAAAAGGAGACTCAGGAGGAAATGTTACAACTGTCTGAAAAGAGATTGTAGCAATGTGGGGGGGCAGCCTCTAGTCCTAGGCAACTGGTGACAGGACAGGAGGAAATGGACTCAAGCTGCCCCTGGGGAGGTTTTGGTTGGACATCCCATTGGAGCTGACTGCCCGGGAAGGTGATGGAGTCACCATCCCTGAAAGGGTTCAAGAAATGACTTGGTGTGGCAATTAGTTCCATGGTTTATTTGGCAAGGTGAGAATCAGTCAGAGGTTGGACTTGATGATCTTGGGAATCTTTCCCAACCTAAATCATTCTGTGATTGTGTGACTCCCACTCATACTGAAAAACTAAGTGTTCAGTGATCAATTTCAAGTCATCAGGATAATTCCTCTGAAAAATTACAGTTTAGAAAATATAACTCTATTAATCCTCTTCCATCAGATATTGCTGCATGGTGAACAAAAATAGCCTTCCTGAGGATGGCTTTCGTTTCAAAAGCTTGTAGATCTGATTTACATATCTCAGCACTGAAGTAAAATTTAAAACTGTATTTTGTCCATATTAAAGGTTTGCACATGAAGGATATTATCTTCCTTTAGGAGGAAGACTACAACATGTGTGCAGTCTTAACAGAAAAAAATCTTTTTCCACTTCAGTGTCTATTCAGCCTCCAAAGGTGATCCTAGGGACTGTATTCACACACACACACACACACACATAGGTATTCTATATATATATATATTTTAATATACTTAAAAGTAATAAACACATGCACATTAAAATGCACACAAACCCAGTTCTTGATATTCAAAAAGACTGAGTGAATACAATGCAATAGTAAAGTAAATACATGCTAATATGCTGATAGCACTTGAAGACATTTCAACACAACATCCAGAGCACAGAATTCTAGGAAGTAAAGTTAATACCAGCTATAATTCAGGGTGGTGTATATCTGAAATAGTTGCAAACATATTTTAGAAATGAGCAAAAAAACAAATGTTAACAAGATGACCACTCTCCATCAGATTTACTGTAGTTCTTGCAATTTGAGTTCTGAATCCTTTTCAGCTTTTTGGGTTTAATAACTTGAGAATACTGACTCAGCACAGGCACAGAACCAGCAGCACAGCTTCAGAGCTTTCAGAGTATGGAGAAATACCCATATTTCTCCATATTCCCCATGTGGAGAAACATCAGGTATTTCTCACTTGGATCACTATGGTGAAGACCACTTTTCAGCAGAGGTCTTCAAAATCAGTATTCACTAAGTAGTAGATAATAGGCATGCAACTGCTTCAGAAATCCCTGCATATTTTTCTTTTAATTTTTTAACTTTTTCACCGTGTTATTTATTTATGCAGCATGAAATACTTATGTATCTCACCTGGCTTGCCCACTTTAGAATTGTGTATAGGATATTAGTAGTTGAGGTGATTTACATTATGCACCTTAATCTCCAGTGCTCCAATTAACATTATACAACCTAAAAAGAGGTAAAATGGACAATAATACAGAATCGTTCAAAGATCATGTTTTATGTCCTATGTTTTTTAACAGCAAAAAATCAGAGTCTTTTTCATGGCTCTGAGTCTATTTTTATGACTTGAACTGGTGAGTTTTCCATGTGAATAGGAATTTTGAGAATTGTACACAGATGAAAATACCCTGAAGATATTGCCTTGCCCGCAGCAATATGACTTCAATCATTCTTCATATTTTGTATGTGTTTGTGCTGTCTAAAAATGTCCAACAAGCATTCCACA
The DNA here is from genome assembly GCF_963513975.1 of Fringilla coelebs. Classification (NCBI taxonomy): domain Eukaryota; kingdom Metazoa; phylum Chordata; class Aves; order Passeriformes; family Fringillidae; genus Fringilla; species Fringilla coelebs. The sequence goes on from NC_140034.1 coordinate 27,923,665, forward strand.
ATTTTTGTAAATAATCTCATTGAACACATTACTTACCTAAAGTCGGGTTTTTTTCTTAATATATGACTTTTTAAGCTTAGGCAATTTAAACCTAAGTGCTTCTCATCCTATACCGAACAAACATAAAGAACTGTTCTTCCTCCTCAGGGGTTTCAAGAACTTTGAACATTTAGGTGTCCTGGTATTTCTGTGTGATCTTGTCTCTTGATTGAGCATACCCACGTTCTTCAAAAACTACTATATGTAGCATGTAGTAGTAGTGCTCTAGTTTAATTTTTTTCTTTGTCTTTTTCCTTTTCAGCTGAAGGTATTATTTGAACTGAAGAGAGAAAATATTTTTAAAATATAAAAGTGTTTAAATAAAATATTTTTATTTGTGTAGCTGATTATGAAAGTTCTTTTCCATCACAGCATGATGTTCTACTCAGATCCACCTCCACAAAAATACCAGTACACCAGTAATCTTAACTTTGCACTTAGGGAATTGAATTTTCCTAAATAAAAATCCCACACTTCTCTTAATTTAATTGTAGTCATTTATTTTAAATGATTTATCGCTACTTTAGGTTCATTTCAAATTTGAATCATGACTTCTCATAGGTTTGCAGACCCTCTTAGCTTTATGTGATTTTAATATTTACGTTCTTCCTATCCCATCATTCAAATCATCCATGAAAGTACAAAGTTGGGCAGGACTATGGAATGATTTGTAATGGAACCTTCATGAAGTATCTAATGAGTTTGACTGTTTAACCTTTAACAAATACTGTTTACATAAGTTTTTCAACTGCCTGTTTAATCACTGTTTCAGGATTTCATTTAGACCACCATACTTTAACAGGTTTTTTAAATTAAAATATAGAAAAAGTCTTCTGTTTGTTGAGATCAGTTGGTCAAGGTTCATCATATCTACCACTGCTTTTAGACTCTGTTTTAATAAATAAAATTATATGTACTTTTGGTAACAGATATTCAACAAGAAATGCAACTAGAAGACTTTTCTTTCCCAACAAAAATTTCATTGAGTTTACAATTGCTCCTGTGAATCTTTGATTACTATTCACAGTTAGATTTAAGGGGGAAAAAACCTCATGGACTTTGAGAGTAAGATTATTATGTTTTACCCTCTAATCATTCCATTAGCATAAAGATAGCTCATTCATCGCAGGAAGTTCTGTTTCAAAGACAAAAAGTATTATTGAAATTGTTTAAAATAATGAATGGAGCTTTTATTAATGATAACTAATATAATAATATTTTGAATGGTGTTGTTTTCTGTGCTGTTAAAATTTGATCTAGTTTTCATTAACAAGACATCATACCTGAAATGTGAAAAACAGCACCTATGTTAGGAGTGCAGAAAACACTGAACTCAAATGTTCCTTTATATCTTGATAATAACAGCGAGAACAGTAAACAATTTCATGAGAGATATGGTGAGTTGCACAGTAGAATCATACTTTAGTTAGTTAAGTACAACTATTTTTGGCAAAACAGAAGGGCAAAATTGTTTTAAAGAAGAAAGCAAATAGAGAAGAACAGATGGAAAGGCTTTTTTTCATTTTTGAATTAAAAGAAATTAAACAAGTAAAAAGTAGTTTTAATGAAAACGTGAGTTAAATGTCATTCTACAAAATTATTGTAATCTAATGAGGATATGCTGGATTTGTGCCTGTTCCTAAAAAAGCTGGTTTATTGCAATAATCTGAAATCAACAAACAGAACATGCATAATATGAAATTAAAATGCTATATATTGCATACAAAAACATTTATTAATGCAATTTCATTCAGAAGATGGCTTAATCAAAATAATTTACTCCAAAAAAAGCAACTTGCTACAAAGTCCAGCTTCTAATTCACTTAGAAAGCTAGTTAAGAGTTAACCTTCCATTAGTAAATCAATCTGACTTAACAAACGTAGACTAGAATCATAGAATGATTCTAGGGTTGGAAAGGACCCAAAATGCCATCTAGTTCCCAAATGCCTTTCTAGTTCCCTGGAAAGGGCAAGGGTGCCACTCACTAGATCAGGTTGCTCAAAGCCCCATCCAGCATGGCTTTGAATACTTCCAGGTATGGGGCATCTATAACTTCTCTGGGCAATCTGTGCCAGTGCTTCAATGCCCTCAAAATAAAGAATTTCTTGCTAACATCTGACTAAAGCTGCCTTCTTTCAGGTTAAAACCATTGTGCCCTGTCCTGTCCCTGTCTGCCTGTACAAAAAGTCCCTCCCTCTCCCTCCTTTCTATAAGCCCTGTTGTGGTAAATGGAAGGCTGTAATGAAATCTCCCTGAAGCCTTCTCTTTTCCAGTCTGCACATCTGCTGTCTCAGCTGGTATCTGCAGGAGAGGTACTCCAGCCCTCTGGACTTGCTGCAACACGTTCTCATCTTTCTTGTGCTGCATCCCAGACGGGAATGCAGCGCTCCAGGTGAGGTCTCATGAGGACAGGTGTAAAATCCCCTCTCTTGACCTGTTAGCCACACCTTTTTTGTTGTGTCACCTTCACTTCTCAGCTTCATGACATCTGCAAATGTGCTGAAGGTCCACTCAATGATCTCATTGTCTATATTGGTGATGAAAATATTGAAGACCACCACACCCAAGACAGAGCCCTGAGAGACACCACTCATCACCAGCCTCCACCTGGACATAGAGCCATTGTAGACATTGTGGACAGCTCTCTGGTTGTGTCCACCCAGCCCATTCCTTAACCACTGAACTGTCCATCCATCAAATCCATGTCTCTGCAATTTGGAGAAAAGGGTGTCATGTGGGACTGTATTGGAGGCATTACAGAAGTCTAGATAAATGATATCTGTCAGTCTTCCCCTGATGACTGCTGTAGTCACTCCACCACAGAAGGTCACCAGACTGGTCAAGCAATTTGCCCTCAGTAAAACAGTGCTACCTTCCTCAGATTACCTCTTTATCTTTCATGTGACGTAGCATATCTGTTAGGAGGATCTGCTCCAAGACCTTCCCAGGCACAGGTAAGGCTCACCAGCGAGTCTGAAATTCCTCAGAACTTCCTTTCTCCCTTTTTGAAAAGATGAGCAATTTCCCTTTTTCCAGTCACCAGAGGCTTCGTCTGACTGCCTTGACATTTCAAATATGATGGACTGTCTTGGCAAAAACATAACCAGGTCCCTCAGGATCCTGGGATGTATGTCATCAAGTACCATGGACTTATGGTTACTTAGCTTCATGATGTGGTTCAGAACCTCATCTTTGCTTACAGTGGCAAGGCTTCCATCCCCCACACACCCACCCAGAACAGGTGGGGAACCTCACTGCCAGTGAAGACTGAGGCAAAGAACTCAGAGTGCCTCAGCCCTCTCCATTGCCATAAATTCACTCTTCTTTCTTCTGAGGGGGAGTACACTCTCTCTACTTGTCCTTTCTTATCTGACCTATGTACTTATAGAATCCCTTCCTATTATTCTTCATATCCCTTGCCAAGTCCTGTTCTATCTTTACCTTGGTTTTCCTGATCCATCCCTACATACTTGAACAACATCCCTGTCTGCTCCCCGGGTAACCTGTCCCTTCTCTTCCTGTCTGTGCATTTTTTTCTTAATCCTCAATTTAAGGAGCAGATCCTTGCTCTTTCTGGTTTCCTGCCTGCCTTGCTTGATTTCCTGCACACCAGGATGAAGAGCTCCTGTGCTCTAAGAAAAGCTGCCTTAAAATGTTGTCATCTCTGGTCAGTCCCTCTGTTCATAAGGACAGTTACCCAGGGGATCTCATTCACCAACTCCTCAAACAGCTGGAATTTTGGTCTCACAAATTTCAGAGTCTTGACTTTGCTCCTCCCAGGCCACACTTCTTCAGATCACAAACTCATCCAGGGCATGTCATGCCATCCCAGGCTGCCACAATCATCCATGCTTCTTTCATGAGCTCATCTGCACTGGTGAGCACCAGGTCCAGTAACAAATTTTTCAACAAAGTCCCAATCTTTATCAGGACTCTAATGCCTTTTCAAAAAGATAAGCAGAATGAAGGGTGGAATTTCCTCCTCAAAAAGTCAAAAGGGCAGTGCATATTTACCCACTGCTCTGACCAAATGTTCCCATTTATTTCAGAGAAATGAGACAGCCTCCGCAGCAGCAATACAATCACCATTCCATAGAATTTCAGAGGTGCACACATGAACAAAAGCATGGACATTGTGTCTTAATTCCATGAACTGTTTAGCTCAAACCTTTTTACATGAGCACAGTGTATATTCTATTGATGGTTCAGATGTAGGTACGTGTGCACCCTGGTGCTGAGAAATGCAAACCTGTTCTTTTTCAAGCACTTCTCATTTTTTCTTATGTCTTGCAACTACAACCCCTTTAGCAAGAAGTTGCACAGCCCTCTTGTCTATAGTAAGTAAGAGTTCACTTAGGCTATATTTAAATTCTGGGACAAGATTCAACATGCAACTGCTCATTCACCTGGAGTCTATAAAAGACAAAGAAAGGACGGAATATATGAACATCCTATCCAAACTTGAGTTAAGATGCATCCTTAGATTTATATCCAGATCTGGGATCCTGAATTTCCCAGTTGAGATCTGAGGACCATGAAGACATATTTAGCTTTTGAATATCACATCTATGGTTCAAATGTTTAGAGAAGGTGTCAGCTGCCTGTCAAAAATGCCTACAAACTGGGATCATCTAGCTGACTTGAAACAAAAATAACATGCCCATAATAGAGGATGCTTTTAAGAACCAGCATTTTGTTTTTCATGACACCTACCCCAATGTATGTACACATTATGAGGTTTAAGACATCCATACACAAAAAAATTACAGAAAGCATATGTATATTTACAGACCTACTAAACTCCATTGAATGTGAATGAAAGACTTTGCTGTAATTGGCCAACAAATATTTAAAACATATTCTAGAATATAATAGTTACACAGATTTGTTAACTTGCAGAATAACAACAGGCAGATTTTTAAAGATATTTATGTAAACCTTACCATCTAAAGGAGAGACTACACAGAAGGATGTCACAAAATTTGAATGTATATTTTTGCCCCAATTTGTTGCAGCATTGTTATCATTACAATTCACACAATAGTTTCACAGATTTTTTTTGCTACTACAATGTAGAAGTTGAGTGAGGGAAAATGCCATTTTGTTCCTGCAAGAGATCTAGTAAAGGCTGAACTCCTTCAACTACATGTCCCAAGAAATAACTTTTAGGGTTTTCAATAGCAAGTATTGAAGCTGTGTGCAAAATACATGTTCAGTCACAACACTGTTCAAGGTTTTACCCACTGTTTAATCAGCCTTCTGGCCATGTTCTTCTGCATTTCCATCTGATTCTATATTATCCACCAGACAAAGCTGAATAGAAAATGAGCTTAAGAAGTAATGACAGTGCATAAGCCCACTACTAGAACAGCATAATAAAGGCTGAAAAAAGGAGGGGGGGAATATTGGCCTCACTGTAACTTAAGGAAAAAATGGTGGCAATGGTAGCAATGTTGGGCCTTCTTCTTGTGTGTCCCTGCTGCAAGGAAAAAATCACTTCAAGCCTGAAGCTCTGCAGAGACAGTTGGGAATCATGAGCTTAAATACATAGAATGATCAGGATCAGAGTCCAACTCATTAAACACACACACACACACCTGATGAACAGTATCAGTCATAGTTATTTAAAATACTTTTGCTGAGGAAATGTTTTTCCTTAGAGATGGTTTTCAAACAAATCAGCAAGGTTATGAGAAATAAAACAGAGACACACCATCTCAGGAGAAAAAGTTATAAAGAAAGCTTCTGCATACCAACAAAACTTGAGTCTTTTGATTTGTAACCTGAGTCCCAGTTCCAACCTTTTTCACTTAATGAATCCCACTGTCCATCTTAAGGTATGGTTTGCACTTGTCATTCTTCACTGAGTAGATGAAATACATTAAGGTGTCCTTTTCATTCACTGGAATTGTCCAAAAATGGCAGCAAATTATTTCAGCAAGCTCTGTTTTGTTGATGAGTACCATTATTCCAACTATTTAGTGCATTATTATTTTCAGGAATGGTCAGAGACAGATGACTGGCCATGACAGTGGGAAAAAATAATGACCTGGCAATGTGAGTTACAGTTGGCAGTTAAGACTAGGCTCAGACACAAGATCTGAAACCATTGTAAAATTACCAGAATTCTAATCAGACTGTAAATCTTCAGACAGGTTTCCTTATTACCCCTGATGCATTTCGGCCTTATCACTTATGTAGATACTGCTTCTTTTGGGTCAAATTCCCAGTTTCTGAGGAATACTACTTTGGCCTTAAGAAAATTTCAAGCTTCTCTACATCCCATGAACTTTTTAAAATTCTTCTTCTTGCTTATTCATTTTGGTATTAGCTCTTTAACAATTCAATTCTTTATAGTTCTCTTGCATCCAGAAAATTATTATTCTACTAAATTTGTTTCCCAGCTTATTTCTTTTTAGATCATCCTTTAAAGCTTGAGAACATAAACCTATGAGAACACATTCGGAACAGAAGAGCAGCCATTCTTTATTTCATTTTTAAAATGAAATAAAGCTTAGCCCCTACAGTATAATCAATTAGAACACAGCGTTTCTAAATGGAAACTATTTAAAAGATTTAGAGAAAAATATATGACAGCCCCCAGTTTCAAAAATAGTTTGCCATTATTCCCTTCAATTAAGCAATGTCCTTTACTTAAAATCCATGGTAATCTGTTGTTGACATTCAAGTGTTAGAGACATAAACCTCTAAACTTCACAATTCCAATGACATATCAGATAGTATCTCTGTTAAGAAAGATTGTTTCTTCCAAATAGCATGTAAATTATGTGATTTAGTAGTTTCAATAGTAAAAATTTCTTCTTTTTTTTTAATAGTAAATAGCTGTATACAATATTCAAAAGTTATTAGCTGCACTAAAATTGTGGTAACTTCCCTCCAAATTTCCTTTATAATTAAAAATGATATTTTTATTTCTTGCACCAAGAAATATCCAATTTTTGAAGTGGTCAACAGTTCAATTTCTGGCTGGGGTTAAACCAGCACACTTTCACATTTATTTTTTGGCCTAAACAAGATATACTGTCTTTACTGTCTCTTACACCCCAGATCCTTAAATTCAGGGGTTAAACTCATGGTTCCATTATTCTGTTTTAGCACAGAGAAGAAATATACACTAGATACTCTCAAGAGATGAAATTCACACAGAAGTTTACTGGCAAAAATAATAAAAAATCAAGAAACTTTGGTAAAGGAGAAAATACTGAATTCAATACAAAACCCCTATTATAGCATTACACAGCAGTTACTTAGTATTAACTTAGCATAAACTTAGTCAGTTCAACCTAGAAGTCTTTAGAACATTAAATCATTATATTACCCAAAAAGTTCCATGAAAAGGGGATTAAGACAAGAAGAGAGAAAGGCAGAAGAGGTACAGAAAACCACACATAGAGCTACGAACCTGAGAGCCCAGTTCCCATTTTAGGAGTTTCATCATGATCTTTTGTCAAACACTATTCTCTGCCTCTGATCTCTTCACTCTTTCCTTTTTACTGAACCAGAACACATACTGGCTTTAGCTATGAGTTCAGTTTGTTTCCTGAAGACAGAGAAAACTTGAAAATAGGCTATTCATTGGTTAGTGTTTTACAAAAAGATGCAGACACACATACTCTCATGTGTTTAGAATAGAGCCATTGTTCAATCCTATGGTTTAAAAATATATACATACACATATATATATAGGTATAAAATAATTTGTTGTTAAAAACTACTATTAAAATTTGTAAGTACTCAGCATCTTCAAGTTGAAATGTTTACACAGAACCTTTAGAGCAAAAGTTTTTGATCTCAGACTGAAACGTAAGCTTTGATTCTGAGCAGTATTTTTTGCACCCATGTTTCAGGGCCTAAAAATGTGCATATGTCCTTTTGTAAACTTAGTCCTTCACTTTCAAAAGCTACAGGCCCACAAATAGCAGCTGTATGTGCTAATTTTGTCTTCTGAAAATAAAGCTGACTAAATACCTCCAGAGTATTACTGAGATTTAGTGATCTTCAAAAGTTTTTTCCCCTGTATCTTTAATTCAGACACATACACATCAATGTAAATTTGTGGTTTAATTCCATCGTGAATTTGGCCTGAAATATAGATTAGCAAAATTGGAAACAGCTGTGCAAGAAACTACTTTCCTCTTCCATTTATAGTATTGTATCCCAATATAAACTCCATCATTTTAATATAAAGTGATACCCCCACTCTTCTCATCCAGATGTTTATGGATTTTTCACATAATCTTCAGTGAAATTGCCAAAATCAACAAAAAGTCTTAACATGTAAATTCAACATATTGTTTCATGTTCATTATGGCCTTTTCTGCCACAGTGCCAATCCTCATTAGATTTCAGATTTACTTTGGTCGACACTGATACAGAAAAGAACTCTGACTCATCATCCCATTGTGGGCTGGATTCTTATTTAATTCATTTTTGTCTGATTCATGAACCGTTGAAATTCTAAAAATGGTTTATGAATTGCTTGGGAGATGAGAAAATTAATAATAATGATCCAATTTACTGTACATTGAACTGAACTGATTATCATGCAACATACCGACAGACTTTTTCATGGCAAATGAGTCCCATAGACAGAGGTTTTGTTTCCCTTCATACTGGACATGTCATTATATTGTAAAATAATCATTAAGCTCTTAGGCCAAGATCCAGCAAAGTGCTTAAGCACTTGCTTAATTATAAGTTTATGCAAACTCCAAAGTGAAACCACAGAAGAGTTAAATTATATTCTTTGTTGTAGTTGTGGCAAACTTAAAAGACACATATATGCTTAAGCATTTTGGTACATCTTTTGTGATGAGTGGTACTGTATAAATTCATAATGCAATGATTTTTTGTAGTCTATTTTCAAACTTTTATACATGAAAATAAGTTTTTAAATGTCCATAGCATACCCCCTTGGCCGGTCAGGGGGGTACACTCTCCTCCAGCTGATCACAACAAAATAATTGCTAATCATTGTATGGGAAATAGCTTTAGAAATCTTGACTTATGTGAAACCCTGAATTAAATGCAGAGGGTCACTGAAGGTTTTATGGCACTCAACCAAAGGAATCAAGTATGATGATCAGGAAGCTGCCTACAAGAAATTATTATGGAATTTCTAAGAACATGGATATGTCATGAACACTGTTCCTTTCCATCACCTAGTCACTTTATAAGTCAGGCTTCTGCCTGGATATTTTCTTAAGAGGTCATTATGCAAAGACTAGATAAATATTAACAAGGCTCACAAAACTGTAGCATGAGAAAAGCACCAAGAGCAGTGACATTTTACTGTAACTCCAAGTACATGAAATATAGGATCCTGCCAATGCAGTTTGGCTGGTTTTGCACCAGGTAGTACATCTGATGTGGAACCTGCTCCTGTCACAGAAAGCTGAGTATTGAGGTACCTTGCTAAATTGGACTCTCAATGGGATCACTGGTATTTGTCTTGGGCATGAGGGATTCCAAGCATTCAGGAAGCTCGGGACAGATATTCCCTTCATTGTGCAGGCAGAAAGACAGGGGGTTTTGCTCCCATAATTCTAAAGTATTTAAGCATATGTAATTCATAAAATGAGGTTCCTCAAAGGCAATGCTGTCTAACACACTAGAATGCAGAGGGCTCCATCTGATAGAGGCTCTCAGGGAGGCAGTTTGGCTTGTGCTGTGCCACAGTACACACCTTAAGAGTCTGATTGACCTTTACAGCTGGGTTGTGACATATGATGCAGAATCTTACCTTTTTCATTTTCATAGGAACTGCATTGCTAAGTCTAAATGTCCAATTTGAAGACTTGGATCTCACTTCAAATTTGAGAGAAGTGAGATAAAAGTTGTCAGAGATTAGCATAAAAATTTCAGAAAACAATAATTGAAACCAGAATTCCTACGCTTCTTCTGAAGATTGATATCCCATGACAATGAGCTTTGATAAATCACTATAGCTGAGGATCTATTCTTATGCTCTTTACAGAGTGTGTGTAATAAATCAATATACTGACAGATTTAAGAAAACCTCTCATTCTGCCTTCATTGCAGAGATATCTTCTCAATACAGTTAAATCTTTTTTCAGTACTGGAAGTTTTCCACTGAGTGATGTGTACGGAACATTGCTTCCTTCCTCAGTAACACAAATATTCAGAGAAAATGCATTGTTCTCTGTTCAGTTTTATTTAATTTTTTTCTTTCTATGGCAGCCAAACCAATCACTTCAAGGGCTTTCAGAGTTACATGTTAACACCTCATCTAATATATGATGATAATATAAAAGTCTTTATTTGATGCTTAATTATTTTTAATAATACAACATAGCATGTAAAACCTCAGGGCTGTGAAACACAAAGACAAAACCAGGCAAATATAAGCAACAAAAATGAGATGTGAAATGATGCAATAATAAAAGAGGCAAAAATTTATTTTGGAAAGATCTGTCAGGACTGTTCCAGATAGAACTCAAAACATTACTGTGCATTGCATAAAATGGTATCACTGAAACTCAACGCTTAATCTCTATTCTCAACACTAATTCTAAGTTTACTACTTCACTTCAACTTAGGTTTAATTGCATTTCAGTGAAACAGGCCCATACTTTAACTATCCTGGCATTTTTCCCAATGAAGACCCTATCTTAAAACAAAATTAAAACTTTTGAGTTGAAGCAAAGAAGATTAGGAATTGTTCCTCTTAAATGCACTATGATTATAAACTCTTCTTAACAACCAACATGTACAAAATTCTTCTCAGTGTTAAATAATTCATTTTGCGATAGCATCTTGAAGGGTTGGACATACATGAGGAGCTCTGCTCACCGTGGACTTTGCAAGCCACACAGTGAAAACATGGTCTCTTATACCAAAGAATAAACAAGAATTGCAGGAAACTAATTTGCTCCATTCTTTTTCCAAAGATACGTGGAAAAGAAGGAAGCTTTTTATTTCATGCACTTAGGACTACTCACATTGAGAATAAAAACATAAATTTTAACTAAGGTCACCCCAGTTATGTATCTGGTTTTTGAAATTTTTGTTGCATTTGTTTGCATCACAACTGCTGCAGTATAGCACCATTGAGAGAACCCAGAGAGCAGAAGAGAACCCAATAAGAGCAGAAAAAATCCTCATGGGCTTCCCTTTCTCCCCAGGACTGAGGCATTAGTAAATTTAAACCACATTCCTTCAGCAATACTCAATAGACCATTTTTTAAAAAATAAAATGAAGCACAGGAAAAGACAGGGCTATGCTATTTTTCCATAGTCTTTCAAAAAAAGGTGGAAGTTAATGCATTTGATTTTTTGCATAAAGTATTTTGAAAGCAGACTGACTCATAAAACTTCTCGTTAGTTGTGTGTATTTCTTGATACAAACTGACCATTTTCTGAAGGATGTGAAAAACTTCTTGCAGAAGAAAGAAAAAATAAGTATTCTTTGCAATGCTTTAATAGAGAGAGAGCCAGGTAATTTAAAAAGACAAAATATACATGGTAACCAAAATGCTGTTCTGCTAGACAAATGATTAAATTGCTTATCTGCTTCTTTGTGAGCACAGTTGCAATACAAAGACAGTCTCGCCAAATTAATCCAATATTTTGATAACAAAAAGTATTCAATATTTTGCTTATATATTATACTAACTGAACTGGATCTTATCAGTTTTGGAAATGAAGAGAGGTCTGTATCTGAGGTGTCCAACTATTTCCAATGCCTTTGTGCATGCAACTCAAATCAGCTGTGTACATGAACAATTACCCCTGATATTCATTATATTGCATGAGTAAGTATATTTTCACATACTTGTGTCTTTCTCACACCTAAATGTTCTTCTTTAAGCATTACCAGCCTTTCTTGATAATTAAAGGCAAAGAAAAAAATTTTAAGTAGAATTCTTAAGGCAATTATTTAAAGAAAGTTCAGATAAGAAAGTTGATAGATCATTTTTTCAACAAAAATAGCTCTATTCTATAGAAAAATAGCTATAATTTTTCAGGCACTAAAACATTTTTCCATTAAGAATTCTTCCACAGCCACTCAATTTCTCAGGGGAATTTTTGCAAATTCTTTTTAGAATGTTTTAATGATTTCATTTGAATAGTTCCATACTTGACTCCAACCATCAGATCAAATTGGATCTGTAATTTTTCAGGCCAAAAAGTTCACTATTATGCACATCACCAATTCTTTTTTTCATGGTGATGACAGCTATACTGATCATTGGATGTAGTGATAGGCAGTTATTATAGTTCCATATGACATTATCTTCTGTCTGTAAATCTAAGCAGGTTTGGAATAGGTAGGCAGAGCAGGGAACTAGACAGATGCGTACTGCCAACTTACCCATAGTAGCTCAAAGACTGGTATCCATTTTTTCAGTTGGCTCTCTTGTTCTCCACACCTGTAGAAAATTATTCAGAACAGCACCAAAAATTGTAGACCTTGAAAGTGTCATTACAATATCTTGACTTTATCTCTTTGTAGACCACAAGATTTCCATCTCCCAGTATATTGTCAAAAAGCAGAGCTGTTCTTTGTCAATGAATGCTTAACAATGAGAAATACAGAACATATAAACCAAAAACAAGTATATGGACTTTTGTAACTTGTGTTATTTTAATTTAAGCCTCTTGATTTATTTAAGTACAGAAAAGAAGACCTATGTTATCGGGGAAATGCCACGCTATCTTCTCCCACCAGCATTTATCAAGAATTTAGAAAAATTTTACACAAAGTCTTCAGAGAAGTATTTATAAACAGGGAGAACAAATGAATTTAAAGTAAGATAATTAAGGTGTAAGTTAGGCACTCTCTAAGGAAGACTCAGAATCAAAGCTTTAGACCGAGGTGCATTTGTTCTTCTCTTCTCTTCTTTTTTTTCCCTTTAATCTGTTGTACAACTTCCACAGTTTAAAAAACATTTTCATGTGATAAAAATACCTCTTAATGATTCCAGTGTCCTTAGGCAATATTATATTTGGAACCCTTTTTTTCTTTATAGAAATATAATATTAAGAGCAAGCTTAATTTATAAGTTAGAACTTTCTAGGGTACATGCATGAGAATACAGTATGCAGAAGAATCTGTGCTGTATATTTCAACAATAGCTACTATTCCATGAAATAAAATGATTGCACAGAGTTTCCAAAGCTTAAACATGCTGAAGAGAACAGGGATTTTAAATAATGTTATAAAATTGCAGATATACTAAACTTATTTGCCAGGTTTTGACTGTGATAACTAGCATAAGCAATGCAACAGAATAATCCCATTTTTAAGGAGTCTCATTCCACTGTTCAATGCAATATGTCAGTACGACATAAAAAGCTATTTGAATAACCAAATGAAAGCTTACAACTTGCATTAAATCCATCTTAGATGACACTCTGAAAAAATAGGGTATTCATTAAATGCAATGTACTTCAACCATATTATAGAAAAACCCTTGGAGGACCAGAGAGATCTGCACACAATGATAATTATAGTGGATTTTTGCAGCTGGAAACTAGAGGTGTAATGAGTGTCCTTACTCTAATCCTAACAACAGAACATAAATTCTTATGACAAAAATAAACATAAATCTGGGGTTTTTAGAAGTATGACAACTGAAAGGGAAAAAAATGGAGATTTTTGTAATGGTAGAAGTTATAAAATAGACATCAGCAGAATAATGCTGCAACTAGGGCTTTCTTTTCACTGTTTATACTTTGAAATGGGTAAAGGAGAATAACTTATCAATGCATACAAATAACTGAAGGGTAGGTGTCAAGAAGACCAGAGCAAACCCATGTCAGTGACAGACAAAATGCAACGAGCACAAACTGAAACACAGGAATCTGAATATGAGGAAAAATTTCTAAATTTTGCAGCTGACAGAACACTGAAGCAGACTGTCCAGTGAGGTTGTGTAATCTCTTCTGGAGATATTCAAACCTTCCTAGACATGGTCCTGTGCAACTTGCTGTAGCTGAACCTGGCTGTTCCAGACTAGATTATCTTCAGAGGTCCCTCCCAATGCCAATAATTTTCAAATTATGTATTTCTCTGAAAAAAATTCCTTTGGACTTGAAAAGATTACTGTGGTACCCGATGGCAAGCTTACGATGGCAAAGGGAAGCTCCACAGTAATTTTAAGCTTTCATACTTCTACCATACTTGAAATGTTTAAAATACGATGCTGCATATAAAATATAATATCTTCCAAGAATATATCCTCAATTAATCACTCCAAAAATATATATACTGAAATAAGAGATAGCCACAGTGCTGTGCTTCAGGGTTTTTTCCTTGAAATGCAGATTATTAATCTAAACTTTACTTTAAATTGGACCTAAAGTAGTTCTATTTTAAGGACTTTAGATTAACTTCAAAAGATTATGGATAATTACAATTTTATCCAATGCAAGGATAATTTATTCTTAAAATGAAATATCTAAATATGCATAAAGCTGAAAAATTTCAGCTGAAATCTCAGGTCAAAATTGCAGAGGCTTATGGCCACACAAGAATTATTACTGAGGATAATGAAGGCTAAAATCGTAACTAAAATGTAGGTTGGTTAGTGATGATTTATCTCCTTATTTTTTAAATGTTACAAGGTTAAAATTATTAATTTAAATCTAATTAATAACTGTATTGCTACAAACCTTTGCTTTATAACTTGGAATCAATAATGAATATTAACTATTGAACATTTATCATTGAATTAATTATCCCTCTATAATATTTGCAATTCCCTTTTGAAAAAATGCACGAAGATAAAGCATTTATTTTGGAGACACTACAGTGACACTAGTCGAAAGATTTCTGAGGGATGTTTTGTGTGTTTTGTTTAGATTTTTTATGACAATCTGACAACTTCTGGAATAAAGCTGTTCTTTAGCTCAAGTTCTCATAAACTATCTCGGGCCAAAGGACTGGCTTTCTTTAACTTCTCCTAAAATATTTCTGAACCCATATTTTAGAGGCATCTTAACCTACTGAACTAACATATACTAAATATGTATATATGAATGTGTACAGGTTATAATCATATAGTTAGGTCTGTATAATTGTGCTGAGCTAACAGATTAGTTAAACTGTTTTTAAGCGAACTTCCTCACATTGCACCTTAATGTTGTATCTGCTTAAGCATGGGTTCATGTTGGATTCACTAAATATTGCTGTAGTCTGACTAAAACAGTGATAAACAAAGCACCTGCTAGAAATTCAGAGGACATGTCCTTTTATCTCTTTATCAATATCATCTACTGTGTTCTGACCTAACTAGGATAAAACGTGGAAGTTCCTCTAAGAAAAAGCAAGTTTCAAGTGGTAACGGGTTGAACTGTATTATATATCAGGAGAGAGTTGCTATTTACTGAGCCTGCCCATGTAATTTAAGGAGGGAAAAATGACAGGTAAATATCCCACATGACTTATATTTCAAGTCAGTCTTTTCTTACCAGACAATTTTAAGACTGAGACAGTCTCTTTTCACAGGAAATATGACCTTTTAAAATGACTTGTTTTCTTTTTAAATATACTTGCTGTCTGATTACTGTTTATGATATTAAGAAATTATGATAACCCCTGGTAAATCCTCTTTTTTTTTTTTTTTTTCTTTTTTTTTTTTTTTTTCAGATAGAGATGTTATTTTTAAGTTCTTCAAAACACATCTGCCTGGGCTGGGGAAAGTTTAGACCCAAACTCTTAACAGCAGTGTGAATACATTCTACAGATTTTTTTGTGTCTTTGTTTTATATGCTCATGATCCTAGTTGCTGCTGAACACGGATATCCTCTGCATGACAAGAAAAACATGTACAAAAATTCCCTAAATGACAATTTCAATTCCATAAAAATAATTTTAAATCTACATCTGCAGTTCTAGAGGTAAAATTGTTTGAAATACATGGAGAATAAAAGCATTCTTAATTCTTAAAATGACAATTTTTACCTAAATCATATCAAATTTGTGACAAGACACAAAATGCTGAGCTTTTGACAGCTCACTACTTAAAGAAGCATATAAGTAGCAATAAAAAGGCTTTAAAGAAGAATTTGAGGCTAACTGTAGCATTATTTTGTTATTCAAACATTTAAAATCCTGCATAAGTCAAAGACATGATACCTAGTTAATTTATGAGTTCCTGCTGAACTTCTGAAAATATTTTAATATTGTTTCACTGCCTCAGTGTTTGCAGTCATGAACACATCTTGATACTGATGCAATAGCACATCTTGAATATTTGCTTACAGTTGTGTGGCCTCCAGCATAAGAAGGACACGGACCTGATGGAGGAAGTCAAGAGGAGGGCCCTGAAATGGTCACAGGGAAGAGACAGAGAAGTAACCAGATAGACCTTATAGCAGCTATTCAGTACTTAAAGCTGGAAAGGGACTTTTTACTGGGGCTTGTTGTGATAGGACCAGGGGGAACGGCTTTAAACTGAGAAAGGAAGCTTTCCCAGAGAAGCTGTGTCTGCCCCATCCCTGGGAGTGCTCAAGGTCAGGTTGGATGGGGCTCTGAGCAATCTGCTCTAGCAGAAGATGTCCCTGCCCATGGCAGGTGTTTGGAACTGGAAGATATTTGAGTTCCAACACAAATCAGTCTGTGATTCTATCATATAAAGCAATATGAAATCAAAAATATCCTTGATATACAATACCAGATACATGCCAAATAACCTGTTTGTCTAGTTAATACACAACCTACTGATTGTCAAGCTGTTTGTATTCAGTCGTTATTTACCAAACTTGACAAAGAAAGAGAACACAATGTTCATTTCTAATAGCAAGCTGGGGAGAGCTGGAACAATTCTGAAGGTCAAATTTAGAATTCAAAGGGATTATAATATACGGGAAGAGGAGTGAAAAATCAAAGAAATGTAAGAATTTCTGTATCTTCATTGTCCCTATTTGAGGAAGAAAAACAACTAATACAAAAATGGAGAAAATACAAGAATGGGAAGTTATTGACTTCTACTGGGGCAAAGTACCCTGAAAATAACAGCAAGTGTTTCTCACTGAAAATAGAAGTACAAGATATAGTGCAAAGTTATTATGAAGGTATCTAAGCAAATCTTTCACGTCAATTTATGTTTTTTCTACAAAAAAACATTCACAGTGTGATGTCATAGGAAACCAGTGTCACTTACCACATTGATAAATGTCCCTTTTGGGCCATGTCAATGGGATCAATAATCAGGCCACACATAATGGCCTTTTATGGGTGATTTCTTAAGACCTTGTAGGTAAAGAGATGCCGTCTGAATATTTCCAACAGGCTACAAAATATTATGATTTTAATGCAATACCAGGAAAATAAGTTAGCATGTAGATGTGAATGGAATAAATATAGTTGAATTTTTAACAAAACTTTTAAATACAGAAGGTAGAACACTATATTCAGTATCCACTGCAATTCCTGGTACCAACCACTGCACTTTTTTATCAGTTTATCACATCTTTTTATTAGCTGAAAGATAAATCTACATTTTCCCATCCAGTCTGCCTAATCAAGTTTGTATAATTAGACACTAAAGGTGAAAAATAATAAATCTAAATTACTCATACAAGCTTTACTTTATGTATGTCAAAGTCATTCAATGACAAAACATGAAGGTAAAGTAATATGTGAAACTTGTTATATCACTTGAAGCACATCTGTGTGGTATTTATCTCCATTACTCTTGCACTTGGCTCTCTCATTTTTCTTCTGCTCTATTAGCAGACATTGTCAAGAAACTGGCAGGACCACATAGATTTGTGAAATGGAGGGAAGGATGCTGTGACACAAGACCAGTGACTAACATTGATGAGAATGTTTTCAGTACTAAGGCACCTCAGAAAGACCAGGCATACATGACCAGATTTAATCTAAATGAACAGTATATCTTGATTCAATATATTTGGAAAGTACCACCCCTTACACTTTACTGTGTTTCTAATAATAAAGATTCAAAAATTGTGTTACATTTGATACAGAGGGGGAGGTACAGTACAGTTAATGAGCTGATTTGAAGAGATTAAGTTGGAGCAATCATCATCTGAAACCATTTATATGAAGTAGATGGGCATGGTTTTGGTCCATTTACTTGGAAAGATAAAACCTCAAAGAGCTAAAATAAGTTTATTCATTATTTTATTTTTTAAAACCACATGGTGAGTGCTATCCCACAAGATAAATTTAAATGTAATGTACAATTCTGCCCCAAAATTGGAAGGTGCATGAAGATGAATGCATACAAAAACTCAAATTATCATTGCCTAATATAAAGCTTAGGAACTCAGACCATCTATCCCTGCTTGTTAAATGCTGTAATTGTTGTTTACTCATTTTGTTGCTTAGCTTGTTTGTTTTTATTGATTTTGTTGTTGAGTATTTTGTTGCATTTTGCGCCCATTATGCTTTGAGTTTATTGTGTATTTTAATGCAAATGTGTTTATAAGAAGTGAATTTGTACTGCTGTGAGGGTCTTTCTATCTTGCTTTTTTTCCTTAACAACTTTACATCTGAAATCTTCCATGCTGCCCAAAGGACCTCATAGCACACTTGGGTAAGTGACAAGACTGTACTTGTTGATGAACATACTCCACTGCATCTAAATAATCTACAAGGATAGAAAGATGATGAAAACGTCAGTCAGTACAGGTTCCAGGAAAATTAACATTCATGTACATGGATAGTAAACATTTCACATAGACTCAGGAAAGCACTGAGAATAACTAAGATAGAATCAACAGAATCTGACCCTCTGTAATCTTAAGTCCTGTTCCTGAAAAGTTCTCAGTGATGACAAATCTCAGCATTCATGCTGAATCTGGCAGACTTTAGGTATTTGAAAGACAAAGAATACGTCAATTTAGCCTAAGCTATTTTTTGTCTGTCGTGTAAAACTGCCAAAACTAAACTTTGCTGGTTTAGTTCAAGCATCAACTCTCTTCTTAGTAGGCGTCCTCTATGGATTTTTAGAAGAACACAAAGGGTTAATTTCTTTTTCCTCTGTGCAGTTTCCAAAATATTAACTTGAACATGTCTATGAAGACACTGCCTTGAAGATAGATAACATATTTCAAAGTCCTTTGGAAACATGCTGTAATGGACATTTTAAAAATAATTGGGAGTCATATTGCCAACATAAAACAAGACAAATATAGATTCTTTGGCAGATCTACATGCATATATCTGCTGAGAGCTATTTGAAAAGTGAAAGTATTATCTTAAAGCCAATTGTCAATCTAAACACAGCCAACAAGCCTGTATCCACAGAGAATTAAGCATCAACCAAGACTTTATTTTTTTTGCAAAACACTCACTGCTTGTCTGTGGCCTCAAGGTATTATAGCAGAAATATTAATGAAATTAGAACAGTACTGAATTCCATATTGATCTTGCATAGGGAGAAAATGGAACCACAGAAATAGCTTTCAAGAATTTGACGTTACTAAATCAGAAAAAACCTCAGTATTTCCCACATTCTCACAGAAAAATAAATTATTTTTAACTCTTGATCCCTCTCAATGCTTTCCTTGCTATGCTAAAAGTCATGGAAAGTTTTGTCAATGACTGAAAAATGTGACCCACTGCTCTTACACCTAAGAAAATATTTTGGCCTAAGAAATGAGAACAGTATACCATTTAATAGCGCATATTAGACAGGACTGAGATGTTGCCTTTTCTGAGCATATGTTTGAGAAAAGTATAATACTATCTTCTCACCAATATAGTGAATAAATGCTTTTTTAAAATGTTTTAGAATGTAATTTAATTTAGGGTTTCCTTCAAAAAAACTATTTTCCAATGACCTCTTAAGGGGTGGCATTTGCAGAGTTGTAGTAGCTTGGGACTAATAATTTAGCTGCAGTCATCACTGGTCTTTTCTTTCCCTGTCCTTTTCCCCAGAGAGTTAAGTGCAAACCCTGAACTCACCTTTTCAATGAAATGCATCCTTTACATGGAGAAGGAAGTTCTATCACAGGTTCTTACCCACATTTTTATGTTGTACCACTGGGTTAATGAAAGATGCTTCTGCTAAAACCTGGGTGAAGTTCATTAACTCATTTATTAAAAGCAATGCATAAAGAGAAGAATGTGTACTAAATTCACTGTTGTCATCCTTAGTTACAATATGGCAAAACCAAAGGTACTTTTCTTAAGATAATGGCAATATTAAATATAAATCCATTATAAATCCAAATCCCTGTGATTTACTGTTTTGTTTTGTAGGCTGTGTGATCATTCTTAAAAAAGTGTACTCTCATTTAAATGTATGCACTAAACACCTGCTATCAACTACCCAGTATTTTAAAGTTTTATGTTCTAAGTAGATTTCAATACTAAAATCTGTAACAAATTACTTCTACTTGATTAAATTTTCTCCTGCAGCCTGTCTGTCTCTGCCTGATGTGTCTGACTCAGTAACTAGGGAAGAAGTGTCTTCTATCAATCAATGACAGAAAGTGCTGAATCTGAAAATGCTGACTGAGCACCATGGAGGGCAGTCAGGTTTCTGATGGCAGTCAAGGGAAGTCTAAAAATTTCAATATGAGTGTTAAATGCCTTTTCAAAAGTTATTCAAAGATTAATCAGGAAAAAAAAAATCATGTTTAAACAAAAGTGCTCAAATAAACTTATCGATCTGAGACTGGCATTTATAAAATGAAATAAATTAATTCTATTACCCCAGCTGAACTTTCTCCAATGACAATGACTAAAATAACAAGGATATGTTTCATGATTTTCTTCTCAGTAGTGTACATCAAATAGGATTTTAAACAAACAAGAGAGAGTAACTAACTATATTACAACCATTTAAGAGTTCATTTTGGATGAATGTTTATAGCAGCATGTAACTTCAGCAATGACTATCTGATATTATAACTAATTTCCTTGAATAACAGCAATGCTATCCATTGCTATGAGAGAGTGAATAGTGTTCACTTTCATTGTCTACTAATTAGTTTATATGTAAAATATATGCAGAATTTAATTTGTAATAAATATATGCATATGTATAGTAATAGGCTTAATTAACTGCAGACCTGTACATCCTGTCATGAAAGTATAATATTATCATTCTAAGGAACAATTGTTATTGTTTACAATTCTGTTTAGGAGGGGCAAATCCTTTCTGTCCAACCTCATTATTTTCCAGGTCATTAATAAAGTTTTCATTCTTCATATACAGAAATTAACTATGCAAAATAGCAACTGATGCTAGGAATTGTGCATCTGAATATTGAACTCAGTTTTTATTTTGTAATAGTGTTTTCTTTATTTTGAGATCCTTGTTTTCAAGTCACATTTCTGAAAATACTGGCTTTATAACATATAGGGAGCTCCCCCATCAAGAAGGATTTGGCAAGACCAAAATTGCACAGGTAGTGCCAACAGAAAAGAGCCATGTAAAAGAATAGGAACTGATTTTCTGTAAAGCCAATTGATTTGATAATTGTAGACCATATTGGCAGACAAATTCAAGATGTCATTTAGCAGTGCTTTTTCAAGGTTAATGAATATGCTTGTCTCTGGCTAGTAAGAACAGCATCACTATGGATCACAATTATCTTCTTACAATCATCTGTTGTTTACATTGCACAGAGCAATGTGTCATTTCATAGATACTAAACTACCTATTTTATGTTCTGCCCTGCACAAAGGAACTTTTGCATGCACAAGGCAAATGGGCTTCACTGAGTTCCTAACATGAAAATTCAAAGTTTTTAAACAAAAATTCTATTTAGGAAGAGAAAGGACCATGGGCCAAAAGCTGGTTAAGAACTCTGAAGCTGCACTTCCAGAGAAGGCATTATTTTCCTTTGGTTAGTGTCCCATTGAGGAAACTTCCAGTCTTTTATACCAGGACTGTGTAGTTGCAATTGTATTATTTTGTGTTGGTGATAGTTTAACTCTATGAACTTAAATCACTTGCTTAAATTTTCAATGTTAATTTTTTAATGAATTAGTTATTTCATCTACATACAGTTCTGATGGAGTAGTCACTATCAAATGGCAGAGAGACTCTCAAAACTTGGTAAGCATTCTGTTATCATATGTGTACAAGTAACCAGTTATCTTCTTTCCAGTAAAAAAAAAAGAACAAAAAAGAACAAAAAAACTTCCAAAACCAACCATATTTCTTGAATAAGAATATTCATCAGCTTATATTTAGGAAGAGAAAGGACCATGGGCCAAAAGTTAGTTAAGAACTCTGAAGCTGCACTTCCAGAGAAGGCATTATTTTCCTTTTTCTTTAGCATATTTGCTCCCAGTTTTCTGAGAAATTAATTCATGCTCATTAGAATCATACTTAAGATCAGAAAACCAGTTTGTTGGAATAAGAGAGATGTTAACTCAGGCTTTCTGCTGAATAATTTCTAGCATTTTGTTCCATAATCACAGGTGTTTAATGTTAATGTTGAAAAAAGTTAAGATCATAAAATTAAGAACATAGAAGAATGGTCTTGCAGACTAGATCTTGCCTTCCAACAAACAGTATCTTTCAAACTCTTCTTTTATTACTTATGACAACATATATTCATTATTACACTGAGATATTATATATCCATAATACTAAGTTGATCAAAATCAAATGCTTGAATTGATGAGTTATAAGATATGACAAAAAAAGGAATATGACCAGAAAATAAGCTAAATTTTATTCTAAAGGAAACTTAGACATTAATGTATTTTTCCTGTTATTACCAAAGCCTTTAATGGCTAAGTTTCAAAAAACAACAATAATAACAAAATCTCATAAAATCTGTACAGTAAAAATGTAGCAATTCATACTGGTTGGAAGTTCTATCACATATTTCTGTATTTTATGATTTTATGCAGTACAGTAGTGAGCAAATACAATTAAAAACAAAGTAATGTATCTTAAAACATACTTTATTCATTTCTTTGAGAAGTATAATTTTGTTAGGATACTACTTCATAGTATGCTTGTAAATGATCAACAGTGCATTTGGCAAAAGTAGTATAAGCTAAGTAATGCAAAATTTCATTAAAATACAGTTACAATATCTTAATCTAAATGCAAAAGTACTTATTTTAAAAAAGAGTATTGAAGTATACACACTCATAAATGATGTATTATGAAAATTTTACTTCAGGAAAATAATAAGATATATATCACTAATGAAAATGATATCAAAACTCATTTATTTTTCACCTTCCAGTGGGGAGAATTTGGTCATTCACTTTTAAGAGTGGAGCTAGTGTTTTCTACACTATTCTCACTCTTCCCAACAGAAATGCTATTAATGTAGCACCTTTTTGCCACTGTGAAACCATTCTTAAAATGAGCACAAATACCTGAGCATACCTGCACCTTGCACCAGTCAGCACCAAAACCAGAAGAGTAGCTAAAAAATACTAATAAATACTTGTTGGACAGTAAAAATTAAACATCTTTTTCATATAAATGCTTTTCTGACACCTGAAGAACAGTGGTCGACAAAAGTTTTCCGAGGCAAGGGCTGAAACGCAACACTTCCCCTTCTCCCAAAGTATATTATTTTCAAGTGGACAATGATAGAAAACAGAATGGCAGCAAGCAAATAAAATTTTTGAAAATTTCAATGATTTCAATTTCCCCTCTGTAAAATAAGGCATTGTCACTGTTATCCAAAGTACAGAACCTTCCCAGTCCAGTGATAAGAGATGATGAGAAAGAAAGGATGAAAGGAGAAATTAGCCTTTTATGTTTATAAAGTGATAGAAACTCTTTCTTTGAAAAGTTATGTCAGCACAACTTAGTGATTAAGTTTATTTTTTTATTTCCAAATCTTTCCTGGGAAGCAACAAACTATACTTGCACCCATCTGAAAAAATATCATCGTAGAATTTTCCAGTGTGCAACTCAAACAGGTGGCCAAGTATCATGAGCAATTGAATCACTCATTCAGTTAGTATTATCAATGCAAGTAAAACAAGGTAGGAAATAGGACAGAAAACAAGTTGAATTTGAATGCTTTTTTTGGCTAGTAACACAGAATATTTCATATTTTCATAGCAGTATAGTCTTGTGAAAAAGTGAGAATTGCAATGTAATTACCAAGAGGCAAAAGGAAGAATGTGCATGGGGTGATGTAAAAATGAAAGGATTTAGTACCTTGGTACAGACAATAAAAGTCCTTGGCTGAAAAAATAAGTCAAGATCCTTAATGAAACATAAATTAATAATATCACTACATCAGACTGAAATATTCTTCAAATGTATATGAGAGCACTTGGGTTCCAGCAATAAAGACTGGCATAACATTTTTTCAGTACCTGCAGACATTAGGCAGTTCATGTTGAACTGGATTCCAGATGTTGTTCTGAAATTTGACGCCAGAAATAGGTTTTGCTTTAGTTCAGAAACCATTTCAATGATTTGTTCAAAGCTCATATGTCAAAAAAAGGCATTTCTTGGTTTGCTGTTTGAATTGTTTTGTCAAAGTATGTCGCTATTAAGTCTAGCATTGTGCCATTTGAAGATTGTGACTGTGAAAAAACAGCTATTTACATAAATGTATTCAGCCATTTTTATGCGGTTTCATTTTTAACTGCATTGATTGCTATCAGCTCTGCTAGATTGCTTTCTTCTAGTCCAATTAAGTTCAGAAAAAATCACTGACTAGACTTTCTCAAAGGAACAAAATTATTGATCATCATATTTCAATACTGGCTCACCACATCCATTGTAAGAAACGACTGAAATCTTAACGTGTACTTTCCTCTTGAACGTACTAAATGTGATAAGAAAAATATCATTACCTACAGCTATCACATGGCTGGTGCAAACTGGGCATCTGATCCAATTCCCAATAATGTCAATGGCAATGTTTCCATTGATGTCACTGGTACAAGGTCAGCTCCTGCAGGGGAAAGCTGTGTCTGTCTGTAATCAGTTGAAAACAAAATGAAGTCAGATTATGACACCCTCCTCTCAGGTACTGGTGACTAAAGGAATTTTGTTAAAATATTTCACAGTAAGTTCATGGTTTGTTTGGGGGGTTTTTTTGCAGTATAACATCCTCCTTCTATCAGTGCCAATATTCTTGAGAAAAGGTAAACTTTGAAAATGAAGGACTGCAATAACTTGTCATAATGGAACCAGGCAAGACTTCCAGCTGCACTGCTCTGTGCCTAAATGCCTAATGTGTGTTTTAGGCCAGAAAGAAATGGGGGAGGGAATACTGATACTGGAAAGCTTAAAGAGAAAACTTAAATCAGTGCACAGACCTTACTTAATGAGGAGTAAGGATGGAACACAAACATTTACATTTTTAAATATGAAAGTTCTGAGCACTGGCTCTCAGGGAGGAATGTGCTGACTTCAGCAATATGTTGCAGTTTTTAGCATTTAGCTCTTCACAACAAATCCATAGTTTATCTCGACATCATGGTCATACCTAGTCAAAGCAAAAGGGTTTCCTAAGGAGCTTTCGAGAAGCTCCACATCTCAAAATTGAAATACAATTCTTTTTTCTAATATAATTATGAAAAAAATCAAATATTCTATTTTGAACATCTAAAAATCTTTTGCAGTCACAAAGTATCTCTAGCCCTTATTCCTGTTTTCTTCCTTTTAAAATTATGGTCAGAAGAGAAGATGGGCAACTAAAATTCTAGTTTATTTTCAAATATTTGTTTCCATGGCCATCTTTTTTTTTCCCTCCCAGAAAAATAAAAACAACATGCCATTTCTTTTTAAAAGAAAATATTCAAGGTTTGAGGCAAATACTTTTTTTTTAATCATGTGGTTTTTTTTATTTTGGTTTGTGTGAGTGGGAAAGCAGTCAAACGAGGAAAAAAGAGCAAAACACCCAAAATAAGGAAATGCATGGATGCAGTTCTATGGATCTCAGTTACCTCTCAGTTGTGCTTTCTGGCAATCTGGTTTGTAGAGTCATACTATTCTTGATCATAGTTTATTTAAGCCCACATTTCCATAAGCTACGTAAGTATTGCTTTCACTGAGAATCATTACATCCCTTACAGACCTTACATTCCCTTTTTTTGGCTTCCTGCTTTTTCAGAGATTGCAGCAAGGTCTCTGTCTTTCACAAAATCTCCAGACGTGAATTAATTCCCATAAACACTCGTTCAGGAAAAAGTCTGTTCTATTGAAACTGAAAAGCATAGTGCATTTTAGTTGCTCTTATTGTGCAGGTCTGATTAGTAAAGCCATTTTGCCAGCACCTGTCATTCTTGCAAAATTTCAGACCCACTTGTAAGAGTGATGATATATTATATCCTCTTCTATCAAACAGTTGTCCAGCAAGTCAATCAAATATGCAGCAAGTCAATGAGAAAAGCTTCATTTTCAATCATCTACTGCATTTTCACTGTTTGGACAAACAGTAAGACATTTCTAGTCATTGAATATGCAGACACATTATCAAATCCATTCTTTTTTCCAACAGTGAAGAAAATATCCGTAAAGGTGAAATCTGGAGCAGTAAATTTGACATCATTTTTATGTAATACACTAAACAGTACACTGATCAGAGGTGACAGGGAAACCATCTATTATATTATTGTGCAAACCCCCTTCTCCCCACTCCCAAGAGGTGGGTCAAAGAACCAGTTTGTAACAATGTTCTCAGTTGTTTAAGCAGACCCTCAATAACCTTTCACAGTTATTTCACTTATATGAAGTGCATGTGAATATGACATGTAAACGTCTGCCAGCTGTCTTCCTAAGCTTAGACTAAACCAGGGAACAAGAGAAGAGAGAAGTAAATACCTGGAAACCTCTTACTTGTTGGCATGGCTTCCCTATAGGGTACAGGTACTATGTTATTTGTTTATAAGTGAGATGTGTAAGTGGACCTTTCTGTTCAGGAGGAACACTCAGAAGACCAAAAATAACTTACAAGAAGTTATTGTACTGAGAGGGCATCAAAATATATTATGTAAGTTTCAGTAACATAGAGGAGCCATGTCCTTGTTGAATACCCTCCTCTAATAGTAAAAACACTGGCCCCAAAACCTTGATAAGATGATGCACGGTTGTTTGGCAATCCTGAGTACCAAGATTTAAGATCAGAGGCCAGTCCAAATAGGTGCAACTCTCCAGTCAGACAAATGTATCGACTGGGCATAACTGAAAGAATTAGAACATGCTGAGAAAAGAGTCAGGAACTAAAGCAGGAATCACCCCAAGGCTTGAAGGCAAACTCCAAGGCAACAGCATTAACCTGCAGTAGATCTTCTGAGCAGCAGTCAATCATTGCAACTTAACTACTGACTGCTCTGCTGTCATGTAGAACTGACAATATCCAAAGGCTTCATGCAAATGAAAAATAAAGTGGTTGTAGATGGATAGATGGCTTAACAGAGTAGTAACTATACAAAAGTATCAAAAGGATTTTTAATATTTTTCTAAGCAGTATAACAAATAAATGGGCATGGGCAACGAAAGTTCAAAAGAGGAAAGAGTTTTGTAAATGTAGCGCAAAAACAGGAGAAAAAACATGCATGTTCCAAAAGTTAGGTTAACAATAGAGATTAGAATCATCAACTGCATCAACTGATATTGTCACATAAAATATTAATGGTGTTTAAGGGAGAATCAAATTGAATGTGGTTACAGGCTTCAGTGACAGGCAGGACAGCAAATGTTTCCCAGCTATCAAAAAGAAGTGTGAGACAGGAGTAATTAAGGGTTCTGTGCTAGTTTCTCTGGGCTTGCAGCATTGTTAGAGGAATTGTGAAAGTGAAAGGAGAATTTTAATTTTGGATATAGTGTCACATCTGTAAAACAAAGGCAATTTTTCAGGATCAATGCAGAAAGGAAAGTTAAACATAATCTTACAGAGAAAAAATGCAAACTTAGAAGTGTCACGACCCAGCCCAGACCTTTCCAAACCAACGCAAATCCAGCATGAAGTTGATTTCTACCATCTTTGGGATCACTGTCATCACCAGCAATAACAAATGCCAAATAAATGACAGATATCACCAACATTTATGGAAACAATGGCTACCTTCCTGACCAACTTTAGAAACCCAAGACTTTAGAAATTAATTGCATACACCTCTGCAACTTACAGTGAAAGCCAGGCCATTTCTTCAGACTCGTCACAATCATTTAAGCACTAAGGTTTTCTCCGAGCTGACCAAAGGACTACACTGACCTGAGAAATAAGCATTTCTCAGTTCAAAGAAGTGTTGAAGTTTCATTGGTTTGGTGGTATGTTCCCTTCCTGGAAGAGAGAAAGTGTGGCTGAAATGTTGTAAGCAATAACAGAATTTAATGAAAGCCTTTATTTCCAACTCAAAGCCATTCTCTTTTGAGAATTGACACCAGCTGATGTATTAGCTGTTGTTTGTGTGGTATTCCTTTACCTGCTGCCAAAAATATAAAAGATCCATAACTGATTTTCCTCAGACTAAAACACTGAAATACACCTTAAGAATGATAGAGCTCTTATTGCCACAAGCAAAAGTTTAAACACTTCGAATTATATCCTACAAACTTTGTTTCTCCTGAGGAATACCTTTTCATCTGTGAAATGGGTACAGAAAGCTGAATGGTAAAATGTTTTTAAAGTGGGAATATTCACACCAGCAACTCACCTTTATTAGAAGTTATGTTTGATTAAATCATTGGTCTGTTCACACAGATATTTAGTATTCATACAGATATTTATTATCATATTAGAGACATTTAGAAAACACAACTCCCCAAAAACTTTACTGCTATTTTCATTATATACTACAGAAATATAGTATTACTATCCCAAATTCTTTTTTCATAAGCTGCTATGGTAACTGAGAATTAGCTGACATGAATATACTGTAATTTCTCTTTGTAAAATAAACAGAAATGTGCAAGGCCTTTAGTGATATTTATACCTTTACCATTTTCAATTCAACTCTAAACTTTATATATTAAGGTTGCATAGTGCATCTTGAGATAATACTTTAGAGTTTTATATACATAGAAATATGTATAAAAAAACAACAGTAATAATAACACTAATAATAGTCAATATTAAAACATATACTCTGCATAATACTATGTAGAGTAAGCAAGGTCGTGTCACAATTCTGGAACAGCTCTCAAAGAGCCCTGTGAGTTTTATCCATAGTGTTTTAGTAGCACTTGTTATGTTTCCCAATATCTGATGATTAGTTTCACTATGTATCACAAACTCAGTCATCCACTGCCTTAGGTATTAAAGACAAGAGGGGGAGATGTTTAAGAGAAGAGGAGAACAACTTCCATCTGTTCCACACAGCAAAAGCCATTGGAAATTGTGTAGCTGCTTCACCAGTGCACATTCCGAGACAAAAGCAAGGTCTTGTCTCTCTCTCCATTCTTCAACACGCTGCAGTGAATGACGCTCTGCTGTAACAAGGAAAAAGGTGTGACTTTCAAAGCAGTTTTCTCACTTGGAGAGGAACTCAAAGAGCTTCACAAAGATCAGAAGCCACTAATTAAACCCTAGCAAAGCACAAGGCAGTCAAATCCTCACTGTATATGGCTTGAACAAATACTTGGTGGTAGGTGTGGATCTCTACAGTAGTGGCAGTAAAATACAGGCTTTTGTGAAAAGAAATACTTGTGTCAGTCCCACCTCCACCAGAGAAGCAAATGGATGACATCACTGGAGCAAAACTAATAATCTGAACAACTCAGCAACCCTGTGGCACATGAACTGCCCTTGCCTCAAATCTCAGGAGAAGGGATCCTTGATACCAGTAGCATGGCAGAGGAGTGCAGTAAAAGTCCTGTGTAATAAAAAGCTGTTTCTCCATACAGTATCTTCTGAAGCAAGGGAAATTATAATTTTTGGGAGACATAGGTTGCTTTTTAGAATAGTAAATCCAAGTACCTGACTGAGGTCCTTTATGACACTCTGCATCTCAGCAGTCTGGGACACAGCTGAGAGATAGATTTAAAAGAAAAAAAAATTAAATTTGACTTTACAATATTCTGCATCCACATTACTGCTAACATAGCCAGACTAAAAAATTTTTTAAAGTTGGCGCACATTATTATTACAGTCAGAAATTTTGTATTACAGCTGCATAAGTCAGGGACAGATTTTACAAGGGCTATTCCTTCTTGGCTAAACCTCCCCTCCTATGAATAATATTGTGCCTTTTTCATTGAATCTTTACCTTCCAAAAGAGAATCTGGAAAATGTTGCCTTTCAGACTGCTGTGGTGCAACATAACTAATAGTACATATACATAGCAGAATGCATGGTGTTTAATTTTGTGGTTGATAATAAACTTACCTACTTCTGCTGAAGTGATTCCACTTCTAATAGACTAAGCAAGAGATTAAGGTCACGTGTTACTTAAACAGAAGATAGCATTTACAGACACTTCAAAATTCAAATTAATTTTCTTCAAACTCATATATTTTTAAGGAAGTTAGTGAATAATAGTTCCATATACTTTTTCTTTCCACTTCCTCAGACTCATTACTGGTAGGCAAATTCACAGCTTGTGGTAGTATTGTTGTTGTTGCTGTGGCTGTCATGTTTTTTTAGTGTTTTGTTGAGTCCAAAAGTCAGGTACCAAACTCACACTGAGAGAGTGCATTCACTCTGTTTAACCAATACAAACCTATACAAACCTCCACATGTAGGAATTCATGTGTATATGAGACTACAAATGTCATACTAATATGTTATGACTATATATACTAATAGATTCAATTTTTAAACATTTAATTCCTTTTTTTTCCTGACTAAGACACAAGAAAAACAATAGAGATATAAGTTCAATTTTTATTTAGTTTGATTTTTTTTTCAGAAGAATGCATTAGGTGCTTAATTCAATATCTGTAATTACAGGGATGGAAAGGGAGGAGTTGTCTCAGGAATAGGCTCCCAGTCATTGTAGATATCATTGGAGTACACAAAGTACACACCACATCACAAATATTAAAGTGCTTTGTGCCAGATGGAGTATGTAAACTAAGCTGAAAGACAAAACCTTAGCCAGGCAAAGACTCAGCCTTGGAGACAAAGAACATAACATCAACATTTCCTTAAGTACTTTAAATTACAAAAGTTGTTGATAGTCTTATTTGAAGTGCCTTGCTTGGAAATTCGGGTATAAAACAGAAGAAAAATCTTGGTAGGCAGAAAAATTCAATGTGTAAAAGCAACCTCTGCTTAACTTAGCTTTCAGAATTTGTAAATAAATTTGGCTATTTAAACTATGTCTCATGTTATGTTGATTCTCCACTTTCATAATAAATCCTGCCCCTCAAGGATATCTGTATCCAAAGTACCTATGCCGTAATGTAGACTATAATAGCCCTCTGTGTTAGGAGGAACAGGGACAGAAATAGATACTGTATGACTAAATGCTGATTGACAGTTCCTTCACATGCTCAACTCTTCTCAAACAAAACTGCAATAAAAAGACTTTGTATCATACTACTCAAGAGATAGTAAAATGTGTAAACAACTGTAACCCTGTGGAAGAAAAAATATACTTTATTATTATCATGACACGCTGAAACATTATTTTTCAAATACATTAGCCAGAGATCAAATTATTCAGTGTCTAATGAGAAAGGAAGTGTTCCTTCTCAATTACCCATTAAAATGCTGTTTCTAACAAAAAAAAAAAAAAAATCACATGGAAGACTGTTACTATGTAAATACTTAAAGGAAAATATTTTCATGGCATGTGAGAAAGAAACAAGAGGAAAACAGAAGAGAGACAGTGACTGAAACGTCTGCCAGGTACATATCCAAGACAGCTTAAAAGCCCTTATGAAATGAAACCTAGCTTTTGAAGCTGTCAGAGTTTACCACCTTGATACATTATTGTACAAGTCTGAAGAATTCCTTGACAGAAGAACTTTTATAAAGAGCAGCTGAGACACCAGGAAAAGCATAGGGAGCCTCTCTCACAAAATAATGGTTTATAATCACACACATGATAAAGAAATGTATCATCTTAGTGACTGACAGACACTTGTAAGTGCACAGGCAAGACAACTGGAGCCACCACAACAACTGGCTCTCAAGGCTGGCAAAAGACCTATCAACATTTCTGCCAGAAATGAGACCATTTACAAATTGGTGCCCCAATTCTCTCTAACCCCTGCCCTATTTGCTTCCTGCATTTCATTGTCTTGTGTTAAAGCCTAAGAAATAAGTACTAGGTAGAAACTTCCAGTCTATTAGAGAGCTTTAAATGAAGGCTGAAAAGGTCTTAAAATAATTTAAATCATTAAAAGTAAAAAAAAATACTGCTTTTTTTTTTTTTTGTCCATAGGTGGCAACATGTTTTTCTTGAAGAATAAAAGGCCCAAGAACAAATAGAAAATAAACCCTAGATAGTTCATGTAACTGGGAATATTATAGGAATCCTTTTTAAAGCTGAGAAAGATCACTGTCAGCAACACAGCAAGGTAATCTTTGAGGAACATATAAATAGAAGGGGAGCCTTTAAGTGCAAAAAGAATGAAGCACGCAAAACTCTTTGAAAAAGAAGGTAATAAAATAATTACATTTCCTATAAATGAGCATGCAGGTAGATAATAACTGGACAAATGAGTGAAACAAGACCTTACTAAGGACCATAAAAATTAAAAAACAATGTGCTCCTTTAACAAATTGAAAACGGTCCCTTGGTACACAAAACTTTTTGGTCTGACCAGATGCAATCACTTCGGATCAGCAGCAGGACTAGGTAAATAAATCTGAAAATGCTACCAAAGATCTTAAAGGTGGATTAAGCCTGCCATATATTCCCAAGTATAGTTATAAAAAAAAAAAAAAAAAAGAGGCAATTTCTGCAGCACTTCTGTTTTATTTCACTGACATTTGATTTTTTCTGTATTTATTATTAGACCCAAAATTTCAATGTTCAACTTATGATGCTTGTCTTGAGAAATCAATTTTAGTGCTACTCCAGTAGAAATTATGTTGCCCTCCAGGGAGACAATAATTGGTAGATAAAGGCTCAGGTCTCTTCTCACTGAAGACTCTAAACATGTTTTATAACTAAATTTGTGGTAATTAGAAATAATTTCCTAAATTTAGTAGCTCACACCTCTAATACTTTTGAAGCTGTGACATGTGGAACGCAATCTCACCTTTCCCCAGTCCGCCAAATTCAGTGGAATTTGACTTTATGTAAGATTTTTGTGAAGTTTGTACACACAAGGCCAGGAAGGACTCTACAGTCATAAGGGTGAAAGTGTAAGCAAAGATGGAGCAAAGAGAAGCTAATTATCAACTACTATCAATTATCCTTCACTATTTTCTCCTGTTCTTAGTTGTGTGATTTTCCAAATGGTATTCTCTTGATCAAAGTAGACACCTTTCAACCATGTAAGGACATGCACTCAAACCCTAGAGCAGCAAATAAATCATAACAATCTAAAAAGTAACTGAAAAATCAGACAAAATTCAGACTAAAACAACCTGTGCTTTCACCTATGACATTATTCAAGTTTTACCTAGGTGTACTTGAAAACAAAGTTCCTTTGTACCATTTAATAACCTGACAATATAATCTCACCTAGCCAATCTTGGAGCACATCATCTACTGCTTCTTAAACAATCATGTAATAGAGCTACCACGTAGGCAGGTTTTATGAATACACAATTCAAACCCCCTAAGATTTATACTCGGCATTATTTTTCAGAATTACAGCTCACCAAACAGGTCCAAACATGAGCTGCCGACCCTTAGGCTTCCAAAAGGCATGAATCATGTTGGAGAAGAGTTCTCAACTTCACAGGAAAATTATTCAGTTTGGCAAGTACATAACCTAGTGCATGCACAGTTGGTATAGTGCATCTGGAATGTATATAATCCTCCCTGTATTTGCATACACCTATTTTAGAGCAGGCAAATTAACACCTCAGATATTCCTGAATAAGTAGGGCTTCAGAAACATTTTTGCAGCTTACTCTACAACAGTCCCAGGACTGTTCAAGATGCATAGGTAAATAGGAATCTGATCCTGAACGCCTCACCATGTAACATTTTTTCAGCAAGATAAAGTAATACTCAAAAAAGAAATCAAACTATTTTCTTAAAATTAAGCTAACGAAGTTGGCTGCACAGACGTGAGATCATCCAGATTCACTTTTACTTACTTCTTACCTGAACCACACATCTAGCTAGAAAGAAATTGCTTATTTTGAGCAACCAAATGCATCATCACTTAACAGAACTTGGCATGGAAGGAAACATGAGAATTTATTCCACGTGGAATGGGACTAAATATGCAGTGCATAGGTGATAAGGTACTGCTGCCAAGTACCAAAAGTAGCCTAGGGATTAAAGTTGGGGTGAAAATATGCAAAAATCAACACAAGCAGGCCAATTATAAATGCAAGAAATGCTCTTTAGCTCCAGTTTCATTGATAATCGATCTGGAAGTTACCACATGTTCTCTCCTGAGAGGAAAGAATCTGACCAAAGTGAACATAAACACTATTCTCAAGCAGTAAGATAGCAGGTGAGTAAGTGATCTTGCAATTGATATTTCAAATTAATTTCTGTAGAAATTGCATAAATCAGGGTATTAACTCAAATATTTGTCACATGTTTGCTGAGCATCAATGCATCAAGAACTTTCAGTGAAGATCTAAATCCTGAAATTTCTCCATTAGTTGAAATTGGTTGCATAGGTCAAGCTTTTTTCAGGTGTAGAGTTCATTCCTCTCTTGAAGAGGCTGAGCAGATCCCAACATCCTGTACGATACTGCTGATGCAAAGTATACCTAGCAGATCATAACAATGAGGAAAATCATCCAGTGGCCCAGAACCAATTTATCACTTTTCTTTCCAAAGCATTTTCAGCTATGAGCATGGGGTTGGAGCTTGTACTAGGTGACTCCTCTGGCAGATGTCTGGTCTAAGGTCAGCACAAACCCTCCTTCTTCAGTTTCATTTTTCACTCACTGTGTGTAACAAAAGAAGAGCTAGAGTTAGCATTTTAAGGCACTTTTGAAAACATGGTATTGGAAAGCTGAAAGAAATCATTAGCACTGATTCAGTGCTTCCTAAAACTAATCTTATAGATAAATATATATATATATATATACACACACATTTGTTTTCACAATGAGTGCTTTAATCCTTCATCTTAAAACTAAGCAAAACCCCAAAACAAAAAAAGCCCAGCACTGATGAGCAATCTTGCAATAGCGAATCAGTGTGCACACATGAGGGAAAAACAAATGCAGTTGGGAAACAGATTTCGGTGTCAAGTTTCCCCAAGTGTTGTTATAAATATCAGGAAATTAAAAAATGCTCTTAAAATGCATGAACATTATTTAGGTCTTTAATCTGGAAGGGGCATGATTGATTTTGCAGGGTGGAAACTGCCAACTGTACCAGTGCCTGCAGATGGAAGGGGCCGGCACATAGCTGCCAATTTCAGGGAATATATTTCAACTACTCTCTAAAATGAATTGCAAAAGCTTGTTGTCTTCTGCTTGCTCCTCCAGGCTCATGCTACACTAAACAGCTTAGGGGGAGAACAGCATCAGTCTTTTCCTGAAACAAGAACAAGTCACAGAACACGGCTATTTTAGAAATGCCAAAAAATTATAAACCTAAACCTCTGAGAGCAATGGTGCCGCAAGCTGAATGGGAAATAATAGATAACTCAAGTTTAAGTCTTACTATTTACACAATGGCCATTTTGAACCACAGTGAGAGGAAAACTGACCTTTAAATTTAAAGTTCACTTTTACATCCTTATAAATTATCATACAAGGAACAACATTTTCTGGAAGCACAACTTCACTGTGTGAAACACATTCTAGAAGTTCTCTTGCACTGTTAGAAAACAGTAAAATATTAAAAATAATAAGTAGCCTAATTTTTCAAGTTAGACCATCTTTTAATACAAATGTTCATAAATCTCAGCTTCCTCACTTTCCTAAATGTCTCAGATTTGAAAATCTGGTTCCTGAGAAAACATTTTGGATGAACAACTTTAGATTATCAGAGCTGATAGCTGATAGTCTCCAAAGCTTCTCATACAGCCGTTATGTCAGTGTAAAGAGAATCAATTTTTTTTTTCCCCAAGTATCAATCTTGGCTTTTTTTCTCCTTTCAATTGGGTAGAAATGCACATCCCTTCCAAATTTTTGTCTTAGCTCCTCTCCTATACTGAAAAAACACTTTCCAGCGGCAAAAGGAAATTAAGTAGTGCAAAGCCATCTTTCTAAGCCATTTTCTACAGCTTTGTTCTTTCAAAGATTATCTGTTCTCTTTCCTTCTACTTTGCACTGGAAACTGTGCTTATGCCAGCACCTTGTTAAACTGATTGCTGAGTCTTTTCCTCTGGAATTTAGCACCACTACAGCAGGTTAGCAACAGAGGCTGTCTCAAATATCTTGTGTTAAGGACAGATCTGAAAAGTTATCTGCACTGTGGAGTAAAGCCGTTTTGCTGGCAGCAAGAATACTAGAATGGATATAAAGTGTCTTGAGGAAAATTGTCTTTAGGACAGCATCCCATTAAAGATATTTGAGTGGAATTATGTCCCACTGGTTCCAGCAGGGGCAGAACATCATTCCTGCTTTAGTTCTACTGGTATAATACACATCTACATATGTGACATCAAAATAACTCATTCTCCCCCTTTTAGGGACTCCTCCTCTTTAATCTTTTTCTTTATTTTCAGATCCCATTTGCAGACTCTCGTGCTACTACAGAAACAAAATTGCTTGTTCACATTTTTCCCCAGTTTATAAGACAAAGCAAGGTGCAAGATAAGCCCTTTGCTGTCTTTCTGAAACACTCCTTTCATGCTCACTGCAGGTTTGTGAGATATACTCTAACATCATTTGTTACATATTTCATACTGCAATGCCATGCTTGATTACATCAATCTATACAAAACAGAAACTGGCAGCCAGTCTCCCAATTTCTGCCAACTGTAAAGGTTAACATGTACGTTGGCATAATGTGGGTGTGTAAATAAGGGAATTTGTGTAGTCCTTTATTTAGCAATGTAAGAAAACATATTTCAGGTCGGAGATGAATAGTTTTCCTTCCCTCCAGGTGTCTATTTTCTATTTTGGAAATTTCAAGGAAGGGATTAAACATGCACAAGCACTACTTAGCAACAAAACACTAAGGAACCATACTGTGTGTACTATAACTTCATTTCATAAGACTATCATCACAAACTGCCAGTATTTCATCACTGCCAAGATGTCTTTGGAGAGAGACAGGAGAAGTCAAGGAAGTGGCTCTCAAGACACCCCCAATAAGCTCTCTGCCATCACTCAAGCCTCCCATAAGGCAAGTTCACCATTCCCAAGGATAATTAACAAATTTACTTCTAGACCAACAACCTTTAAGTAAAAAAATATTTGCCCAATCAAGCAGGTTTATGGCTACAATTTTTCACCTTTAGAAGTTATTATTAGAAAAGTAAAGACATAAATCAGTAAAAGTCTTATACGAATACTGTCGGTATAAAACAAAGTTATATGTGTTTTTATACTTGTAAATGAAATGTTTTCTAACCTGATGCAGAAATCCAGAATAAATTAATCTAAGGCAACTGATATTTCTCTTGATATTTTATTCTGGAACTGCACTAAATAAGCAAACCATTTGGCATGAATAAGCAGTCATTTAACAGTAAGGATGAAAATTAATTACTTGATATACCTGTGCCTCTTTGTATAGTTTATGGTTTCTGCAGCAATTTGTGGTGATGACTAATAAACAAAACATTCAAATAAAGATCCACAAATTTTAAGCAACAACAGCACCATAGTTGCCATCCTTCTATAAATACTTTGCAGCCTTCCATGAATTGTAAATACTGCAATGGATTCCTCTGCTAAATTATTAGAAAACAAAAAAATTGCAAGTCATATGAAATGCAGTCAGTAGTCAGAAGGTAAGTGCTTTTGAAGGTCCTAGTCTCCTTAGTCTCCAGGATGAGATGTAAGAACAGAAGGGAAAAATTAAAACTATGCAGCACACATTAGAGGTGGCACGAAGGTGATCCCACTTTTACCTTTGTAATTGCTTAAACATTGAAGGAGCATTAGTCCAAAAGAAAGGCACTGTCTGTATACTCAGAAAAGTACTTGCAACAAATGACAGCTCTTATGCATAATCACCTCTGCTTAAATATGGAGCATTGGTTCAAGATACTCCCTGTCAAGAATCAAAAGCCTGGAGAAACAGAAAATACTAAATTGGAGCTTCACAGAAAAGTTCTACCTACATCTACCTTTAGCAAAAATGTTCTACCTTAGCTCTACCTTCAGCAAAAATGACCAAGCAAAAATAAGTTTTCTTTTTAATAAGCTATGAATCCATGGACATTGTTTTTGTGCTTTTTTGCTGCTAAGATTACAACATAAGGGTCAAACACTGAAAGGTATATATTTTTAAAGAAAATGTGATGAGCACCAAAGAAACCTATATCACTTTAAAATGGATAACCTGTGGCTGCATATCTCTACTAGAAGTGATACAAGCTGCACACATACCCTTACAAAGTGAAATGTATTTGAGTTTGGTGTACTTGCAGCTGTCTTTAGGTAAAATGGGTAAAATTTGTAGAAGGCAATTATAGAATCAAAGAAGCACAGCAATAGTAAGTGTGAAAGATTTTCTCTTGAAAATGTTGGATGAATGTTATGAAGTATTGTCCAAACAAAATGGCCAGTTGGAGATTTTGAAAGGAAAGTATAAATTATATGGTTTAGGTGTAGCTGTGAGAGCACAGATCAATTTTCTTATATTCTGAACTGCAATGCCAAAGAAAAAAGATTTTCTGATGTGACTAATAAAAGCAAAAGCTGAAGTACAACAGGAAAAATTGGGATTAGATAAAAATAAAATACTTGTGATGGGATTGCTAGAGTTGAACTACTACAAGAAATATTGAAGAACTACTTAAGAACTACTTACTGAAGACACTTGTAAGTCCAAACAACAATATTCCAGTATGCTTACATTGGGCCAGAGTAAAAAAAAAACATTTAGATTGAGGGTTCTAGTGATAAGAAAACATGAGAAAATGCCACCATCTGATCAACACTTAATTAATTTCAGTAAATATGAAGCTATTTTAGTATGTCAGAATATGAATATACTGCAATTATTTTTCTTCTTCAGGGTAAGACTAATTTCTCGAGGAGAAATTATGCTCATCTTTACATATATTACTGCAAAATTAATAATGAAAACCTACATCTGAGATTAAGCTAGCATGTACTAAACAGATTCTTTAAAATGTTTAAGAATTATTATCTTTTCTGTTGTGAATATAAGCAGATAGACTAGAGCTTTTTATGCTAGGAAAGTCAGTTAACTAAATGGTATTCGTAAAGATCAGCTCAGAAACTGCAAGTACTGCAACTGCATATTTGCACAGTGCATACCAGAGTGGACCCTAATATCACCTGCAGCCTCTAAACACTACTGTACTATTGCTCTTAATAGTAATAACAACAACATTCATCTTATTGGATACACCAGTTCCTATTTTTGTATTCACAGTAAAGCTTTAAAAAATTTCAAGGCACTTTCAGAGGTACTTTTCCTTAAAGATAAAAAAAATCCCAAGTGTTTAACTATAATCACTATTGGGAAAATACATTAGTAATGTACACTTTAGAGCACTTCTGAAAAGCTACACTCCTAATACCAGGTAAATGATATATGTTTTAGAAACACTTATGAATGCCTATTCACTTATTAGTCTGGCATGGCCTCAAAACAGTATTGGCTAAACAATAGTACTTCCATCATGGTTTTGTGTATGGTCAATGAAGTAAATAATATGCATTTTTTAAAAACGCTTGAATGCGTGCTTACACAGCAGTTTATTCAGATCCATTATGGACATCCAAGTAAATAAATGTTCCAAAGTCCATAACTATATATTTTGTAAATACAGTGCTGCTAGTTTCTACAGAACAAATAATAGGCACTATAACAATACCACATGCACAGGGGTTTATCCAACAATGTACTTCACCACAAAACAGATTTCACAACTTCTTGCTGGCTTTTTCCCCTGCCCCCCATCATTTTTTTTGTTTTGTTTTTAAAGAAAGGTGCTAAAGGGGAGAACATTACCTTTCAAGAAGCTGTTACATTTTGAGAATACACAATCATTACAAGAAATAATAACATGAAAGGGAATTTTTTTCTTGAGAATCCCTGTAAAATCCCTGTAGGCCCTTTTGTGATCTCCCCACCTTATTTTGACCGCCAGCTGACTTAGATGAGCTCTGCAGTTGAGAACCACAGTTTTACACTAATGGCATTTGCTGTTCTGAGTAATTGCTCAGTAAAAATTCAGGAAGCGTTTTCTATCTCAGTACAAACACCAACAGAGAGCAAGTTCTTTGATGCATAGCTATATGTGGGCAAGGGCTTGCCTTTTGCAGCCATCCTGAAAGCTCTTTAACCTTTATTCTTCTTTCATTCATGTTTTAGGAATGCTAACAGGACGAATGATAGCTTAGGAAAGAAACAAATAACGACTGATCAGAATTGCTGATAGATAAGATTAGAATCTCATATCTGGCTGGGAGCCATTAAAGGAGGACAAAAAATTGATTTTGGCTACAATCTGTGCCACAGTGACAAAAAAAAGTCCCAATTAATTCTTCACAGGCCTTGAAGTGAATAAAAGACATGGACAGAGGGGAACAAAAAAGGGGGAGAGAGCCTAATCAAGAAGCGTTCTTCAGCAAAAGCCCAAGACAATAAGTTAGATTTTTTTGAGTGTATCAGGATATCCCACAGATATTTAAGATATGCTTTAAATAAAGTAGACAAACTAAGGCTTTTGACTTCTAGATGAGCTTTCCTTCCACATGGGCCCCTAAAATGATAATTTTCCAGGGGCCAAGGCAGACTAGTTTCGAAGAACAAAAAATGTCTTAATCTCTCAGAAATAGGAAAGGATTCTATAGTCCAAGCAGCCTGTAAATTTGCAGCAGTCTGATGATATATGTACATGACACCCTTGCAAGTATTGAAATTAAATTAAAAATAATGAACTACTTAAAGTCTATTCATGGATATTCCTGACAGAATCTACGTGGGCTTGGGAGAAAGGAAAATTTTCTAAATTCATAATTCACTTAGGAACAGTTTGCTCAGTGTATGACCCATTTAAATGTTTTAAAATGTACATTTTTTACCAGTTTTATTCCTTTTTAGTCTTCAAAGAGCCATTAAAATCACTTTTTAAAGGTCCAACAAAAGAGCTAAATGAATACAGAAGTGACACCCTTGATTTCAGAAAGGCTATGTACTCACCAGTGTACAAAAGCCAGAGTATAATGACTTCAGTCTCATTCCAGGGGTGCTAAGGTAAGAAGGATTACAGATTAACTGGTTTTATGATACTTGACCATTCTACTTCATCAATTGCACAGTGTCTTTTCTTGATGTTCTGTTGAGAAATATGGCACAAAACCAGCTTTGTTGACACTAGATTTGTTACTGTAATCCACATTTTATAAGTTTGGGGGAAGGACATTTAAGGGTGTTAGAAGCAAGAGAATATTCTGGGAAGTTTTCAGAACAAAATAAAAGCATTAAATTAGTCCATAAATTTATCTTCAGTGCAGCAAGAAATGGATATGTGTTTATCAATTTAATCACTATATGATTTTTCTCATATAATTTATCTAATTTCTTTTGGGATCTATCAGTGTCTATGAATACCTGGCTGAAAAGGGCAAAGCAGACAGAGCCAGGCACTTTTCAGTGGTTCCCTGTGACAGAACAAGAGGCGATGAGCACAAACTGAGGGAGAGTCCCTCAGATTGGGGAGCACATTTTAACTCTGAGGATGACTGAGGTTGCTCAAGGAAGCTGTGGGCTCTTTCTCCTTGGAGGTACTCAAAGGCCATGGGGATGTGGTCCTGGGCAACCAGCTCTAGGTGGCCCTGCCTGAGCTGCCTTGCACTAAATGACCTCCAGTGGTCCTCCCAACCTACACCATTCTGAGAGCCTCTGAAAGCTATTTATTCCAACTGATTTGTTTTAAATTGTTCATTCCTGTCTCAGTCACATAATTTTCACACAAATTGTGTGTCTCATAAATTTTTATGAATAATGTTTTAATCCACAAGGAAATATAATTCTTTCTCAGTTCTTTTTTTTTCTTTGTGTGTGTGTGTGTGTGTGTGTGACTTAAAGAGATAAACTTAATGGCTATGAATTCCTCATCCCTGGAAAAAAATTACTAATGCTATTTTTCTGCTGTTTTTTTCAAATGCTGAAACTTACTCTGAATTTTGATAATTGCATCAGACAATGAATGACTGAGACCTATTATACAATCCCTCATGAGATATTTTTCATCGTAGATTTTATTAAAGAGGAATATTAGTAGTACTTAATTCAAATCAGTGTAAAATTTTATAACACAAAAATTAATCAGGAATAGTTTATTTTGAATATACTCTCTCCTACACCAATAAAACCAAATTGTGATATGATTGGTGCTTAATTTTAAACAATTGCTCGTATGTTTTGTCTTACTGGTGTTTTCACAAGTCTTTTGGTTCTATGAAACCATTAAGGTATTTCTTAAAGTGGTTGCATTATCCAATATCATGTGAGAAGTAACATTACAGTCCTGCTTTGATGTGCTGTGAAACTGGAAGTGTAATCACCACGTCCTGCACTGTTGGCTGTATAACAGGAAATGCTTACTGCTCATCAAAGCCTAGGCTAAACTCATAGAGTATCCTGAGTTGGAAGGGACCCATCAAAGTCCAGCTCCTGGCCCTGCACAGTAGAGCCCCAAGAATCACACCCTGGGTCTCAGAGAGTTGTCCAAACACTTCTTGAACTAAGGCAGGCTTGGTTAACCTAGTCCTGTCAGCTGGCAGCCATACATTTTCTCTGCTGTGCTTTAAGGATTAGAAAGTCAGTTAGAGAAGAAAAATGAACGTGCAAAATGTTGCATGTTGCAAAATTTTGCAACTTCAACCTAATTCACATTACCTATACCATTATGAGAGCTGGTTACAGTGTGCTAATTTCACTCTGCAGAGACAGAGATGTGATGAGATGAGATGAGGTGAGATGAGATATGAGAGTTGATCTCGAGACTTTTCTTCCAGGCTATGACTGTTCTCAACATAACTTTACCATCCAGCAGAAAAAGTCCATTTACTTTGTAGTAATGATGTAGTCACAGGAGAGTCCTCAAATTTTTTTTCTCTTTCCCTCTGCAAAACACAAGCAAAGTTTTCTTCAAAAAATAAACCAGAGTAGCCGTGAAAGATTTTACAGCCACTTGCTTCCTGGTAATATTGTCTCTAGGTTCTATCAGAAAAGGCCTCCTACCTATCCACAGCTGTTTCTCATCTCTCCTTATAAAATGACACTGTAGTAAAATGTTCATTGGATATAAATTAAGCACCCTTTTGAGTCGTCTGTGCTGCATACAGGCAATAACAAGCAATTAAATAACTGAAAATTAACTAGTTAGGTTTGAAGCAAATACATTGCTTTTAAATAATACTGGGAAATTCCTCCCTTTTATTTTTTAAAATTGGTAATAAGTGTAACACACGGACTTCAGTAGTAAACATCTTCAATTCCTCATACCTGGCCAAAAAGCAGGCTGGTCTTTGTATTTGGTACTATTTTTGACCATGTTTCATAAAAGGACATCCAAGGGATAAGATTTAATGTAATTTGAGAAGTTTTTTATTTTCCTCTTAGGGTTTGAAAACACTGCTGTTGTCAGATGAGCTGAAGTCTGCTCTTCACCACCCCCACCCCCTGTGCAGAACTAGAAATCCAGAAATAACTTATCTTTTAAGAATAACTGCAAGAGGCCATAATTAAGACATTTAATAATATTTTTAATGTTTTCCTATCATTCATCTTGAATTTTTATTCACCAGTTTTTGCATCAATTTTTTTTCTATTTTCTTGTCATATGATATCTTATTAGTGGTTCAGAAACCATATTTT
The DNA here is from genome assembly GCF_963513975.1 of Fringilla coelebs. Classification (NCBI taxonomy): domain Eukaryota; kingdom Metazoa; phylum Chordata; class Aves; order Passeriformes; family Fringillidae; genus Fringilla; species Fringilla coelebs. The sequence continues at coordinate 27,967,638 of NC_140034.1, forward strand.
AAGGATAATGGGAACACGTCTACTGACATGCAGACATATTCAAGATTTTATTAATTATTTAATTTTTTAAATCTATTTATTAGGCATTTTTTAAACTTCTGAAGTGCTTATGCAAAAGAATTTTCAAGTCATGTAGCATATCTACTGGTTTAAAAAATACATATAGTAAAAGATGAAGGAGATATAAATTAAAAGACATAAGAGAAACTACTGGAAGAACATAATGTTTCTTCAAGACATATCATCTGTTACTGAAGATAACAAACTATTAGCAGTAAACTGTGTTATTGCAGCTGTAATAGGTGGCAACAAAACCACGGTGGGGGAAGAAGTGCAGAAACCTGAAAGTTAAAAAGATCGGTAGATAAGCAGAATGTTACATGATAGCTGAAATGAGATCTTCTGAGAAATTGATTTTGCACCATAATATGCCAGCAGACCAATGTGATTTGAGACTAATATAAGTTTAGACTCAAGATGTACAAACTGAAAAATGCTGGTAAACAGCAAATGACAGTACCATCCTCAGATAGGGCTGCTGATTTGAGAGGTATCTTACAAAAACTCCTCTTGCTCCACCGACTTTTTCCTACTGAGACAAAATAAATATAAAAAAGTGTATTTCCTGTTGTGACATAGAACTTTGCCTACTCTGGATACCTGTCTTTTCTCCCTCAGCTTTTAGTAAACAGCCAAAAAGATATAAACTTTTTAAATCACGTATATTTTTGAGAGTGGCCACCAATCTTGCACAGGTACAACCACAAACATTTTAGGTGGGATCTCATTTGTGTCTATTAAATCAATTCCATTTAGACGAGAGTCTAAATGACCAAAAAAAAACCAACCAAAGCAAAACAAAAACAAAACCACAAGAAAACCCAGGAAAATAAAACACACCAAAACACCCAAACAAGCCCTGAGTCTGAGTCTGAACATATGGTTTTCAGATATCATTTACCACACACTTGCTTTTTTTGTATTTTGCTTTATCAATTCCACCTTTACACTTCCTGCCATGGGTACAAGCATCTCTGGTCAAATTTTAAGTTGTTCAAAAAGCAAAGTAAGGGACCACTTTATCCTGTTTTGATGACACAGTATATCTGATATACCTCTAGTGTAGAGTCACTGGAGACATTGGACATCCATTTTTGTGCCATAAATCCAGTGCACATCAGCCTTGCTGTGCATGTAAACACATGCTGTCTCTGGCTTCCCAGGAAAGGGAAACACTGCTCTGGAAAGGTAAAATGATGGCTTATATGTTAGTCTGAGAAACTGAGATCATCATTTGTAGTACACAAACACACCGATAAGAGTGCAAACCTGGCAGCTAGAAAAGAATCTTTGGAATTCAATACCTCAGAATACCAAGCTATTAAAGAAAAGACAAAGTTAACTGAAACTTGATTTTGGTCTTACCAGTTGGAAAATGTGCTCACATTCAGATAATTAAGATAAGTAGTCAAAATGACCTATCCAGGTACAGTAAAATATAGAAATCAAAGACCCTTCTATTAAGTAAATTGATTTCATGTTTAAAGTGTGCAGTAAAGCAATTGAACTTATTTTTCTATTTCAAAATATGAAGGAGTATTCAAAAGTTTTAAGACAGAGTTTTGTATACATTTAGATATCTGTTTATCCTTCCTGTGAAGCCCTTTTTAAAAACCTCACTGTGTCATAATGTTTTTCTTTGTTTTCCTTCCACTGATTTACTTTATAGACAGATATTCCTCCTTGCTCCTTTTCTCTGCCTTTCCCAAGTGAAGCAGCACTATTGGAAAGAAAGGCAAAAAGGGAAAGCTATTAACAACAGCTGACTCTGCCCTATCTTGGCCTTTTCATAGAATTAGTGCAACATATGGTCTCAGACAAGAGCAATACATCTGAGCAGGGTCTGACTGACAGCACTACCTCTAGGTATGCCTGTGAGTGGCCTTAACACACCTGAGTGCACCACTGGATTTGTGCTTTGGTCCCTAAAGCATGAGAGCCTTTCAATTTTTTTAATAGTTTAGGCCATCCTTGTGAAGTCTCTTACAGCAACAGACTTTGGGAGGGCAAGCACCCAAAAGGGAAGCCCACCTAATTTAGAACCTGCATGTTGAAATTAGGAAAAACTTGTTAAACATTCACTGGGAGGAAAGGAACAGGTCTGCATTATTGCACAAAATACAACATGGGAATCTTTTACACACATAAAAGGTATTGCATGAAACACTGAATGAGCTCTCTGACTCACACAAGTAGGCAAAGAATTGACACTAAGATAAACCTGCTTTTCTGCTCTTTCCTGGATGTTTGATAGCTATCCCTCCTCTGAGACAGCCTTCTATCACAGTCAGCAAAAGGGATGCTGCTCTCAGCGACTTCAAATCACAGCCTTAGTGCGAGCCCAGTCTCAAAAGGTGTTTAAATTAAGTAAATTGGGGCAACTGGGGCATAGCCATGTATTCTCTTCTGTCTTCTGTTACAAAAACTATAACCTTGGCTAAAGGAATGAGCTAGCAATAGAAAAATAGCTATAGAAAAACTCAGCAAATGATATTTGCTAGACATCCTAGGCCTACCTTAGGATATTTTTTCATATTGGTTCACAGACTGTTTAAACTTTTAATAGAACATGTTTTTAATTGATGGAAATATGATTCCTATGCAAGCATGCCAGTACATCCAGTATTGCCAAAGAGAGTGCTAGCATTCTGAAAACTTCAGACTTTGCTATTGTTATCACTCAGCAGCTGCTGCATTTGGTCTGATCTGTCCACAAAAAAACAGCTAAAAAGGCTTGCTGATTTTTTTCCCCCCTCGATTAGATGCCCATTTTTTCCACCTGCAGTCTTCACAATTAAAAATACATGAGGTCCTCTTGTTTACTATGAAGAATCACGAAGGTATCATCTTTCATATAGGAATTTACACATGTGGAGACACTTTCTCTATTGGCCCTAAAATAAAGTTCTAACAGCTTCTGAATGACACAGACAGAACTACAAACAATATCTTAATGATCACTTAAAGATCTAAAGGAAATTTATTACTAGACCAGCCATAAACAAAATAAAGTACCATGTATTTTCCTCTTTCCTGACAAATTTACAAAAAGTTAAGTGAAATCTAATTTGCCCTTTCTATAATGCTGAATTGATTGGATAATGGTAAGGCTTCCCAAAGGATGAAACCATTCCCATTTGCATGCTGAGTAGTCCGACAGGGCCATATTGACAGTGCATGTGTATATTAACACACAAACTCCTGTCACTTATATCAATTCAATGTGGAAAATAAAATTTTAGCAGAGACTCAGATTTCATGTTTATAACTTGACAAATTAATTTAGTGCTGCTGTGGAGATAGAATCAAACTGCTGTGTTTACACTGTGTTGCCTCTTCAACTATGACTATATAAAAACAGCATTTACTAAAGGAAATGGAAATTCACTTTAGACATGAATACTCTGCTCAAGTAAAAGTTCTGGAATTTAAGAAGCACTTAGTTACTGCATTAGGCCATTTAGGATGTTTCAGCGTCTCAATTGACTGTAATACCAATCTGCTCAAGTGCCCTGTTAATGACCTTCCATCTCACAGCAAGCTCAGGAATTCAGTGTTTATACTTTTCTCTTTTTTTGTAACTATACCATGAACAGACTGAAGGACAGATCCTTCTTTCTCTCACTACTGTGGCAGAAGTATGTAAATTGTTATCACTTCAAACAAAAAACCCTCTAACCTTCCTGCGTCTTAATGAAAATTGGCAAAAATTAGAACGAGGGAACCAATTCAAACAGGGTGTTAAACACAAAGAAACATAGAGTTTTAAATGTTGATTCTAAATTTTTTAAAAAATGTATGCATTAACTCCCATGTTGCAGCATAAGGCATTCTTAGTTTTGTGTTATTGTTCTAAATGAATACCTACAACACAGTAATATGTATCTAGACTAAGAGCACCACTACCATTTCTCAAAACACTCCCCAGAATTTTAATATAACTAGTAAGCAATGTAAGATATCTATATATATGTATGGGGAGAGAGGATTGGATCTGTGCCACTGATCTAGCTTCACTGCAGTCAAAAATATGAGTCATTTTCACAAACTTAATATAAGATCCAGAATATCCACTATGTTAGCAAACCAGAATACTTAATCATCTACCCTGCCATGTCTTCACTTCACCAAATGGGCTAAGAGCACGAGAAAACTTCCTTGAATGATATCACTGGCACTTGTCTGCATTGTTTACATTTTATTGCGGCAGACTAGTAAAAATTTGAGTTAGAGTATTTTGAAAAATACTGAAGCCAAATTCCATTTTTTCATTTTTCTTCACAACCCTAAAAATAAGACTACATACAAATACTTACTTACTTTTGCACTCTCTTTTCCACCAAAAAGCAACAGGATCCTTTGTGATATACAAATTCTAAATTATCATGAAAACAGCTATTAACAAAAAAAAATTCCATGGGACACTAATTATGGAGAGCAATAAAAAATTCAGAAAGTAGTTGCTCCCCCACTCTCCCCAGGAGAAATTTGAGAACGTAAAACTCTCGGTGTGCGTTTAGAATTCTGGTTTTGCACATCCAGGAAACGAATGGATGCCTCTGAAAAACACAAATTCTTTTAGGAAATCCATTCTTAAAACCTTCAGTAGGCTATGGGAACAGTACCTGTTCTAGGCTAGCAGCTATCCCCAGTTCTTCACGTGCACTTAAGGATAGTTCAGAGCCTTTAGCACACCGCAACATGACAGACATATGTAAGCATACAGTTAGAGCCTATAATGATGGCTGTTAAATGAACATGATTCAGTCTCATTTTCATCTCATTCATCTCATAGATCACATCAGCCAATATTTCTAGTTAAACTCTTGGTCTCTTAATAATGCTACATAGCAAATGCCGTCATTGAAGTTAGTGGGAATTACGTGGCTACAATCTCTCTGTACACTCCTCATACTAGAGTCTGACTGGAATGGGAATAATTGTGTTTGTGTATTAATCCTACCAGGAAGAACATGTAGAAAGACTTAGCTAAAGGTAGCTAATATTTAGAACACTCCAGCTGAATCAATTTTCATGTTTTAAAATGCTATTTTCAGGAAAACATTCTATTTTTCTTAATGTTTAATGCACATTTCTTTAAATTTACTGTGGAGAAGAGTATCTAGCAAATATCAATACCTCTTATGACCCAGTTAGTTCATTGAGCCCTCGTCCTCATTTTTAGCCCATTAACAGATCCTTAGGAATAATCTTGTCTAGCTTTTCTCATGTTATGCTTTTTTTTTTTCAGAAATACATTTCCAAGCGTAGTAAGTTGTTAAAGTAGGTACCTCTGACCACAGTTGCTAAGTTCTAGCCCCCTAGGTTTTATGTGTTGAGAGAGTGCAGATTTTCTAATGGACCGCTTGCAATTTTTGAAATTAGGAACCCAGGCAACCAATTGTTCATTTAAAATTTAGAATTCTTGCTTAAAATGCGACTAAAGCTGCAGCAGTAATATAAACTTTTTTTTTTCCTATTAAAACATTAAACCAGCAAAAATAGCATAAACAAAATGGAGTTTAGTCAAACATTATATTTAATGTACCATTCTTAGTAAGTGTGTTATAAGAGCAGAAACATCACTTAACACAAATTTCTTCTGCTTGAAATGGAACAGCAATTCTCAGATGTTTGAGACTTTTGAACTTCAGGTGCGTTTAAATCCTAGTATCTTACAGCCCTGCTGTGAAAACTTTCTTAAACATCAAGCTAAGAAGCATTTGAAATTGAAATTTGAAATTCAGAATAATTGAAACATTATTCTGATTCAAAGCCATCTTCAGATTTGTCCTGTCAAGTTTCTTCTTTCCTCATCAGTAAATAGTGAGCCAGACTGATCTCAGAGCTGGTTCACTGCCATTGATGTTTCCTTACTCGCAAACCAGACTATGGAGAAAAAAAAGAATGAAGCTCAGAAAAGTAATTTCAAGCCTGCTTCTTGTTCAGATTTAAAGTTGAAATACAACTACAGAAAACAACCAAACTGAGGATCACTGTTACTGAGAGATTCAAAACTTTTCTTCATTACAATTTGGAAGGCAGATATTTTGCATTAAATCTGTTATTTGAGAGAAATTAAAATGTTTGTGATTAGTGTTTCTGTAAAAGAGGAGAAATTTGCTTTCTTAGCTCCTTAACTCTCCAAAGACTACACCAAAATTCTCATTGCCTCATTTTAAAATGTCAGCCTTAATATTTCAACACTTTTCCAGAAAAGCAGGGATTTCTTGCTTAGAATACATCTTTAGGCTTCCAGGGTCTGAAGCCCTGAGTCACACAGCACCCTGCCATTCGGAGATGGAGCACCACAGCAAAGAGCACAAAGCACAAAACCTTTAAACCTGAGGCACTCAGCTGGACGTTGTTTCCCCAGATCCTAAAAGCCTGGGTTTAGTCATTTTCTGGTGCTTTTGTTAGCTGGTTTACATTGGCTGTTTGGGGTTTAGTTCTTTCTGCTCAGTGAAAGAGGCCCACACTGCATCCTCCCACGTCTCCCTGCAGCGCTGAGGCTGGCACTGGGAGAGCAGCAGGCACAGGGAATGGGCACAGGCACCAGGGCAGAGATTGCCCATCGGCTTGGGAAAACACCACAGCAATCTGCCTTCATTCGTAACCCAAAGAACTGAGCTGCTGTTTGTAAGTTTTAGGGATGCTTCTAGCGTGGCATGGAAGTATTTCAGCTTTTCTAAGGCTGTTCATTAGGATGCTTTACAGCATCATCAATTTTACATTTGCTCTCCGTGTCATCGTTCCATTATTCAGGCTTGTTTTGACATTATATTAATTTATAATTTCATGGCTTGTGTTTCCATAACATCTACAAAACTATTATCCATCCATAACAGCCTTCACACAGACCTGCTCACTGTGCAAGCAACTACATTTCTGATGTGCTTCTCCTTGTAGACTACTTAGAACACGACAAACCTTAAAGCTTATTATATTCATCTATTAAGCTCATAATTTCTGAACAGAAAAAAAATACTAACCCTTGCTGGAGTTTAAGAAAATGATTTTTTAACTGAATTGGCATGTCTATACAGCTTTTTATTTCATTTTAAAGGACTACTTTAATGTGAAACTATTTTACTATTGTCACTAAGTATGAAGACTTGGTTTCTAAGTACACATGTAAGTGACTACTTTTAGCAAGTATTTTCATCAACAAGTCATTTGTCCTTCAAAGAAACAAATAACAATGCAATTGAGAGTGCAAATATAAACTGCCCCCTCACTGTTTTACAAAATTAAAATAGAAAATTTAAATGCAAGTGAACTTCAGCATGATTTTTGCAAGCAAATAAGTTGCTGAAATTTCTAGAACAAGGGAAAAAAATTCTAAGGAAGTGGAAGTATTTACAAGAGTTGCTGCATATGAAGCATTTATGATGCCTGCAAAAAATTGCAATCATTCTCTTTTAAAAAGAAATAGTTGTAAGATATGTACTGATATCTACCTGGCTTTAGAACAACAAAAACATCATATACAATAAATTAAAACAGATAAAGTGTCCTCTTGACATAAAATTACCTTTCAACATACTCTTAATTAACCAAATATTTTTCCTGAATATGACACATTAGAATAAAAATAGAACCATAAGACGAAATCTACATATGAATATAATGAACTCTCAAGATCTGCCCTTTTTTTAATATAATGATGCCAGGAAATACTATGTTAGGTTTTTTTAAAAAAAAAATTATTTTCTGAAAAATAATAATCATTGAAGCATATGTTTCCCATAAATGTTCATTACAATTACACAGCTGTGCATCTTGAAAAATATTTGCTTGCCACAGTCACTTCCCTCCCCAAAACATCAAAATGCTTTCTGAAAAATTTGTTCATTCGAATATGACTTTTAAAAATTATCTGGTTTTAGGATAACCTCTGGGCAAGGCATTCTGAAAATGATGTCACGGTTTATTCTGTTTCAAAGCAGAAATCTTTTTTTTGAGTTTTCAAGTTGACAGACTGAATAAATTCTTCATTTAATTTTTTTTAAATGTGCTTTTAAAAAATGCGTGAAAAAAACATCACGTTTAGAATGATCTTCTGTTCAAAAACACAGCCCAAAGATACGTCCCAGCAACTTGCAATCAGGCAAAGGAGGCTCTCTGCAGTGCTTGCTGTCTGAGCTTTCAGGCTCCAGCTACTCTCCCCTTGGGAACACCTGAAACTCACTGGGCTTAGTCTCTGTAGGGCCCCCATTGCATCTGCAGACCCATTAATTATATCATGGCACCTACCAAAACTCAGCTGCACAGACTGTAGAGAGAATGTATGCTTTGTTTAATTTGATGCTGTGCTGTACTGCCATGATGCTGAAGTCGGAGCACCAGTTACACAGTAGTGAGGCAAAAGTCCAAGGGACTCCTTGATAGCTTCAATCAGGAAAACAGTGATAAAAGACATTTATCTGGTCTAATTTGCTATTTTGCCTCCAGTGCATAAGAAAAGGAAATTAAGACCTAGACTGAAAATCAACAGACATAGAGGTTTTTTTTTTCCCTTACTGTTTTATAAATTGTTAAGTAACAGATTGTAGGATGCCTGAGGTCATGAATCATTTATTAGAAACAGGTAATCTGGCTTCTAGATTCAGCTTCAATGTGTGCTTTAGAAAAACGTTACAGCTTCATCAGAAGAGACAGAAGAATTTCCTTGTGTTCATAATCCTCTCTCCAAAGCTTCCCCTTCACAACAAAGTCCTTCCTGTAAAATGGGAAACACAACTAAGTAGTCCACTCTATTCAGAGAAGCGAGTCTGAAACAAAACAGGCCCCATGGGGAAGGCTACCCAGGTCATCAGACTACAGAAGTGTCCTGAATACTTCTCAATCTTTTCTTTAGGAAGTCGTGTAGGCAGGTATTTGCTGGACCTGAAATGAGAATCCAAGGCTCCATCACTTTCAATAGTTACAGTTAGTACCCATTTAGAGGAATTTTATCAGGCGTTTATCGCTTCAGGAGCGGCAGCATTACTGAGCTACAAAGCCAGAGGGAAAGCATCCCTTCCTGCTGTGGAATTAAGTCTTTCTTTTTGGTGGAGCACACTGCGAGCACACCGAAACATACATTCTGGAAATCTTAATAAACACAGTTAGTTCTTGTAAAAGCACTTTTTTTTTCTTTGTAAAAGCAGATGCTAATGACATCAGCCCTTGAATAAAATGCCTACCTGAAAATCAATTTTTTGCAATGTTTTAATATGAATTTTAGAAACTCCATATATGCATCTATCAAGCTACGTTTGTTTTTCATCCATTATTTTTATTCCTTTCTAAATTCCAACATGCAATTTTACCTAGGATTTCCCTGGTCATTCACAGGTAATATACGCAAACACTTTGTAATCATGAAAATAGTGATGCCATTTCTTCCTTTTCTTTCTTTTCTTTTAAGAAATCGGTTTTATTATTATTAGTAGTAGTAGTAGTAGTAGTACTAGTACTAGTACTAGTACTATGTGGCAAGTATATAGGTCGTGTAGGAGCAGTACAAAAGGCAAACGAAAAGGTGTTGAAATAAATACCAAATATCTTGCCTATCAAAAACATATATTTGCTAGGTGCACATTTTAAGCTGTTTGATAAATTTTCATTATCAAGTCTTTGGTGAAACATGAGAAAGTCCTATGCTCTCCAGCAACTTATTTCACAGTCTGTATGTCACAGAAGTTTGGAGAAGATGAAATATCTACATATTTTTTATTTCTGGAATCTTTCCAGTTCTAATGCGAGCTGCATTGGCAAGGGTTCATCCAGTGCCACAAATGTGTTTCCAGTTTCCTCTGCCCACCAATGAAAAACACAAACTATCCTTGCAGGTTTCAGAAGCTGCTACCTGAATAATGAAATAAGTACATCCTTTAGAGCAAGTGGAGCAAGAACTTGTCACACTTCTGTTGCAGGGACTGGAACATTTGTAATTGTTAGACTGTGCTGATTGTTAAACTTTTCCAATCACATCAATGAAATTTCAGAATAACAGGTGATAAATCATATTTTAAGCATGCAAAGTAGCTTCCAAACAAAGTCTTATTCTGTAGAGGCTAAAATTATTTCCCTAGTTTCCAATTTTAATTACTTGTGTTATACTGATAGCTAGCCAAAGCACAGACCTCACAGACCTTGATTTTTCTTTTTTTATTTTTATTCTGCTATCATGCTCAGTCTCAGTAAATCTGAAAAACACTTTCTATATACTGCTGTGTATGTCATACATACATTCATTCACTTTTCACCGTGATACTACCCAAAAGGCACTTATGGCTCAGAACCACTACATCGACCTAAACTAATTTTCATCATAGAAGAACCAATGGAATTCAAATCGGCTCGCTGAAAAAATAATCAATTTGTTGATCTCTGCAAATGTACTGGATACAGGGACTTTAAATGTGTTAATTATTTAAATCTGTGCAGATTGTGCATGCCAGAGTGGCAACTAAGTGAACCACTTTAGGTCTGCTTTTATTTTCTACGTATCTATCCTCATTAAGGGTCTTTACCTGACCCCAACGTAAATTAACCTATCCCCAGAACACCCACCCCCAATACATCTGTCTCAAAAATTAACAAGAATATTGACACAAGACTCTTCTAACACCCTCTTGGGGTGTGCTTGGCCTGCTTACTTACTTCAGTGCTTGTTATCAAGTCTGTCTTCACTAGTCAGAGTGGTAAGTCTGTCCTTCAGCACAGCTATTAGGAGTTTTACCTTTCCAGAATCCTAAGGAAATAATTAATCCAAAGTTAGCGTGCAGTACTTCTTTTTTCTAGGGTCAGCATTCTCACAGGTCTGAAAAAACACTTGCCAGTTGCTTGAGGTCAACAGTTCAGTCTCGCTCATCCATTCTGCAGTGAGCTGTGAGCCTGCAAGAGCAGAAGTGGGCCTTGTGCTGTCAGCATCTTTTTTACAGAGCTGCTGCTCACCAGGTTGAGCTTCTCCTTTTAAATGCCAGTCATGACAGATTAAGTGTGGAGAACTACTCTATCCTACTGTAACTTATCTAGGGAAGGAACTGCTTATTGTGATCTATAGCCTCGCTACAAGCTATCTGAAATCTCACCCACCATTAAAATTATTCATAAACTTTGTTTTATAACTTTCAGAGATAGAAAGAAACTCAAGATCATTTTTACTCCCTGTGCTACACACACCTGATTCTTTAACTTGGTCAGTTATTACATGAGCAAAATGAGTAGCTGAAATTAGGTCCACCATGGCTGACAAACAGAGAAAATGTTGTGGATTATGCAGTACATGATCAGAGGAGAAAAAACCACTGGGGAAAAAAATAGTTAGGTGCTCTGACAACAGGAGTATCTTGGAAAAAATAATAAAGTTTTGTGGATACGTGCCTACAGCATAGCACCCAACCAGAGCTTGAGTGAACATAAGCTCAGCACTGTTCCTAGCTTCACTGTGATCTTTGAATGCAATCACAAGGCTTTTCTTCATTTACAGTCAAATGGTTTAAACAGGTGTTTTGACCAGAGAGAAGTCTGTACACAACTCTGAGTTAGAAAGGTAGTTCCACTCAGATGAGACTCAGTTCATTGGTCATCCATGTTTGCAGTTTTCATTACTGCTGACACTCAGTTTGGGACTCTGGTCACTGAGTTTCTTGTAGGCATATATCACATGTGTACACACACAAACTTGTAGTAATGCCAGCTTCACAAATCAATCATACTTCACTTGAGTGAGTTATTGCTACTGCAAAACAGCTGCTGGGAATGAAGCCACTCATCCATTATAGCAGCTGTCATTTCAGCTGCATGACCTCCTTCTACCAGCTTTCAGTCACCCAGTTTACAGTTTTTTTTCTCCTGAAACTCTTCAACCTGGCTGGAGGATCATCCAAGTCACCACTGGTTGTAAGCAACCTACAGATAAACAATTCTCTGAGCCTACAGGCCTGCACACTTTGCTTTCATCTTGCTCTGGGGTTTAGCTGCTCCCAATAATTAGCCAACAGAACTGCAGATCACAGCCTAACAAAGCAGCTAGTGCAGTTCAAAGGCCAACTGGCAGGCTAAGAGGAAGTCCAGCCATGCACTCCCACCTCTCTCCTGCCACCACCTGACCCCTCAGCAAGCAGGTTAGAAAGCCACCCCAACAAACAAAAGAATGCAGTAATCTTCCCCCCAAACTAGCTGGTGGTAGGATTAAATAAGCATTAGTGCCAGGAGAAGCACAAAGCCAGGCTGGAGAGGAAGGAAGTGGGAACATCCCTTTCAGCAGGGGTTAGCCTTTTCATTGGCCTTATCTGCATTGTCAGGCTGTGGTTGGAGGTGTGTGCTCCAGGAACAACTGAGCAGGCTTAACAGCTTTCTGATGCCAAAAGGAGCAGTCCCATTCTCCTCTGCCTTGCATTCCATCTCTGGCATGTATCTGACCCCTCAGCAAACAGACTCATTATTCCGACCAAAAGCTATTTCCTCTATTGGCTGCGTCAGTTTACCCATGGTTTAATGAGCTGAATTGGCTCAGAGAGAGGTCAGAGAAGCAGCAAGCAACAAAGAAGAAGCGGGGGAAATGCACAGCCTGGAGAAGTGGGTGCACAGTGCTGCCCTTTCAGCAACAGCAAGCGGACAAGTCAGCTCAGCCACCTCATCCCACCGCACCCCCAGCCACCTAGCTGGCAGCTGGCCAGCTTTCAGAGGCACAGCGAGCCAAGAAGGATCTACCTAGCCAGCTGACAGCTCTTTCTTTTGGGACTAACAGCACCCTTCAGCTTAGTGCTGCTAGTCTTAACAGGCTACAATTTCTTGTCCAGCCCTCCTCAACTGAGATACAATCAATTAAGATTCACCATGTCTGCTGAGACACCACAGTTCAAGCTCCATCACTAAGCCTTCTACTTACTCTCTGTGGCCTTCAGTCCTTGTAGCAGGAGGGTCAGAAGCCCTCTGCTGCTGAGAGCCAAAGGAACTGGCACAGCCACTGTTCACCCTCCCAGGGTGGCCTGCCCTCCCTCTAACACCCTCCTGCTCCATGCGCCATTTCCCCCTCCTGCTGTCACCCTGATTTTTTAAGATTTTCTAAACCTTCTGATGTTTGCATTCTTGTAGCAAACTTTCTCACACACTTTTTGTAAATAACTTATTGTTTTGCATTCTTTTATGGAGGAGGAGAAATTTGATGGACTGTTGGTTTGTCCAGTGTCATTGGAGAGGTGGCACTGTCACCCTCCAATCCACGGTCACTTTTGGAAATCTGTACATGTTGGAGTCAGAAATTAAAAATTCACTTTTTATCTTGAGAAAGCTGTGTGTCCACATCGTGTTGTTTTGTGTCCTGCAGTGACAGCCTGCTGCACCTGCCCTCAGCTCCTGATGCCTCAGGCAAGGGACTGTGAGGCTGCTCTGTGGATGCCTGCTCCTTCTCACACAGAAGGCATGGTCCCTTCTGCACAGAACCTTCAAACACACATTGCCACCGTTTACTGGCTGCCTTGAGTTTTCCTGGTTGAAAAACACTTTGATCAGTTCAGAACTGGCAAACAAATGGGACAGGGAACAAGCACTCTTAAGTGATCTCCTTTGTCAGGTTTGAAAATCTGAAGATGCTTTTGTAGCAAGTATGTTTTTCATATTAAATATTAAATATGATATCTTTTAACTGCGGTACAGAGAAATAATCATTATGACACTGCAAGTCCCCTCTTCCAGTATTTACAGAACAGAAGATATATTAAATACTATTTCTAGATTACATTTCCATCCTTTGAACAGGCTAAAAATTGTCATTAGGAAAAAATTAAAGAAAACAGAAAAATAAATCAATTAATATGCAGATAAGTAAATATCAAGGCCAATCTAGGTATTTTCTTAAATACATTTAATAGAAAGCCCTGAAATGAAAGCAAATTAACATTTTGAAAAACAGTTTGAAAATTAAAATATTTTAGTTCTGCAGTAACTGTAGGAACATATTATGAAGTTAGGCAGCAATCATATGCATAATTAAAGAAGTGATTATATGTATATTTATACCATCAATGCATAATCCTCAATTTGTTTAACATAAAACAGAACATCAAGGAAACGAGAATTTAAATTCCACTTGCTTAATATGGAACATTAAGTACACAAAAAATTGCTCGTAATTTTAAAGTGTATAACTTGAACAAAATTTCAAGGTGGCAAATATTTGAGAGGAAGTAATGAGTGAAAAGAAAAGGAAAATATTAATATTATGCTTAATGAACAGAAGCTTCATTTGTAATAATTAAGGAAGGGTATGCTCCCATTTTAAATACTTAAAAAGAAAGTAATGCCAATTAGCAAGACATCTCTTCATTTTATACAAACAAGGTAGATATGAGAGCTCTTAAATGCTTACATAGAATTTTTGTCTGGCTCCTGCACATCAGGAAACATGTACAAACCATAAAAATCTCTATTAACAACTATCTCAGAAACATTTGCTTATTTTCAGATTAATAATGGCCTGCATTCTGTGTTTGTTTTGAGAAACAGGGTTTTGCACTGCACATTTAAGATGGCTAGTGCACTGTCCACTAGTTTTTCCTCCTTTGTGCACTCTTTCCCAGAAGAGAGAAGTCTGAAAAAATGCAGTGGACTCACAGTAGAAAGGCATGAAAAGACTGCTTGTTCTCAGAGAGGGGTCTCTGTGAGGTGCTCCTGAGGAGCAGCTTGGCTTTCTTCACAGATCAGAGGAGCCATGGTCAAAGACCTGCAATTTTGAGAAAAGGTGATATCTGCTTCCTGCTAAACACTAAATTTCATGGACCCAAACACAGAGACACCAAATCATTCTTCCTTGAATCTCAGCCAAGGGCTGTAGCAAAGATTATTCCTTCGTATTTTTTTCTCACAGAGTGTAGAGCATACTCATCTATTTTGATAACAGTATTTACGGTGTTTTCTTTTAGCCTCTTTAGAAATGGTACCCAGCTGTCTTGAAGGCAGCCTTTTTTATTTTTGATTGGCAGCACTCTCAAGACCAAATATTGAGCTGTTCTCAGGAGTTAAAGAGCTATCACTGTAAATATCATGTTCTGTCTTACCAAGAGTTCTGTGGTTAGTTGGATACCAGAAATAGATATTAGCTCACATTGCCAATGTTGTATGGTCTTGACAGGTTAAGGAGTCATCCGTCATCAAACTTCAAAGCTATTCTAAAACTTTTTGCACCCTTAATTGTGCTACTCAAGGGATTCCATCTTTCCACTGACTGTTCAGCTTTCCTTCTGTGCACAGATACCTACTGTAATATATTAACAGTTATCTGCTCCTGAGCAGGGAGGAAATACTAATTTGGACAGAATATGTACACCTTCTAATGAAGGAAAATGAAAACAAAAATCAAATAAGTATTTCATTTCTCATTTCCTTATTTTTCAGTGTTTGTGTTCAAAAGATGACATATATAGTCATGTTATAGTTAATGCATGAGGGACTGAGATCAGACCAGTATGAAATTTTGGATTATGCAGCATGTAATAATGTTGGAACTGTAACTTAACATTTAACATTATATGTATATTCAATATGATCACTTTAATTATTATAGTATCTTAATATTTATTCAAACCATTTCTAGTTGTGCAAAAATTTCAGAGAAATGCATTTCAAAGCACTTGTAAAGCTATCAAAATACTTTTGTCTTTGTGGTTTATACATGTTGAGAATTTTTAGAATGGTGAATACTATGTATTATAGGAGGAGAATATTTCTATTAATTGCTTACTTAGCATGGAATGTTTCTACTAATTTAAAACTGTTGCTCAAATTAATCCCTCTGGTTATCATTAGAACCATGAGAGACTGAAAAATCAAAGCTGTAGAGCAAGTCAGTGTCAATGACAGCTGCAAAAATGATAAGTCAATAGAATTAATAGAAGTATTTTTGTGCAAAGAAATGTTGTTTTTATGCAAACATAGAAGCAATGTTAATCAACCAATGTTTAAAAGTATTAAAATAGGCAATGCCATTTCATGATAAAATTTATCATTAATCAGTTTTTAAAAAATATTAAAAGTATTTATCCTCATTTAAAATAATTGGTATTTTAAATATTAAAAATTAAGAAATTGGGAAAAATACTTTGTTTATCCATTGCATGTTAAGAATATTTTCAAGTAAGCTAATGAGGAAATCTTCTCAGTGCTTTTTATGACATTAAGTTGTATAAATAATACACTCAATTTCCTGTATGTTATCATGTGTACATAGGATGAGAGTTGACCTGCAGACTAGATGTTCCAAGGAGTGATAGTACATGTTATAGTTTAAAGATTTTGCCCAGATTTTGAGGTAAAGCTCTGCTGATTTCTTTTTGAGAGAGTGCCCAGTGCACACTTTTGCTTCTGCTATTTTCTCTTTGCTACTGTAGCCTGAAAAAAATTATTTATCCTCAGTTAGATACTGCTGTAGCTGTTGTTATTGTATCCACTTCTCAAGTGTCCTATCATTCAGCTATCTGTCCTTAGAAATCACTTATAATAATTAAGCCTGTCATGATGTGATCTTGGCTAGCAAATATTTTGTATTGTAAAGCCAGTTTTTACAGAGAAAAACCCTAAGAACCTTAGGAACAGGGAGCTCTGGGACTTGAAATAGTACTAGAAGCAATTCTAATGAAGTTGACTGTTGCTAGTTCTCATAACTCCTGCAGATAATAAAGATACTATTCTCCTCCAGTGTTATTTTAAGGTCTTAGATTGAATTTAAATATTTTGCCTTTCTACCATGGGTCCATTCCTTTGAGGAGAAAATATACAGCCTTGAAAATTAGTAAGTAAATAACTAATTTTAATGTACTCCATTTTGCTAATTAGCTATTATTTAATAACATGAGTTACACTTTTACAACACTTCTTTTTATATTAGAGATCTTTGTGGCTTTAAGGAAATCAACCTTAAAGGGGATCCACATAAGAAGATACCCCATTACAAGTCTCTTCTACTAAGTCTTTGCTGAGAATTTTATATGCCAATTATGGAGTGTTCAGATTTGCAAATCATGGTCTACCAATGCTTTTACAACAGTTAGTGAATATCGGTTTGAAGTTTAAAAGAAAAAGTGTTATATAAAATACTTAAATATATACTGAGAGAAAAGAAAAGAAAGTTCATTTAAGTGCTACAATAGTCTTCTTTAAAAACTGTAATGAACCAACCTGTCCTTTAAATCCTACTTATTTTAGAAAAACTATTTTGGAAAATCTCAGAATTGACACCTGGATAAGTTATTACCTCATACTAGAGATGTAAAAGACAATTGAAAGTCTTGGATTTTTTATTTCTATTAAATAAGAGAATTCCCAAGATAATTTGGAAGGAACAAAATGTGTTCAAACTATTGTAAGGTAAAGAAGCAATATTAATTGACATATATTGCAACACTCAATGGGATATAGTGTGAAGTGTTACACGAAGTCTGTGTGAATTTGTTCGTCAGTCCTGTCACTTCAGTTTCAAGATGTGTTATGTGGAATGATTTACAGGTACAAGGGACTAAAAAGGAAGACATCACCATTTCACACCAAGGAATGTTCCAATTATACTCTGTTACCTGTATTAGCAATTTATAATTTCAAATATATAAAGTATAGGGCCACTGTTCTGTGTTGTTAATTGATACAGACATGAATGCAGTAACTATTTGTCATTTTTAGAACATTGAATGAGATAGGATGCCAATATGTAGCAACTGTATACCCAATATTTTCAAGTTGGAAATGTCTCCATTGAGCATGAAAAGTATTTTTATTTACAGAATGGTAGAAGGGCCTAGATTGGAAGGGACCTTAAAAATCACCTAGTTCCAACCCCCTTGTTTTGGACAGGTGTAAATTTCACTAGGTCAGATTGTTAAGAGTTGCATCCAAGCTGAGCTTAAACACTTCCAGGGATGGGACAGTCACAGATTCTCTGGGCAACCTGTTACAGTGCCTCATAACCCTCACATAAAGAATTTGTTTCTAATATCTAATGCAAACCTGTTCTCTTTCAGTTTGAAACCATTCCCCATTGTCCTGTCACTACATGCCCTCGTAAACAGAGCACTGGAAGGCTGCAATTGGGTCATGTAGAAGACCTCTTTTCCAGGCTGAACAATCCCAGTTCTCTCAGTCTTCCATTGCAGGAGAGATGCTCCATCCATCTAATCACCTTGGTGTTCCTCCTCCCAACAGGTCCATGTCCTCCTCGTGCTGGGCACGCCACAGCTGAATGCAGCACTGCAGGTGGGGCATCATAAAAGCAGAACACAGGGACAGAATCCCATTCCTCACCCTGCTGGCAACGCTGCTTTGGATGCAGCCTGAGCTTTGGCTTTCTGGACTTCAAGTGCACATTGCCAACCCATGTTCAGCCCCTCACCAACCAGCACTCCCAAGTCTTTCTCACAGAGCTGCTTCATCCCTCTACCTGTACTGATAGCAGGATTTTCCTCAGCACTTTGTACTTGGTCTTGTTAAATTTTCTTGGTCTTGCCCAGGTCCCTCTGAATGGCCTCTCATCTCTCAAGTGCGTTAACGGCACCACTCAGCTTGGTGCCATCCACAAACTCAATCCCTTTGTGGATGCCGCTGATGAAGATATTAAATGATGCTGGTCCCAATACTGATCACTTGTCACTGATGTCCATCAGGACTCTCTGAGCTATTGACCATTACCCCCTGCATGTGACCATGAAACCAATTCCCAATCCATCTAATAGTCACATCAAATCCTTCTCTCTCTGATTCGGTGAGAAGATGCTTGGGGAGGACCCTGTCAAAGGCTTTACAGAAGTTGAGGTAAATGACATCTGTAGCCCTTCCCTTGTCCACTGGTGGAGTCACTCTACCACAGAAGGCCACCTGGTCAGGGAGGGCTTGCCCTGGATGAAGCCGTGCTGGCTGTCCCAAACCACCTCCCTGTCCTCCATGTGCCTTCTAGGAGGATCTGTCCCATGACCTTCCCAGGCACAGCAGTGAGGCTGACTGTTTGCTAGCTCCCAAGATCCTCTTTTTATACTTTTTAAAGATAGGTCCAATATTTTCTTTTTTTCCTGTCATCTGGGACTTCCCCTGACTGCAATGGTATCTTTTCAAATATCATGGAGAATGGCTTGGCAACTACTTCAGCCAATTCCTTCAGGATTTTGGGGTGCATTCCATCAGGTCCCACAGTGCTTTAAGGTTCCTCAGATAGTCATGTACCTGCTCTTTACTCACAGTCAGAGGAACTTTGCTCCCCCAGTCCTCATCCTGCTGTCCATCCGCTTAAGAGGTTTGGGAGGAGAGGTAAAAACTCTTGAGCACCTCAGCTGCTCCTCATCTGTTGCTGTTGTTGCAGAATGAGAGCCTGAGAGTGCAATGACTCCTGTAGCTGGAGCAAGAAGGCTCCATCATTAGGCTCCCCTTGGCTTACATAGAACATTGATTTCACCACCTTCTGTGTGGCCTCACAGCATGTTTCCTTCTTGTCACCAATGAAACTATGAGGTTTCTCAATACAGTCCTTAACTCACTGTTTGAGGTATATACTATGACATGAAAGTCTAATAATGTACTTTTCAGCCAGCACATCATGCATAATGGTATTCCACTTATTTTTATCTGCCCATTTGGTCACCATGCTGAATATCACCTTCCTAAGCCTTTTACAGCTGAGAAAGTGCTAGTAAAATATGTACTAGTTTTATCCTGCAAACAGAGGGGACATTGCTATGATGTCACAGAACTGCTCTATGAAGCTGTTTCTAAATCTACAGACACCTATTTATGAGCAAATAAGGTGCTCTGAGAAAGATGAAGGGGAGTTAGCTGTTGAATTCAGAAGCATACTGTCAGAAATACTGGAAAGTTGCAACTTAACTTACATATAATTTTGTTCTACACCTACAGCCTTCCTGTAGCATCATAAAGCCAGGGGAAACTTATTCTCATCTGTATAGTGGAAATGACAGATGATTCAATGAATTTGGAAGTTATAACTTTTATTCAAAGTTCCTTTTCTCATCTCAAGTAAAACTCCTATGAAGATCTATGTTCATAAAAGTTTCCTCTTAGCTTCAAAACCGTCCTGATGTAAATAGTTTTTGCATAAAACCACTATTCAACTGAATTTTCATCCCACCTAATTGCTAAATTAACGCTACTTCAGTTTAAGACTTGAATGTGACTTAATTAAGGAAAAAGTAAAATATACAGTGTGATTATTTTTAAAAGTCTCTTTTACTTAAAGAGCAGTAGACATTCTATACGGCAGAAATTAGTGAACCTCTTGGAACAACCATCCAAAGTTTATATTTTTTGTGGCCCAGAACACCGCAAATTGTCAGGTTTGTGGCAAAGGACATTCTGAATATATGAGGTTGTTTCAGAGCATTTACTTCCTTGATGACTGGTCATACAAGGACCACAGATCGTGAGCAATCACCCTACATGATTTTATTGATATAAACGTAATTTCTGTTCAATGAACACTAACTGCTTATATTCTTATAATGAATAGGAACATGCACCCATCTTTTAGGCTTGTGTGCATGGCTGTTCAAACTTTCATGCTCTTTATGGTGTCAGCTGCAGTAATGGACTGAGTAATGGGAGGGCAAGCAGTTCTAAGATTTGTTATCACGTATCTTTAAGGAGAAAAATAAAGAAGGTTTTTAAGACCAGGAGACACAAATTTACAAAAGCAAAGCCACCAGAAGATTACTAAATACACAAAAAACCAGAATAAATCAACTTCAGAAGGAAGCCACAAAGGAAACCAAGAAAGATTCTGTGGACCTAGATGGCACCTTTACATCTGATTGATGTTGTACCTCAAGTGTTTTGGACAGAAAAAGCAAGGTAATAACCCTAAAAGAATGTGTTATTTTATACTGGGTGTCTAAATTCTGCAAGCTCAATCTAAAGGGAACTGCTTGTTTTGGAAAAACTCCTAAGAAGCCAATGCTTTCCTTTAGGGTCTGGTCAGATGAATGAAAGGCCTTAAGATCCTCTGAATGCCCAGCCTTGCAAATCCTCAAAGTCTGTTTCAGATGAGCTGTGGTGTATGAGGCATGTTGCAACTGCTTCCTGTCGTGCTGTTTCCCAGTCAGTTTTAGAAGTCAGCCAATATGGTGTGCTATCTGAAATGCTATAGTAATTATGTGTTATTTACAGTAACCAGAATTGGCACATTCATGTCTGAAAGTGCTGGCTAATAACCAGGTTTCTTCAGCGTGCATAGTAGGTTGCTTCTAGACACTCAGGAGAGTATAGATGGAAAAGGTTAACAAGGAAATGAGAGGTCTATTTTGCATCATTCTAGATATGCCTTTCTGTAGACACATCTAGATATTATCCACAGACAAATGTGAAAGGCAGCAAGGTCACCTGAGATACCTCTGGAAGCCTAAAAACTAAACAGGACATGAAATTGCCACACATATGTTGTCTGAAAAAGCATAGGTTGAGTATCACCACTGAGTCACTTGATAAGCCCCAATAGTGAAGTGGTCAGTCTACAATGAACAGAAATTACATTTATCTAAATAAAATCATGTAGGATGATTGTTCACAGTCTGTGGTCCTTTTATGACCAGTCATCAAGGAAGCAAATGCTCTGAAACAACCTCATATATTCAGAATATCCTCAGCCACAGTAGTGGAATAGACCACTCAAGCGTGGTCTTTGTTTAAGAACGTGGTCTTTGTTAAGAGAATGAGAGCTGTTACAGGGGGAGTTGCTGGTGAAGTCATGACTCTAGGAAAGATCAATTAATTTTAAGGCTAATTTGTTTAGTCAAAGGAATTTTATATAATTATAGGTAATAGTGCAAAAGGAGTTCAAGAGACACCAGAGGAAGTGTTGGCACTCATCACTCCCCAATTGCTCACAGGCTGATGTAACAATGAAAAAATGTTTTTATAAGAGGGATATACAGTGCAGTTACCAGCTACACAAAACGCAGAGCAGTTTTCTGAAATCAGTCCCAGGTCAAATATTACTGCTTCCTATTGTTTGCTTCCTTTTATTTTTGTGAGATCTATGTCACCATGAACTCTCCTGCTCTGAAAGTACTTAACACAAATACCATAACCAACAATAAATAAAGGCATTTTTTTTTGAGTGTAGGTAGAATATCAGATGATATCTTTCTTTGACAAAGAAACTCCTCTTCTATTCTGATGCAATCTATGTTCTGGAACATATGTGTTGCTGTTCCAAGCATGACACCACGTTGGTTGTACTTCAGAGGTGTTCACTTTGCCAGCTCTAATGCAGTTTTTAACAGCTTGTCTTTTTGTGACATATTGCAATTATGCCAAACTATGTAATCACTTATTTCACATTGAAGTTTCAAGCTTTTTTATGATATACAGCCTTGAAACTTAAAATTCCTCTAGTCAGTAAAGCAATTAACTGCCTTCTGGGGGTAAATTTCACTGGAAAAAAAACCTATGATTATTTTTTATTATTTAAAAAAATAATTTAATGAACACTGCTCCAGAGATGTTATCTCTATCTCACTGAAGTAGGTGGGAGTTTTGCTACTGACTTCAACTAAGCCAGCCTTTTGCCTTAGGACAAGATGCTTCTCTGGTGAATAATAATGAATTACTAACAAAGACTAAGCTGTGGACTGTCTTGCTAAAAAAGTCCATTTAAAATTAATATATTATTATATCATATTGTTATATTTCTTTGCAGGCTCTCATACTTGCATACGTTTAATTTTTCACATGTTTTTGAATGTGGCACCATGGACTGTTAAACAGTAAAAATCCATCCTTTTGATTGGTGAAAATGGTGTGTGGGATTCATAGATATGATTTTTGTTTAGCCTGAGAAGAAAAATTTTACAAAATTAAAATTTAAAAAAGTGAATTACTATTTCAAACTCCTACTCAAAGATATCCAATTATGAAGTAGTTTTGCTTCATTTTCTCAGCACTGAAGTCAAATCCCTTGAGAATTTTTTTATAAATCAAAAATATCTATGAAACTTCTAATATTAACAGAAGAAAAATGTTTTTTCCTTAGATATGGACGGAATTTAATAAATAAAAGGTTAAAAAAACTTAGGAAATAATTTCTTGGTAGAAGAGTCCAACAGAAGTAGAATTTGTTAATTATCCATCATTCATTAAGAATTTTTTTTTGAAAGATATAAAAGATCTTCTGAAATAGTATTAAATTGTGAACCATGTCCAACACAGGAGTGAGGTAAAAATAGGCCATTTTCATATCAAAAGAATCATATCAAAAGAATTTTCTAGTGATCAGGTTTAAATGGGGATCTAGTTGCCCCATAATGCATAATTTGCATTTTATTTTTATTTATTTGGGATTCTCAGAGACAAATTTTAGTGGCTTGAGAATTGAAATTGCATAGATTCTTCATTTTGCACATGAGGCTTGAAGTATTACCTTGGTTTAGCATTTTTTCATTGCATTAAAAGTGGTCATCCTGCCTAAATTCTACATTCAGTCCCAGGATAGAATTCAGACATAGCCTGCTATCTCCTGTTTCAAAGAGCTGTTAGGATAAGTAAATTAAAACTGAGGAAAGCAATTATTTCTAACATGACACAAAATAAGTAATTAAAATGTAAAAAATATTGTTTGAGACAGACAAGGTCTAAATTTTATTTTAAAAATATGCAAGCTGCGGCATTCAATTTATAATGTCTAATCTATAAATTCCATTTTAACCAAAATGCTTAAACACAAAGCTTTCAACCTGAGGTTGTCTTGAACTTCTAACCCTCTCCAAAGTTTAGTACCTAATTCAGTACTTGACAAGGATGCTTTTCCCTCATATGTATACCATCTTGGCCCACTCACGGAGCTGGGATATGTGCAATGCTTTGCCATTTGAAATAGGCCAGATCCCAGCCTGTGTTTGAATAAATGCCTAATAACTAGAGCAGCACCATGTATAAACAGGAGACCTTGCTCTATTGCGTTTTGTCTTCTGGTGCACGGCAAACTCTTGGCACCAGAGATGCACCTGTAGAAAAAGGAATGAGGCCATAAATAACACAGTTTTATAACTCAGTCAATCGGCATTTTCCTAGAAAGCAGATCTCAAAGTCTGATAACACTCACCTAGCACCTGCATTTTAATTATATCATTCATTAAAAGATAAGAAACTCAGCTTCAGGAATTGAAACACAATTTGCCATGCAACCACATTCTTTCCTCCATTGTGATTTTTCCTTTCCTTTTAGCGTCTCAGTTTATCTCGCTCCAGTGGCCTAGGTTCATAAATAAAGACATAAGGGGATCATTTCCCTAGCACTGCCTCATACATGTCTGCAGGGTGGGGCAGGTTGCTTCCATCAGATGTTTCTGAGTAAGAGCTTTAACCATGAAACTGTTTCAAAATACCCTTAGCAGTGCCAGTCACTGTTTTGGTAAAACTACGAGGGGATTTCTCTCAATGCCCAAACCATTCCTCTAACATGAGGTGAGCTCAGAGCACGCCTGCTACGTGTGGGAGGTGTGCTCCATAGTGTATTGGATCTACCCTGAAAGGATCATGAGCATCACTCTGCTGAGGCTGGCTGAGGGCAGGTAAAGGTGCTTCTGCTGATAAAGCAGAATCCCTACAGCTTTATTATGTGCAGCAAAGAGGAGTGATGGCAACTGGCAGAAGCAAAGGATTCTTCAGCTGCTACACAGGGAAGTTAATTCCCATCAGAAGCTTCCTGGAGTCACTGTGCCGTAAGAATGGATTATGTCCCCGACAAAGAGGTGTTACCAACCTAATAAAGAGCTCATAATGACTGAACTATTATGTCCAATAATATATGTATATACAATGTAATGTGCCAGGTCCATAATTGGTGCACTGCAGGAGGAAAAACAAATATGTTTTTTAAGCTAAATTAGATCCTTTTGGGCATGGGCTTGCCATGTCAGAAAGATTAATCTTGGGGTACAAGTTCTAGGAGAGTTGGAAGTGTATCATATTGTCTTTAAAACTGCTGTATTGTTCTCCTGTAGACAGAAAGCCACAAGGTAACACGTACTTTCAATTAAAGAAAAAAAAAATATTTTAAAGACTTCAAAAGCCCTTACAAAGTATTTCTCAGATTCACTGCTGAAGTCCAGCTTCAAATTCATGATGCAGTTCAGAGTCCCAGCTGGACACAAGGGCCCTAGTCCTCCAGCCTCATCCGAGACACTGATTCCGAAGTAACCAAGTCCCAGACACATGCCACAGGCTTGAATATTTTTTTTTTACCTTTATGAAATGTTGACTTCATCTGTGTGAAAACTGTGTCTTTAATGATGGCTAAAGACAACAAAAATTTTCCAGTCTAGTCTCCCTGTGGTAACAACCAGGCTGTTCCCTCTCCTCCCCATCATTGCTAATGCAGTTTGGAACCAGATAAAAAAAGTGTTTGTCTCTGTTGGGTTTTGTGTCAGCATGCTGTAATTCAGCAAAGCA
The DNA here is from genome assembly GCF_963513975.1 of Fringilla coelebs. Classification (NCBI taxonomy): domain Eukaryota; kingdom Metazoa; phylum Chordata; class Aves; order Passeriformes; family Fringillidae; genus Fringilla; species Fringilla coelebs. The sequence continues at coordinate 27,993,126 of NC_140034.1, forward strand.
TTTGCTTTCTGATAATCCCTATTACTCTTTCAGAATCCTACACTTAAATTCTCTATTTATTTGCCCTCTCAGAGACACCAGGAACCTTTATTTGGAGCGTAAACATTATTTTTGCTTACTTGATTATTTTTTTCAGTGTCACTAGTAACAATCTATTCTATATTACTGTACTTGTAGTAAATGTTAAGACATTTCTGTTGCCTTATTCTTGGGGATGTCTTTTTCTTGTCAGTGTGAGACCTTTATGCTCTTGCTCAGCTGACTTCATTATCAGGTTCATTGCAGCTGAAAACACAATAACCCACAATAGAGAACCTGTTGTAAAGCTCCTTTCTATCTTTGGCTGATTTTTTTAGTTTAGAGGTCTATAATAAATATCATGAAAATTGCTTTATAATAGTCTCTCACCTGCTGCTGCACTATGTCTGGTACTTTATTCCTTCCCTGGATTCTTATACCAACTTAGGTGGCCTAGTCTGGCCTGCATTGTGACAGCAGAACACTATCTCTATCAGAGGTAATGTTGAGAACTTAGTTCTTTTTACAAGGTTAACTTTTTAACTGCTCTAAAGTTCACATGCTATAGTGGATTGCCTTACAGGTTGGAATCCTCATGTGGTTTCCCATTCAAAATTTGAGAACACATGAATAAAGCAATCTCTTCCCACCTTGCTCTCCCTTACAACAACTTTTCACAAAATCAAAGGATTACACTGATGTTTTTCTGCGCAAAATAAAGATCCAATTATGGGTCTGATGGCACAAAAATCCTTTCAGCAGGCAATCATAACACTGACTGGATCTTGCTAATTGTGACTTTTTGGAAGCAAAACTGAAAATGATAAAACAAAACGCAACAAAAGAGCCCCCAGTTCTCAAGACAGACATGAACTTAACACACATCAAAAAGGAGCTGCACACCACAGGATGAGTAGCTGAAAGGCTGTCTAGCTTATGAATGTTGTCCAAACTGAGCAGTTCTGAAGGACGAGTTGTCCTTGATTCAGAACAGGCCAGAAAGAGTTTAGATTAGCTTCTCTACCCTCATGAGAAACCTAAGCTTAACTTTGACAGAAAGAGAAAGAATTGAAGTTCCTCAGCATTTTAAGTGAACTTAAAAACATTAGCATACATGCGTGATACACATTATATCTTATGCATAATAAATGTATATTTATATATAAATATTCTGCAACATCATATATAAGATATAAAGATATCATTTGCATGTAGAGGGAAGTGAACCCCCCATCACTGTGTGTTTCTGAGAACTCATTTCTGTTCCTTATGGGAACAGCTGTCCAGAAGTTTTTATTACTCTAGGGATTCAGAGTGATTTCAGAGTTAATTTTCTTTCTTGTAAATCTGGATATGTTTCAGATGCAGAAACCTTAAGAAAAATTATCAGGCACAGGGGTACATGCAATCTGATAAGACTTTGTCAGAGGAATTGAATGGAAGTAGTGTGTAGGAGGGAAATACATGGGTGGTGGGGGAACAAGTTGTTCCAGTAGCAGAATTAGGAAAGGATTCAGAAAATATTAACTATTTAGCTCAATTTATATAACTGATAGAATCTGTGACCATGAGACTTTATGAAGATGCTGACTGAGATGCAAGGAAATGAGAAATTTTTAATCTGTTGATGGCTTTTACAATGGTATTGGCTTAATAAAATGGATAGGAGGATGTTCTAGTTACTGTAACTACCATTGAATAAAACTGAAAACTTTGGACTTATACATGTGGGTTTTTCCCTTGCTCTACCTACACGTGGCTGCAATGCTACTGAGAATTCCTTAGTCCCACAGGAGCCTTCATGTTGCCCTTCAGCAGTAGCATTCCAACTGCAAGACAATTTCTGATTATGGATATGTAAAATATCGCTGAATATCTGGGTAAAAAAATTCAACTAACCAGAAAAAAAAATCTGAAGCAGTCTAATTGTCAAATAAACAACAAAAAAAATATTCCTAGTGATTTTTTTGCGTTTTCACGGTGTCAGGTTCAGCAACTCAGACCTCTAATTTGCAGGAAGTGAAAGAAAGATATTTGATAACGACAGTTTTGAAAAGCATAAATAAAATACACAGCCATGCATCCTTGAATTCTAAGAGTGATTTTCTTAACTGCCCAGAATATACATATTCTTCATTTCCCTCTTAACTATATTGAAATTAAGATTCCTCTGCCTGGCAGTCAATCAGGAGCCTATTTCTCTGGTTGATGCCACCTAACACAGCAGTTCTATTTCCTCCCCATTTTCCCTCCAGATCACTGCTCTGCCTCTCAGATGATAAGCCCCAGGCCAGGAACACCAGTATGATCTGCTGACACAAACAGGACATTTCAGTGGTGAAATGAGATTTATGGAATCCTTTTCTTTTATTCAGTCCCTTTCATCATAAGGACACCAGAGATCATGACAGACTCTCAAAGGTGGTGCTGGAAAGTTGTTTTACTGTTCAGTATAGGTGCATCAGATACACAGTACAGTGAAATAACTGACATCTTTCACTTTTACAAAAATTTCAGAATTGAGATTATTTCTTTATTTTCAACAATAAATATTCCCTATTTTTAAAAAAATTCAATTCAGTAATGTAAAAAAGTACACTATGCAAATACTTATAACACCCTTACTCTCATGTAAATATAGATTATTTCATCATTTATCTTACCCCAAAAATGTTTTTATCTCCTCCCCTTTTCAGTAACTTTTAAAATTATGCTACCTGTAAGCCATAGGTCTGAAATTAAACTACAAGAACTTACTAACAAACCATCTAAAAGATGTAAATGACATATACTTTGGGCATCAAAAAAGACATTCTTGTTTTAGCAGGCCAGAAGGAAAACAGCTGATCAAGGAGTGAAATGGTATATAAGTACATTTAAAAGTAGCAAAGGAAAAAACAAGTATTGGGGAGGGAGGGAGGGAGGGAGGGAGGGAGGGAGGGAGGGAGGGAGGGAGGAAGGAAGGAAGGAAGGAAGGAAGGAAGGAAGGAAGGAAGGAAGGAAGGAAGGAAGGAAGGAAGGAAGGAAGGAAGGAAGGAAGGAAGGAAGGAAGGAAGGAAGGAAGGAAGGAAGGAAGGAAGGAAGGAAGGAAGGAAGGAAGGAAGGAAGGAAGGAAGGAAGGAAGGAAGGAAGGAAGGAAATTTTTGTATGTGAAGAACCAGATCATCCTGACAAGCTCAGAAAAGCCTTGAAATCAATAACTTGTTCTGCTTTGTGTCTTTATGTCCAATAAAGTTTACAGTCCCTGAAAAGCAATCACAGGTGATCTATTGCCTCTGATGATGGCTGAGCCAATGAAAGAGCACAGGCTCTTTATTTTATTCATTATTTTAAGTTAGAGGAACTTCTAAGCAGCCTCTGAACTTTTTCTGCCTAACTACAAAAGGTAAGTAGTTCCTCCTGCCTCAAATATCTATACTATACAACCACAGACTATACCAGAACTATATCACTGATGTCTTATTTCGTCTTGAATAAGACCCATCTCAACCTTAATTTATGTCAATGCACATATATGAATGAATTATATATCATATATGCATATATGAATGCATATGTGTCACTGCATATATATAAATGAATAGAAGCTAAAGGGTTCACCATTTTACAGATGGTGCATAAATAATCAGCAGTAAACTTTTGTCTTCTTCTTTGTCTTGTAAAAAAGACGATGACATGAGGCATTGACCTATTTGGATAATGCTCATACTCAATTCCTTAATACATGCAAAATAGTTTTTAAAAAAAAGAAGTTGTTAAAAAGTATGACAGATGTGCAAAATTTTATAAAAGACAATTTGAGGAGGTAAGTGAACCTGCCAGAATCTCACATATTTTATAATTTTAAAACGTGAAAGTACCTGCCAGTGATTCACTGGAAGTAAATCTTTTTGTTGCCAGGACCGTTGCATTCTGAAAATAAAACATTTTGGGTGTAATGATTTATTTACAACTATCTTACTGTTTCATCTCAGCCTCATAATACTAGCTATTGAGTCACAGCCTGGAAGTAGCAAATGGGAATGATGGACTTATGAGTGTGGCAAGTGAGGGTTTTGAACTCACCAAGTTTCTTCTGACTTCAGGCCTTGTTATGATTAAAGGTTAATGGGACTTGATAGCTAGAGAACATAAAACCTATTCAAATCACAAGTGTATATATTCTTCTGTATAACCTGCTCAGAATGCTTGACACCTAATTATGTGCTAAAATAAGAGTGAGATGGAATTGCAGAAACCGTATAGAAGAAAATGATCCCATCTGCTTCACAATAGGCCAAGAAGAATTTAAAGTAGTGCCTAAATCATGGCCAAACTCTTACTAAGCATTTTCTTCATAAACAGTTTTTTTCCCTAAGGCACAGTAAGTCTCAGTTATTTATACTATTTCCATTAAGACACTTTTTTTTTTCTTTTCCAAAAGATACAAAAGCAGTTTTAATCCAAACATTATGGCTGTTCTAAAAAAAATCCCAATTTAGGAATCTGAAGACTTTTGCAGTATACAGATACTTCAAGCTCCTTATGAGATTAAGCAAAAGAATTTCCAGTGGTTTTGATCAGAAAGCTGGGACAACAGAATTCCTTTTGTCTCCAGTGGGATGTCTGGTTTCTGCCTCTAATTAGCATTACTTAGTGAAGTAGTGGTTTCATCATCTTAAAACCAAAGATGTACTTTTCCTGCACTGTACTGCATATGGTAACTAAACACTGTCAATATGCACACTCTGGGAAAGCACAGTACTCAAAATATTTGTTCATATTACTTATTTCTTCAAATAAAACATAATCTGATTTCACATTATTCACAAATGCTTCAGCATAATTTTTAAAGAACATTAAGAACAGTTGGTTCCTGAAGAACTTTTTATGTTCATTGCTTAGCAATAGGAATGACACAAGGTTGTGTGCTGTGCACTCATACACACAATTTCTAGAAGAATGACAAAGTGGGGAAATCAAGACTTTAATTAAAAGACTTTAATTTCTTACATGGTTTAGGGAAGGGGTTTTTTGTCTATGTGCTTTCTTACAAAGAATGATTTAAACATGCAGGGAAATTATGTGACACCATTTAAGGAAAACATAAGAGAAATGGAAAAAATAATAATGAACATATTTTTCTCATTTTCTTGATAATTAATTATGCTTTCACTTAAAGGAAAGAAAACTCAAAGCTACAGCTTCTAAAAGTATTTACAATCCCTTTGTTTTTAATTTTCTCATGTATTTTCCCCAGAAGCACAGCATTTTATTTTTTTTTCAAAAACAAACAAACTACCTATTTTTTTGTAAAGCAAAACCATAAATCATTTTATTTAAATACTGCTTTCAGGAAAACTACAATGTTAGTTGAGCTCTAATACAGTGGAAATACAATACTTTTCCTCAGTTTATTGATTTATTGATTCAATTGTATTGTCAACTCATCTTTGGTGGTGTTTCAAAGGTTGCACATATTATAGATTAAAAAAATTTTGTCTTCCAAGGCTCAGTTTCAACCTAAGGGCTCCAGTCACAGCAGCTATCAAAATAGCAGAAGGTTTTGATGTGTTATAGCCATAATCTCAAGTGACAAACACACCCCATGTGCTGAAATTTCTCCTTAGGGCAGATACAATACAGATAAAACACCTAACCTATTCTCGTAAAATGATTTTTGTGATTCTTTTTTGCAACATGTTTCTAAAAACACATGCATATAAAAATAGTTGTGACTCTTCCAAGTAGCTCCTAGAAGTGGGAGTCATCAGATCCTTTCAATCTGGCAATTTTATGGAGAAGTATTGTTTACCATCAAATTCTTGCCACTCTACTGACTGTTTGCCAGTTTCTGATTAAATGTTTTTCTCACATTCCCTGCTACAAACTGACCCTTCAAAACAAAGAGGTATTATGACAATCTTCTAAAGAACTGCAATCAGGATTTTCCATTAAAAACAAAATATTCCTATTATTAATAAGTTCATTCTATTTTAATACACATAAGGATAACTATGTCTTCTGAAGGACAATAATCATGACTGAATTTTTTATTTTGATTGTGGGTTTATTCTTCTTATCAGTCATTGTATTATAATGTTGCCAGAATTTTGCAGTCAAAAAAACTGACAATTCTAAAAAGAGATTTTCAAATACTTGAAAAACACAAACAATTTTAAGGATGCTTTTAAGGAGCTTATTCCCAAGAAAAAATAATCATTTTCAAGGGGTTTTTTCATGCATTTTACAGATATCAAGTTCAGAAAAAGAGTGAAAGCCATGTGGTGAATAAAAAACTTTGCTGTTCCAAGTTTGAATTTTAAATATAAAGTTGTGGGACAAACAATAAATAAAATGGGTTTATATTGTAAAAAAACTGTATACTTCTTAAAATAATATCATCTGTTCACAAGCAAGGATCAAGCATATTAAGACCCAGATTGTCAGATAAGCTGTTCTTATGAGCTATTCACCCTACTCTCTTTCCTACAGTATAACAAAATGAGCAGCTTTTCTTAGGATGAAATCAGAATTAATTCTGCCACATAATCCAGCAGAAGTATTGTTTCAATTCATCTTAATATAAATTCAGGACATATGTAAATATATTTTAAATTTTAATTCTTCAACAATGTGCATTCATTATCAGAATTTCACTCAAATCAATTTTTTTGTTACTGAATTTAAAGATATGACAAAACCTCCTGGGTGCCTTTCCCACTCCATTTCTGAGCATAGCTTCCATTAAGATTAATGGCTGTTTTGTATCTAATGGGAATATATATCTTAAGAAGCTGATGTAGAAGCAAAAATTTTAGTGGAAATGATGAACAATAGAGGTCATGATTACAATAATTGTAGAATGAAAGATTTAACAAGATTCTATGAAGGAAATGTTCCTTCCTTTAAACAAAAAGGCCATATGTTGACACTAATCATATTGAGTAGACCTGCTGAAGTTGATATTCCAAAGATTTCATCGGGGACCATTTTCCAGACTAAGACTTCACTTACTCAGTATAGGCTTAGCTGTATTATTGCTCAGTGAGGCTGGGATTCATCAGTGTTGGGTAGCTGAGTAGGCATGGAAATTTCCAAGAGCAAGGACCTAAAGCATCAGGTTAGCATGAAAGGTCATTGCAAAAGCTGGCGAGAAGTTTTCGTGGCTAGTGTGAGTATTACAATGCAGATGACCTAAATAATGCAATGATATAAACCACAAACAGGAAACAATTATATAAATCAAAAATCAGTTTTGGCATTAAAAGGTTCTTAATTTATAAGACTATCCATGCCTACATATATTCCAGAGTAGTATTCTCCTGGGTTTGGTCACTGACATACAAACACTTGAAGGATTCATTTAAATGATTTGCCCTCAGAATGAATGCCCAATATTGGGCCCTTGGGTCAGATGCAGTACTGAGCACATGATCTGATTCAGGCTCTATGCAGCTTAACTATTTTTAAAAGGCACAACTCTAGAAGTAAAAAGTATATTCTAAATATTTTCATTTCTTGAAGTTAGAAGAACTTTTCCTGTTTTCAGCCTTACTTTTTAATCCTGAAGGCATTTCTTCAGTGTGTATACATTTATGCTAATCATATACTACAGCCATGGGTTCCTCTATCAATATGAAATGTTTTGTACTTGCTGTTTTTGTGCATCTTGTATTGTTATGTGCAATATACAAAATAATGTGTCTAACTATGCCATTTATGCTTTTGAAAGAAAAAGCAAATTACTTACTGAAGAGAATGGCATTTGCATGCATGTGTGTCAGCTTTCAAGCCATTTCCCTCTACAAAATATTGCTTTCTACACTTAGAAAATGCATCCATCCATCAGTTACAAACCATTTCAAAGCACTTTATGAATCTACAGAGCAAAATGTACTTATCTTACATTGGCAGTGTCCCAGCTGTTACAAAATTGCTATTGTCCTAATACTTACAAGGCAATTTTAGCATCAGTTAATAATTTTACAGGATAGATAACTTCTAAAGCATTATAAAATGACAGACATTAAACAATAGCAACTTAGCATTTTTTGAAACAGTTCATGACAGCTTAAAAACTAAAGTGATTTTAATGTATAGTCTATGCAGTTTTAGTTTCTCATTGACAATTCCTTTAGAAGATAAAAATGTGAAAAATCCTTTTAAATAGTGGGTGAAAGAATAAAACAAATTTATCTTTAAAAGATATTCAGTAAAAATCTCAATTAGGAATAATGTCTCAAATCTTCCTGTACAGATAGTAGGTGACAAGAATTAGAATTTATTTAGGCAGGAAAAAAAAGATGGTATCAGTTAATGGTAGGGTACCACAAAATAAAAAAGGTATATCTATTCATTAAGTTTAATACAAAAAGGAAAATACAATGAACAGCATTTTATATAAATCAGTATGCATTATTTCGTCTCAAAAACTGTTTTCTATCAATCTTAGTTTAAGAGCTTCAGTTAAAGGCAAGTTCTACTTAAATTGTTACCTTTTATCTTTTCTAAGTAGCCATTATGGCCAAATGTTCACTTTTGGGTTAGACATTTATAATTTACCTAATGTATTGTAAAATCTGCGCTAGAAAAAGATTTAATGACGTGTAACGTGTAAACTGTTCTAAACAAATTAAATTAATTTATATTTGAGGTATTACTTTGGTAATACCTCAAAGGAACCTTTTAAGTGCAACTAATGTACATCACAGTGGCCCTTTTTTGTCAATGTACTTATTAAGTTAAACCAATTGTACCACTTGCTGTCGTACAGCACAGGTAATTGACCACCTCATCAAATCATAGGAAAAAGAATCCCTTAGTGCCTAATTACTACATTCTTCTGTACTATTGAACACATTAAAGCAACATGAATGTATTATGTTATATACAGCATTACCCAATAGTAATAGAAGGTCCCTGTACAGGAGAAAGGAGTTCTGATGGCAGTACAACTATTTTAAAACTTCTACTCACTTAACTTTCAAAACACACAGTATCTTGAAGACTAGTTCAAACATAATTCATCCAAAGTGAATATTTCAATTAATATTGCAGTTCTGCTTTACTCAAACACCATGAAATTTGAGAAGTCTGTGAAGTATAGAACAGAACTTAGAGTTCACCAAAGGAAATGGTTGAAGTAGATACTCCAAACAAGAGGTAAACAGTCTGACTACCCATTTATTCTCAGATGTTTTACCTAATGAAACATTATTTAAAACTTCTTGGATAGGGGTAAAGCCTGCAGAAGTGTGTCCAAATGTGATGGGAGAAAGTGGAGTTCTCTTTTCAGAGAATCCAAGCATGTGCCAACATGCGCTGCTTTACCCACAAGGTTTTATCTTTCAAAATCATGCTTACTTATGTGAATGAACATAGCCCTGGTGGTTTACTCTCACAAATAGTCCTATAGGACAAAATATGCAACTGAGCACAGGCAGGAGTTCTGAATTTTACTGAAGTGGGCTGAAGGCAAGGATCTCCAGAAGAGGTTGTGCCTATATGAGGAACAGTTTTTCAATAAGCATCTTTGTGAGAGATTACATGTCATCACCCAAATTCCTTAATAGTCACTCACTCTAAAAGAATCTCTTCCTCTGATGCAGCCGACTCGTGTCATGAATTCTGGCAGCACAAGATTGCACTTATGGCTACATCTCATCTTTGTGATTGTCAGGAGACTAAGACCTCAGAAACTTCAGCTCTGGGAAAAAAAAATATATGTAACTACAATTTCCCAGTTTCTTTTTCTGTTTCCTACAGGGGTTCTTGAGACCCAGCAGCTACCTTAAGGTTAAATAAAACTTCTAAACCTGACCATTTTTAATGGCAGTTATCTACAGAGGCATCACCTTATTTTGAAATGAAATTACATGCAAATACATCTGCCATAACAATTTAATCTTTTCTAAATTAGTATAGATTGACTCATCCCCCAATGATACTGCATGGTGGTAAATAAATTTGGTGACAAGAACCAAAATTTAACCAAAGTAATTTTTTAAAAAGAATCACTTTCTGCCCAACCATTCTCTACCAATATGTAGCTACTAGTATTTTGGGTTACTGCCAAACCCCATGATTTCTGGACTAATAACCAGTTATCTAAGAACAGGGAACATAGGAACCACCAGCAAGCTTTCAGCCCCAGATGTTCTGACATTCCTCAGTCCCTACTTTAGAGTCACCAGAAAAAAAAAAACCTGAAAGGCTCCACAAGACTTCAAATTGTTCTTCTTCTCTTCAGATCACTTAAAAAGAACAAGAAATACTTGTGAGGATAAGGTACTTTCTAAAAGACCCCTTCTATTTTCTATCACTTCTTCACCTGGATAGAGTAGCCTCAGTGTTGCTTCAGAAAAGATTTTTTCAGACACCAACCTCCTTCTGTGTAGGGATTTTCTAAGAGACTTTTAGTCTGATTGTGCTGAAACCTTTCTGGCTGTATAAACCATATTTAAAAATTTTCCTAGCTGAATACATTTTCAAAACAAGTTAGGTAAGCTATTTTTTCCCCTAGAAAAGATAAAAACCAAAACTATAGATGATTTTATGTTCTTTTTTTTTTCCTCCCCATTTTCAACTATCTCTATAACAGATTCTACGTTAATAATTAGCATCTGACTCATGGCTTCAGGTAATATTCAAGATGCATTACTCACCAGTAGCCTGGTAATTTCTGCATTTCCATCACAGAATATTTATTCTGTCCTGTATGTATGCTATATTGCAACATTTATTCTTGGCAGAAAGCATCAATAGTTAATTGGTCCATACTTAGTATCTCACAGAGAAACAGTGACATTTTGAAAAATGTAAATTGTAGAGAAAAGGTGTTGATAAAATATATTCTAGAAATAGCAAACAAATTGATGTGTGCTTCAGCCAACCATTTCAAGCTCCTGAAAATGACTCTTTTAAAGAAGCTAAACCTTTGTAGGAAAGTCTTTTAATGTTCTCTCATAATAAGGAAGCATTACTCTCTCTTATACAATGCACAGAACATATTTCATTGCTACTGGTTTTTTTATATTGCCAGCATTTCAAGGAAAATAAGTACTGACACTATCTTTTCCCTGGGAAAATTAAGTTTTTTAATTCTAGCATGAGAAACAGCCATTCATTAAGTCACCAAGCAGGCAGGTAAAGGCAAAAGATGGAAATCAGAATTATGTAGACATGGAGTAACTTGGGTGAAGCAAAGTTTTCAGTTCAAAACTGAAAATAAGCAGTTGTTCAATCACCAAGTAAAAATCTATTTGTGCACCATGAAAAAAATAGCATATTGGTATGTATTCATATATTAATGCATACATAGATATGCTTAAAATAAAAAAAATATTCTAATATCTAATCAGAAAGCTTTAAATGCTCAGATTGTCTTTAGAGTTTGGTAAGATTTTTTTAAGGTCTTATATGCACATTTATCTGCAAGCCTATATGCATAAACTAACATTTTTGGTTGTGAAATAATTTCTGGTCAGCAATATGTATTCCAATACCTGTTTAGAATAAGGCACATAACTTGAGATTCAACACAGTTGGATACAAGAAAAAAATGTTACTCTCATCTATAACTTGAAAATTTTAACTTCTTTAAAATGTTTTCCCTTTAGTGTTAACAATTCAGGCATTATTCAATTTTTGTCCTAAGTGAAATTTTCTTATAAAAGATACTACTTCTTTTTCTATAAATATGGATGGGCTGGTTGCTTTTACTGAGTGATATTTACTGGGAATTCTTTTCTCATTTCTTTGTTGTACTACTTGTATACCATAAAAATTGAATAGATCCTATAGCAGAGTTGGATTGTATGAAGATAATCTTAGCCAGTCCCGCTATATTAATTACAAATGTGAAGGCAATACACATGTTTAACTGCTTTATTCTGGTCACTGGCAGTTACATTCTGATGCTACACTCCTTTATTTAGGTTTTAGCCAGGTTTTTTCTATGTTTATGTTTATATAAAGGAAACTTGTAGCAGGCAGTGCTCAGTTTTAATGTGATCTCAGCTTAACAGGAAAATCCATAGAGTTCAATGTAAAAAAAAAAAAAAAGAAAAAAAAAAGAAAAAAACCAACAACAAAAAAAACCCCACCATGTTTCAGTTCTATTGCAAAATATTGCAGAAGTTCCTTTGTATATTGGTTATGACTTGCTGATGTGTTGCTCACTTTTCTAGTGTTCTAAATGCTTTTTGATGATGTTTTTAGGAGTACCTTACAGAACCTTCTTTGATGTCCTTCCAGCTTTTCCTTCAAGACAAATCTGTATTTTCTATGGGTAAATTCTCTATGTAAATATAGTTAGAAAATTTAATATCACATTCTTCTAAGATAGGTAAATATTCACAAAAAGATGAAGTCTCATCACAGTTCAAAATCTGCCAGACCTGTGCTTATCCTGACAGGACCAAAACCAATGGTTTTCTGTTTAATTTTGTTTTAAACTGGGGTGTCAGGGGAAAAAAATAAATAGAAAAACAAGTTATTTGGGGTTTTTTTTTTGCCACCTGACAATCTGACTTTCAAAGACAAGGGCCAGCTATATGCAATCTGAATGTGTACATTAATAGAACGGAAAAAAAAATCACTGAATTATTTAATGGTTTGGGTTTGAAGGGACATCAAAGATCATCCAGTTCCAACCCACTGCCATTAGAAAGGACGCTTGCAGAAGGGTGGAAATCACACCTACATTGATTGAGGGTTTGGGGCAGGTTTTTTTATTTTCTTCACATTTTAATCTTTGATTTAAACTCATTTAAAAAGATTTCCTGTAACTGGCAAATTTGTATTTTCTGTTTTAAGGTACAGTGAACTTCTAACAGTATGAATGGTGCATGCACCAAGTCAGATGGCCAAAAAGAGGCTAATGACTGGCACTGTGGCTGGATGGTGGCTGAGACCTGGAAGGCCCATATATGAGCCTGTGACCAAAGGCACCACAGGTCACAGTTACTGTTTCCTGCAGTCAAAGTTAATTATTTGGACACTGGAGTATTAACACCATGATATTTTTCCCATTCGGTCAACAAAAGGCCTTTTCAAAACATTCCAAAGTCTGTGCAACTAAAGATCTAAAATATAAAGAAAATTTTATCACAAAATATTATGTCAAGCCAAAATATTTCTATTTTAAAAAATAAAACTTATGATGAGCATAGTGATTCTTTGGAAGAGTAGCTTACAAAGGTCAGTTTGGGGTTTGTACAGTCAAGCAAAGACTATGGCCTTATCTTGCTTGCCAGCTGAGTAGAAATCTAGATCAGTGGCTTAAAAGAAAGTACTGGCTTTTGCTGGATGTCTCTAAAGCTATACAGAAAGTTGTTTTTGAAGGTTCCCCCAGCTGGAAAAAGACTAAGCCTTTTACGGACATCCCATTATCAAAGATGCATTTATGGCTCTTCATCAATACAAAGTGGAAACAGAAATTAGTCTGTAAAGTCACAGAATCGTTAAGGTTGGAAAAGACTTTCAAGATGATTGAGCCCAACTTTTGACCAAGCACCACTACGGCACTAAGTGCCACACCCAATCATTTATTTTACTCTTCCATGCACAATGACTCCACCGCTTCCCTGGATGGCCTTTTCAAGGCTTACCCACCCTTTCAGCGAAGAAATTTGTCCCAATGTCAAACATGAAGCTCCCTTAGAGCTGCTTGAGGCCATTTCCTCTGTCTTATCATTAGCTGCCTGGGGGAAGAGGCCAATTTCCACCTCACTACAGCATCCTATCAGGCAGCTGTAGAGACCAATAAGGTCTCTCCTAGCATCCTTTTCTCCAGGATAAGCAACCCCAGCTCCCTCAGCCACTCCACCTGTGCTTTGCTCTCCAGACCCTTCCCCAGCTCCATTGACCTTCTCTGAACATGATCATGTCTCAGTGTCTTTTGTGCAGTGAGGGGCCCAGAACCAAACACAGGGCTCAAGGTTTGACCTCACCAGTGCTGAGTGCAGGGGGACAATCCCTGCCCTGGCCCTGCTGGCCACACCATGGCTGATACAGGCCAGGATGCCAATCTCCTTCTTGAGCTTGTGGGCACAATTATGAACCACAAGTGATTCCAGCATCTTAAATATCAGAACACTTAACAAGTCTATACATTCAGTAAATAGAAGTTTGTAAGGCTTTTTTCCTTACTCACTGAACAATACGCTGCTCTTTCACTTTGGAGCTGAATGAATTCCTCATACCTGCAAGAAGAATGCCTGATTCCAAACAGCCTGTCCATGACATTCACCTTCTCCTTCATGAGAGAAACACTGCACATTTGTCACATTAACTCATGAGGCCTTGAGGACAACCTACACAACTGGATAAGGAATTCTGCTGCCTACAGGAAGGAATGAATTAGCTGGGTGTTTGCTGGCCTCATAGAGGTACAGTAGCAGACAGCACCCCTAAAATAGGATCATTGAGAGGATACCTTTAGTCAGGACTATCTGCAGTGACATAAGAGTCAAACTGCCAAAGACAAAAGTCCCACTTGTGAACTCAAACTTTATCTGCATCCTATGGGTCATCTTGTAGCCTACTAAAGTCCACCCCAAAATACAATATGAGTAAAAATGCCACAAAGAAATCCATGTAGAAAAGGGTATGATTCCTGAATTTCCCTCTTTAGGACAAAAGCAAACAAACAAATCAAACAGCCAATCAACAACAACAAGAAAATACCACAGTAAAAACATTCTGCTTAGCTTTTAATAGAATTGAAAGAGATTCAAAACAATAAAGCAGTGTTCTACAAGTGGCCAAGCAGTCTTTGCAAAGTAATGAGCTCCACAGATTTCAGCTTGTAAAAGGTGCTGGGAAACATGTAGTCTTAGGCCCGTGTTTTATGGTGAATGCCCTTTTCTTCTGAGAATAAATTAAAAAATAACAAACAAGCAAGTAAGAAACACAAACCATTCCTTGGGGCCAAAAAGAACTCAACTGCCTGATAAATCAACCTAAGAAACTAACAGATTTTTAAAACCTTTTCCTGAAAGTGCATTCCTTTTTCAATTTTATATGTTTGTAAAGAATCATGTTACTTTAAAATTTGCTTTTGTTTCCTTTTATTTTAATAGCAAACTATAAAAAAAAAAAAAAACAGAAACAAATAAAAACAGAGAAAGAGGAGGAAGAAACCTTTAAACTAGTGGCATTTATTTTCTGTATCCATGTAATTTTAAATGCCATGTTGACCAACTCAGCCTTACCAAAACCCGTTCTTTCCACAGGAAACAGGGTGTACAGAAAGGCACTTGGGCTCTCTACAGACAGCATGGAAAACACGGACGGTCAATACTATGCAATATATAACAGATAATTATGAGCTGAGTGTCCAGATTATAATCAGTTTGACAAATGTCCACAAGTGTCTTTGGTCTATTTTATATTTTCACTAAGACAAGGCAATCATACAACCAGACAATTCCATCAGGGAAGCTTGTTAGCTGCTTAGTCTGTTAAACCCTGGTTGCCATAGCATCTAGAGTTGAAAAAGCTGCAGATTGGCATGAAAAAGCATGTCGACAATTGCCCTGTCACAGCATGCAAGCCAGGTCTGCTCAAAGGCAGCACACTACAAGTTTTCTTTCCCAGTTTGCACTACCCCATGCTGTTTAATAATATCCATTTACTGGTATTGGGATTGATCTAGTGCAGTGTAAAATCCGCATCTACTGAGATTTTGCTTTTTCACGTGGGGGAGATTCTTTAACAAATAACTGCAGAACAATTAATTTATAAAGGAAGTATTGTAAAAATTGTAGGAGGCATATCTGATTTAACAGAGAAACAATCTAAACTCTTAATGATCAGATCTTTAGCAAGCTAATCAGCTCGACAAAGTTTAAAAAAAAAAAGTGCATTGTTCAGAGGTTTTCAAGTAATTTTGCTGCTGATAGGGAGTTTCATCAAACATCATAATATACTATTTTGCATTTGGTTGTTTTTGCTATCAAAAACTCTTAACATTTATTATGGCTATACTTTCTTTTAATTATATGCTTTCTATAATTAGATAAATTATATATGCCAAAATAAACAAGAATTCCATTCATAAATAGCACAACATAGTCCAATAGGAATTAGTGTAAGCAACTGAATAGCAGTAGAATATTTTTTTCAAAATAAACTTATCATGTAATTTTAATATAAATTGCAAAGATTATTAGTAACTTCAAAGAACCTCTCCCTTGAAAAAGGATATTTTGGTAACATGTTATATTTATTCTTGAATATGGATCACTACTTAACAAAAAAGTTCATTAGTCATCTTCATCAAAGTGTTGGAGCTACAAAAATTTTTTTTAATATAGCGCATAACTAGTGGGCTTTACACTAGTGTTTCCTCTCAAAAGTTTACACTTGGTTTATTCACTTTCCCTTCCATTATCGCCTTCTAATCTGTTCTGTCACTTCATTTTACTTTTCCTTCAATGCCACAACTGAAGAAAATCTTGAAAACTACATACCCAAGAGCACAATTAAAATGGCAAACCCAAGAGGATTCTGGCATGGATCTTTTCCCACATTTTCCAGTAGTTTTTTTTTCACTTTTTAATCCATCAATATCATGCAGACATGTTTTACTAGAACTCTCGCTATCAGTTGTTTTATCCTATTCATTACGAGTCTAGATAAAGAACTAGAGAAAAACACAGGAGAAGTTAAATCTTTCAGTAAAATGATCAGTCCATTACACAGTTCATGAGAAGTAAATATTTTCAAAGGTAAGTTTCTAATTCTAAGTTTATGATTCCGATGACGAAAAACATCACTAAAACTTTAAAAACATTTTAGTTGAAATTTTACTTTAAACTGCCTTGTGAATTGTGGAAGCAACTAATCTTCAGCTAATAACATATTTTATCTTAATTTTCTTTTGCATTATATATTTAATATCTGTCATATTTGCATTTTCTTTTCATTTTCTTCATCGTTGTACTGAGTTTGCAACTTGAAAATATGAAATGTGACCGGATTTTTGCACAGGTTGAGTTCAGAGTAGATTATTTTTTCTTTGAAATCTATTTGTGTGTATTTATAGTCCTAGCTTTTTTAGGAGAATTGAGAATATTTCTGTCTATATTTTACTGGGAATTTTTAAACATCTTAAAATACTGCTGAATCTATAGCTCCCCAGATGACACCACAGGTTACAAGATGCTATCATTCAGAAAAATTAGTTGTAGCTTATTTGTTTTTTGACTAATTAAATACTATTTATTAAAGCAATTATGCATTTACCTGCTTCAAACCAAAACAAAAATCTTTTTTGTTGCAGAACCTCTTAGAAAAACAGCAGATTTTTTAAGACCAGATAAAAGATAAAATTATCAGCTAAATAAAGACAGTCCATCATATAAATAAATCAGCAGCAGAATGTAGCTTAGCACACAGATAAAGTTTCTGGCACTTCATGTTCTCCTTATGATGCTTCTCCTAATTAAAATAAAGAATTTCAGGATTATTTTTCAAGTATAAAATCATGGTTCTTCTGGAAATTGTCAAAAGAAAGGTGGTATGTGTCTGTGAGGAGCAGCATTATCACATTAGAGTTCAGAAGTAAGGCCCAAGTATTTTCTTCTACTGATTTTTGAGTGAGCCTATAAACATGCACAGCTCTGGATAAACAGAGGAGAGCTCAGCAAGGGGAAGCTGAATGCAGCTGTGCTTTCCTGGTGACTCAGAGCACCCTCTGAGGAGTGCTGAGGGATGTGGTCAGGGCAGTTGGCAGGGCACAGACCCCGCTGCCCCTCCTGGCTCTGCCAGCCTCTGCCCACGCTGTCTGTGCCACCACGGCAGCACGCCAGCACCTCCAGGGCAAGGGGACTGAACGGCTCCAGGCTGGCAGGGAAATCAAGGAGCAGGTCAGCAATGTTCCTTCACCAGGGTGGACATTTCCTGCACATCCTCAAGCTGTGTGAGAGAGAGAAATGATCTCCTTTGCTCCCTGAATATCCTTTCTTGGGAGGGAATGAGGCCATCTCTGAGGGACATCTCCTTACACCAGCCTTTGAAGCCCCCTGAAACGGGTGTGTGCGGATATGCAAAAGCCCGAGTCAGGGTTGTTTTGTTCCGTCTGTTTGCAACCAATTCTTCTTTGTCATCCCTGCTCCTATCAATAGTGATAATTTCAGCCTAGCACTTTGAGCTCATTGTACATAATCTATTCTATATGGCTGCTGGTTAGTAAACCCACACCACACAGGGTCACATTGTGCTGGGCAGGCACTGCAGTGGGCAGTAGAGAGGAAACCTGTCCTGTCCATAAGTTGGAAGTGTCTACAAATTTGAAGTCTCTGGACTCACTCAGGACCCTTCCTGTATTCTGGTACTGGTGTTTACCTATTATTCCCAAGGCTGTTCTCCTCCTTCCATGTCAATTTATTGAATATTTCATCCTTGCTTTAAATGTAAACAAGAATTTGATGTGCAAAAAAACCCCATTTGCCTATTTTTAGTTTAAAATTTCTCTATTAAAATGAGCAGCGACAGATTCTCACTTTGTTAAACAATATACAATTTACACTAAATATTTTCATTCTTGTTAGGATAGTTGTTTAGAAACAGGCTTATACCTTTTTGTCTTCTAATTAAAGCAAAAGCAAGATTAAAATAGAAATTCTCACACTTGAACTTCACTGACAGAAAAGAGTGGTTTAAAATAACAGTAAATACAGAGCTTTTACAGTAGATGTGAATGATACTGCAAGTCAAAGAGTTCTTTAAAACTCCCACTGCAAATTTTCTCATAAAATAGATTTTCTTTTTCTTAAATCTAAACCTTTTCTACAGTTGCTGTGAAGACAAATAGCAAAATAAAATTTGAATAACAGGACTGTTCCTACAGAGCAAAAAAAAGGATTGCTCTGTAGTAGCTTTTCTTTTTTCTGTTACATTTTGCCTTATTGTAAAATTTTCTTCAACTGGCTGAAAGGACATTAACCGCTAGATAGGCATCACACTGATGTCTCCATGCTGTAGCTTACAACCGTGAATTTGCTACGATCTGTTTAATCATCAGTGTATTGATTTTCCTCAGCTTTCCTTCATTTTAGCCCCATAGCAGGCTTCTGTAATTTCCTTTGGACAAAGTGTAACCAAACTGTGCTAAGTGATGTTGATTTGCAGGCAAAAGTAAAGGGGTAAATATAAATTAACAAGCTATAAACATTTTACAAGTGGCAAGTCAATAAAAACAGTGTCTGCAGTTCTTTAAAAAAATGATTTGAAGCAGATTGTTAACAAAGGTGTCCAAAGAAACTGACATGAGTCTGAGAATAATTTTTGCGCTTTGTGATTAAGAATTGATCAGTCTAAAAGCCTCTGATGCAACTGAATCACCCATAAGCTGCTGGTCTGAAAAGGCTCAGCAGGGGCTGGTATTTGTTTGTTAAACTCCCATGATTCCAAGTAGATAATTGGTCTGTGAAGTTCATGACAGAATCTGAATTTGCTTTCTTGCCTCCCAGCTGGCTGAGCACTGGTTTATAGACTTCTGTGTACAAATTTAGCCAGCAGCAAACCTCACATCTTTAATGTAAAAGGTGTTTTGTTGTGTTTTTCAGGTGCTGAGTGGAAGGCCCACACTCCAGAAGCTCATTAAAAGGGCCAAGTTACAGTACAGGTTTATTTCTGTCACAGCGTTTCAAAAAACAGTGACAAGGATTAATATGTTTCTTAGGTACTGGAAAAAGCCTGATATGATCCCTTGTGAATTTGATCATCTGCTTTGTTGCCTGTATACGATTCAATCTCCCGTTATATCCTGAAGTTACAGCTGTAAACCAGGGCTGATAAGAATTCAGAAAACACTGCCAGAGCCTGCAGAGAACTAATTGTTTTATTAAGCGGCATCTTGTTTATTTGCAATTTATTTCATACGTCATTCAGAGAACAAAGTCTTCTTTAAAATAATAAAGCATGATAAATCTGCTGTACATTATCCGTGACAGGCACTATATTGTATAAATATGTACAAGTAATTGAGTTAAAAAATCTCTCAAACTGTTACTTCTATTCTGTTGTTGCTTACGAATAGCTATTTTTGAACATTTATGGAATTCCTTCCAAGGCTTTTCATAATTCTGACAGTAAGCTCAGATCTACAGATTGCCTAAAAATTCATCTCCATCTGAAGATAGAGCCTGACAGTGTAACGGTGTGCTCTGGCCTGATCTGGGGAAAGCATCCCTGGGCAAGTGCTCCAGAGATTCACAAGGGGCCCCTCCTCCAGGAGCACGTCCGGGAACGCTCCGTGAGCAGAGCACCCTCCTGAACCATGGGCAGCAGACAGGGATGCAAGATTCCTTCTGAGAGAGACTAAAAGTCATGTCAGAGCCCCTCAGGAACCCTGAGCCCACACACCTGAGAGCAATGGTGGCTTCAGCACTGCCTCTGCTGCCTTTGTGACCAGATCCAGACGTGGCAAAGAATTACAGGAGGCTATCTTAAATCACAAGATAGAACAGATGGGCCTCGCTGCATATTTATGAACTACCAGTATAATGGGATCATTTCTGGGAGTAAGAGGGAGAAGACTGAAGGTCCACTTTTATTTACTGAGGATTTAGGTAGGGAACAAATAATGCTGTCCTTTAAAGAGAGCTTCCTTCATGCTCAACCCTAAAGGAAGGCTTGCCGCCTTCCTCACTCACATGCAGTAAAAATCCTTCATATGGTTAGTTCCACTGGTTTCATGGGAATATTCTCAAGAAGAAACATTTAATCATTGATACTGCGGGTGGAGTTTTGATTATTTGCCTTATTGCTGTGATTCATTATCATGTGTGTGAAAATATGTTTCAATATACCATAATTCAAAGTCCACACCCTTAAGGACTGAACACAATCAAACAAATAGATAGAAAAAATATGTATTTTACTGTATATGTCAGAAATTATAGAATAAATCCACATTTTCTTAGGAGTGGTTCTTATTCCTAATTTCTAAAGTGCCACACCAGCATTTTAACCTGCCATTGATTGTATATGATTGTCTGTGCACAGCTAAACAGACCCTTGTTTGCAGCTGGCAATTTATTGCCCTTCTGCATTACAACAAAGAAACACAAAATGGTAGCCAAAGAGAAAACTGCCAGTCAAAACACTCTTGCTCTCTTATTCACACTGTTGCTTTCTACCTCCACACTCCATTTTTCTCTAACAACAAATTTAACTTATGAATGAGAAAGGTTAAAGAAAAAATATTTAGTTGCCAAAAACATGGCAAAAGTATTATAAAAAGATCTGTTACTGTTAAACACTGTATGTCCTTAGAAAAATGCTAGGAACCACAAGAGTTACACTTTTATCTAAGAGGTAGCATATGTGCCATATAATACATATGTTGCAATCACAGCAACTTATTTTGCATGAACAGCAGCAAACTCTGAAAAAAAATTGTCCAGTGCTCAAATGAAAGCTGTCATCATGTCTTCATTTTAAATATGTATTCAGAGGAAAAACATTTTTGTATGTTTTTCTGAAGGTTGGGGTTGGGGTTTTTGGACAACTACTACTTATTAGCATAAAAAGAGAAGGACCTTTATATTTTTCTATTATAGGTTGTTTTGAAGAGTGCCATAATGTTAACATTTTAATGCATATATAAAAGCTGGGTTAAAATAATTATTCTTGTTCACATGCTCTTATTTCTTTCTTCCAATCATCTCTTAAAATGAGGGTTTGTGTTTGTGTCATAAGCAATATTAAGGGTGTATTCCCTTTAAATATTTTTATCAAGCGATTAGCAATTTGTACAATCCCTTCATTTACAGAAAGGAAATCTAAAAATGTCCTGGAAGATTCTGGTAATTATAAGTTGTGTAGCTAAATCCTGAGTAGTGAGTATTCAGCACTCCCTATTCTGCATGACTGTTATCTGTCCATTTGTGCCATAATGAAGCAGTTTCCACCCTGTCCTCATTTAATTTGACCACTGTCTTCATTGTGGCTCTATTTTACTAGCACTGTAAAGTGCTATATAGCAAAGCCAACATCTCTGCCCAAGGCTTCTGTACCTTTCAGTATTGAACCAATAATTGTCCCAGGTCATTCCTCAAAAACAGGGATGGTCTTACATAAAGTGGAAAACTAGAATAGTAGACAGGGCAACAAACTGTCCAATGGGCACAGCAGTGGAAAGCCATCCATAGACCCCGAAATCTAGATCACTGTTTCCACACATAAAAACATGAATTAATCTCAAAAACTTAACACACATTAAAACCAGACAGATTTCTCTCCATATTCCTTCTATTAGAACACTGTATCCGGAGCCTTTATGCTGCCAGCAATGATGGCAGATAGCCCAGCTACCAGCCTTTGCAGGTTACATTTGCTTCAGACCTCAGACAAGAATGATTGATATCAGCTTTTCAGGGAGCTCTTCCTCTCCAAAAAACCATAATGGCAGTGATCATAGAGTTTTAAGATTTGATTTATTAAAAAGCATTTTGATTAAAGTTTGTGCACTATAAAAATTGAGCACAAACAAAATAAGCAAAGATGAAGTGTATCTCAAAGCATTAATTTTATGCAATATTCTTATAAAGTAACACTGAATTATTCTGAGCTACAAAACAAGTGTTTTTTCCTAACTAGACATGTTGGTACACTTTTAAATTTATCACTACTCAGTCTTGCCACTCTGAGTCCAATGATCTAGATCCTCAAAAGGCATGGAGGGGTACTTGACTTCAAATAACTGTACCTTAAATTCCTGTGATCTCTTACAGGCAGCATCTTAATAACTAACTGATAGCTCATTATAACTTTTGCATTAACTGAATTGTTGGGTATTCGCTTATTTTATTCTGAGTTACACACAATAAATACTCCTAAAGCTTCTGAATTCCTCCACAATATTCCCAAAACTCAAGGTTACCTTTCCTGACCACAACAAAGCAGCATGAACACCCTCTCCAAAGATCCCCATCTCTTTGTTCTCACACTGGGAAGAGAATAAATAATATTTCCAAAGAAGAAAGTCCATTAGAAAAATGTGAAAACACAATGCATGGGTAACTGTAGCACAATTCCAAGGAAAAATAATGGTATGATACTTCACAAATAAAGACCTTTCAATTTCATGGAGGATAAAACAAAAACAAGCATACAAACAAGCAAAAAAAATGAGAAAACTTTTTTCAAAGGAACTCTCTGAATCCTTTCCCTCACCAAAAACAATCAACAACAACAACCACCAAAAAAGCCCGAACAAATTGACCCTCTTACTAGAGATTTTGAAGGTAAACTCACAATGACTTCTGAGAAAGCTACCAGGCACTGTAACTTCATCTGATTTTTCCCCTGGCTGTTTACCCACGCTGCCTGCAGAGTCACCCCAGTCTCAATGACACATAGAAGCACAGAGCCAGGATGGTGGCGGGGGAAAGTACTCTGTGACACGAGGCCTCACCCCTTGATCCTTTAAAGCTCTTGAAAGCACAAGCATTACCAAAGTGTTGGCAAAGTGCTAGCAAAGTGTTGGGAGAGCTCACCAGAGGGGCGAGCAGATGAAGAGTCCTCCACTGACAGGCTACACAGCTGCTCTTTAGCCACATGGTTGTGTGTGAAATATGATCTCCAGAGCTTTCACAGAGCCTAGCTGCTAAACCTACCTATTCAAACCGGGCAGTGGAGTGAGACTGAGGTTTTATTCAGGGCTTAAATATGAAAATGACTGCAATATGCATCATGGACAAGGACTTGGAGAACAGTAACTCCAATAGATCTGAGTATTTGCACACATACACGTTCTATTCAAAGCATCTGTATGCTATAGAGTGTTATCAGAAGACTAATATATCCCAATCAGACGGGATTTATTTATAGAGAACGCTCTTTTCGCAGTGTTAGATGCCTCATTAACTTGATTCAGCTTGCACACAGCAAAAATATTCCCTCCCTCTTCAGATTTTTGATATGGAATTATAATTTCTTGTTTCATTTGTTAAAATCCTTTCGCTACGAGGACATTTCAGAAATGCTTTATTGCACATGACTTTTTAAAGTGCCGAAGTATTCATTTTGACCAAAAGGCTCTCCTTTTGATGATTTCCTCTTAAGAGAGATACAGAGAGGATTGTCCTATTTCTTCTTTTCATTTGCCTCTTCCAGAAACCATTAATAGCCAACATTTGATCCTCCTACACAAAAGTTCATGATAGCAAAGTTGGAAGAGTGGGTTATGCATCGTGCTATGAACTGATTATGACTTTGGTATGTCACTGCTACTGTCACTATAAAGCTGAGAGAAATTGTACTGTAAGAATTTCATCTAAATGTAAGTACAGTCTTATTCGGGAAGATCTAGGGAACCCATGAGCTTAGAAAAACTGGAGATTTTAAACCCCACGTTTCAAGTTAGCGTGGAGATTTACAGGAGGTATGATCAGAACCTGTCCAGGAGAAGCTGGCAGGAGAGTATAACTATTTTTTGGTAGTTTAGCATTTTTCTCATGGTTCCATAAAGCAGAAAGCTCCAAGATCCCTACTTCCCTGGTTTCAGCTCCACAGCCTACTGTCATTTCTGATTATAATTAAAGACAGAGCAAAAGGAACACATGCAGAAAAATGTATGAACATACAAATGTATTGAAACTGGTGAATTTGTGTCATAAGCTTACCCAGCAGACCCAGGGTCTCTGTCATTATTAGAATACAACAGGGATTATGAGCTGGGCATGCTGTTTTAAAGAAATGAATAAGCCACACATTCTTTAGTAGCTGCAGTTCATTTGCAGTTTGATTTTAAACTTACTGTTATCAATTTTATTCAGCGGATTACTTATTGAGCTCTTCTATCTTAAAATATTTCAGATTAATTCAACCTCCTTTTTTAATATCTTTTTTTTTAATATCAATGTTTACACAGGTTGTAATTATTCCAGTGGCAAGCCCCATCCTCTATGCCAAACCATTTTATATTTTCAATATTTGAATATAGAGAATTCTCTTTTAAGATTGGATTATCGAGTTTCTTTTTGAGCACCATATGGGAAGGTGAGATGAAAATAATTCTTCTCATCAACAGTAGGTTTGTTGCAATGCTGCTTAAAGGAAGATTCCATTCTCAAAGAATCTGTGCAAAACAGCCTTCATTTTTCAAATTATGCTAAACATGAAGTCAGTTTTAGAGTCAAGAGCAATCTGAAGACCTGTTGTGTAAAAAAAACACAGAATTGCTGAATGCTGTGATTTTGTTGGAAACAGTCAAGATGATTTATTTGGTGGTTTATTAGAAACAAGAATGAAAATTATGAATTTAATTAAATCTTATTTATTTTTTAAAAATTCACTTCTATGTACTATGAAAATAGTTGGGTGAAAGATCTTGAAAATTAGGCCTGAATCAATGTGAGCAAAAAGAACCATAAATATATCTACCTCTAATTCTATGTCTGTCCCTGCCTCTATTATTACCTTTCTCTCCAGTTACATCCCCATTCTTTCTCACTCTGTTCAAGTATGTCTCAGTTTTTAAGGCAATCTCATGATTTATGCACCCACTACATAGCTCTTGAATACTTCAAATATTTGCATAATACTTCTGAATCCAAAGGACTTTGAGACACAAAAAATTATTACAGAGTAATGAGTTATCAGATGTGCTCTGCTCTGTGGCAAAGATTGTCTGAGAAATCCCACAGCATACATGATAAAGATCATGAGGTACTTTGAATTAACTTCACAGTAAGCGTCAAGGCTCAAACATTTAACCTGGAGCAGCTGATGCATGATAAATCAATAATTATGCTAATTGTATTGCAAAATTACTTCCGCTCAAGCGTTTAAAGTTAAAGAAAGTTATGTGAACACTACAAGTACTGTTTAGCATCATTTGTGCCAGAAAGGAAAATTATTTGCTGTATGCCCTCCATCAACTTCCTTGGTGCCACATAATGCAGGGAGGACAGGGATGGATTTCTCAGCCTTACATACCCTGGTCTGACACAGAATGGTCAGGCTGAAGACCAGCTCCTTTCTACACCATATGGAAATGTTTGAGATGTCTCTTTTAGCCGAGCACATGTTTTATTTCTGTCTCTAAGAATGCTTTTTTAGTATTTTGGCAATACATCCATACTACATTTCTGCCTGTATTTTCTTCCTTGGTGCGTTAATGCTGATGAGTCTGTGCAATTTCCTCCGTGATGAACAAACCTGCCATTAAAAACACTGTTTAACCTAAAACACATAACAAGCATAAAAACAGCAGCAG
Organism: Fringilla coelebs; assembly: GCF_963513975.1. Taxonomy (NCBI): domain Eukaryota; kingdom Metazoa; phylum Chordata; class Aves; order Passeriformes; family Fringillidae; genus Fringilla; species Fringilla coelebs. Next base: position 28,019,359 of record NC_140034.1, read on the forward strand.
TTCATAAATGAGCCTGAGTTTCCATGGAGGTACTATAGATCTTACTTGTGTCTTAATTAGCTTCTCTACTCTTTAAAAGTGCATTCTGGCTAATCTGATGGTCTACTCTACTGAGAGTACAGACTGGCTTTATAAGCATGAATTCCTCTTTCTTCCTGTATATCATGGCTGCACTGATCAGGAGGATGAAAAAACAGAACCTGCAGTCTGCTGATACAGCTCTCAGGCAAATGAAATCTGATGGAAGGTGGTAATAATAGTAATAGTAATAATATAGAGACATATTAGAATAAACTCCTTTATTTCTCCAAACTGTCAGATTTAGAGACACTAATGGTATTTTTGTCTCTAATAGCTCCCTAACTAAAGTAATCTTAATTTAAATCTCAGCAGTTAGTTATAGAAGGTGGCTGCAATCAGCTGTTTAAATTAACAAAAGAGATTATATAAATTAATCACTGAGTCTGTCTGCTATGGTAAGGCTGTATTAAAATCTGTATTATTGCCACATAAAGGCCAGCTACAAAGGGCAGGGGTGAGTTTCAGAAGCCCGAGTGAAATTTTCCTTTTATCCTCTATTTTTATCTTTTTACCTCCTCAACAAATTATTCCAATGACATAAGAGCCTCTGAGTCATATTTTCCAGTACCTTCTTGTACCTGTATATACCTTTTTTCATGGCTCGCTAGAATTACATTCAGCATGGCCCAACCTTTCCAAAGGATCACTAGCAAGATTGCTATTTTGCACCAGGGGCACTTGAGATTCTTCTGATACCTGATCAGCTCTGATATAAGGGAAGGGTCCACTGGGTTTCTAATAAAAGAATGCTGTACACATGCTCTTTAAATACTGGACAACCTCCTCCAAAGAACTCTAATTATCCTCAGTTTACAAAGAATGTTTTCTCATTTAGCTCTCGATTTTGATTAATTTCCTTTTTATCCTATTTCAGCTTTCAATTCTAATGTTTCATCTTGCCATGTATGGTCAGATTTTGCAGTCATTTTATTAGCAGTCCAAAATGCCTTATGTCCATATATATCCTTTCCCTGTGACTTCTCTTCAGAATAGATTCAGATAATTTTCATCAAAATGAAATATCTCCTTGTCTTCTCTGGAGCAATGACATATCATTCTGTATCACAACAAAGTAACTACTGGAGGTCAGCTATCCCTGTTTTAATGACCATTAGAATTCAAAGTAGAGTCCTTGTTAGGTGTGTTAGGCTACAGTGAAATTATTCCTCCTTCCTCTGCTGCAACCCAAAGCAGCAAATAAGTGCCAGGAGCTTGGACAACATGCACCAGAGGCACTCAAGAAACAATGTGGGAGTTCAGATAGACAGACAGATAAATGGACCTCAAAGAATCTTGTGTTGATGTGGTGGTATTCATGAGCTGAAAGAGCAGCCCCCACACAGCCTGAAGTGAGTCAGGCTGATTATAAAATGCAAGAGATGCAGCCTCCCACATGACTCTAAATTCCCATTTGCTCTGCTAACAAAATTTTTTCATTTGCTCAAATTCATTTAAAGACTGTTAAACATTTCTGTGGTCAGTGTGAGACAGAGCAAAGTATGCTCAAGCCTTCAAACAATACTGCTTACTGGATTAGGTTGGAAAAGATTTTTTGAGCCATCAGAGTGCAAATTAATTTTAAAAAAAGGACATGAATCAACGTGTCTAAGCAGCAGAAGCAGACAAGTGGGCCAGAAAAACTCTATGAGAAAAACTGCAAAGCATCATTTGTGTAGAAAACCTGGGAAGAAGAATCTTTCAAGGGCACTTGGATGTGCAAAGGTCAAGAATTGCTCAGATCTGGAGGAAACAAAACAGAAACCATGGAGTTCTCTGATTCATGACCTAAGCAGAAATATCATTTACATGAATGGCTTCCCTATATGTTTTGTCATGTTGCCATTAACAGTTTTCAGTAGCCATTCTCCAAACTGGAAAAAATTTGTGTATTTCAAGACGTATTAAATGCAAGCTCAACAGCAAGATTAAATCAGGCTGTACTTCAAGGAACAGTGTTAGAAAGCAAAAGTACTTCACTCCCTTTGCATAGAGGAGAGTGGAAGGACATCACAGACATAATACCAGAAGACATGAAGTACTGGTGAAGCAAAAACAAAATCATCTTTTGATTACTTTCCACCCCCCAGGTCCACTTTAATGACTTCTGAGTAGTATGTGTTCACAACTGTGGTTAAGGCATCACAGTCAGCTTCTACTGCCATGTGCACTCTTCCTTCATAGTGACTCTCACTGCTTCACGTGTAGTTAGTCTTACCTGCATGCATGCAGGGACAGTAATTTACACAAAATTTGTTATTAAGGGCTGTATAGTATTAAAGGCAGCAATGGCTGAAAAAGCAACTGGCAAGAATGGATTGTAGTTAGAGACATGTACTTCCGTAGCTCTTACTCAAATCTTATTTCAGATTCTGTTTTTTTTCTCATTTCCATTTAATTATGATTTTGGATTGTATCCCTCTAAGTCTGGACTTCATTATTACCACAGCATATCTGGGCTTTTTTGAATGGCTCTAATTGGCATCCTGGCTGGCAGTCTCAACAAAGAGGCCAAAGACTAAATGTGCATGGAGACTGAATTGTCACCTTCTTTGAAACTGTCCTTCTTAAACACGGTGGATACATGCTGAAGAAGCAGGGTCTGTGACCACTGGTGATGCCAAAATGCTGACTGAAAGCAGGATGGACCTCTCTGCTAGCAGACTACCAGCCAGCCAGCAGCCAAGCTCCGTTCCCCAGGCCCTTGCACACAGCAGTTTGTAGGACCAGAGAGTAGGTGAGCACTGGACTTCACCCTTAGAGACCTGTGAATCTTGTCATTTTTAAAAATCGTAAAATGCGAGCGTACAATTAAAATATAAATGTCCAAATACCTGCTACTTTCAGCTTCTGCTGCAGCATAAATTGGATGAAGTCCCATTCATATTGAAATGTAAATGCAAAACATAAATTTAAAATGTTAAAAAAAAAGGATGGCTTGGAAAAAGATAACGCTTTTCCTCTGTGTAGAAGATAATGATACAATATTCAAGTTTTCCACTCTAAAGGTAATATTTTTTGTCTAAGTCAACATACTTTACCATTTTTAAACTTTTCTCATCATATTTTTGACAGCAGGTTTTCCAATTTTGACAGCTTTTAAAAAGTAATTTTAACAGACGAGTGATTTCTCCTCTCAGCAAAGTCAGATTATGTGAAATGTCAATGTAAAAACTATATACTGTGACACATAATCATTTTTTCATTGAATTTACTTATTAATTTTACTTTCTATTGCTAATAAAATGTAAGTGCTTAGCTAATTGTATTGCTTATTTAAATTTTTTGAAGGAATGTATTTTAAAATTGTACTTTTTTTCCTGACTGCAAAATTTCTGAGGCAGTTATAATTTGTCACCCTTCCAAATTATTTAAAGAAGAAGAATTACTATCACAATTGATATTCCCAGCTGAGAGGCCAAAGAATGAATCAGCAGGGAGAGGTTAAACCAGTCTTTCATCTGTAAGGGTGGGCTACTTGATTTAAAGTTTGGAGCATACCTACAGAATGTTACAGGGAATTTCTTTTAGAAATGCTGCATGTAGTCCATAGAAATCTGAAGATTATTGGTATCTATGCTATCAGTTGGGTGCCTTCAGGAAGAATGAACTCAGCAAAGAGAGGGAAAATCAAAAAGGGAATGTACAGTTCAAAGTTTGCACTTCTATATCAAACTCAGTTCAAGTGAGGCATAAATGAATTGGACCAATTCCTACCGCTGATTACAGTTCTACATCTGAGGTTTTTTATTTCTAGGTGATTCGTTTTATTTGTCATTTTCTACACCAGAAATCCAAAGGAATTATCTATTCTACTCTGTAAGTCTAAAAAAGGTTGAACCACGCACACTCTCAAGATCGGTGCCATAGGTACTAAAGTGTGTCTTCAAAGCCTTTGGGGAGTAAGTCAGATCATGGGTTCACTGCACTTTCACACACCTGTTACAAAAACTGGAAGTCAATCCCAGCACAAATCACTTTATTTGTCCCACTTCATCCAGGAAAATACTCTAGTTTCTAAGAGAAAGTACATAGACAAGAGCAAATGTGTAAGAAATAAAGATTTTCTCTCTTTATTAACCTTAAACCATCAACTAATCTGATGAAGTGAGGATTATGTCTCACAGGAAGAAAAAGGCTCAGTGTCACTCCCTGTATTTAAAGTATTTCTATATCAGCTCAAATTAAGTGTCATTACAATCTATTTCATATTCCATTTTGATCCATCCACTTCATATGTCACTGGGCCAAAAGTACGCTTGCGTTTCAAACTGCTGACAAACTTACCATGATGTAGGCTGCTCCTTCACAGCATTAATATAAAACAGTTCTAAATCGAGCAATGTTCAATTATCCCTGAAAGTACAGATGACTTAGTTCTTCGTTAACTCCATTGTTTTCCAGTAAAAGTGAAATGTGCTGTATGCAAATTAAATAATACCAAGTGTCAGCACTTAAAAGAAATGCTCATTTAGCTTCAGAAGAGGTTTTTGTTGCAAATTTTGTTCATTTATTTTATAAGAAATTGTGTTTGTCTTAATTTGTTCCAAACATAATATGATTGTGAGACACAGTGCCTGCTGGCAAAGTTGGAATTGCTGTCAGCAGGAAATGGCAAACTAATAATAAATGGTGGTAAAATATTTATGTTATACTTTACTGGGAAAATGAATGCCATTTTCTTTTTCATTCCTGCTTGAGACAGTACACAATAACATAGTTGTTTTCAAAATAAGCAGATAGGATTCTAAACTCTGCGGTGGCTTATCTTGTAACCATCAGCTGAAAAAAAAAAAAATTATAAAAATAGACCCTTTTAGTAGCTCCAGTTTAAGAAATTTTAACTGGGAGTACATAGTGCAGTAATTAGTAGCATCTCACATTCAATGTCATCGGACACTAGTCCGATAGATCAAACACTTGTGTATGTGGCCTACTTACTTAGTTGCTCACTCATAATTTTCAATAACACTGCTGTTCTCATGCAGGGAGGGGTGGTCCAGAGCCACCAGATTACTCTGCAGGATGGTGATGTTCAAGTACAACACTGTGTTTATGTACTCCCCAAAGTGTATCAAAGCTCAGATCCACAGAAATAAAAGAAAAGTCAAACAAAACAAGCATTAGACTGCGTAAAATAAGGTATGGACAAGGCAAACAGGTGAGGCATTGTTTAGGTGGCTAAGGTAGATCAATATCTGTGCTTGCAAGCCAGGAATTCTGCCTGCTTTCCTCTGGCACTATGCAGATCATCTTACGGCCTGCAGACAGACTGTCGCCTAAACCCAATTGACAGACAACCTATTTCACCCTTGCAAAAATCATACCCATCTTCATTCTTGTGTCCCATGAGGGATAAATAAAACCTCCCCATGCCCATGGAATGCTGAAGACTAGGCATAAGCATCATTTCAGCTAAGTTTTTTTACTATTCCATCTCAGCAGCTACTTGATGGAAACAGCTAAGCTTTCTTTTTCTTCAGATACCAACAGAAAAATCTGCATTTTGCCTAGGCTGGCTTATGAAAGCACACTGCAGTAGTCTTTCAGGATTTGAAAAAGATTCATATGACAGGTGGATACTGTTGCCTCCTTCTCTTCAAATGATCCATTTATTATCAGAGATGTTTTCTGATTTCAGACAGGCAGACATCAAGAAGCTCTGGCTGCTCATAATGATAACAGAGGTCACTTAAAATCTTTTTCCCTTCAAAAACACGTTTTCATTTCTAAAAAATTAAATTAACATACGGTCAATTTAAAGAACCACTGAACCCCTTCAATAAAATCCTGAGGACCATGAAGTGCTTCATTTCCATCACCAGAGCTTCCAATGGGAAAACCTGCCTGCAGGGGTGGATAAGCTTCAACTTATGCCAGCTTCAGTACTGGAGAGACCACTCTTGCAGCCTGTGTCCTTTAGGTCTTAGACACACAGTGTCATAATTTGTGATTGGGAAAGCAAGTGAGGATCAGTAGATCTTTTTAAACCCTTAGAGAAAACTTCATTCTTGCTTTTATTAAAGATGTTGATACAGATACTCTTCAGGTGCATCCTGTTCACTTTTTAAATTTAAAACCTCACACTTTTTCTCTCATCTCTGAACTGATTAGCTATTAAAATATAGTTACAATTTCAAAATAATGTCTATTTCCTTATTTTAAGGAGGTAAAATGTTCAGCTTTAATCTCCAGAGTGGAAAAGGTCACCTTTGTAGACTGATGACTATCATATCTCCAAGTAATGAGAACAAGTGTGCTTTTCCTCAGTGCAACAACCTCAGTTACTCTTATATTGCAACTGTTTTCCTGCCTTACCTTTCTTTATGGTAGAGGAAATGTAATTTACTTGTCAGATTGAAATGTTTGATATAAATCTTTAGCCTTTCTTTCAAACAAGTATTTCTGTAACATAATATTACAAACAACTGGCATGTTTAATTAAACAACTGCTTTATTTTCAGCAGCAGAAGAAGGTATGATTATATTAATTGAATAGTAGGACCTATGACCAAATTTAAAGAAAACATTTTCAGCTCAACAAGGAGGTATGATTATCTTAATTTCAAAGCAAGACATGTGACTAGAACTGAAACAAAATGTTTGTCTCTGTCTTTACAGTTATTAAAAGATAGTTTCATTGAAAAACAAAGTGAATAAATGCAGTTTTAAAACTATCTTTCCATAAAAACTCTTCTTTCAAATCACGAGCTGGCTAAAAAATTTAAATCAGTTAAATAAAAGTCCTAGAACAATTGATTTCTTTGATGAAGTGTGTTTTAAATGAACCAGTTTTAACTGGTACTTTGAATTAAAATACTATGTTTCTACAAATGCACGATAGCAAATCTACTGTATATTTATAAGGTAATTTTTGTAGCTAGACATAGAAGCAATGCTTAAGCCCACATGGCTTGTTCATATAAGAATTCCATTTAGTATAAGTGATTTTACCAGCATGAGTAAAGAGCAAAATTTCACCTATCTTGAACAAAAACTATTAGTTTTGAAGTTTCAATACTATCAACATTGCTGCTGGTTTTTATCCTGTTGTCTCAAAAATAGTTTCTGTTATTTTCTACAAGTATACAATTTAAAAATTTAAGTTATGATGATTTCCTGTGAAGAGAAAAATAAGTTGCAAAGTGTTAATAGGAAAAGGGATGAGACACAAAAAGTAATTTTTTTTCAAATCATCTTTTATTTGTCTGAAACAGAGAAAAGTAAGACAAACATCATTTAAATGCTTGTGACCAAATGAAATTATCAGTGAAAACAGAGAAGCTGTTAAAGGAAACTTATACTGAATTACAATCCTAATTACCCATGTTTAGATATGCTTATTTAAGTAAATAGATGAAATATTTTTGATCCAGATGTGACAAATTCCATGCTGTCATTTACCTTGCGGAGATCATAGAATTTTTGCTTTTATCACATTCCCTGGAGTGCTTTTGTGTTTTCATTAAAAAGCAGTAGTTGAGAAAACATGTCAGATGCTAAGCACAAAATCCACAATGCAGCAACATGGAAAAAATGTAACAACTTTTTGGAAAAAATGTCTTTATGTCAACCTACATACAATCTTAAATGGCTTGCCAATGAATATTAATTAGCTTTAAAGTTACACATGACATGGCTTCATGTGCTAAAGAAAACACTTGCTTGTTTGGCTGGTGCATGACCAAAGAACAAACATTAACAGGTACAGTTTTGACAAATAACTATTTCTAAACTTGTATTGGTATTTGAGATGGTTTATGTTAACTAGAGATTAAGCCAAGGGTTAAGTAATGTCCGCTGACAAGTTGTGATCATTAAAGATGTGATTTTTTTTTTTTTCTGAACTACTGACTTAAAATGAAGCTTATGCTGAAGTGCAAAAATATCACTGTCTGAGACTGGAGTATTTCTCTTCTTTTACAAAATCTTTGTATTTTGTTTCTATTGTAGCTAATGAGACTCCTCGGGGATTTAATTTGAGGATATTATACCAGTTCTGTGTATCATTATCCAACATATATATAACAGTTGGTAGGATGCTCATTAAGAATATTTCCAGTCACAATTAAGTTGAACAGGAACATTGTTCAAGTAACCTAAAAATTTCAATAAATATCAAGAGTATTATGTTCCTTGTCGAATGTGGACAGTAGACTAGCTCCTTCTGATTTATTTATATTTATACAAGCAAGTGCAATACAAAAGGACTAGTCTTCTCACCCTCTCACACAGAAATTGCTGAGATGTAAGTGGAATTATTCATGAAGAAAATTAATGAAGTTTAGTGCAAGATTTTGAATTGTTAATTTACTTGGGAGGGAAAATGTATATGGGTTAACAAAGATGAGTTTTTCATTTTCCTGATAATAGTTGATTTCCTTAGAGTCTTCCATGACATATCTCATCAAGATTCATCATTCTACAAAGGATATAAAGAAATCAAAAGCAACTATTCACATTTGCTAATGTCTGCTGTGAAGTTTGTTGAAGAGAAAGGCAAGCAGTCTTTATTACTGTGTTGATGTACAGATCTGAGCAGACACTCAGGATTAAACAGATAAATGAAAACAACTGGCTTGGAGGGGATTGAAAAGACAACAAAACTTATAGCCAGACTCGTCATGGTAGACTTGTGATATTTCACTGCAATGTAGCTTTCTACTTAGAAATTTTTTCCATTAAATCTGTAAGATGCTTTGCTGATTCAAGCAATACTTTTAACTGATGACTCTACTTCTACTGCCATAATTTCCATCCCTTTACTTCACCTCTCCTCTTTACTTCAACCCAAATAAACCAATATGTGTCATTCCAAATGTTAGTTTGCATCTGAGTAAATGTCATTTCCAAGAAACATGACAATTCTGTATCTGTTGCAACCTGTACTCTAAAATCCAATAACTTTGTTCTATGAAAATAGATGTAGATAATGAAGATGGACATAATATCTGGTAATCTGCAGCACTCACAAATCTGACAACTCCACGTTCCAAGTCCCTGTGCTGATTCACCCTGTGTCTGAAGAACAAGCAGGCAAATAGTTATGTAAAAGTAGAATGCTTTCTTAACCCTCCTAAATACTGAATGACTGTGAAATCAGATCTTTGGCATAACATTGTAACTTCAGCTTTAACTTGGACTAAATGATCATTTTTCTGCTTAGGTTCTAATGTTTTATGCTATCCTTTAGAATATATTGATGTCAAAAACAAAATATGATCATTCTGAAATTACAAAAATTGCATATAAGGAATGTTTCTTTAATTCAAGATTCCATTCAGATTAGTGGATTAGACAATCCTAAAAATAGGGATTGTCTTTGATTTCTAAATGTGAAGAGGGTAAGATGCTCTCTACTGGAATGTGTAAGGGTTCCTTGTTACAGGTCAGTATTTTCATTTACTTAACACAGACTTCCATTGCCAAAAAATGGCTTATTTTAGAAAGACAGGATGTCCAAATTATTTATTACTCCTGCATTAGCCGTTTTCTGTGTCCCACACTTACAGCTAGCCAAATGGAAATCTAACTGTAAGCATGTTGCCCTGATTTCTGACAATAATGATGTCCATAGCAATCCTGTGACCACTGAACAATCCTACTGGCAATTATGAAATCTAGTCCATGCTAGATTCTGAGCCCTGAAAAACAATTACCAAAGCAGGACTAGAAGAAAAAATGCACTATTTTCCACTTTTCTTAAACAGAGTGCTAACATTAGGCTTAGCTATAGCAAAACCAAAAAAAACATAACAGACAGCTAATGAAAGAAAAGCACCATGGTGAACTGTGAAGGAATTCTATCCCTAGTAAACTTCAACAACAGCATTTAGATACACTGAGGTGACCATAATAGGGTGAATCCAATGGGAGAGACTGGATGGACACGAGTGCACACTGGAAACATCCCCAGCTCCCTGTTCCCTGTGAAGTCCAAACCTATCTTGCAGCAAAATACTCGGGTAGAGAGCTGTAAGCATAACCCAGGTCTACTCAAATTATTTGGTCTGAAGAATCTTTGGAAAAAATATCATGTAAATATTAGTTCAAATTTGAATATGAATGTCATTTTGACTGGATTTATAACCACTTATATTTATTTGAGTTTTTTTCTCATCTAAATATATCTTTCCACTGAAGCCAAAATGTTCCATAAAAATGTGTCAGATTTAATGATGTTTACAATGGGAATGTTCTAAATATCCTGGCTTGTCAATTTAGTAATTTCCTAATGAGAGAGTGAAACAAAGGATTGGAAAGAGAAATACACACAAACAAAAAAAAAATTATTTGGTCCCAAAAGAGATGTATGCAATTTTATTACATAAAAGTGTTCCAAAGAGTTTTGTTTTATTTTCAGTGTGAAACAAAAAGACATCTCAAGCCATACATATTTTCACAGATTGGGAAATAACACATTGCCCTTAGGTTTACTCAAGGGATGACATTTTCTGTTTGCTTCCTGAAAGCAATACAATAGTTCTGTAATAAGGAATATTTACAAAAATATTTTTTCAGCTCGAATTCATTAGTAGTTCCAAAAGCAAGTTTCAGTTGACTGTAACTTTTATATCTACAATTTTTTCATATGTTGTGTTGACCTACATAAATCAGCTATTCAGTGAAAAGAAGCAGTAATTACAAACACAGCAAACCAGTACCATATTTACAGATGACACTCCAGATTATAATCATTTGATTTGTGAATAATATCAGTTATTCTGAATGCATTTGTATGACGTATCAGTTGTATTGCCTGCAAACAAATTTTGATTTCACAGTAAAATATAAATTCTGAATTTTCCATTGCTGGATAAGAAGATGGGACTGAAAGGATCCATAAGGCTGCCATATAGCCACACCTAGGCATTAAATAGATGCAACAATTATTCAAAATTGCCTTGGTCAACCCAAGTTTCCTGAAATTCAGGAAATCATGCTTGCTCTTCCTGCCTCCAAGGAATCCAGTGTGAATGGATGTAAACTCTGTGTCCATGGTTCTTAAAAAAACAAACAAACAACAAAAAATCGCTTCCTTAATCACGGTATTAACTTAATTTAGGATTTAGTCAAAAGCTAGAATTAAGGTGTATCAGAGAATGAGAATAAATGTCACAGGTTCTTGAAATTATAATTGCAATATAGTGAATAAAACTGGCGGATAATCCATAGAACACAGTAATATTATTCATTACAAAAGGAGATGAAAATTACCTCTTAGTGGTTCTTTTAATCAGATATGGGGGAGAACAATCTTCCTAGTTAAAATCTGGCAACTGGTTTTACCTCAAAGACATGATCATGACATGCTAACTTTTGAGAATTAACCGGTACTCTGCTCAGATTTTCAGCCGAGGCAAGCTGTCATAATGTAGACCTATCTATCCTGAAAATAGGAGCACAAATTCACATAGGTTACTTAATGAATTAATAAAATGTAGATTACAAATTGTCAAAACTCACAACAAACAGAAGGGTCTATAGATTGAGGATTACCCTATGAAGTGATTTACAAATAATTTTGAAGTGTAACAGTAGTAAAGAATTTTGTAGCCTGTTTGCAAACAATTGGGGAACAGAAAAAAACCCCAAAATTTGACCAATTATTCATTCTGTGTCAATCAGTTCACTTTAGCTGACACTGTACTGGAGGCATTTTACATAAGCTTTTCAAACTGCACTGATGTAAGGCACGCACAGAGCAAAGGAATAATGGAAGGCCTTTTGTTGTCCTCATAATTTCTTTTTCTTTTTCTTTTCACAATCATGTAGACATCATTTGGGTCACCCACTTTGTTTACAAGGTGATACATGTCTCACCTATAAAATATCTGTGAAGCACAATATCTGTGAAATTTTAGTCAAAAATCGCTTCCTTTCAAAGTGGTCATTGATCCATGGTTAAAATAGCTTTAGCTTTAAAATAGCTAAAAAAAACATTTGCAAAAGATTTATAAGATTCTACTGCTGCTCTGTCACATATTTTAGAGTTGTTTTCTGAAAAAATATCTCAATATTATCAAATAATTTTTAATCTGATTACAAATGGCTATGAAATCTAGGAATAAAACAGCATTGGTATTATTTATATTTCTACAGAAAAGAAAGATAATATCCAGGACTGGCTTTTAAAACTATTAATGAGCCCTGGCAATGCGAGAAAGAGATGGATTAGGTAGATGTAATGAGATATGATTAAAGGGTGTAGGCACTGAAGGGTGTTGGAGAAATTCTTTTCAGAGGGAGTATAATTAGTGTCTGATAAAAGTACTTAGTAGATAAGATTTTTGAAGAAGAAAGGTTAAGATAAACACATACCATATGACAAACCTGTTTAATTTTTTTCCTTTAGTTCTTGCATAGTCAATAAACTGTTGAAGTTTTATACATAAATAACATTTGTTGAATACTTTGATGAAACCCCACAAGACAATTAAAAGGGTTTTAATTGCAAAAGACAGAGAGCAAAGAAAATGTTCTATTTCCTTTTTGCTTCTCTCTTTTGATTTATGCAGCTTAGATAATAACATGCAACCTTTTCCCGAAATTAAGCAAACAAATGGACTTCTTAAAAAGCAAGATTTCTAGAAGTTGCTTAGCAACTTTCAAATCACTTTTTATTAAATTGGAAGCTTCTTCTCCTAGTTTAGTGTCTAAAATATGCAGCAGCCTAAAGCAGACCATCCCAGCCAGCTTTATACAAGTCCTAGGCAGAGATGCTTCCTTTTCCATTTAGCCAATAGTATTGTGCATCCTTGAAAATAACTCTCAAAATGAGATACCAGGCCTTTAATTTTCTACTTCTAGGTCTGAACCTTCAACCTACAACTGGAGTTTGGATTTGGGGTGACAAATATCAGTCCAAGTTCGAGCACTCATAGATGAATTGCAGATAAATATATTAGATACTTACAGATCCAGAAGTGAAGTTCACCATGTGAACTGACCATGTGAAACATGAAAACCTGAAATAAAAAAAAATTCTGTGCCCTGCGCATCTAGGGATTCCTCAGTAAAGGAGAGCTACCATGTCATGGTCTCTGGTCCCTATTTACAAGACCAGCAATGGTGAATTCCCCTTTGTTGACTTGTTTTTAAGACACACTGTACTTTCTACAGTAATTCATCTCAGCAGAAAATTGTTTAGGACTTCATAGAATCAGAGAATGGCTTGGGTTCAAAGAGGTCCTAATCTCATTCAGTCTAAAGTTATTTCCCCTTGTCCTGTCACTACATGCTTGCATAAAAGCTCCCCCTCCAGTTTTCTTGTAGGCTCCTTTCAGGTACTGGAAGGCTACAATTAGGTCACCCTGAGCCCTTCTCTTTTCCAGGCTGAAAAAACCTAATTCCCTCAGCCTTTCTGCATAAACAAGGTGCTCCATCCCTCTAATAATCTGGCTGGCCCTCCTGTGAAGCTGCTCTTGAAGGTCAATGTCTTTCCTGCAGTGGGGACCCCAGAGATGGGTGCAGTACTCAAGGTGAGGTCTCACCAAAGCAGGGTAGAGGGGCAGTATCACTTCCCTCAACCTTCTCATTCTGCTTTAGAAGATTTGAAATGGTTGGCTTTCTAGGCTGCAACATTCTGCAGTATTCTGAACGTAAAGTTTTTCAATTGTCCTTTCCTAATCATGCCTTCATGAAGAAAAGCATTGGTAAAACTCAGCATTGGAAACTCTAGTCTGACACGTGGCTTCTGAAATAGCTCTGAAAGCTAATTCAGGCCCATGCTCCAAGAGAATTGGCCTCAACATGGCTGCTTCTTCACACTCAGTCCCAGAGCAGAGGAACTTACTTTGCAGTAGCAGAGCAGAATAGCAAAACTGCAAGCCTGAGATTGGGCTGGGCACGGAGCCCACATGCTGATAGCACTGGCTTTACTTCACTGCAGAGGGGTAAATCAGGACCATCTTCCTCATCCTCAAAAACTATATCTCTTAAAGGTCTGCCACACATCAGGAGCAGATTTTCTTCCTCTTTCTGTGTACAGGAGTGCCATAGATTCTTACATCAGACTTCCTGCTCCATGCTGCGCGTGTGGAAATCAAGTGTCTACATGGCATGGAGAGTGGTCCCACTTATGGAAAAATATACAGTTATACAGAACATTCTCTAAATCATTGGCCAAGTTATTTAAGTTGTACTTCTTAATCAGTACATAGACCAGTTCCCACCAGGCACATAATCTACCCAGAGAATTTCTGAAATTCCTACAAGGCGCTGAGCTCAAGTATCTTGCAAAAACTGCCCCAGAAGACTTACTGTTATCAATGAGCAAGTAACCAAAACAAATAATAGAATTGGAGAAAAGTTCACGTCCCTAATAAATAAAACCCAAATACATACATCCAGACTTGAGGATTAATTTCATGAAGATTGGTATGAGCAAAGAGAGCAGTGCTTTTTGTGATATTTCAATACTAGATCAACATCTTAAAAAGAAAAAGAATAGATCTTTTTGTCTCGTGACTTCAGTAATTTATGCGGTTCCCGCCGGTTCATTACTAATTAATTAATTAATTATGAGATTTTTTAGCTCCTCCAAACTTCAGGCAGGTTTACAATAGTAGTGAATGAATTCTAGGTGCCAGAAAGAAGTTTCAAAATCACTCCCGATTGATAGACCTAAAGGAAGATTGAAAACCTCCTTTTCTTGGCAGTACTCTGTTATTTCTGAAGTGTAATGATAACACTGTAAATCAACATTGTTCAGCATCATCAACACTGGTTTTGATACTTCTTTTTCAGCTTCAGCTCCACCAGTAAATCTGAAATATTTGATTTTTTAAATGAGCATACCAAGATAGTATACAACTTGGCTCATATTTTGTGAAAGTATCAATTCTAAAAATTTACAGAATAAAGATCTACAGAAGAAGTTCATCTATTTTCTTTCAATGAAATTACTTTAATCTCTGGGGTTTTTTTGCAAACTTGGCATTGAATGATTAGATCCATGGGGCTTCCAACATTTATGTAAATATTCTCAAAAATCTTTTCCACCTGTTTCCACCAATCAGGCACATTTCAAGTACATTTAAAACTTTTTTTATTGTTTTTCTGTTTCTTCCAGTGATATTTCTGGGTCATCAGGCAAGGAGGCAAAGATTCAATGGACCCTGGCAGAACAGGAGTGAAAATGGAAGTGTCAGGAATTCTATTGTGTTGTAGGAAGAGAGAGAGGTGGTTCTTCAGAGAGAGTAAGGCAGTTAGGTCTCACACATGCTTACTTGTACACACCTGCTTACACAAGTCCTGATGCCTAAGTTTCTTCCTGTAAACCAGCAACATTAGTTTCATAGTTTCAATGGGGATCATGGTGGAATTTTACAGAGAAAGTTGGGATATCCTTAGGATCTACATGAAAACGAGGCAGCGAGCACTTTTCTGCTTTGCTTGTAGGGGCATGTGTCAAAAAACTCTGAGACACATTACCAAAGATAGGTTCACGAGCTGCAAAACAGACTGATCAGACACCCAAAGACCTGCACTATCTCTTGTCACCTTTCATGGTACTGCATACTGTGGTCTCCTCTGTTTTTGGGGTAAGAATCACATAGGCTGGAAATCAGTGGTACCATTCTGTTCTGCAAAACACACTTGCTTTCTTTCACTGCCCTTAGGCTTTCTTTCTTCTTCCTTCTATCTTTTTTTCCTTGATAGAGTCTCAATGTTGCTGTTGCTGATGCTGCTGTTCTGCTTGAATCAGGAACCAAAAACTTGTGACTTTTCTAGCTCTCCCCTTTTTTTACAGTTTCTGCACCACTGAGAGTGATGGCACAGAGTCCCAAGTCACAACTCTGGGCTTTCCATAGATGAATCTTGAAGATGCAAACACATCATGAAGAGAAAAAAAGGAGTTTGCCTGTAGGTACTTTGAACTTTTCAGTGAGTTTATTTGAGCTGACAGGAACAGGATGCTATGTTTGAGTGACAGCATTTACCCTAAATGGAAGTCAGTGTAGATGAGAGGAGCAAGAGAAACATTATGAAAATCTTTACTAAAGATGAGAAAGGATATCCTCTTTGAGAAGAAAACTGTGGAATAAGCCCTGCTGGTCATAAATATTTTAGGTGTTCCTGCAGGGAACTGAAACCTATCATTGATTCAATTTTTTTTAACCACAGAGTTTATGACTGATATTTTCTGCTTGTGTGTGTGTGGTTAGATGTTCCCTACAATTGTACTACATTGATTCTTTTTATTTTTTTATGTTAACATAAAGAGGCTCTCTTTCACTGCACTCTCACTTGCTTTGGGATTTGTTTTGTGCTTGGTTTTCTGTTTGGGATTTTAGGATGGGTTTTGGGCTTTGGGTTTTTTTCCAATTACAATCAAATGGAAACTGCTTCTAGGTGAAGTAGGGTTATTCTCCTCCCCTCTCCCCAACATAAAAAGTGGCTCTTCAGAGTATCACTCTCCTTTAGGAAGGACTGTGCAATCTCTTGAAGATTAAGGACACATTGTATGCAGGAAGAAAGTTGTCAGGGTTTAGATCAAAGTTGGAGATTGGTGAGGGACAGAGGAGTGGGGAGAAAAAGAAATCACCGAGCTGATCTCAGAGGCTGCAAGGCATCCTCTGTTAGGGCAATGTGTACTTTTTTCCTATTACTTGCAAGGAGTTTAAATAACTATTTGAAAAATAAGTAAAATTGTTATTCCCATAAGGCCTAAGCAATACTGAGCTGAAGCTTTAGGAAAATATTGCTCCTTTTTCACCTCTCAGACGATCTGAAAATTCTTTGTATTTTCTGTTTCAGAAAACCCTAAAAATAATGGATAGTTCTTTTCAGAAATTGCCAGTAACACACAATTCTTCCCAGGTTTTCAGAGCTCACAGTACTGGCTGGATAGATGAGGCCATCACGAGCCAGAGACATCATCAGCACAGAACACTCTGCTATTTATTTAGACTCTGAAAAAAAGCCTTCTTGCTTATTTTCCTAAAATAATTAAAATGCATCACTTAAGTTCCGATTTGCTAAAAAAAAAAAAAAAAAAAGAAAAGAAAAAAGAAAAAAAAGGCGTGGGAGCATAAATGTTTTGGCTCTGAGCTGACAGTAAATATATCTTCACATCATGTTTTTATTTTACCGTTTCCAATGCATCTATCCTTCCTAGCCCCTTCCCCTCCCCCATTAATTTCTGAAGTGTCTGAAAGAGCCCTGGAGCTCACAGCGTTCTCTCTCTCCCCTCTTTACGGCGGGAGATCAGATGTATTACCTTCCCCTTTCGCACGCCCGATGCCGGCAAGGCGGAGTGGGTTCAGCCGGCTCTCGGGGCCGGGCCGGCGGCGGGCGCAGCCGCGGGGGCCCCGCTCAGCGCGGCCAGCCCCGGGCGGGGCAGCGGCGCCCGGGCCCGCGGAGCTTCCCCGCGGCGGGGCCGTCCGAGCAGGGAGCCCGCCGAGCCGCGGATCGGCCCTAGCCCTGCCTGTGCGGCCGTCGGGCACGGCTCGGGGCTGTGCTGCTGCTTTGTCGATGGGGTTTTTAACCCGCAAAACAGGTCGGGGGGGCGTTGCCCCAGATTCCTCCACTGCTGACTGGCTACCCCGGGAAAGGAGTTTCTTGGATTAAACTACGGGGAAATATAAATATATGTTTATTTCAATCTTCATTCGCCTCGAAAGCTGAGAAATGTCTGTTATTTACGCGTTGTGCAGGGAAGCCAGCTCGATATTAATTTAAAGAGGGTAACTCCAGCACTGCTGGTGATGTTCATTTGCAATTCCTACACACTGGCTATTATGTGCAGGGAACTAATCCTGCCTTGCCTTGAAAACAGAGCTTTCACTTAGCTCGCTGCGCTCCTCAGATTTCCTTTAAAAGAGAGCCCTTGTTTTGGTGGGATTTTATTATTTTTAATAACATTACATAGATATTTGAATTCTCCCAATACGTGTGTAGCGCGTTCTTTTTTCTTTTTCCTTTTTTTTTTTTCCTGGCTTTTTCTCTCATGAGCCTTTGGGGTCCTGCCGTGCTCCCGTCGCTGCCGTGAGACGGGAAAGTTGGGAGCACCCATGCTTAGTTCTTCCTCCCTGTTACAGCTGTCGGCGGTGAACACCAGCCCATAGGCACTGCATAATGGCCAACCCTCTCACACCCTGGATCGGTGTCCAGCCAGGGAGCACCGCCGAGGTTTAATTGCATCCATCTGCTGGCATTCACTGAAAGGGTGAGCGATACGGGCCATGCTACCCACCAGGGAATCCGTGCCTGGGAGAGTTGTGTCTCCTCGCAGGCAGACACCAAGTCCGGCACAAATCAGGCAGGGTTTGTCTCCGGCCGCTAAACTCAAAGTCCTGAAATCCTGAACCCGCTGACACGAGGCGAGTGCTTGCCTCTGCGACCCCTTGCAAGCCAAGGCTGGCCCCTCCGAGGGAAGAAAACCCAGAGGTCAGTGTAACAGACCCCAGCCCACCCAGCCACATTTTCCCAGAGCACCAAGAGCACCCGAAGATAGGGAGTGACCCAGCAGTCCCGAACCGAGCCAGATCTCCTTTAGACCGGGCCTGAGGGGCCGGGGCGTCTGATGGCCGCTAGCAGGACGCGTTTAAAGCGTTTATTGGCATTACGGCAATACAGTGCACGGTCAAAAACAATTCAAGAAGTTACAGGCTTGTCCACGGCAGCCCTTCCCGCCTAACCCGAGGAAGAAGCTCCAGTTCTGCATTAATTACTACAGAAATAAAATAATGTCTGCAATTTTAGTAGGATTTTAGTTTATGTAGTAATGTCTCTCCGAGTTCACAACCGCTTTCCCCATCCTATCCCGGGGCAGAACTCGTTCCCTACGATGAGTCGGCGATTATCGAAAACCCTGACTTAACCTCATACACCTGCCTGGAAGGTTTTTGGGATAGATTATGTTATAAAGTACTGTCCCTCGAGTCGGTTGGGATCCACATTTCACAGCCGCATCTCGGAGCGCTCCGATGGCGCCTCGCCTCTGCCTCCCGTCAGCACTCTAGCCCATTTGACAAACGCAGCTTCTCCCGGGGAGACGATGAACTCATGCCACTCCACTCCAATCTCTCATTCCCAGTCCTCACTGACCCCCTCCCCAGGATCCCCCTCCCCCACCTCACTTTCATCTCCCCCCCCCCCCCGCCCCCTCCGCCCCCTCCCCACTTTTCTTTATGGTTCTAGCGAACAAAAACCGGCATTTAATGCCAACACACTGTCCTGGGCTGCTTGTGCATCATGACTTCGCTCGCAGACCTCATTCATCATGGATCCTTCTCCCGGACAGTTCCCACTTTGGCTGTCAGGTTTTTCTCGTCACGTCACCTTCTTCCTCCACAGATACCTAATCAGGGAGAGAGCACATCCCAGGCACATCCAAGGCAGAAAAGTCCGCCCACCCCCACCTTCCCGTGCTCCCTGCGACCGCCCTTCAAGGCCCCATGGCTTCGGTTTCCCAGGGCTCAAGAAATACAGGAATAAAGAAAAGGGCTCAGCTCTGCAGGACCTGGTGCTAACACAGCTTCCCCGGCTCCCAAGCTAAGAGCACAGATTCAGTGACGAATTTCCCCAAGCATGACGCGACAGCACCAAAAAACTTTCTGAACGGACTGTCCACATCAAAAGCTCTTCCTGCCAAAACACTTGCAATGCTGGAGAACGATGCTGCTGATATAGGTAGCAGCGTCTGGAGGTAGGTTAGGAAATGCTGAAGGTCTGGTTAGCGGAGAGTGCAAAAGCAGACATCTAGGAGAGTTTTTCAAGAGCTCCTAAAAAGTCCCACTAAATCACTATTTTCCTCAGAAGAAAGGTAAAGGTATGAGAGCACCTATTTAACCCTTTTATTAGTGTTTTTAAAAGCGTGAAAGAAGGTACTATCCTTAAGAGACTTCTCTTGTCTTAAGTGATGACTCATCACACGGTTAATAGCTTTTCAACCATCGGCTACCACAAGATGTGCATGAAAGCATTAAAAAAAAAAAACAAAACAAACAAAAAAACCCAAACGAAACAAAACCCAAAAAACAACACCAACAGAAACACCAAAGCAAAACCAACTAAACAAAAGGCAACTGAAGACCCAAACTCCCGTGAGTCATCTTGTTTAATAACTAACTAGGTTCAACTCTGCATCTGTATGTGCGTTTGTATTTTCATTGTCAAGGAATAAGCGTATATGTTCTTCACATGTTAGATTTGCAATTTCGTGTTCATTTCGACATTCCCTAACGACCCATCCCACAGAGGTGTCTAAAAGCACCTACAGATTATCTCTCATCTTTCTACTACTCTAATGTGACACACCTACTTACATTTTAGGGGTAAATAACTTGAGACAGATTTACAGTTCAACCCTCTCAGCAGACAGGAGGAGAGGTCTGCGTGGAATATAAATTCAAGAATGTAATTCTTTCTCAAACAAATAATCTGTTCCCTTTCAAATATAATTAATGTTTTGATAGTGCATTTCTTGTGAGAGAGAGATACAAAAACAGAGGCAACCTCTTGGATCTCTGTTTGTATATTTTCAACAGGAATTTACAGTACCTATCTTGTGAATGTGACAGATAGAGTGTTTTGAACATTTAGAATTTTATTTATTAGCAGAACTACAGCAAGAAACTGATAGGTCCTTACTATCCACCATGCCCATTTAATGCACGGTTTTGTTGCAAAGGAAATTGCAGTTGCAGGAGGAGGGCATTAGTCTTTCAGGGGGATGAGAAATGTTCCCTGGTTCTCAGGGTGCAGAGGTCTGTGCTGTTGTGCTCTGGAGGCATACGTCCTTGTTCTTTGTCTTTCGTTCTCCTCTCTCTTTCCTCCGTGGGACTGAGTCTATGTCCCTTTTCTTCTCACGTAGGGAGTTAAGGAAAAGAGTGGGAACATTTTGGTTTTGAGTCTCCAGCGTTCACACTGGTCCGGGCAATGATGCATTTCAAGTCATATAGTCTGAACAAAGCCATGTTTGAAATTGCCCAGAACATTCATCAGATCTTTGTTAAATACTGTTATATGATTGCAGGGTTCATCAGTTATAGATCTGCTACCTAATTCAGCGGGGTTCAATTGTCTTTTCTCCCCTTCTTCCCCTCTCTCCCTCTCTTTACTTCTTTCTCTCTTTGCTTTCTATCTCTGATTTCAGAGGAAGGTATGCAAAGATGATTCTGCCACGCTTGGGAACACGAAATTCACTGGTATCTGTTCTCAATGACTACGTTGTTTCTAAAGCACAACACAGAACTGTCTTTGTGAGGAAAAAAACCCACCAAAACAAACCAACCAACAAAAAAAAAAAATCAAAACAAAACAAAAAGTCCACCCCAAAAAATCAAAACCAAAACAAAACCCAAACACCCAACCGCACACCAAACCCGAAAACTATCTTTTAACTCAAAATGCTCTGAACGCTGGAAATCAGTTTGAGACCTACACCAGGGACACTACTATCTAGTTCATGAATGGCCAGATTCAACTTCCACAAGTATCAAAAGTAAATTTCGTATTCATGCCACTGCGTTGGGTCCCCATTGTGTCTATAGCCTAATAATACATCTTGTCATATCGTTCGTTTTCCAATGTCATATTATTTGTGAAAAATCGAGTATTGATCAGAAGAGCAGAGAAACTTTGAAAAGTGTTGGTTTCCAGCTGGGGTTGCCTTGCCTCACCTCACTTTGCTCAAGACGGTACTTTGAAAGAAAGGGAGGACACATCTGAAAATGACTCTTCATAGAAAGTGCCAGACCTGCAGTCGGTCTGAAAGTCTTTAGCAACAATAAACATTAGGAATATGCGTCATTACTAACCTTGAAAAAATAATCACTGGGCTTAGAAGAGTGGTTTTTGCGTTTACAAAATACTGCAAGGAAGGCCCTCTAGTTGTACAGGAAAGAGACATGGCTATTCCGATGTCAGGCTTAAAAAAAAAAAGAAAAAAAGAAAAACCAAAAACCACTTCCATTTTTTAAATTTATAATCTTTAGATAGATTATTACAGACCCATAGAGTGTTATCTCCCTACACATGGGTAGTATAACTCGGATTTGAAGTATACAATATTGTAATGCCCTTTTAGTTTTATCGTATGTATTGTCTGGATTTACCTTTTCTAGAAACTCCTAAAACGTCTTGTAAACACCTGAACACTATGACAGAGATAACCTTAGTTCAAGACAAAGTTACCAACCTCAGTCATTGAGATCCAATTAATTCGATGTTTGCCTCCAGTGATCTGTGAAAAAAAAAAACATACGGAGAGGGAGGCGACGGACACATAAAAAAGGAAAATATTTACCGCACTGATCTGATAATATGTAGGAAAATGTCAAATACACACTTTTTAACTATCGTCTTTAAAAATAACAAAAAATAATAAAAATAGCTTTGGTACCTCTGATATGCAACTGGTCTTTTTTCGCCAAAGGCTAACATTAGGGACGATCGCACTTACGCTCAGAAAATATTGTTATTTTTCTTAATGGGGAAAATTGGACTCCCGCGACTTAGATCTGTGGTTTTTAGAACTGGGATGGAAATTGGACTGACACCACTTTGCACTTTAACAATCGGATTTCGTCAGGGTACAAGTTGTTTGTTTAACCCGACAGCTCCGTGCACCCCGTCGCACGCTTTTACACACTCATTAAAACGATTATTCACGACCTGTCGAGTGTTTTCTCGTTCATTCACAGGAAAGACTTAGCGCTCTAAGATTCAAGAGCATACGGTCAGCTATACCACTGGCCGAGGAGAGAGATTACTTATCTCTGTGATCATCTGATGCGAGGCTGTCTTATCTCTACAGGTTGTAAAGCAGCAGTTCCTGGAGGTAAAGAAAGAGGGGGAAAAAAATCCTCCCCCCCGCCAACAAAACTTGCCGAAAGCAAAAGACGAGGAAGATAAGTGAAGAAGGGCTCAACGCCGGCTCTGCCCCGCGCGGGTCCCGTTCCCGCTGCCCAGCCCGTGGCTCGGGCTCCCGCCGCGCCGCTCCCCGGGCAAGCGGCGGCCGGGGCGGCGGGGGCTGCGCCCCGCGGGGCAGCGCGGGGCCTGCGGAGGCGGCCTTCCCTCCCTGCACCTGGCTTCACACCTGCCCCCGCCTGCTAGCCCTGCTCCGAGCTCGCTCCCCGCCGCCGAGGTGCCTGTGTCGGCGTAGTGGAAGCGGTGCGGGGAAGGTATTGATAAAGCACAGCCCTCCTCGGAACGGCTGCGAAAGAAAATGCGGGTGTCGGCTGGAAAAGTGTGTTTAAAAAATAGATCAAAATGTCAGCCTTCTGGGGTCCTGAGAGGGGATGTCTGGAAAATAGACCGTTTAGCAGAGAGGCTGGGGCGATTCCTTTTGGACCGATTAAATCATTAAACCAAAAAAGCAACACAAAACCGCCTGCTTTGAGCACTCTGATATTTGGATGCCGATCCCTCTGTTTTGTTTTGTTTGGTTTGGTTTGGAAGGCTTTTTTTCTTTTAATATATCGATTTCTGATTTCGATATTCAGATTACCTTCCATCTATGAGGAAACCCCAGGGGCCACTCTGTTGCTGGGAAGGTGTTTTACACATACAAAGGAACCTAAGGGCCCGGAAGGCGAAGCCCACATCAACTTCTGTTCATCCTCTGCGGATCCAGAAACCCATTTTTCATTTGGAAAATATCTAAACATAATGCCCCTTTATTTAAATGAACCGACCCCGAATGCAACAAGGGATTTTAATCTGAAACGGTTTCCTAATTGCTCGAAAGGCAAGCACGTATAAGTAATTTGTTAAACTTATTGGATTGCAATAATCCACTATCAGGTTAGCTAAGAATGGATCTGTCAAGTGTGTTTCCCAGTCTAAGCTCTTTCTTTCAAACCAATCTGGTATAATAATTAGCAGACAAAGAACCCGAAATATGTAAGCAAATACCTAAAGATCTGCATAAATAAACATACTAATCAATAGCAAGCTACTCAACACTTGTCTTATTGATGAAGAGACAATCGATTTTGCTGTTCCAACCCGCAATCAGAGATCTGTATTTAATTATTAGTACTTTCACCTCCACTGATTTAGTAATAAAAATAGAGGTAATAAGTCCTACCCTTCCATCTAAATACAAATGATAGTGATGACATAACTAAAGGCAACTTACGCTTCCCAGCAAAACAAACAACTTTGCTCAAACAGAATAAACAAGCAAGCAAGAAAAGAGCTGCCTTTTCTCATGAATGCTAGATGACACCTTCACAGTCAAAAAAGATCGGACAAATATATACATGCATATACACACACGTGTGTACACGTGTATATGTATAGCTATAGAAAGATAAATATAGAGGGAAAAGTTCATTGATGAAACAACAATGCCATTTTTATTTGCAGAATTCTCATCTGTTTTCTCATAAACCCATATGAGTGTGTGTATACTGTATGCTAATAAAAACACACTTGGCATTTTGTACCACCGTGGTACAAACTCTAGGCTGCATTTAGAGCCCTCTAGACGCACTAGCCATCAGAAGTGCAGTTCAGAAATCTAAAAGGAGATTTACTTATCACCAGCGTGTTGTGAAGTTACCTATGAGCCACAGCATTAAATATATAAATGATTATGTGATATGCTTAACCATACCCAGCCGTAGACCTCTCTAATAATCTGTCCCAGCTTTGCTTTGTTCAGGGTCTAGTGAAAAGTCTAATCGGAGCCATCACCCCCATTAGAAAATGTATCGGTGTGGGGATGAAAGGGTCTTTGGATGTGCAAGCATCATAGAAAGATTTGAAACACAACTTATAGTATAGCATCGCCAAGATTTTTGATTCAAAAGAACTTTTTGGTAACCAGTGAATATTACCCTTCCTTAATTTATAAAAGGTTTGCGTCCTTTTGAGACATGCCACGCTTCACAATGAGATTATGCATTTTTTTTATGATAATGCTTTCTCTCTCTCTCTCTCTTTTTTTTTTTTTTTTTTCTTCTTGTTGTGTTCTGAGACTGAGAAAGGGTTCCTCTTTTTTACTCTATGGCCAGGCTTTGGTCAGATTTTTTGGCAGGTATGTGTCTCCTCTTGGATATAACTAACTTAGTAGACTAGCTAATATTAAATACTTGGGATGAGAGAATTTCTGAGTAAAAGCAAGCAAGGTGGGGGTGTGGGGTCAAGAGGCGACGGAGAACGGTTTTCTTCCACTAGCGAACAGCGCAGGGCAAACACTTAGCCTGGAGGGCCTACAAGTTAATGGAGATCTTGGCGGGGTCTCCCCCGCGGGCCGGCCGCTGCAAACCCTGCTCCTCCGCCACCGTCAAGGAAGAGCTGCCGGGAGCGCCCCGGAGGGGAAGAGCTCCTTTCACGTGTTTCTACTTTCCTGTAAAAGATGCCCCTGCGAAACCATTTGTAAAGAGCTCCGAATTCCCCACCGCGGAAAAAAAAAATCAACCCAAGAGAGCCCAGGCTTCGTGCCGCCTTTGTAGTTCGAAATTCAGGCTCCCTGGTCAGGCGGCTCCGGGCGAGGAGAGGTTTCACCTCTCGGGCTTAGGTTAAGCAGTTCTTTGCAGCTAGCTTTACAGGGATGCTTTACTCACCTTAGGGTAGGATGACAATGGCAGGCTTTTCTCAGACCCCCTCTCGTTTAGTCTTTCCTCTCAAATCACGGATAACCCCAAATACACTTGAAGGACTCCCTAGAGATAATTCTTTGAAATGGACTTTGCATTCATTTCCTCGACGGAGAGCAGCAAATCCGCTCGCTTTGAGTCTAATTCGCTAGCCTGATACTGTATTCTGTTACACGGTATTGAAGTGGGGGAGGAGGGGAGGTTGGTGGTGGTTGCTTTGGTTATTTGTTTATTTTGGCAGTTTAATTAATTTTTTTTTATTTTTGTTTTTCAAGTTTTCCCTGATTTGTTTTGCTCCAGTGGAGTGAGAGGTGAGTCTAACAATCCCATTCCTGGATCGAAGCATCCTGGACTAGTTCTTGGGAAGAGGACCTTAAACGCCTTTCCCTCGGGCAACATCTGTCTGTTGGTAGCTAGAAGAACGCAGCGCTAAGCCTGCATGGAGAAGGACACTTCAGATCTTTCCTCCTTTCTGAGGAGAGCGAGGCGGCACGGACCGAGGCCCCGCGAGTACAAACGCCGCCTGCGAGCCGCCGTTTTACCGCCGGGCGGGGGTTGCCGGGCCGTGGGAGAGGCCCCGAGCGGACGCCGCCTTTGCCGGGCGCAGCGCGGCCGGTGCCCGCGGCCCGGCGGGGCGGCTCTCCCGCGGGCCAAGAGCGCCCCCAGCCCGCCGGAGGCGCAGCGCCGCCGCCGCCGCCGCGCCGAGCCCCGCCGCGCCCCGCGGACACGCGTGTGCGACGGGCACGGCGGCTCGCTTGCGCCGGGAAGGCGCCGGGGGCTGGCGGCGCCGGTCGCGGCCGTCCCGAGGATCCGCGAGTGCGGATGCCGCCCTCCGCGGCGCAGGGCGTGGGCGGCTCCGCCGGTGCCCCGCGGCACCCACGGGGCCATCTCCCGACAGGTTTGCACCGGGCACACGACACGCCGGCGGATCTGTCACAAGTCACCGCCGGCGTGTGCTGTGCGTGTGCGAGCGCTCGTCTCCCTGCACCTGCGTCGGTTTCTGCGATGCGAAAGAGACAGGCGCTCAGTACCGCTGCCCCCTGCGCTGAGGTGTCCCAAGCACAGCGTCCCGGAAAACTCAACTTGCTGTATATTAAAAAAATTAATTATTTTCATGAGGTCAAAAATGGCAGGAGCAAAGGGGTAAAAGTCATCCGCCGGATGGGACACCAGCCGTGGCTCTTCCCTTCCGCCACATCAGGACAGCAAAAGAAGAACGAGTCGGTCCACGGAGGGCCCCATCCCGGGTCCTGCCCACGCAGCAGCGCGCCTGCCCCCACCCGCAAGGATGAGCGCACTGAGCACAGCAGTTTTGTCAGTCATTTAAACTTCTGTCCCTATTCCGAGATTTCGGCACCTAGATCTAAACGTATACAGAACTCAGCCATGGAATTTGGAGAGTGGGAAGACAAAGGGAGAATGCCTGCAGCTCTCTCATGGACATGAACGTTGCCCGTGTTCCCTTTTAAGGGCGCATTTTCTCCACTGGAGCACTCAAAGCAAAACTCAGCTCAGTACGGCTTTTTGCAAGGTCTCTTTCCTCGATCTCCCCAAATTTTTGGCATTCAGTCGCTTTCCTGGAAATTTAGGGATATTAGCATTCTTTACACAACCCCGAAAGGTGCGATAAGCCTGTAGCTTTTTCTCAAATGACAAGCTCAGAATTTTTAGAAATAATTCATTACAGAGTCCGCCTATACTCGCCATGCTAAAATCGTCTTTCATATAGCAGAGATGGATAAAGGACCAAATTTCCTCCCGACATGAGTGGTGGAGGGGAATTTTGCCTAGCCCCCGTAATATTTCAAAAAGGCAGAGCACGCTCAGGGATCTGCGGGAATGGCGCTCTCTCCCATTCTGGTACCAAAGGACAAAAATCGCGCGTGAAGTTACTTGATACCTGAGTGTAAAAGAGGAGTAAAATCCGCACTCACCCGCTGCCGTCGGAGGACTCCTATTCCCAAGTGCCATCGTGCGCTTTTCTTGCAGGTAGAGGCAGTTTTTCCTCGCATCTTTAAAAAAGGCAAACACAACATTGCACCCGTGTGACTTTCTCTGACATTGGTGATGAGCAAGCAAACAAAGAGCACGTTAACAAAACAAGCTAAAATATCTACAGATTAACCACAAGAACTGCTAAATCGGCGAAGAAACTTCCAACTTACCGATTGAAACGAAAGAGCCCGAGGGGGAGGGGGAAGGCCGGGGGAGGAAACACTTTGAGGAAGAGACCGAAAAGAAAAAAAGAAGAGAGAGAGCGAAAACCCTGACATTAGGCACACGCAGTTTTGGTGTAACCGGTGCTTTGAAACTGTGCTTCGGTTGCACGGGCGACCTGCTTATCGGGGGCCACGGGGAAACTGTGCGTTTAGACAGAAGTCTGTCATCTCTATTCATTCGTATCACATGGATCTGCCTGTGGGGATAAGAGGTAGGGAAGATTTTCTTGAAGTGCACCTACCCTTCTGGCGGGAAGGATTGCTGGGCAGGTTTCTTCTGGAGGGTCCCATCTCTCTGGAGTAGCTGAAGTGGAGTTGAGGGCAGGTTCTCCGGTGAGGTAGGAATGTGCAGGAACTCCGCCCTCTGGGCACAGTCACACAAACCCAGCACAACAGATACAGCCAGCCCTAAAACCTCTATTGATCTTCACCTTCACCTCTTCCTAACCCATTTGCCCACCAGTTTTTGACCCATTTACTCAGGCACCTTCACCACGGGGCGGAAAGGGGTGGGGGGGGAGGTATTAAAAACAAGAACACTTCCGTGCACAGCAAAGCAGAGAAGCTGCTACAGACACTAGTGCAATGGATAGACACCTCTGCGGTCTGTGTGTGTCTCTGTGTGTGTATACATATTTATTGCCAATCGCTGATTTTGTAGTCGCGTAAGATGTATGCGCATATACTTTCTCGGGCTGGTGTATTATTCGCGATCACACAATTAAGTGCAATAGCGGTGATTATCTACAGGCAGACTTTTCTGTTTGTTTGTTTATCTCCCATCCTAAGGCAAAATACAACAATTAAATAATAAAGTCGCTAATAAAAGGAGTCTTGCTCAGTGTTCTTTCTTAAGCAAAACTCTGATGTGGTTCAGTCAAAACGTAACCGGAGTTTAGTGGGAGTTTTGCTTGAGTGAATACTGAATACATGGTGATTGAGACCTCATATTAACACAAGTGGTGAGGGGGTGTGTACCTGAATCATAATTTCTGACATAAATCTTAATAATCATCAGAAGAAGTTATAAAGAGCAAAATGACGTCCCGGTTAAACTATTTTTTTCAAGTATCAGATTAAAAAAAGTCACTCCCCCAAGCAGAAGTTTTGTGCCATTTAAGCCAAATTACATTTTTGTTCACTTTCTTTTAAACCCTTTCGTAAGAATACATTCCACATAAGGAATGATATTTTACTATAACAAAAGAAAGATATCTAAAATATGACAAAAATTTGTTGGCCAAATATCGCGTTGAGAATTCGAGTTACTGTTTATTATGCTTCAAACATGTTTGCGAAGGCAGTCTTAAAGTCGTAATTGGATGTTTCTTGATGAGCAGATTTCTTCTCCTACGATCTACGCGAGCAAAGTTAATCACCTCCAACATCAACTAAGAATATAACAATAGCTCCTTAATTCCATAAAGACCGCCCGTCCCCCATAAACACTCTAAATTAGGAAACGCTAAAGAAACGACGCTAAGACACTGCATCATTCTAGAAACGTACATGTTTAAAAAATCCTAAAGGCTTAGCTTGAGGATTTTACATAGAAACCACCGCGAAACAAGTATCAGATAACAGAAATACTGTATGCTAAACCACCCCCCGCAAAAAAAACCCCCAACCAAACCACAAAAAACACATCACCACCAAAAAAAACCACCAACCCCTCCCAACAATAAAGCAACAACAAAAAGAAAAACAAACAAACCACCACCTCGAATTCAGTGCCGAACGAGCCTGGGCAAAGACCAGCCTCAGCGAACAAAAGGGTTTCTCTGTCTGAGGAGCAGGCAGAGGTAAAGACATATTTGGGGCCTTAGCAGTCCTGACACAATCCATGACAACTTTCTCGATTTACTGGTGTTATTTTATTTTTGTTTTGGGTTATACTTATTTTTTTCCTTTACAAAAATAGTCTGATTCCTGGTAACGTGCATGGAAACGTGAATAAATTACCAGCTCAGCAACCACCCCTGCGCCTGGTGTAAGAGAAAGAGGGAAAAGTCTGTGGCACCTGAACTCCTTAGGCAATACTTTGCAACACCGAGCCTAAAGGAGAGCTCTGGGAGCGAGTGCTGGCTTAAACTAAGTCTGGAGAGACATACATCAAGGCTACACTTTTCAGGAATTATTATTCATCACGCTTATCTAATTAATGCTTATTAGCCAACCTCAGACTCTGACATGGTGAGATTGTGCTTTCCTCCAACCTGATCTGTCTCTTTCCTCCCTTCGGTACACTGACAGCAGATTTTTTTTCTTTTACATTGCAAATAAAATAATATTTTACGTATGTGCTATTGGATTTCCCACAGCATACAATCAGTTGCAAGTGGTAAATAATAAATCATTTTCTTTGTCAGCTGCAGCAGATGCTGCTCTTTTAAGTTGTTTAGGCACTAATACACAGAATGGGGTCTCTAGGCTTCACGAATTTAAATCACACCTATTGTATTTTATTATTTCCAATAGTTTTGTTGGAAAAGAGTTTTTCGGGTATTTTTTTTGTATTTTTGCATCACTTGTTTTAATGACAATAGAGTCAAGGAAATGGGGGAGGGTAGGAGCTTCCAAGTGGTGGTATCATCTCTCCATCCCTAAACAAAGCAATCGTTTTCTCATAGTGATGATTAATTTTGAATTGCAGGAGTGAGAGTGAAAGCTAAGAATATCAGAGAGTTCTCTCCTTCTCCCCCACACAGTGCAAAGCTGGGTGTCCCATCTCTCATCCGTAACCTTTCACTTCTCTCTCTTTCCTGTAGATCTGTTTGCATCTGTTTATATGTTACTTATTTTCGGGAGATTCCCTCTTCCTCCCCTTATTTTTTCAGCACGACAAATACACTGTTTGCAAGAAATCAGATTTTCTACTGCTTCATTATTCACACCCCCCCCCCACCCCCCCCGGCATTTTTTTTTCTTTTTCTTCCTCTTTTCTGTCTTTATAAGATAAGCTCTTTAAAGCGTTTGCGATAACATCTCCGACCTAGAGATTATTTTTCATTCGGCCTATTGTGAGCAGTCGCCGATTTATTGCACTGCTGCAGAGCTCAGTTTGGGCTACAAACGTAACAAATGAACAACTTGTCCTCTGCGGACTCACCGCGGGATCCAATTAGTTCCTAAACCTTTTGCACAAGTTTTCTAATTATTTTCAAAAGTTGTGGCCTTTATAGGCTTCCCTAAACTCATCAAGACACCAATTCTTTCAAGGATTAAATGCTTCTTAAAATTACTCGCAGCGTTGCCCCCTCAAAACTAATGGATCGATTCTCCGGGCAACGCAGCTTTCTTAGGGACGCCTGCGTGAGTTACTGGGCTTCAGCAGGCACCGAGAGAAAAAGAGCTCGCTTCCCAAACTTTACATGTGAGCGCATCCGTACAGGTTTGATTTGTTGATTCTTTTTCTTTGTTTGTTTGGTTGGTGGGTTGTTTTTAACCCCTGAAAGGTTTAAACATCGGTATGCGAGGCAGGGTGTCACGTGAGCCCCCGGCGCCCTGCCTCCCTGCCGCGGACTGCGCCTTCACCTCACCGCGCTCGGCTCCTGCCCCCCCTGCCCGGCCCGAAGGGGCACAGCAGAGAGCCGGCTGCCAAAAAATACCGCTACTTTCACAGGACCTAAAGCCAAAGTGTCTGCAGCACGAAAAGTATATAAATATGTACAGCCCAGGTACTTCCGGAAGAGCGCTCCTTTAAGATAAGGGTTATATTTTATACACACGCATATCATAGCTTGCTAAATTTGGTCAAACGATCATATGATAGCTGATATGTGTGTGTATATACGCGCACACACACATCCTTTGCTAATATATCTCGAGTCATCATAGAGACGAAATTAATTTCTTTCGGTACAGTAAGCCTTTGAATGCATTTCAGAGATTGCAGGAAGAACACGTACCTA
The DNA here is from genome assembly GCF_963513975.1 of Fringilla coelebs. Lineage (NCBI taxonomy): Eukaryota > Metazoa > Chordata > Aves > Passeriformes > Fringillidae > Fringilla > Fringilla coelebs. Next base: position 28,051,123 of record NC_140034.1, read on the forward strand.
TACAATAATGCACCTTGGCCTTTTTCCCAATGTGTGCTTACATACTTAAATTGTATATGTATGTGTGTATATTTGCATACATATGCAATGTTAAGCATTTTCAGCCTAAGTCAGATTTTAATAAAACACCCTACCTCCTACTAACAATTTTCAAGCAGACTTTATCAGAGTTCTGCCCCAAAATGGACATCAAAATAGTGGCCATGGTGTTTGATTAAATACCTTCATCCTTTACAATTGAAAATACTGCAGTTAGAGACAGCATGGGAGGGGGCGGGGGCAGAAAGAAAGGAGCATGTGAAAAATGGTGGACTGTGCAATAAGCAGCGCTCTGATCTCACTGTAACTTTAAAGCCTCTGCCACATTAGGGTTAATAAAAGAGACAAAAAAACTATCAAGTATATATGAATTTAGCCTATTTTTTTATTTCTGTGTGTTCATAGTAAACATTTTTGTAAGTGACAAACACGGGCATATGACCACAGTATCACAATCAAGAAATTTTAAGACGACATTAACAATCACTCAAATTTATGCGGCTTCTGCGCAACACAGGTTACATATTTGCAAGGTTTACCTATAAGTACAATAGGTATTAACATTTCACTACATTTAGAAAAAAAATAAAGGTGACCTGTTAGTGACCACATACATCAAAATATACACAACACAAACTGAAGGCAATCATTAATTTTGTCCCCTTCTGATTAATTTGAACGGGCAGTGCTGAAAACTGAAATAATGTTGCTGTTTTTTTTAAATTACTTCGTACACTGAGTGCATTTTCTAAAACCCAATCTTTGGTCTAAAAGTAAACAAACAAACAAATGAACAAAATAAAAAAAAAAAAAAGCAATTCGGTAAAGAAAATAATAAAATAATAAATGGCCAAAAGTAGATCTTGGGCATTTTTCAGTATTAGTTCTGCTTAAATACAAATTATGTTTTAAGGTTTTCTTATAGTTTTCATAAATTTAGTGGTTTGGTTTGGTTTTTTTTTTTTTTCTTTCAAGGTCTGCACCCACCGACATATCCATGATAACTTATAATACTGCAAACATGGAGAATCGGGTGGCTTAGTGATAGATTTATCATATTTGAGTAAAAAATTGCAAAAGCAGTCACTATTTAGATACACATTCTACTATAATTTTGTCTTCCAAACTTCATAGTCTACAATGCAATCTCCCCACATTGCACCTTGCTGACACTCCTCACCTTGGTGGAATAATAAACAACCCTAAAGACTGAACAAACGTACAGAAAATGGGGGACTTAATAAAAAATACCTGGACTTTTTTGTTTTGCTTTTTTTTCCTTTTAATTATCATTTACAATGCAAATGTGTGTAAAATGTTCACTTACAGTCTGATCCCATGGATGTTAATGTATTAAAGGGTTTGAAGAAGACCCCTGATTTTGATGTGTGAAATAATCAGAAAGTCCTCCGGAAAGTCCCGTTGTAAAACTTGGCAAAGAAGGTCTTAAGGACTCACAGGGGAGAGTGGAGGGCGCCTGTGGCGACGTGGAGGAGGAGGCTGCCCTGGCCGTCATTGAAGTGCTGCTTTGAGAAGTCATTGAAGGGTGAGGAACATGGGGGAAAAAGTAACTCGTCTGTCCTGCTAGGAGATTTACAGAGCAGGGATTTAGGGAATAGGTGCCGGAGCAAGGAACTGACAAGCCACACGGCACTGAGGCGGCGAGAGCTGCTGCTGTGAGGTGATGAGTGGCATAAGGTATCTCTCCATTGACTAGTCTATCAACACTTAACCCATTAGACGTGGAAAAGGAGTGGTTGTTTCCCAAGGAGTTTTGAGTCAACACTGAGCTGTAGGGCATGGGGTGGCTGGGGTAGGCGGACGTGGTCCCATTGTAACTCAAAGTGCTGCTGGCCCGGGGGTGGTGCAGGGAGAGGAAGGGGGACATAGGCCAGTACAAGGATCCTGCCCTATCCATGAATGTCAGTCCGGTAGAGGTGAGCCGGGCGCCCCGCTTGAAGGCCAGCTTGGCCCGAGAGGTGGTGGAGCGCCGGCGGAGCTTGCCGGTGGTGCCCCCGATGAAGACATCGTCGCTGGAGGGGTCCAGCATCCAGTAGTTCCCTTTGCCCGGGTCGTCGTAGTGGCGGGGCACCTTGACGAAGCACTTATTGAGCGAGAGGTTGTGCCGAATGGAGTTCTGCCAGCCCTGCTTGTTCTCCCGGTAGTAGGGGAAGTTCTTCATGATGAACTCGTAGATGCCATTGAGCGTGAGGCGCTTCTCGGGGCTCTGCCGGATGGCCATCATGATGAGCGCGTTGTAGCTGAACGGCGGCTTCTCGTACTTGCCGTTCTTCTTCTCCCCCTCCTTCCCGCTCTCCCCGTCCTTGGCCCCCTCCGCCGCCCCCTTCTTCTCCTCGGCCGCTTTCTCCTTCTCCTCCAGCTCCGCCGCCGCCGCCGCGCCCGCTTCGCCTTTGCCCGCCAGCATGTCCGCCTTGGCCACCTCCAGGGCGCCGGAGGCGGCGGCGGTGGGGGGCGGCAGGAGGTGCTGCCCCTTCTCCTCGTCCTCCTCCTCGGCTGCGGCCGCTCGCTGGGGCTGCTGCGGCGGCGGGTGGTGGTGGTGGTGGTGGTGATGGTGGTGGTGATGGGGGTGGTGGCTGTTGTGGTGGCTGTGGCTGCTGTGGTTGTTGTCGCTCTGGACGGCTTCGGGCACCAGGCTGTTTATGCTAAAGGAGGATTTCGGCAGCATTTTCACTTCCTTCCTATCTCCCATGTCCAACATCACACACTAGTCTGAGGGGGAAAGTTGCGGCGGCTGAGGGAGCTGCGCGCGGGGCGGCGGCGGAGGCGGCGGCCGAAGCGGTGGCGGTGGCCGAGGCGGCGGCGGCACCACCGGCGGCGGCGGCGGCGGCGGCAGCGGCAGCGCAGTTGGACCGCAGTCTCGAGCGCTGGCAAGTCATGTAGCACGGACAGGAACCGCCGGGGAGGGAAAAAATAATAGTAATAATAATCACCGATCAGAGAAAAATCAAACCGAGTCGGAGCGGAGGAAAAAAAAAAAGGTGAAAAAGGGAAAAAAACCTTCTGAAACCTAAAAAAAAAAAAAAAAAAAAAAAAAAAGGCAACAACACACAAACACAGACACACCAAAAAAAAAAAAAAAAAAAAAAAAAAGCTACTTCATGGTGCCCGGTTCCCCCGGCACGGCAGCGCAGGGGGAGGCAGGAGGGAGCAGCAGCCGCCGCGGGCCGGCGCGGAGCGAGGCAGACGGGCGATACAGCCCGCCCCGGCCGCAATTAATTTCAGAGCTGCCGGCACGCACCGGGGCTGTAAAACATTTTTTGGTTTAACCTTTCCCACCGGCCGCCCAATCAGGGCCGGCGGCGTGCCCGCGCGTCTGCCCGCCCGCCGGCCAATGGCGGCGCGCCGCCCCGCCCCGCCCCGCGCGCCCCGCCCCCGCCGCCGCCGCGGCTCCCGCGGCGCAGGGATACCGGCGCAGAGGCGCATCACCGCGCGGTGCGCGCGCCCCCGCCCCGTGCCCCCCCCCGGCCCCGGCCGCCGCCGCGAGCACAAATGCCCCCGCGCCGAACGAGTCGCGCCCGGCCCGCGGCGGCGGGCCCGGCCCGGCCCGGCCGCCCGCTCCCCTAGTTCCTCCGGCGGACTCAAGTTGCCACGAGCCGCTTTGCCCCTTCCTCTGGCGACGAAGGAGGCGGGGTGGGAGGCCGGGTGGGTGAAGCGGCCGCGGCACACCGGTGGCGGCGGAGGTACTACTTTGCGGATCCCGCCGAAGTCGCTCGGCGAGTTTATTTTCCCAGGCCCGGTTATTTCTGTTTGTTATTTTGCCGAGGCAGAAAACAAAACAATCGTCCGGAGGGGACGCAGGCGGCGGGACGGGCCCGGCCTGCGGCAGCAGCCGGGGGCCGGACGCCGCAGCCCGCGGCCTGCTGGGGGAAGACGGGGTCTGCTCCGGCCCGCTCGGGCCGTGCCCGCCGCTCTCCGGACTGTGAGTTGGGAGGCTCGGGAACGAGCGGCCCATCTCCTCCCCTGCGCTCGCCCCGTGTCACCGGCGGCCGGAGCCGGGCTTCGCGCTTCCCTGCCCGCCGCCGCCCTCTCAGCCCCGCGCCGCTCCCGCTCGCACGCCGCTTCCCCTGCGCGGCCGCCAGAGCCAGGCGGGAGGCGTCGGGCTCCGTCCGCCTCCTCCTTCGCGCTGCCGGGCGGACGGGCCCGCCGAGCGCAGGCCGCGCGCCAGGCGTGCAAAATAAATGTTGGTATTGGTAGCCCATGAAATCGACACTGCGGTTCCCTGCCGGCCCGGCCCGTGGGCCCGGCCACCGGGTCTGAGTTCCGCGGAGTTTAGTTTTGCTGGGAGAACGGATAGGGCGGGCGGCAGCGGGCCGGGTTCTCCTGGGGCAGGGAAAGGGTCTGGCACCGCCGCTTTCCACAAGTAGACGCGGTGATACAGGCTTGGGCTTACAGCTGCGCTTTGCCGGGACCAAAGGGTTGGGTATTAATTGTCCACAGCGTATCGTTTTTTACTGTCAGCACGGGAACAAAAAAAAAAAAAAAAAAAAAAAATCAGGCGGAAAACAAAGTGAAATACATCGCGCAGCTTTCTTACTCGGAAAGGAGAAGGGGAAATGTAATGGGCAGAGAGCGTGCCGATCGCATTCAGACCAAAGCTGTGGCAAACCTCTAGCAGCACGTTAAGCTGCTTCACGTTTGTGCTGGAGGAAAAGATGCTCTGTAGAAACAATACGTGCAGCTCAACCCCAGCTAAAACAACTTATCCCAAGGAAATTCAGGTTAGAGCACGATGCAGTGAATGTAGTTCTGTGCAGACGTGGGTTTTATATATGTGTTTGTGTATGTCTGTGTACGAGGGAGGGAGTACAAGCGAGTGTGGGAAAGAGAGAGTAAATAACGAGGACAAGTAAAATGGACCAGTAATAAACAATTGCAGTTGGGGATGGCATGAACTCTGGGCATTGGATTAACCTCGAATGACCTTACCACAATTGTATTTATTTAACCAATTTCATAACAGGTTGCTACTGACACACACACACAAGCTAATGATCAACAACCACTCTTTTTTCCTTTGTTTGTTGTTTAGTTTTAGATTGTTGGGGTTTTTTTAGAAATGCAGGTTGTTTGTTTTGTTTTGTTGGGTTTTTTTTTTAATCATGACAATTTATAATTATTTCGTTTCTCAACACTGAAGTCAATGTATGGGATTTCTTGAAGAAGAGTGCAATGAGGAGGATATTATATGACTCTACCATGGCAAGGGGTAAGAGGAAAGGTAAGCTTCCTGCATATTATTATGATTATGATGATCATTAACTAATATGTGTCATTATGGTGCACTAGGATCCCATTAGGGTGGCTGGGCCCAGTGCGTTTTCCTACTCGGTCTAGCATGTAATGATTCGGTGTAACCAGATTCTTGAGAAAGGACAGGTTACGTAAACATTTACTGATGTGGAGTAACTATACTATTTGTACTCTGATATGCAGGAAGGAAAGTGTTGATTAACACAGAAGAAAAAAAAGCGAAATTAGCTGATTGCATGCTCATAAGTGCAAGCTGTCATTGAACTGCTTTTAAAATAGACACAGCTGGGTGTTTGTGTTGAAAAATTTCTTGTGTTTTTGCTAATACTGAAATAAGCATGATTTTGTATACCAAACATTTTCAGATCATTAAAATTTGTAATCTGTGCTGGTTTTAAACACAAAGAAAAGAAACAGATTCATTTCGTTGTAAAATTTGCTGATATTATATTAACTCAATCAGGTCTGTACAAATGGTGTATTGTGGCTTATCAAATCTCTTTGATCCATTTAATACACAAAGTGCCAAACGTGTGTATTGTTTGTTAACATTGAACGTTTTATTCAAATCCCAGCTCTGTAGCGAACTGGAGGAGTTCTTGTTTAATGTAACACTGACATTGCCTGTTGAAATTTTAATGCCTTGAGGTGTTTCTTAGGTCAAAGCTGAGTTTACTTTGTGTTGTGCTCAGGGATGAAAATGTAGCAGGGAAGAAAATAGAAGTTTTATCTTTTGTGCATTTCTGAGCAAAAAGCTAACACTGCAAGAAGCACACTTTAAAAACATTTGATGATCTAGATTTAACATTTGGTCATTTGTCACGGGTGCGGAATAAAACTCTGTGCACAAACTTAGGATTTATATATATATATATTTTTTTTTTTTAATGCTGTGGATATACAGTTCTACCAAAAAAGGAAATGTTTTGTCCAGTATGTAGTACATATCTTTCTACGTCCACGAAGATTAATTCATTGTTTACAGGAGAGAAAAAGATATGTGAGAGAAGCCACGTCAATTATAATTTTTGCTGGACTGAAATTTTCGAGTCTTTTTTTTTTTTTTCCCCTTCGGCAGAAAAGGCACCGTTTATAAAACTATTTACTTTGGAAACGCGGGAGTCTTACTCTAACACCAGTTCCTTCCTGAGCTCTGCCCCGAACACGACTCCACTTCAGTGGTACCTTTGTGCGTCGGGGCACTGCATGAGCGGCAGGTTTGACCGCTCAACTCTGGCTAAACCCGAATTCTCTTAAGAAAGTCCCTCATGGCAGCATTTTCTAACAGGGAAGGTTTTGTGGAGAGTTTGGAATAGAAGCTTGTGCGTGGAACGGAGGCGCACAGCCCCAGCCCTGTGAAATACGGGTGGGTGTGCAGAGGGGAGCCGGCTCTCTGCAGAGTGTGAATGGTGCCTCACCTGCACTTTCGTCGACGCTGCGGATCCATCGAACGAGCGGCGGGGATGGACTGAGAGTATCCAGCTCCGGGGTCAGGATGGGGCTGAATAGCTGAGCTGAAACGTCCTGGCTGAAGTGCCATTCAACAGCGATCTCCGTGCAGCTCTTGGGTATAACTCGTAGGGATAATGTTTCAACCACATACTTTTCTGCCCCCGCCCTCCCCCCACCTTTTTTTTTTTTAATTTTAATTTTTATTTCATTTTTAGATTAAAGGCCAAAGGAAGAAAAGTCCCTCTCCAATGTACACCTAATGCATATAGCGTACTTCCCTCGCACCACCCCCAGCCCCAGCTTCAGCCTTCAATCCCCCTTCACACGGGTATAGTGGCTCTGTACTCTCGGGCTCTTTCAAGGCGGTTAAGCTGCTAAAATGTACTGACAGCTTAAGAAATGAATGAGATTTTTTTCGGCCATGAAGAAAGGGTATTTAGTAACCACGCTTCGATGGCATCATGCTTCCATGAAACGAGTCCGGACACTTTGGTTTAACAATCAGTAATATCACATTCGGTACAGTAAATGCCTCCATGTACGCTTATATAATTCTATTCCCCCTTGACTATAAGCTTGCCTTATTTATTCCAGGTTACCTGGGCAATTAAGGTAAGGACTGCTCAGCAGATACTGATACCCTGCTGCTAAGGCATGGCGAATGGGGACGGAGCAGTGCGCTAACAAAGAGAAAGAGGTAGTCAAACATTTTGAAGAGGGGTGAATGGAACAGAAGGTGGATGGATGAATGGAAGCAAAGAGGGAGAGGAAGAAGCATTCAATGGTCCAGACTTCTCTCTGAATTTGCAGATTTAAGTTTAGGTGTCCGCCTCTAGCCAGCTTCCAGTTAATCCTCAACAGCTTCTAGTGATTAGAAGTTAGTCTATTTAGCATGCTATATCCTTCTTTCTTGGGTTTTAGTTACAAGTTATACGATTAGGATTGCGAGAACAGTAGTGAACTAAACTTCCCAGTAAGAGGTCTTCACACCAGGGAAGTGTTACTTTGCTGCAGCAGCCCTGCCTCGTCAGTCATTAGGAAGCTGCAGGTTGTCAGAGGCTTCTCTTGCGCGCACACAAGCGCAGACACACACGCGCACACACACAAAACCACAGCACTAAAACTAAATTAAGAAGCCGATGATTAAGACAAGCGTCTACGAGGCCTGTCATTTCAGCATCCTTCCATCATAACATTGTGGCACCGAGAAATTTGCTTGAAAACCCTGGAAAAAAAATGTCTATGGGAGAGCCTCGTATTTGAGGCTGTTAATATCAAATATAGACTGGGAACTGCCTCGGATGCAAGATAGTATTCCGCAGGGGAAAGGAGCACTGCAGAGACCTTGGTGCTACCCGCGCACTCCTGAAACTCTGGTAAGTATCTTTCCCTTCTATTGAAGCAGGTACGCACTGTGTAAGTGGAACTGGACCGGGTTTGAAATCCGCAGCTATGTTCCCTTCGGGGAACTCCCCCTAAAGATAAATCTGTAATGAAAGGTCCCTACTGGATGACTAATGGTTATTGGCACTCGGTGCCCCTTTAAGGAGAGCAGCACATATTGTGCCGAAGACCTTGCAAGCACACTTTAAATACAAACCTTTTAAGTTTCCCTCCCATGCACACACATCCCTGTTGTTTTTGGGCTAGCTGTATTGTGTCTCTCCCTCCTGCCCTCCTTATTTAAGCTCTCTAGTCTTCCCTCCCCCCACCCCATTCACAACTAATTGCTCAGTTACTTAAATGTTTCAAAAAGAGCTAAATTTCTCCATTCGATGATCTTTTGAGAAGCTGCACTGTACCATAAGGAACCGCCAGCGGGGCACCGTATACCTTAAGAGAAGCCTGAGCAACTAGGGGAGAGGTAGCGTTAAAACAATGACATTAATAAACTAAGTGCACAGAGTTCCCCTCTTGTTGAACTTTAGGGAGTTTCTTGGGCGGGCAGAGGTTGAACGCAGAACGTCGAAGTGGGAAACAATGGCTGTAGGGGCCAGAAAGCTTTGCTGATGTCGTAAGCGTAAAACAAGACAGAATAGTGACAGAAAGAGATCCGAGTAAACATTGGAGTATACATTTCCCACGGCGACTACGCGGAGTGGAGAGGTCTGAGTTAATTCGCCTTAATTAAAAGCTGAAGATTTTATTTATTTTTTCCTGTAGCTGTAGAATGCCATCCACAGAAAGCTTGTCTAGGGAGTGTAGAGCATCCACTAGATTTATTGTGTTCAGCTGCCACTGCCAGAATTTTTCAGAACAGAATATTTTTATATTCACTGCCAACTTGAAGACCTGCGGGTTTTAGATGCTAAATATTGCTACTATTTTATATGCCGGCGTGCAGAAAAGAGCCGTTACACCTGCATAGGCAATAGGTCTATCTGTGTAACGAAAGCTCTCCTTAATTCAGAAATCAAACAAAATTATAAAATATCCTTTAGAAATTATCCACAGCGTTATGCAGACGACAATAATAAAATGCAAAGGAGAAATGAACAATTTAAAAACCTTGTTCTGTTCTCGAGGTTTAAATATGTAATTTTATATTCTGTTTGGCTCACTCTTAAAACGTTCTAGGCCGGTGCTTTTGTCGGCGTTGTGATATTGAAGCAAAGGATGTGAAATAAAATACGGGGGACCTGGGGAGAAAAAGAAAAAACGACAAAACAAACCCCAAGTAGTGCTTGAAGAAGACCTCTAGCTGCTCTTTGACTCCTAAGAAACTGTTGCTGGAATATTTTCATGGTGTTGTTCTGAAGCTCTTCAGCCTCCTATAAACGCAAGCTTTGGCAAATGACACATGAATCGGGCTTTGCAGTTTTTCGGTGACTCGGGAGAAAAGACGCCCTTTCCCCCCCGCCTCCACCCGCCCCCCTTCCCCGGCTTCCACCCCTTCCTCAGCAGAAGGACAGATAGGGTCTCTCTCCCAGCGCCGTTCCCATTCCGCCGCTCCGCCAAAGGCATCCGGGCGCGGGGGGGCGCCGGTGCCCGGGGGTGCCCATCCGCCCGTCCTACCTGGCCGTGCCGCGCCCGCCGCTGCTCCGTGCGCCGCGGCCCAGTCCCCGCACCGCGCCTCCGCCGCAGCCCTCGGCTCGGCGGGGTCTCGGACTCGGCCGGGTCAGCTGCGGATCCGTATTTTAGGGCCTACAAAAGCGCGTCATCCTCCCCTGTCCTCCTATCTTCCCCCGCCCCGGGGTTCCCTTGTAACCACAGCAAAATGCCCGATGTAGAAAGAAAGCCACAATCGACTGTACACCGCTCTAGGAGAAGGCGTTCGGCAGCCTCGGAGTAAGGATGCTGTTGACTTTGCCCGTGCCGGGGCTCAGGCGTGAGGAGGTGCCGGAGCGAGGTGCCATTCTCGCTCGCGGCCGGACCCGCGCTTGGCGGGTGTCGGGATGATGGGGCTGGCGCTAGCGCCGGGGAGGCTGCTAGGGAAGCGGACCCTGCTCGCTCCTTGGTGTCCTGGCACAAGTAGGGCTCGCAGGATCTGCCTCTTTGTGTAGCTTGTTCTGAACACTTTTTATATCGGGCAGGGTGGTCTCCATGTTTTCTTTCTTTCATTCTTCCCTTCTTTAGCGGAGGGAGGGGGGAGTGATGGCAAGGGGCTTGTTGAATGATTATAAGCGCTACCACTTAGAAATAAGTTTCCTGGGGAAGGGCTGATATCGTACTCTTGATACCAGTGGGTGTGTCCATGTATTATTTTAATATGATATGCCTTTTATATAGAGCTTGTTTTCCTCCTCCCTCTCTCCCCGGCCTCCCCCTCCCCCCCCCCCCCCCCCCCGCTTTGTTTCTGGAATTTGTTTCGCTTTTAAAGCACCAGCACAAACAAACAAACACACAAAAATGACTGGCAACAAGTTAAATCCCATTTGTGTCCCTCCCACCGAGCACGGACCATGCCTCGCTAAAGCCTGGGGCTTGTAGTTTTGCCTCGCTAATAATATGACCAAGAAAATGAAGTGGCTGCAGACAGACTCTCCCGGCACTGACAATGCGGAGAGGAAAAACGTAGAAAGACTTCTCCCGGAATGCATCCCCCTGGTGTGGTTTCTTCTCTCCATCTTTTAGATGAGGCACTCGCATAGACGGTCACATACACTGAGGTTATGTTTCCTAGGAGTTTTTGGAAAACAATGTTTATTACAATTGAGCTATACACTCCACCAAGTAATGAAATCATGCCGTAGCTACGGAAACTCCAACAAATAAGTAATTTCCATTTGTCTTCTAGCAGAATATTGCAGAGGATGACATTACACTTTATTTTCTCATTCATTTCAAAACACCAATGAAAGGGCAAAGAAAAATCCCTCAAGTCGTTGTACACTTTAGAGTTAATTAAACGAAAATTAGTTATTTTTTACTTTTTTTCCTGCCTTCCAAGGCGACTTCAAGCTAATTTCTGTGGCTATACTAAAGAGGAAATCCGCAAAAGCAACAAGCGTGGTTCTCACTGAAGGTCGGTATCGTGTCCCGCTAGGGCTTCACTGTAAGCATCTCCCAGTGAGCCGCCCGCTCATTCCTGCGCCTTCCCTTAGTTCTACCTTAAACAATAATGGAGAAAACATTCGTGGTTGACTGTACTTTAAAAGCATCTTTTTACGCAATCGCACGGTTTGCAAACGATAGTTCAACTTTATCTGTTGTAGTGGGCACGTGTTTTGTCAGATGAAATTAACTTGTGAAAGCCTTTGTATCATTTTTTGATTTGTGTTTGTCGACAACGCAGATCATTCCTCTCCGCGTTGATGGTTGATACAATTGCTAAATTAAAGGCATGCTTTCGACATTGGAAAACAACAACAAAACTCCAGCCGTCTGAGAGCTCATTCTCAGAGAAACAACCCGAGGAGCAGTAGAATAACTCACCGCAGTATTTTGTATGTGTTTACGGGACCTCCATACACTTCTGTATCATTCCGCGTCTCTATTGTCTGTTCCTAAAGATAGCCAAGTCAGTTCTGGGCTTCTCACCTATGATCGCCTACCTAAAAGAACATACGGACAGTATCGTGGCTCTAAATTCTCGGAGGAGTGTAATTGGCGTGTATTTTCCCCGTGTCTTTTTTCTTCCGTGGTAAACACTAGCAAATGAACTGCTCGTCATATGTGTTTCTATGTTTGAGCCCCAAGAAATTCAAATATTGCAGTAAACTCATCAACCCTTCCTATGCACACTGGAGATTTTTTCCTCACTGCTCGTTCTGCTTCTCATTTCCAAGGACAGCGTGTTGAGCCAACGGTCTGGTTTAGGCACTTCTCTGGACTTTCAGATTTTCAGTCTAAAGCTTTCAGTATGTTGGGACTGAAATCATGATTTTCCACATTTCAAAAGGGACGAGGCTCTATTTATAAATGTTACAGAAGGTTTCGTTTCTTCAGGATCAACAAAACAGGAATAGAACAGCAATTTTCAAGAAAATAGGATTTCAAAATATAGAAATAAAAAAGTAGTGGAGATGATGTATAATTCAATCAAATTACAGAAAATTGCTTTAAAATTCAGAACAGTAGCGATCCATTATGTCTCTGTTTTATTAGTGACAAGTACAATTACTCTAAAATAAAGAACAGTGGTGAATATATAATTGGCTGTAATCACGTTAGTGTTTGAATAAAAATGACGGGGACATTTAACACTTTGACAACAAAATGTTCAGAAAGAACTTATTTATTCAAACAGTTTTTATTTGCATCCACGTGAAGGAGAAACACACTTTTGCTTATGATAAATCCAGGGATTTTCACTTTCAATAAAAATATAACTACAAATATATTCATTATTTTACTATCCAAAGCTTAATAAAGTCTCCTGAGTTTGACAGTGCTATTATCGATTACTCAGTACCCAAAGGACGCCATCTACAGGAAGAGGTCTCTAGGCTTAACACCATTCTAATCAATGTTGATTAAAAAAAAAAAATCTGAGTTAATATTCCTCTATAAATCCGGCTCCGATTTTACCCACAACACCGATCACAATATTTGCTTTGTAATTGCTTCTTGTGATTCAATTCATTATAATTTGACACGATCTAGGAATCTGTTATAAGAGGCCTTTTCTCTGAGATACGGCATTTAAAATAATTCATTGAACTCTGCGAAGCAGAGGTTTTTCTCCTTCTAAAGCGACTTTTTTTCCCCCTTCTCAGGATTGACTTGATCGTCTCTGAAAATGCAGAACAGCCCATGAGATCTCTCCTTCCACCAACCGTGTGGAAGATGCTTGAAGAACAGCCCTGAAAACAAAACAACTTAATTGAAGGCACTTCGTGCAACAATTGTGTCATGGAATACCTAACATTTCTTTATCTGTAACTAACTTATTTAATTTTGGGTAGTTCAATAAATGTCAGCTATGCCAAGCATGCTCCCATCCGTTCTTGCAATGCATCCTTTTCCCTGTATCTTGGCGCTTAAAGGTGCCATTTAGCCGTAGCCCCGCAAGCGCTCGGAAACCTATCGGAGTAACAAGAGTGCCCTTTTCTATTTTGACCACACAGACACAGATCCATGGGAATGGCATATGTCCTCCAGGACGCGACTCCAACAGCCCAGTACAAACTACAGACTACAGAAAATACGAAGAGAGCTAGAAGAAACTTTCAGGACTCTTCTGTCAGGGGGCTTTAAAAAATTGCTATTTTCGGGTTTAACCCCGAACGATTTTTTCTTTTTCTTTTTCTTTTTTTTTCTTATTTTCAATTTTTATTAACTCCCCCTCCCCGACAAGTCTTCAAATTTCTGCTCCTGGTGTGTGCGGGCGTGCTCACAGCGGAGAGGACCGCACGCCGATCCGAGCGGGTCCCTCCTGCCTTGAGAGCGCAGCTCGGTCCGACCGCGCCTTCGCTGCCGGCTCCCAAGGGTCTCTCCTGCCCAGGCGGCTTTCGCCAGCACTTGTAAAAGAAAGTAGCTCTGCTTTCTTTCTACTTCAGATCAGTGATGTGAATGGGCTTTGAAAATTTTGGGAGGGTGGTAGGGGGGTGGTGTATAAACTATACAGTGAGGAGTCAAAAGGCAGAGGTGCGTTGGCACAAAGGCTGAGGAAAATGACCCACTGTGCAACCTCGATTTTACGTGTTATTTTGTAAACCGGGGACAAAAGCCTGGAAACTATTGCTATTTGTACTTCCACTGGAATCAGGCTCAAAGTTTATATCGAAGGTCCCCCTCTATCTTTTCACTTCTGGGCATTGACCGTGAACGTTCCAAATCTAGAGATTGTCGTATAGGTGTTTTCAGATTTGAGGAAAGCTCGGGAGAGGAGGTTTCCTTCCCTGGGGCAAGCCGCTCCTGCAGGCGCCGCCGGGGCTCGGTGGGTCCCTCCCCCGCCGGGAGCCGAGGCAGGGGCGCCACTCTGAACCGGGAGGTCTGTCATTTCTCGGGTGCCTCGTACCAAATCGCAGATGTCAGCCTTTCCCTACGTGTTCGGGCTGCTAATGCGGGCACTTCACACAACAGAAATGCTCAGCTTGGGAGCTTTTCCCAGGGCCAGCCGCCGACTTCGTGCTTCGCATCTGCCTCTGGCGGCCCCGGAGCTCCATGTGGGGGATCCCAGTGCGCGCAGTAGCCTTTACCGATGGGACCACATTCCCGTGGGAGCCAAGCACGCCGGTGCTCTGCCCTCTGCAAACCGGCCGAAGCACTAACTCCGTACATCTCCACGGGAGCACGCTAGCCAGATTCCCGGCTCGAACCTCCTGCGTGTCTTCCGCAGAGACTCTTTTATCGTCGAAATTCACACCTTAAAGCCCCTTACCCAGCAGGCCACCGTATCGCCAACAGAGGCCGCCGCGGCCCGGGCCGCAGAAAGCCTTGCCCCCCTGGGACTCGGAGGTTTCCCCCCGGGACCGGGTCCCCGCGGGGAAGGGGGGGGGCTGTGTGCGGTTCGGCTGGGGCAGGCCCGCTCGGAGCGGAGCGGTGCCCGCGGGCCGTGCCCGGGCCGGAGCGGGCGGCGGCGGCGGGGAGCGGGCGCGATCCGAACGGCGCCGGCGACATCTAGTGGCCGCGGGCCGCCAGCGCCCGCCGCGCCGCCCCGGCCGGGGCACGGCCAGCGCCCGCGGCCCGGAGCGGGGAACGCGGCCCGCACCCCCGGCCCGCCCGCAACGGCCCCGCCGGCGCTTTTGTAAGCGTCAGCCACCGCTGTGCTCTCCCTCAAACGCCCAAAAGTTTTCTGCGCAGTGCTGGTACCAGTATAAAACGGGTCAGTTTTACGTTTACGTACACGGGGCACCGAGAAGAAAATTATAAGCACTTTCGTCTGTCCCTCTCGCCCCCAAAGGACCTCCATAAAACAAACAAACAAACAAAAAAACCCGCCAAAAAGCCGAGACGCGCCGGAAAGGCAGTTCCTGACACCTTCACCCTGAGAGATGTCCCCGCTGTCAGACACCGTCCCTGCGCTCACTACTCGGGCACCTCCCAGACCTGTGAAGAAGAGGGGAGAGAAAAAAAAAAGGCAATATTGCGGAGACACGGCTGGCGAAAGGAGCCCTCACTATTTAAATCCTAGTGTCAGCTCTCATTAACAGCTCAAGTCATCTTTTCCCCGGGGCAGACCTTGTCTGGTCTATCGACTTAATGGAAAACAAAACACATGTTTGTATTCTATTATTGCAGTCTCGTTCCTTGCCTTACGGAGAGCAGGGACAGGCTTCGCCCGCTTCGTAACGGGCTTCCCGAAGCGACAATGGTTTCCACTCGTTCCTCCCTCCTGCCCTCCCAGGAAAAGATGAGGATTCCGACGTCTGTCTCCTGCCCTTTCTCATGAATAGGGACTGCAATGGCAGCCACAAGAAAAGGCTTTTGCTGAAGCCGCTGTGGCTAAAAAAGAGCCCAAGAAAAATAGTTACTGGTATGTTCAGTAAAACTTAGCAAAGCACAATAGTCTCTGCGGGAAACTTTGGGGGTTATCTGTGCAGCAGGTGAAGTTCTCAGCTCGGATCCAGCTGCCAGGACCACAGCATCTCCCAGGGAGGCCGGCCGTGAGGAGATGGGCACGCTAGGCAGCAACAAGCGACAGACTGAGAGAGTTTTGAGACAACCCAAAACAAATAAACAAGCCCTCCCAAATCTTCCGCTGGGAAGATGTCTTTGATAAGGAAGTAGGGAAAGTTTTGAAGAGCTACAGACATTTTTGCAAATGTATTTCAACTGGTCTAAGTAGCTGAAGTAAATTGGATGGTTGTTAGCTTGTTTTGTTGGTGTTTTTTTTTTTTCTTTTTCTTTTCTTTTCTTTTTTTTTCTGAGGCAAGGCTAGGGGAAGGGGAGAGTAAGAGCTTGATAAAAGACAAGAATACATTTCTCAACCACAGAAATCAGGAGAGGTCTGTAGAAGTGACAACCTGACTTGAATAAAGGAGAGGATTCTGGTGAAAGGAAAAGAAATTATTAATTTCACCCCATCCTCAGTGCTTTCGTTGAGGTACAGGCGTCTGCACAGTGACAAGCACTGGGTACTTGAACCTGGCAAGAGTAACCGACCGATATTAGCTGTCCCAATGTCCATCTATTCGCTCTACCAAGATATTTTAAAGCCATCTCCAGCTGATCTCCCCCCTCTTCCCAGCCCCACTTCGGGACGCGCAGGAAGGATGCGAATGGGAAATTGCCCAGAGGTAGCACCCGTCCCAGGGCCCTCCTGGGCGGCTGCGGGGTCCCAGCGGAGCGAGCGGGTTTCGGGCCTGGGTCTCTCTCCCGCCTCGGGTGCTCCTGGCATCTCGGCATAGAGAGTAGAGCCCCCAACTTCAGCGCTTTTGAAGCGTCGTTTGCTCTCAAGTGCTTGGCCGTAAATAAACGCTGTGGCAGTGACAACACAGCCGTCCTGCAGTCAGAGCGGAGTCTGCCTCTGCACCTTTCCTCTGCAACACACGCCGTCAGCGTTTTAATTCCAGCTCCAAAGGGAACCTGCAATTATAAGCCCCCCTCGTCCCCTCCCGCTCACATTCTCTTGTCTGAAACATTCACTGAGGAAGGTTATTTGGATTGAGAGTAAAATCAAACAGGGAGGGGAGGAAGAAAAAAAAAAGCAACATAAACCCAACAACCCCGCAAACCCTTCCATTTGCTATTTACAAACCTCATTGTCATGCTTCACTCAGGCTGTCTGCCTAGCTTAGGGAAATAAATGTGACTGAACCAGAGACAAAGCCGATGCAGCTGTATTTGAATTTCTCAAACACTGTCAAACGTGCTCTTGTCTCATAATTCTCGGGGTTGTTGTTATTATTATGAACATCATACCTAATGTGAACATACTCGAAAGAGAGCTGCTTGGCAGTGGAGAGACGTGGCTCCGATCGGGATTGCACAGAAATTTCTTTAGCAAAAAAGATAAGAGCTAGTTTTCCCTCCTGCTTGGAAGCCTGGGCAGATAAATTAAGGAATATTTGAGACCTATAATTTCCCTCCTTTTTCCCCCCCCTTCTTTCTCTCTCTTTTATTTTCTTTTTTTCTTTTCTCTTTTTGGTTCCTTGTGTTTTCGCGATTCCCGCAGAAGCGGTTAGGTTTGACTATCTAATTTCTCAGGTGATAACCCACTTCGGCAGCCCCGCACTGCAGCCGGTGGGAAGGAAAACGAGAGCACCGTTCCTTTGAGAGGGAAAGGTGTGCACTGGCGGACACCTCCGAGCCGCCGTGCCAGCCTCCCTTCCCGGCGGTTCTTAGGTGCCATGCCAGTGTGCTGGCTGTTAGCAGGGCTATCCCGAAGCCCGCCCTTGCTCTCGGCTCCTTTGGAGACGAGGAGGCTAAAACACTCCGAGGCCGCCCCAGGAGGTCTCTAAGGGATGCCTGGGAGCATTCCCATGGATCTCGCCTTAGACGCCCTGCTTCCGACGGGAATGAGCGAACCCTGCCGGCCCCTTCCCCAGCCCGCGGCGCCCCAGCAGGCCGGGCCGGGCGGGGAGCGCTGCGGAGCTGTCGGGACGCTGCAGTGGCCCGGTGGCCTCGACGAGCAGCCTCGGGCCTCGCCCGGCCCCGCCGCCGCCTGAGGCAATGCCCCTCGACGTGTCGGGAGCGGCGGCGGCGCCGGCCCAAGCCCGGACGGAGCCCCGGCTCCTTGGCGGCAGCCCCGGCCCCGGCCCTGCTCTCGGGTCCTGCTCCTCCTCCCGCGCCCCTTGGCACGTCCTGCGAGACCCACCGCCGCCGCTACCACGTCAAGCGGCCGCTGGCCCCCGGGCTCTGGCAAAAATGGGGTCCTGCAAGCCTGGGGGACAGACCTCGCCACCCCAGAGGCAAGCTCCGTCCTCGCCATCCACCTGGGCAGCACCTCCCCAGCCTTTTTCTTTTTTTTAAAACCAGCTTCTTCGTTGCCACGTCCCTTCCGAGCTCCCTTGCGGGGAAGAAGTCCCGTGTCCCCTCTTCCCGGCAGGGCCACCGCCTCCGAGCAGGGCCGGCCTCTCTCCCCAGCTCCTTCGCTCCGTGCCCTCCGCGGTTTTCGTTGCACCGTGTCCTTCAGTGAGTGGAAGCGGAGAAATGAAAAGTACTGTGATCAATTATTAGTTTTAGACCATATTTATGGACGCGTAGTTGTAATAACAGTTATTTACTTTGTCGAAACGTTTATTTCGCACTTGGTATATTTCCTTACAATCGGAGAACCGACGTGGGAAAAATAAGCACAAATAAACTAATGCACGCAAAGTATGGTTTTAGCTAAAGGTGATCCTTCTCCTGTCTAATTTTCCCGGGTGCGTTTCTTCCTCCTGACATTAATTCAAACCAGCGAAAGGGCTAAATAGATTAATCTCTAGCCCTCAAGTCAAGCAAGAAGCAAAATAATAATTTACTTGTCTGCCCCCTTCATAAAAGACCATTTTTTTCCTTTTCTTCAAATTATGAAGAAATGAATGAAGAACCATCAAAACCAAAGCAGCCAGGAGGGCAGAAGCTCTTTTGGGTCTCTCGAGGGTATGGCCAGGGTACCCCTGCTCTCTCCTTGGTCCTGCGGACTGCCTTGTTCTCGCCCCCTTTCCGAATTGCCGGAGATCGCCTTCACCCCTGGGCGCAGGGCTGCAATCTGCTTTAACACCTCCTCACCAGGCTTTGTTCCTTTTGAAGCTTGATGGATTCTCTAATTTGTTAGCAGCACTTCGGCTGCCCCCAGCTCAAGGAGGGGAATGATGCCAGAGGCAGGGAAATAGACACCAATCTGGGATTTCAGTCTTAGTAGTAATAGCGCTTTCACATGCACGTGTTACATACACCGCTGACATCAGGGTGACCTCAGCGAGGGGGACAGGGAAGCGCTGGGGAGGGAAAAAAATTCAAAAAGATGCAGTTCTACTGTGTATGTCAAGGATTTCAAATAGAACAGTGAATAGAATAGATTCCAAGGCAACTCTTCCCTGTTGAGGGCTCTTGGTCTTCTTTGAATTGCTTCAATTCTCATATTCCAGATATTTATTTTATCACCAGCTACTGTGTGCGACAGTGCCCCAGATTGGGTGACACATATAGACACTGGCAAACAAAAAATGGTCCTGGCTGCCCGCAAACGCTCTGCAGTGAGTTGTGTGACAGCTCAACTGGTCCCTGTCTCACGGAGCAGCCACTGCCTCCTTCCCCACCACCCGGCCACTGGTCTGCTTCGGATCGCCAGGAGCTCTCTGAGCAACAACCCACACTCATGACACCATCCCGTCCTCCACTCATTCCCAGTCTTTCTATTTGCTCCACAGTTAAAGCTGACAGTTTTTATGGACCATGGCACCTTGCTCTGGGATCTGCCAGGGAAAGAGCAAGAAATTCTGGAGAGGGCAGGGCACCTAACCAATACTTACAGGGAAATGTGTATCAGTCTCTGTTTCATCAGGGAAACTTACAGTTTGGAAATGTGTATCAGTCTCTGTGACATATGCAATCTCCAGTCTGTTGTCTCCTCCAGGGACAGCAACATGCTGCCCTTTCCCCTAGACACCTAGTGTTTGTGCAGTGCCCATAAACAATATATCGCAGCATTAGCTGGAATCAGAGCCTTCAGCATCGTCCTGTTCTGTTGGTGGGGCTGCCCCTAGATAAAGTCTCACCAGCAGGAAAGATACCCACTGTCACTGCACCCCAGAACCCTTGCCTTGTGCCCTGGTTCCGAAGTACAGGGAATAGGGCCAAAGATGAAACTCAGCACTCAGCTGGACCACTGTTCCAGCCCTGCAGATCCCCCTGTGCAGCATAGCCCTCCCTTTTGCAGCACAGACTGCTCAGGACTCCAGCATCAGACATTCCCAAGAAAAGCCATAGAGCTGACATTGCACAGACTTCTTGGTTTCTGACCCTGCTCTTCAGTCCACATTTTCAAACCCCTGGTCTGCCAGTATCTCCAGCTGGAGAGTTCCTCTGTTCTCTCAGGTATCTTTATGTTTACAGTCCTGATAGAAGGGACAGAATAAAAGAGGAAGACATTTTGTCTTTAGACCCACAGTTCTGGTGCTACTTTGGCACAATGTTACAGCTTGAGCAGCTCTGCCACCAGCTAAAGTACACTTCCCACTTAGATAAGGTTCTTCCAGTTTGTGATCCAGTTAATTCTCCTGGTAGCTGTCTGAGATTATAGCCCTGTCTATAGACAAAGCAAGGCAGGTAAGTTAAAACTTTATAACCACAAATTACTTACATTTTTTTCCTCAAGTGAACTATTTTAGTTGATTTAGACATACCACATTGGACAATAAAATACCATCTGAAACCTACCAGGAAGTTTTCAACATATAAAAAAATGCCAATCTTATTTAATCTCTGGGAAAGATAATTGTTTGCCCTTGACGTATGCTTTGCATTCTTGAAGTATATATTTTGAGACATAATATCAATTTTGAAATCTTATATATGCACCTTTACAATTGTAATGGCTTTCCACAAGCTCTGTGGGAGGTGACATTTCAGCAAGATACTTCCCCTTGACTTTGTTTATTCCAGCAGTTTAAATTCTACCTCTGGTGATAGCTGTTAACTTGGCAATGTGAAAAGTGCTACATGATGTGTACTGTGCTCAGTCAGCTCATCAGAAGCTTACCAATTACGACCGTGGAGCCCATTCTTCTTGCCACAGCATGCCACCCACCACGCATAACTGGGACAGCTGATCTTCACATGTGCATAAAATCTGAAAGTATGCACACATTTACTCAGAAGCCATGCAAAGCAGGCACAATAAGTCTGCTGCTTCTTAGAAGCCTTTTTATTTCCCTCAATAGCTCATACACAAGCAGTTGTAGATAATTCCTTGCTCCCTGCCTGCCTTGGAAATGTCAAAAAGGGGAGCTTTTGAATGTCACCCTACAAGAGGATAAGCTTTGTACATGTCAGGCTTTCAGGACAGCTGAGGACAGCTGTGAAATAGGAAGTTGCAGATATCAGGATTATCCATCTCACCCAGGGCTTGGTCACCATCCACATCTTTGAGGTGCTTGGGAAAGGAGGTAGTGGGAAGCAGATTGTGGACTCAGTTAAATAGTTGAAATGTGCTGGAATGGCCCATAAGTTGGGCATCTAAGCATTATGAAATGAAGAGCTTACTTAACAAAACCTTTGTAAGCCTGTTTCTACAGGATAAAATCTAATCTTTGTCTAAGGTCTCTCAGCAAGGCAAGATTTAACTCTAGACAGATGCTATTTATCAAGCATATAGGGAGTGTTTGAGCTGCAAAAATAATGCTACCTTTGAGCATTCATTTTTGTTTGGAATATCCAACTGAACATACAAAGTCCAGATTGGGCATTTTGTTAAATTGCGATTTGCACTTATCCAAAGATATTATTTTCTTTATTTTGTAGCAACTCTTTTCAAAGACATTTAGTGCCAGACTCTGTCACCTTTGACTGTAGTTTCTTTTGCATCAGCTAAAATAGAAGTAACTCTCTTCAAGTAAGCAGAGTAACACTTCTGAAAAAACAGAATAAATAATCAGAGAATCAAGCCCTTTGAATAGAAGATGACTCCATAAATAGTCCCATTGATTTCAGCAGTATTTTATGACATAAGTAGCTACATTAGTGGAAGCAGCGTATGAGACCCTTTGGGCTTGGACAGAGAAAAAATTCCCCAAATTATAATTATTTTTAAAAATATTCCACAGCACATCAGTCAGTTGACATGTTACTAGCTTATTCTATGACTTATCATATTAATAGCTTATTGTATGACAAAGACAGGATCAAGTGAGTTGATGATAAGGATGATTCCTCTGTTAGCTGCTGTGACATGAAAGCTGGGTCCCTTATTTACAAGAAAGAGAAAGCAAATAAAGCCACACCAGTGAAATGCTTTCCATTACCCTTAAAGAAATGATCCTTTAAGTCAGAAAGAACATTTTAGCAAATGGAGTTGCCCCTTTCTGGATACTGTTATGGACAGTAGCAAAATGTGAGAATGTCATGAGGTGATCTCCTCTGGCTCTATCACTTTGTGTGACAGAAAATTCTTTTGCTTGCTTTTCCTTGAAATCTGGTAAAAAAATAAGTGAAGTCCAAACATGCTGTCTTAATTATGTTTCTTTGGCTAAACACATTTCTTAAAAACAGAGAAGTGTTCTCTGGAAATGTTTTGTGGCATCTTTAAGCCTGAATATGAGAACTGTGTCTGGATCCAGAGAGCAGTAAAACACCTACCCAGCTTAAAGTCTTATGGAGCCAACAAAACTGTTCCTGGGATATAATTGCTGTGCTGTGGACCATTTCTGAAAGTGACTCTAAGTGGTTTAACTCCACTTAGAGAGTTGGAACTTGATGCACAAGAGCAGGGGAAGAAACCACGATGATTGGAGAATATAACTGCCTGACTAGAAATGGCATCAGATCCCCCATACCTTCCTGCCAGTACTGAACTTGGAGTCATCATTCTCGGGAAAGCAGGTGATGTATTTCAAGTATTCAATAAGAACTGTGCACCCACGTACGCGCTACTGCTGAAAACTTTTGTAATTACAGTAATTTTAATGAAACCACATCAGCTTTGTCCTTGCCTTCCTCTCATTGCTTTTCTTTGTACTCTCTTCTAGTCATATCACACAGTAACTGCAAAAAATGTTTTGTCCAAATACAAACTCCCTGTTCTGAGTGCCACTCTGCTATCAGCAGGAGCAGTATTTCAAATAAGATGCTGGGCATTTGCCTCTATGAATAGCTTCTTCTTTGCACATGCTAGATTGTGAAAAGTAGATATATATCTTTTGAGTGCACATATTTCATTAAGAACCTCTAAAGCACAAAAGGAAGGGGTCACTAAGAGGTGAAAAAAGGATATCTTTAGATTTATCACAAACAGTTCTCCGCTGTGTTTCCTCAGTTATGACCAAGCTGTGGCTATTTTCTATTGAGCGTGGAGCATTCTTATTCCTGGAAAATTTTTAAGGAAAATACTTTGAATAAGATTCTCCAGTGCTGATTTTTCAATGCTATCTGACGGTAGTCTGCCCTTTCTTTTCTTTCCATGAAACAGTGAAGTGACATAAAATGGATAAAAATTTTCCTTTCTGTCGGGTGAGGACAAGGCTGAGTACCACCCCACACCTGTGCTTTCTGTGCTGTTATGCCATGGCTGAAGGGTAGGATGTCTGCCTACATCCCCAGTTCTGGGTAAAAGATCCTGTTTGGTGCTCACAGTGTACCTTGCAAAAGCAGCTGGAGGAGGTTAGATGTAGGCTTGACCCCTAGAGTTGACTTTTGTAACATTTTGGGTTAGGAATACTGTCTTGCTGGTATGGGTTCTTAGTGAATTATTGATACCCTTGAAACAGAGAGGACAAAGAGAACAAATGAGCTATTTGTGAACCAATACAGCAGCGAAAGATTCCTAAAAATGGAGTTCTCACCACCTCACCACAAACCAGACAGATATTTGGTGCTGGATGCAATTCTGGTCCCTAGTGCCATAAAAACTCAGCTCCCTGCTTTTTATAAAGTGGCACTCTAAAAGAAAATTCCTAGGTTAATAGTAAAAAGCTTACCCAAACTCTCAGAAAACATAAATGAAAATTCCGATTCGGCTGCTTTCTGAAAATCACTTTTTTCTGAACCAATCTCTTGATGTTTAGGGGGAAGAGTGAAAATATTTGGCTTATTATTTTTTGGTGTTTGGATAATTTTTCCCCACACTTATCCTGAATAATAAAAAAACTGAAAAGGACCCCTTGAAATATTTCTGTTACTGAGTGATTTTGTTATGTCTTATTCTGTTTAAAAAACTCAATAATGTCGAGTACGAATTAGCTAGGGGTTTTAAGGGGTCTTGTCCTTAAATTTTTTTTTCATTCTTATTTTCTGGACTGAAACAATCTGCTTCCACTTTCTCTGTCCCTGTCCCTGTCCCTCTCTCTTTTCCTTCCTTGATTTTTCTTTTTTTCCCCCTTCATTAATTTTCCCTTTTACTTTCAAACCAGCCAACAAAACAACTAGCCAAACAAATTTTATTTTTTTTAGTTCTGCTCTGAGATAAATTTCACCACACAAGATAGTACCAATCAGAAGCCCAGCAGCCCAGGGTTCTCTAGTGGCTCACAAACCTCCTGCAATATCAGTGCAACTTGATCTCACTGCATCGGTAACTGAGTGTCCAGTTTCACGGGCTTGACAGTGGTGGCGTGAGAAGGAGTGAAAATCGACAGCAAGTTGACAGAATACTACAGGGACTGCTCTTCTGAAGTCCATCACAGAGTCATTTAATCCCTATGCCACTGAACTAAACTCAGTAAAAAACCAACAGGTATGCCCCCAGAGTAGCTGCCATAGGGAACTGATTTAACAGCGGTGGGTGTTTTTAGGTGCTCATTATGAATGAGGTTTTCCTTTTCAGCCCTTGGGATTATCCTGATATACAGATGGAGACGTAAAAGAAGATGGGTGAAAACAAAATCAGATGGAAAGAGGAAAATATTTGTTTCCCTCATATGTTAGCAATGTGCTGAGTGCAGCAGGGTGCTGAGATGGACTCCTCAGATGCTATCACTGTGACTGCAATATCATGTGGCTCCGTGTCCCATCAAGTTCCTCTGCCAAATTCTATAATGTGATCTCTTAGTTGGCTGTGTACAATCTATACAATCTAAAAGGAAAATTCATTTTCTTTTAGCTACTGAGCTTCTGTTCCTTTTGGTGTTCAAAATTCATTGTAATGAGGAGTCATTTTATTGTTGCGGCTCCTTGGTTGTGTTTTGGTTTCTGCTGTCTTAATAAAAACAATGAAACAAATGGTTCTGAGAACAGCAGAGCTAATGAAATAATGTTTTGAGGATATGTATTTGACAGCCTTATATCCCTTCTTTCGTCCCATTACAGCAGCTTTGACCATTTATGCTGAGGTTTATGCCCAACTCCATTGCCCCTTCCCAGTCTGCTCAGCTGCTTTCAAGTCTGCAGATGTCTGCTGTGCAGAGGACATCACACGGTCTCTGTAGCTCAGAGCTGCTTTTGCACTGACATGCTGGCAGAATACTTGCTGACTGGGTAGCAAGAGGTCAATCAAAAAGGTAACTGCTGAGCTGTCACTGATGTTTTATTCCTAGTGGGACAGCAGTCTGGCTCTGCGTCCTCTAGCTAGACATCAATTTAAATGGAACTTGTGAGACTTCTCTTTAAGGCTTTGACCTCATTCTTATATTTTTCTGAATTTGGCCAGGAGTTTTGGAGGTTATGAGGAGTACAAGGACAGACAGACAATGTATCTCAGGTAGATCAATAATACAATATTTATAAGGGCTAATTAAAAATAAAAAGGTAAATTTCCAAACTAAATTGTCTCTCAGAAACAAAATAGCTGTAACATTATTGTGGCTTGTATTACTAATTCATATAAAGACTTTGAATATTTCACTAGGAAAGATTTTTGATAAAGTTTGAGTGAGAGAAAAATGCATCTTTTAAAGGCATGATAACAAAATATGCTAGTTATGAGTCCATCTAGGCTGAGAAAAGAACATTTGAATTGTGGCATTGACACTGAAATGCTTTTTATATTTTGAATTTTTATCTGGCTCAGAATCTTGCACTCTTGTTGTGTGATTTTGGCTATCTGTTAGAGCATTCAAGTTGTATCATAAATAGCAGTATTGAAAACATAGGCCACAGGGGAAAGCAGTATGTAATAAAACCAGCTGTCATTATATGATAATGAATTTCACTAACTACTGAGTTGGATAAGTGTTTTCCATAGGGAAACCAATGGAAAATTCAGCAAAGAAAAACGTGTGTAAATCTTTCACGTTTTAAAGCCAGTGCTAGAAGATATAATTCACTTTTATCAATGGGAAAAATAATATGGCACTAATTTTGAAGCTGAAAGCATCTAGTTTATTAAATTGTGGGTAAGATCAACATGGTAACAGTTTTCACATATGTAGGAGAGAAATAGTTTTAAGGTAGCAGTTTTAGGGTGCATGGTCATGAGAAAGAAGAAATAAATCTCAGAAAAAAAAAATCAAGTGTTTAAACACTCCTAAAAGCTAGAATTTATTAGACAGAGAAGTAACTTGAAAAATATCAGTAAAGATTTCATTATCTGGGAGAAGTGGAAAAGTTTGGCTGCATTATCAAATGCATGTAATGAGAAATATTTTAGCTTTGGAGTGAGAAACTTAGATTGTCTCATTGTTCATTCAAAGTTTTAATTTCTATGATTCTATGACTGAATCTCATGTTGAGGCGCCTTTCCTCTCCTGGAGCTAGCTAGCAGATAAAATGAGCATGTACATAATGGCAAATAAGCAGTCAGGTTAGCTTTTGCATAGCATGGCCACAGAGTATTTTTGCTATTAGGATGACGGTCTGTAAATTTCTTTCAAATTCTCTGTTTAAAGTAGGTTGAACTCCAGCTGGTGACTATTATGTTCTGAAATGGTGTTATTATCTCCAAGGGAATACTGCAAGAACACAACTACTTCGGGAATCTCTCCTTAAGGACAAAGTTCATACACAGGCTCCCTCCCACCTACACACCCACCCACCTTGTATATGTATAGATATCTCCTTTAATAAGGAATTGTAATTATAGATCATGTTTTAGCATAACTGAAAGCAAATAATTTCTCTTTGGAAAGATATGGGGTCAGTTGCAGGATGTAGGAACAAAATCAGCAAGAATAAAGCTGCAGATTTCTAAATGTGCAATATATTAAATAAATCCACATGACTAAACTTCCACATGACTAAAATCACTTGATTCAGAGATGTTTTCAAGACACACGAAGAAGAGTGTCAGCTCATAACAGGAAGAACAAGATTTTTGAATCAGATGTAGTTTAACTCAGTAAGTGAGTAAGCTTGTAGGGTCTTACTGAGCTTATAAAAGCAAAATAACATATTTGCACTGTCAGAGAATTCACTGGAAAATATACTCATGTAAACGGGTAGGATGCAAATGTGTCTTTCCTCTGGGATTACGACCTGAAGGTTGCTTGGCATGATGTCATATAAGTAGTTGCAGAAAATCTTCTGGTTTCATTTCTGTCATTTGGATTTGTCACTGTCTTAGAGGGCACAAAGGTGCTTTTTTGAAATTTTATGAAATCCACCAAGAAGAGCTTTTTAATTGTTTTTTTGCCTCTGGCATTTAAGGTGTTAAGGAAAACGAGTAGGTTTGATCAAGGACAGGCCACTTTCTGTGTTGTGCATACGGTCTCTTGGTCCTGAAAGACCCAGCTGGGCTGCTGTGAAGGGAGGGTAAAACCTTTTCCCTTCAAGTGTCTCAGGCTGCTGCACTGAGAGTTTTGGGAGATACAGACACACCCAGAACTTCCTACATAGTGCCTAGTTCAAGTGGAAAGACCTTTCATGGAGACAAAGCTCCAGCTGCTTTCTGACAGAGCCCTGCCAATCAGTCTCAGCACAGAATGTTAGCATAAACAGTGCTCAACAGTGTTCATCTAATGCACAGCTCGTCCAGAAGAGACTTGGTATAATTTACAGCAACCTCAAGGTACCATTAACCTCTGATGAAACACAGGATTCTGCCAAACTGGAAAAACTGGAGGTTCCCAGGTCTCTGCATTCAATTTCGAGAGCTGTTTTTTATTGAATGTTTTATTTTTCCAGCTCAAATAAGGATAAATCAACATTTTCAAATAATACATATATGTACCAGTTTTATTAGAATTTGTCTCTCTCACATTTCTACAGTGGCCCATGAAAATCAAATCAAGATAATAGCAGAAATAATTGACCAAAAAATAGCAGTTTCTTTAATCAAGAGAACATGATGATTAAATCAAAAGCTTCAGATCTGCAGATATCATCAATGGTCTTTTGACTATTAATAACAATATGTCATCAGTGAATTTTAAAAATGCATTTTTGGAGGATGAAATGTCTACATCTAGATGGAGAAAGGTCAGAACACTATTATTTGTAATTAAATCCATTAGCGGTACTGTTGACAGTTTTTAAAGTGATTTAGATTAAAATATACCATTGAATTACAGCAATACTTAAAATGAAAAAAGATCCTACAATTGAAATGATCCTGCAATGAAAAATCCTACAATTTCTTAACATCAAGTATGCTTTCCCTGGAGTCTTTAATCCTTAATAGAATCCAAACAGTATTTTGTAATAATTAATTATAATACTACTACTACAACAGCAACAACAACAATAGAAACCAGAACAATGAAATGTCACTAAAGAAAGACTTGTTTTTCCTTCAGAAACCTTGGCAGAAATATTCAACAGCACTGAAGCCTTGGAGACACCATTGCTTCCTGTAGTTGTGCTGTAGCCACAGGGAGGGTGAGCCTTCAATTCCTCTTCAGCACGAGAACACATTCAGGCCTGTAGGGATTTACCAGCCCAGGGAAGCATTAGGAAGCATCTGCCTGGTGTTACCACAGCCTGTGACAGCGTGGAGCTCTCCAAAACCAAGGTACACCCGTGCACCAAACACCATTGCTTGCATAGTGCAGATATAGTTGCATATTTGTCCACTGATAGTGAAAGACTATCTGTACATCCATAAAGATGCACGAGAATGTATGATTCTTCTGTTTCCCAAGCCTGCAGGGAAGGGAGATGACAATTTCCTATGGCAATATTTAGTGGCATCAGCTCAGAAATCCTTCCTTTTCTTTCTCCTCTTCTTTCAGCCACTGAGTTACAGTTTCCAAGGGAAAAGTTTTTTATAGACAGTGATGTCTTACTGTTTTTTCTGTCCTGTGTATTGGCCAACAAATATCCTATGAAAAATAGATTTTCTAACTAATCATAGTATCAAAATAACCACAATGAAACCTGACGAAGTGCTTATGCACCTCAGTTCTTTATTCAGTGTTTTACTACTGAATGCAGCTAATAATTTGGCATTCTTCAGATTGTCTCATTAGGATAAATACTTTGTATTAATTTATTAACTCAGTGGACATTTCATGACAACTCTGTAGAAAACTGGGCATAAAGCTGTTTGGTATCATACAGGTATAAACTTGTCTTTGATGGACAGTACACATTCATCAACAGGACAGTGGCACCAGAGACACTTCTATTGCCTGCCTTTGGAAGGTCTGCAGGGTCAGTATGAGCATCTGAACAACAGTCCTCCATGTGCTAGCTGTGCAGCCACTGAGACTGGAAAACAAAGATGCTCCAGATACTGTAGCCTGGACCTGGTCCCCTTCTTGGACAGAAATAGTTTGGTTACCACCCATGTAAATTGCATGCAGTAGGATGGAGCTCGAGTGAAAGGAATCATGGCTGGCTGCAGAAGGTCCTGGAAACTTAACTGAGTATAATCTATCACCCAGGTCTTTGGAGCTCTTACAAATAGGCAGAGGTGAGCAATTTTATGCCGTACACAAAGCCCAAATAAGGTGTGTATAATGTACTGAATTAATAAATGTGAGATTTTTGTACTCGCAACTGCAGTGTTTTAGGCTTTTTGAAATTATTTTTCAATTATTTTAGCCCTTTTCTATTAGAATTTGTCATTTTCATTTCAGAAGTGCTCATGTACTATCAAACTTTTTTCCTGTTCTGAACTCCTTAGGTGTATCTATTTCTCTACCTTTTATAGAACCATTTCCTCTAATATCAACAGCTTTTATATACTATACTACTTGCTGACTACAGCTCATTTGTTGAAATTTCCAGTATATCTTCTAGAATATACTGATAATTTTAATCTTTTTTTTTTTTAATGTGAAGGGATGCTAGCTTATCACAAATTGTCATAAATTCAAAAGTACAATGTGCTGTAGTGGGAAAGTTGAAAGTATCCAATATGTACTCTTCTTTCATTTTTCTGATCATCTCTATTTAGTTCTGTTAGCACTTTCTCAGAACTGAAAGTAGTCCATTTAGAAATGATTGGATCATCTGTTTTGTCCTCAACAAAATGACATTCATTCACCCATTAATAGTCCCTTGTTTCCTATCCAGACTTCACCAAGAAAGAACTTTTTCTACTTAGAAAACTCCTCTAAAACTCCCAGAATAACATGAAAGAAACAAAGGCAATTACGTATTTCTCAGTGTAAAAAGTTACAGATTCTTGATATCAGAATTTTTAAAAAAGGGAGGAAAGGAACAATTAAAAAATTGTAAGATGATTAAATTACTACAGACACTTCCTTGAGAAAAAGGTATGCTTTTTCAGGTTATAGCTCTACCCAAGAGTGTCTAATATAGACCAATTATTTTGATGTATTTTATTTTGAGGCATATTTTTGCTCTCTTCATTCATTTGCAAGATCTTTATTTTTTCAGAACAGGAAAATCAATTTTTCAGACAAAGAAGACTTTTTCCAAGCTCTGGAGGGAAATAGAAAAAATATTTTTTCAAATTGAAAAAAATTAAAAATCATCCTCTGTAAAACTTGGAAGGGCCTAGTTTGTCTTGGTGTTCTCTAGGTGAAAGAATAGCTACAGTGGAAGTTTGCTGAAGTGTGGTTTAGAGATGGATCATTTTCCCTCCAGTTCTCTCTGATGCTTCTGAGTGAGGAAACCAACTCCCTGTCCAAAGCTGGTTTTCCTATTCTGTACAGTGTCATGGTCTAAGTGATGATTTCTGTTTTTGGAAATATGAAATACAAACGTTCCTCATGTTATATATTTTTATTAATGCATATAGTTCCTGAAGTCAGGAATGGACGCTTTCTTGTTTGTATACTTTTGTGGTGGTATTTGTGTATGAGGCAAATGGGCTAAGATGTAAAAAATTATCCTGTTGCCTTTAAAATGTCAGCATGATCAGCTAGTCTTTTCCAAAATTATGAATCATTAAATACAATTAAAACTTCTTACAATAATGAAGTACAACTCTTTGTGATATATCTATCTATATAAATAAAATATTTGGATTTACTCTTAATTTTCTCTTATTTTTCATAGAATGCACTTTAAAATTGTTTGAAGACTTTTTCTTATCAAATAAAGTTTGGAAATTGTTGTTCCAAAGCAAGATTTAAAAGAAGAAAAAGAAATTTTGCATAATGTGGGGACTTCAGGTGTAATGGAATTTAGGAGCAATGGCAGGTTATCTGACACTCACAGGAAAACTGTACGCAGGAAAATTGTACATCCAGCTGTACATACCAGCTGGATGGCTATTTTGTTCTGTTTTCCCACATTTTGAACACCTAACATTTTCTGCCAGAGATTTTTCAAGTCTAGTCCTTCCTAGCCTTTTTGGAGTCTGAAACTAGCTTCAGAATTCTGTCATAGTTGTATCCCCTGTGTAAAACTATATTTCTATTGGATTAGACTCCTTTGAAAAGCTTTTGTACTTCTTATTATTTTCCAGTGGGAAATATTGGAAGGTTCAGTTTGTTTGTTATTCAGCAGTATTTTTACTCTTCACCACCTGGTTTTTAGTTTTCTATCCCAGCATTTTCAGAATCTACCCATGGTTCCCTCGCAGTTTGGCTTTCATTGGTTTTTGACATAATTCTGCTTACTCTGTGAGCATCTTGGCATGTAGGTTCACTACTACTGAGGATAGGAAATATTTCTCAAAAAGAAGGATGGCAAAAAATGAGTCTACATGTACCTGGCCAGTTAAAAACTGGTCCTACCACAGCTGTGTAAGGATTATACTTCCTACTTTTACACTGAAAGTGCATAAATTTCTCAGAACTTTAATAAAACTGCTTTGTGCCTTAGTTGTCTGGAGTTTTTTGCAGTCCTACTAGAAGGCTGCCTAAACTTGTGGTGTTCCCAGTAGCTGCTGGATGTCACCCTGCTCATTGCCTGCATATGACTGCCTGCCTGTTCTTTGCATCTTGCTACAAGAGCAAGACTGGTGTTACTCATCTAAGAGAAAGTCTCTTTAGCATAGGCACAATCAAGGAGCCTGGCTGTGACTACTTGACACCGCAGATACCCCATGTATTGGTTTTGCATGGCCTGGCTGTTTGCTGGCAGGGGGGGGTCACAGTGGTGGCTTCTGTGAGAAGCTGCCAGAAGCTTCCACCGTGTCTGGCAGAGCCAATCCCTGGTGGTTCTGAAGATGGACACGCTGCTGGCCAAGGCTGGCCAGTCAGAGATGGTGGCAATGCCTGTGACAGCACATGTAAGATGAAATCAAAGCAAAGATTGCACAGGGAAGAGCAGGAGTGAGAATATGTGAACAGAACAACATGAAGACACCAAAGTCAGTGGAGAAGGAGGGCAGGAGGTGCTCCAGGTGCCAGAGCTGAGATTCCTCTGCAGGCTGTGGTGAAGACCACGATGAAACAGGCATGCCCCTGTAGCCCATGGAGTCCACGGTGATGTAGAGATCAACCTGAAACCTGAGGAAGAGGAGCTCCATGCCTCAGTGGGCATGGGAGGTGGATGCTTGGGAGGAGGCTGTTACCCCATGGGACACCGATGGAGAGAAGGGCCCTGCTTCCAAGCTGGAGCAGCCAGTCCATGGAAGACTGCACCCCATGGAAGAGTGACCCATGCTGCAGCAGTTTTGGGAGGATTATTGCCCGTGGGATAGACTCACACTGCAGCAGTTCACAGGGAGCTGTTGCTCATGAGATGGACTCAGGTTGGAGAAATTAATGGAAAACTGTCTCCTGTGGGAGGGACCCTACAGTGCTGCAGGGGAATGACTCCTCTCCCTGAGCAGCAGCAGTAGCTTCAAGTGATGAACTGGCCATAAACCCAATCCCTGCCTCCGTGCACTCATGGGGCAAGAGGTAGAGCTGTGAAGGAGGGAGAGGTCGGGGAAGCTGTTTTTTTAAGGGCTTATTTTGTTTCTAATTATCCTGATATAATTTCTTTAGTGATTAGTTTGTATCTCTCAGTCAAGTCTGTTTTGCCCTTGATGGTATTTACCGAGTGATCTCTCATGGTCCTTACCTCAACTCATGAGCCCTTTGCTAAATTTTGTCTCCTCTGTCCAGCTGCAGAGAGGAGTGAGAGAGTGGCTTTTGTGAGCGCCTGGCATCCAGCCAGCACCAACCCATAACACCCCAATAGGAATATTCTCCTGGTGGTACTTTGTGCAGCGTAATCTATGTCAGTCATGCCTCAGACATATGACTGCCCCCAAATCAGAAAGAGTGAAATATTCAAAGGTGGTTTAAACTTTGTATTTCACATAAATATTAATCTGCCTGTGGCCTTAGAGTGCTCTGGCTACAGTTTGGCCGGGTGGCAGGGTGTGTATTCAAGGGAAGCAGAGCAAATCTGTGGAGAACTAGAAACACTTTTGAAAGTCTTTTTCACTGTAGATGATATTGTTATACAGGAATGAGTAATTTTTAGCTAAGTGTATTAGGTCTCCCAAGTGATTTGCATGTATAATCAAATGAAAAGACCTCTGAAATATTGAAACTCTAGATGAGAAAAGTGAAATTCTATTAAGAAAGAAAGAACCTCTGCATTTATAGCACATTCAGAGAATATATCAGAGTATAAATTTAATGCAATACAGCAATGCTCATCTTACTTTAGAGGTAATTATATAGAAAAAGGGGCATTTAAAATGTATAAGTAGAGGCTTTTTTTTGCACTCGAACAGCATATAATTAACAAAGTTCTTTAAACCTATTCATAAAAGAAAGTAATAAAGCACTTGTAAATAATGGCAGTCTCATATTCTTTACAGTTAAATATCAATAATCAGAATGTCTTTTTTATACTTCGTTGTAAAACTACATTTTTGACATATTAAGTAGAAGCAGGTATTACTAGTGACATTTCAATTTTCTAGAGATTTAGACATATTCATATAAAAAGGTTGCAAAATGAAGAACTATAGCTACAGAAAGCTGGAATGCTTGCAAATTAAATCAATACTCTGCCTGCAAAACACAAAGCGATAACAGAAAAGTGAAGTTGCAGAACATTTCACGGCAGAATTAAAAGGTGTAGGTGTTGAGACCTTAAAATACTAAACCGTAGGTGCAGAAAAAGAGAACAAGAGAACTACAAAGGAAAGTACCAAATCTTGTAGTATTGTACAGATCAATTAATAATGATTTGTTTTGCAGCAATTTCTGAATCCTCAGAAGATACACCTTTGAAAAACAAATCCTGATTTCCCCAATGCTCATGTGTTACACAATGTTTTAGAAGTTTTATTCTCGGAAATAAGGGGGAAGGGGAAAATACAGAGAGTTTAAAAAGCATATGAAGAAAAAATAATAAAGCATAACAGGTTAGATAATGAGTGATTGTGGGTTGATTTTATTTCTTTTTTGTTCTTCCTCACCTCAGTCTTTAAGAGCCTTTATTGCAGAGCATCTCTGTTCTGGCACATGCCATCTTGAATAGCGAGAATGCAGGGTGCTCTCAGTAGATCATTCTGTGTTTCTAGGGGTGCACATCTGGCTACAATAAAAGCCCTACCACAGCAATAGAGACTGGACTAAGTTGAATATTGCAGGCCTGGAATAAACTCAGATGAAATTAGTTAGGGTTAAATTTTTTCCCCTCTGATCTGACTGCATTTAAGTTTCAGTGTTTAGGAACAGCTCAGGTTTTTTCCATGTTTACTGCTGTCCATGGCAAGACAAGGTACTTTGCCAGTTTGTAGCAAGAAGTGAGAAAAAAAAATCAATACTTTGCTGAAATTAAGCTCCAGTTGCCATTGCTACATTTCAGAGACTGCACCTTTAGAATCACAGTTTATGTTGCACCTAACCTTGGATATTCAGGCTGGTTAGTTTTCTACAAAGTAAGCTGGATATCTAAATTCTTATTACAATGTTGTGGTTTAACTCCAGGTGTCAACCAAGAGCTAGGGAGCTCTTGCTCACCCCACCACCAGTGGGATGGAGGAGGGAATAGGAAAAGTGAGAAAACTTGTGGGTTGAGATAAAGATGGTTTTATAGGTAAAGTAAAAGCTGTGCATGCAAGCAAAACAACACAAGGAATTAAGTCGCTGCTTCTCAAACGCAGACTTCTGTGTAAGTACCCCTTGGCTGTAGCAAAAACTTCCCTATATTATCAACCCTGTGTTCAGCATAAATCCAAAAAACCCCACAGCACTGTACCAGCCAGTGAGATGAAAATGAACTGTGTTCCATTCAAAACTGGAACATAGAACAATTAAAAATATTTTAAAAAATAATCTTGATTTTTATATTAAAAATATAAATGTTTTGCCTGCATGAACCTGATGTTCAATGTCAAAGAATAAATTGCCATATTTCTAAAGGCATTGTTTTCCCATTAAAATGACTAAAATGTCTTCCTCATATTTTTAGCTAAAAGATAATTATATCTGAACAGTCTTCAATATTGTATTTAAGACACTGTATATATAGAAACAAGATATTGCAGATAGATACATTTATATCTACATATAAATCTATCTGTACATATATACATACACATATATGCATGAATACTTTTCAGGGTACATTAAACAAATGAATTAAAATAAGTAAACAAAAATTTTTGCTATTCAGATTTATTTTATGACAAAAGAAGCGCTGGTTCTTATACGAGTGTTAACAAGCACTTTTGAAAGGCAAAAGATGAATTCCCTTCACTCTTCAAAATTTTCAGAGCTGGACCAGAGGTAGGTTAGATCAGAATGCATCTTCCACATACTCCTCTCTGTCTTTCTTGACCATGGAGGAAGACTAGGGTAAGTGTAGCAGCTATGTACAAATTGTAGGTGGACACTGTGAGAGGTCCCAGTGTCTTGGTCTTTCACTTATACACTCTAGTGGCCTGGCTGGATGTCACTGTTTCCCTGCTGCATGCTCACTTTTCCTTGCCAGGCAAATCTAGGAATGAGGTAAATGTTGGTGAAACTTGGGGGGCTTCCTGCAACACACAATGTTGGTGCAACCATGCCTGACAGTCTAGACACTTCCCAAATTCCTCTGAGGACCCCCACATAGAGACTTAAAATTAGATGGAATCAATCCAGTCTTCAGCCTTTTAATACAGAAATTAAGTAATATTTGCTCTTATGTTGAGTTTATATGCAGTTCTTTTTCTTCTTTCCTGTATGTACCTCAAGATGATTTTCCTTATGCAAGATATCCATCCTAAGATGAGGGATATAACTCTCTGCCTGTATGTGGTTCAGACTCACAATATTGCTCCTTCAGATCACCCTCATTTTCAGATCACACCTTCAGTGTGCCATTGTCTATGCTGAGAAGGGTGGAAAATGAGCAGTAAGTCAGTAACTGTGGACTGGCAAGAAATTTAAAGAAACATTTTACTGAGGTTTTGGAACTTAAACTTCTGGATCAATGTGGAATCAGCACTAGAAAATCCTTCCCTGTGGCAAAATCTGTTGGTACATCTGATTCCTCTTTTTTCTTCATTTCCATGCTGGAATGAAGAAAACTGAAACAAATGAACAAATTTCATTTTGATGCCAAAGTAGCATCCCTGCAATGTGGGGAGGATCTGAAAAAGCAGAAGTCTGGGCTATAGTGAAGAGATTCAGACTTCTCTAACACTCAGCTTGATCAGACTTTTGAGCTGAAATTCCTCTGTGCTTGCTAATGACGAAAAACTAAGTGAATACAAGCCAGGTGACTGAAGTGTTAGTGCTATTGACTACAAAAAAAAACATACAAATGAAAGTCTTTGAACTTAAAAGTAAAAGAATACCTGTGTGGTGGAGTTGTTCCTATTTTTTGTCTCATCTTTTTTTTTTTTTTTTTTTTTTTTTTTTTTTTAGTACAGCTATCAAACATGTTTGGAATAGCTGTAGTAATCAGTGATTACACAACAAAGGTGCATTCCTATTTCAAAGACATCACTACTTCTTTATCAATTCAAGCATGATGGTTAGATATGGGATTATTGAACTGGTAACCCACTGATTAGTCCTCTTTTTTTCCATTCAAAGGAGTAATTTATTTATGGGATGGGAATCTTTGTCTGTATTTTGAAATCAAACCTTAAAAATGTGACGCAAACTGCTCATGTTGATATTCATGATTTAGGAATTGAAAGTTGTTTGTTCTTTCAGTCTCCTGAAAGTTGAATTTAATATTTTATTAGATCTGCCATAGTCATTCCCTTTTTTGAAGAGTGAACAAACATTAAAGAAAAATGATGTAGACAATCTTAGGTCCAAAAGCTGAAGGATGTATGTGGACAAGTAAAATATGGGGAAAAAAAGGAGACATTTAAATAATAGAAAATTCATCAGCCATTTCTCTACTATAAAAGAAACAGAACTTTACTTACATTAAGGCTAATTCCCTAGTGTGACTCTGGAAATCTTGTTCTTTTCACTGTACTTGGATGTAAAGCTATTCAGGAAAGTAACTTTCCACTTCACTGTTGTGCAGTATGACAATGTTTCTACAAAAATCACCATTTCAGTAACTTGTTCCAGGAGAAATGCAATGAGTAAAAATCTTGAGTTACTCATTTTTACCCCTTCGACCACTATGACAAATATGTCTTGAACCTTGCTTTAAAGTTCTCTCATCTTTGCAGGGCACCAAATTCACGCTATTTTGAGCTGTGAGTGGGTGGGAGACAGTCAAATGAGGATTGGATTATCAATTTAATGGATTATTGAAATTGTAAGAAAGACCTACCTAATCACAGCACAGCTCTGGCCTTGACTGAGGTGAAAAGGCAAATTGGTTTTATCAAAGTATGATCAGTGGCAGCATAGAAGTAACTGGGCAAATTATAAGAAGTGATGTGCTTAAGTATAGGAAAGGGACACCAGCAGGATTAAAGAAATGGAGTAAATTATGAACACTAATGGATAAAATAATGCAGAGTGTGTATCAATAAGAAAGCTGGGGAATGACTTTTAGTGTGAGTAACTTCAGAGTGAAGTGAAATATGAGAAAGGAATGGCAAAATCAGAGATTAGAAGCTGAAGTCAAATTCAAATCAGAAAGGAGAAGATATATTTAATGGGAAGAATGATTCAATCAAATTGTTGCAGAGACCTGTCTAATTAAAAAAGTAATTACCTTAATGCAAATTTATCATTATTGGTCTCTGAGGTATGAAAGAACACATCAAGGTACCCATTGGTCTTTGAAGGTAAACTCTACCAATATACTACAAAATCAAATAAACATCTCTGCTGTTCAAGTCCCTTATCTCAGAGTTCACAGGAGGCTGATAAAATACCAAATTTATTCTTATTCTGGTTATTTTTCTGAATGTTTTAGGACTGAAAAACTTCTACCCATAAATATGATAGTTCATATTCAGGCCTCATAACTGGTACTCTGCCAATCAAAGAAACACAAGATGTTACTTCTTGCTGCTGTTTCAGAGTCAGTAAACTCAGGAAAACATCTGTAGGTCTCCTTGCCTTTATGTGAGGAACAAGGGAAAGATATATACATATATATATGAAGTACAATAGATTCATACAGGTGACAATTTAATACTAATAGTAAAAATATATATATAGTCAAACTAACTGGAGCTATTATGGAAATCAGTCAAACTGCAAGCGTGATAGAAAATATGCCTCTATAGAAGACACACAAGGTTTTTTAGAATAACAGTGGGTAAGGTGATCATTGCAAAAATGACACCTGCTTACTGTTAGAAAAACAACAGGCTTATTTTTAGAAGATATGAAATGAAGGATTAAGTCTAGTACAAGATTTTATATCTTATAGAAGAAGGATGAAGCAGGCAGTGTTTTTTGGGGGAAGGGATGCTGTTGTAGAGGCACGCCAAGAAAGAAGGAAACTGTCTTTCCTTAACAGTTGTAGGCAGAATTTGTACCAGAGCCATGATACTAAGGCTGAATCACTAGAGGATGTGTTTAAAACAGCTTGGTCTATTCAAGTTTAGAAGAGCTGATGAACTGCAGTTTCAGTAAGGAGGGAAAAAAAAAAAAAAGATAAAAAAAAAAGAAGAGAAGCAAAACTGTAGCAAGGCTGGGGCAAGAGGGCCATATGCTGACTTTCTGAGTGGCCGTGATAGTAAAGGTAAAAAGCTTTTGCCACTTAGTTTTTGCTACTCTTTAATTCCATGTGCATGTGGAAAGAAGGCAGAGTGGTATTAAACTGACATCCTGCCCCAACTGCCAGAATGTCTTGTTATGGCTTCAAAGACTGGATTCACACAGCAGAAGGCACTGTCTGCTTTACTCACTTGCACACTAGTGAGGGCTCTTATACAGCCTGTGGGAAACCTGGGCTCAAATTCCACTTCTGCTGTTGGAAGAAATGTAAGTCTTTTCCATTTCTATGGTAAGAAGAAACTCAATTGCCAGACTGCAGGGTATTTTGAAATGGAGAACTTCTCAGCCTCTTCTGTTAGTTCTTTTTCACTTCACATGTCATACTTAAATGTTCTTCCAGTTAGAACAAAAATAGCTATCTAGTTCCTTGAGCACCTGCCTGGAAGATGGAGAACCTGAGGTTTTTGGTGCTGTTTGCCTTAATGATAGACACAAACAGGGTCTGTGTTTACTTGCTCTCACTCCTGCATGTGTGAGCCTTGGTGCTCCTCTCACCAGGGCTGTTCGAGGCTGCACCACCAATGCTCCCAAACAAGGAACTTGATGACACACAAGGGTGAAGCCACTTGATGGCATTCAAGCTGCATCTCTGGCCAAAGAAAATTGCTGGTAAACTTTGCTTTGCATGTGTGGAACACACTTTGGGCTCTGGTTTGCAAGTGCCAGGTATATTTAACAGCTTCCCAGCTCTTGCATGTTCTTGCCTGTTCACTTTTTCTCCAGTCTGACTCCTAATCTCTGTACTTGACCAGCATTTATTTTTTGGTTCACTTCCATCTTCTTTTTTGATCCCGTTGGTATTATTACGTCTTGCTCCAAATGACCTGACTTTGTTTCTGTGATTGCTATTTGTAGTACAAGTGTGCAGAAAACCAGCAGACTCTAACATTATCATTGCTATTTTTGATATACAGAACTCCATACTGATGGAAAATCCAGGGGCAATTGCAAAAACAATATCCCTAATCTACTGAGGTTTGTTTCACATGTTTTTCTTTAAAGTAGTTACTAATTCCTAGGATATAAAAAAGTTTATTATGAAAAATTTGAACTGACTATACCATTCTAATAAACTATTCCTGCTTCATCTTTCATTTTATGCAGAAATCAAATTGCAGATCTTTGTCAGAAATGAGTTATCTCAGCAGGGTGCAGAACAATAATTATTCATGCCAGGACTGCGGTGATAGACATTACTCATAACGACTCAAATTAATCATACGGCATATGATTGATGATGAGTGCATCAAATTGTGTGGTGTGGACACATGAGGACTGTGGATATTGCTAAACATGTCTTTGATCCAAAATCAGAGGTGACTTTTTGAGAGAGGTCAAATCATCTGACTGCTTTGTGTAGTCATTAATATGGATCCACATATCAACTAAAGGCAATCAAAGTCACTTCATTTTTCACTGACAACTTTAAAACCTCTGAAAAAAGAGTCTAGGAACATTATTGCTTTGCCATAGAATATTGCCAGTGAAACATGCCTGCATGCCAACATAACATTGTCTGCTCTGTAAATGGGTCTTAAGATTTTACACATGATTTCTCAAGTCAAAGGGAAATTTAACAAAAAAAGAAAAAAGTAAAATTAACTGCCCGCTTTAGGGTTATCTTGATTAGGTAGAAGAAGGATTTAAATTTCCCCCTTTTGAGACTTTTTTTCCTTAGCCTTGTGTTGTTAGCTGAAAATGAAGGGTCAGATTGATGCCTAGGTTTATCTCTCCTCACTGAAGCACTTTGTACATCATCTCCACAGATTTTGAGTTTGCCACGGGATGGAGAATAAAGGCTTTTCACTTAGAATTCCTTTCTTTTTCATGTCCTCTGCACGCATGAGGAGGGTGTGAAAGTAATCTTGGCTCTCGCTCCTCAACATGGCAGTGAGCTGAGCTGAGCTGGCAGGGGTGGTAAATAATCTATACTATAGAGCATTTGCAGGTTACTTTCTTTCTGGAGCAAGTAGGCAGTGGAGGCTGAGAAAGGGGCTGGAACTCTCTGAGTCACAATTTCTTACCCAGCTTGCTCTGGAGGTGCTATAACTACTTGCTGTCCCAGACATGGGCAATTGAATACAGGCTCAATTTGGCCCTCAATAAAGAAGAAATCATGAGTCTGAGAAAAATTGTTCCATTTCATGAACCAATTTTCTTATGAGAAGACACAGCATATCCACAGAATTTCTGCAAACAGCATAGAAGACAGATGTATATTATCTGTGATAAGAGGAAATGGTTGAATTGCTTATTGCAAAAAAATTAGCTTCCTTGATGACTCATTATTTCAAAAATTGCCTGTCAACTTAATAAGTGGACTTTATTATTATTATCATCGTTTATTATTTCTATTACAGTAGCACTCAGGGGCTGCAGTCAAAAACTGGGGTTTCGTTGTGCTAAGCACCATGTACAAATAAAATCTCTGATGGTCCCTGCCCTAGGAAGCTTACTATTTTGAATCCCCAAACTGCAAAATTTTGAGCATATTTTTTATTTCAAGTTTCTGGGTATGTATTTTAGCAAATAAACTGTTGACAATTTTTTTCCATGAAGGATTCTTTTCTTTTAAAGCAGAGGAGATATCTGGAAAATGTAAAACCAATAAAAAGAATCTGAATTCCTCTTTGTCCTTAGCAGACAGTTTCATATTAAAGTGCATTATGAGCTCTGAATCAGAAATCTGCAAAACTAGTACAAGTTCTGACATTGAATTCATAAGTTCCAAATCTTCAAGAGATACAGAAATAAATAGGTTCTAAAATAATTAATTTAGATTGTCAAAACACACATGGTCACTATGTACATATATATATATATATATATATATATATATATACACACACACACACACACGCACGCACACATGTGCACGCACACACACACACATACATATACATGATACATTCAGTAAGTAAGAAGTTCATAGAATCCCAGAATGGCTTCGTTTGAAAGGGACCTTAAAAATCAGCTAATTTTGACCCCTGTGACAGGGGCAGGGACACCTTCCTCCAGACCAGCTTGCTCAGAGCCCCATCCAACCTGGCCTTGAACACTTCCAGAATCAGCCACACCTTCCCTGGGCAGCCTGTTTCAGTGCCTCACCACCAAGAACTTCCTCCTGCTATCTAATCTAAACCTACTCTCTTTCAGTTGAAGCCATTCCCCCTTGTCCTGTCACTCCACACCCATGTAAAAAGACTCTTTCTATTTGTCTTGGAGCCTCTCTTCAGGTGCTGGGAGGCTGCAAATAGCTCACCCCAACGCCTTCTCTTCTTCTTCTCTTCTATTGGGCTCAAACAATCCCAATTCTCTCTGCTTTCCCTTGTAGGAGAAGTTCTCCATCCCTCTGATCATCTTCAAAGCTCTCCTTCCAGCAGCTCCATGTCCTTCCTGTGCTGGCACCCCAGAGCTGATGCAGCTCTGCAGTGGGGTCTGAGCAGAGCAGAGCAGAGGGGCAGAATCCCCTCCCTGGCCCTGCTGCCCACGCTGCTTTGCCTGCAGCCCAGGACACGTTTGGCTCTCTGGGCTGGGAGTGCCCATGGCTGGCTCATGTCCAGCCTCTCAGCCAGCAGCACCCCCAGGTCCTTCTGGGCAGGGCTGCTCTGAGTCTGTGCATCCCCAGCCTGTGC
The DNA here is from genome assembly GCF_963513975.1 of Fringilla coelebs. NCBI lineage: Eukaryota > Metazoa > Chordata > Aves > Passeriformes > Fringillidae > Fringilla > Fringilla coelebs. Next base: position 28,093,865 of record NC_140034.1, read on the forward strand.
TGATAGCAGGGCTTGCCCCAACCCAAGTGTAGCATCAGCACTGGGTCTTGTTAAAACTCAGGAGAATTCGATGGACGTACTCCTGAAGCTTGTCCAGGTCCCTCTGGATGGCATCCCATCCCTCAGGCTTGTCAACCACACCACTCAGCTTGGTGTCATCTGCAAACTTCCTGAGGATGCACTCAATCCCTCTATGTAATTTTTAAAGATATTAAATTACTCAGGTCCCAAGACAGATCCCTAAGCACACCACTTGCCACTGATGTTCATTGGTACTCTGAATCATTGGCCACTATCCTCTGGATGGGATCATTCAACCAATTCCTTATCTAACAGTTCATCCACCTCTCTTGCTTAACAAACATTTTTTTTTAGCACAATCAAGTTAAAAATATAGCATTAAATGAAGGCATTCTAGCACCAGTAGAGAAATTATTTACCAATCATTAGATATTAGAAAAAAACCCCTTGATTTTTAATAGATGCTGAATAATAAGTAGATCATTAGGTATTGTGTCATGATGGCTTTACAGCTTTACCTGTATTTTTAGTAGTAACTGTATCTCCATAACTCCCACCTTAATATCTTGTCCATTATTTTTTTCCTACTTAATTTGGCAATCGTAAATGACGATAATTTCAGAGTCACTGTAGCTTCTTAAAGTAATTCATATCGCATTCACCTAGCAGTATGAGCTGCCCACTCCTTGTATTTCAATGAAGCTTTTCAAAGAGAACATTTTGTTAGGACTTTATTCGTCACTTAATTTAGCGTGCTTAAAAATCATCTCAATAGTCTATAGAAATAATGGTGCACCAGTGTTAAAACAGTCTATTGGCAGAAGTGGAACCTCAGTTATTTGCCACAGGCCTGAATTTAACATTTTCCTTTTATATTACTCTAATTCAATGTTGGGTAGTCTATTTCTTAAAAATGTAAAATTCAAAATAACAGAGGCAGAAGTTACTCAGTAGTTTCTCTTGGAATGTGAAATTTTGATGTTTTTAAATCAAAATTTAAGAGCTGCTTTTACATCTACTTTATATTCCTGTATAGTAGGCTATCAAAGCTTGTTTTGTGGCATTTCCTAGGTGCAAATGAGGAAAAACTCCTAAGACTGGTGATTTATAATTTTCTAGACTTTAATTGAACTTTTAATTAACATTCCAACTCTAGAGTATAATTTTGTCTTGATCCTTAAAGGCTATTGCTCCTTCCAGTCAGTTACACATACTTTTTTGTCAATTAGCTTTTCTTAGTGAAGTGTCATCTACCTATAAAATTAACTGCCCTGTCCCATAAAATTCATTGCAAGACAACGCACTGTGCATCACCGACATGACCAAGGCAGTGCCACGGACCTGAGGCAAAGGTGAGAATGGAACCTTACAACTTTATAAGGATTTCATAGCAGCATCTTAAATGCCTGCACATTTTCTTCAGTGTAACTTTTTAATAGGAAGGGGAAGGAAAATGCTCATTAATCAGTTCAGAAACCAAGAATTAGTTCTGGTCCGTAGTGTTGCTCCTGTGTAGTGTTGCTCCAGTGTGCAGTAGCTGCATATTTTGCTGCTATATGAAAACATTGAGTTATGGTGAATGTGTTTATTCCTTGGTGTCTGAAGGGCAACCATTTAATTCTGGTATACATATTAGAAAATTGTTTTCCAGTTTTTTTTCCAGTAAAAATATCCCTACTTCCAAGTATTTCTGACTGTCTTTTTATCTGTACTTCTCAATTAGCTTTGAAGGATGTCATTGTGTGCCCTCAGCCTGGGAAGTGAAGTAATCAGGTAATATTCAGAATCACTGAGCTGTGTAATCTGATTATGAATGTTTACCTTGTGATTCTGCCATAGAGGAGAATCAAAGCCACGGGAAGGACACACAGAGAAAAATATAAAAATGAGCTCTCAGAAGTTTATTCTTCTGAAATGCATATTCTTAACTCAAGCCAAACTTGTAAAAACAGAGATTAATAACAAAAAACCTTTTGTGCTTTACAGTAAAGCTTCTCTTTTAGAGAACATACCAGATCAGGTAAGCAATTTTTCTGTCTTTATGTTTTCTGCTCAAGCTTGCTCAAAGCTATCTTATGAAATGTGAAGCTAATGAGTGTGAAGCTATGAAATGTGAATGGGAATGAATCAGAGTATTTGGGAAAAATTTTGGTTAAATCTTTTGGGCAGGCAGCTACTAGCCAAGCAATCAGTTCTATGAAGCACTGATATTGCCTGATGCTGTACAGCAGTAGCAGAAGAATGTTAGATTGTTTGTGCTCACAGTGGCTTTGTAAAAGAGAAAGACTAGGGATAAATTGGAAAAAAGTTAAAATTATGGCAATGAGACAAATCTAAGGATTTCATAAAAGCCATAGGCTAGATAAGGATTGGATAGAGATGAAGAGTTGGAGAAGAATATGGAAGTCTGGTGGAAACATCTTCTTCCAGAAACATGGGCTCCTCAAGTTATTCTGAAGATTGGCCTGCATTCATGACAATAGCAGATCTGCTGGGAGGTCATTTCAGATGCTAAAAATATCTTGAAATCAGTAGATCTTTTTAACAAAAAACTGTGTGTGTTTGAATAATGCCAAGAAAACTAGGTTGAGGAGAAGCTATTAAGGTTTTTTATAGGGTATGAGTTCCCATATCTACCGATATCAGTGATGATTCAGTTACCCTCTTACACAAAAACAATTTACAAAGTTCTATTTTTGTCCCCAGAACCTGACGGTGTTTTTATAGGGTGGCTATGATTCAAGAGAGAATGCATCTTGCCATCAGCAAGTGAAGGCAAAGTGGGTGGGAGAGAGGAGGGAAGGGGAAGAGCTGTCATTCATTCCTTTATTCACTGAGTATAACACAGGGCAAGAAAGAAGCAAGAAGGAACCATGGTTCTGTGATATGAGTGCAAATCCAGCAGCTTCTGGAGCTGTTCCTGGTATCCTGCAAAATGCACTAAGATTTTTCCAAATTGGCTGGTCTGACCTTATCTCACAACTCAAAATATCCATACCAGGGACACATACTGCGCACTCCTGAGTGCCTGGCTAATGACATGATCCAAAAGTAACAGGGAAGCATTCTGTTACCTGAAGCTTCACATACAGTAGAACAAAAATGTGCAGCATCTGTTGTGACTCATGCTCACCTGGTTTAGGTTGCATTGAAATCCCTCATGATAAACACACTGCAACCTTCACAGTCTGGATCAAGCCTAGTTCCCAGGCAAGACTAAATGCAGTACATATTTCCCTAGCTATTACAATAAAAGTCTGACAGTCATGTCTTTCCATTAAATTCCTGATGACTGACAAATATTTTGTTTGCTTCAAGATTGCCTTTTCTCCTTGGGAAGAGATAGTGCAGCTGAATAGAGCTGAGACTTCATTTGTTGAAATCACTTCAAGCTCTTCTTCTATGCTGGCTAATTTCTTGATGCCTGCAAGATTCATTCTCTCATGGAAGCCTCATTAATAATATTTATTTATTTATTTATTTATTTATTTATTTATTTATTTATTTATTTATTTTATTTTCTGCAGGTACATGCCAGCTCAAGAAGGGAGGTTTTCCGTGGGAGGTAATCTTTGCCCTTTGGTAGTCTGAGGTTTTCATTGCTGATTTTTTGCCTTCACCAATCACTACTTTCCTTTCCACAACTTCTATGAAATGTCATGAATTCAATTAAATATAACACATTAGAATATCCTGAACAAAGCATTTGATTAAGGGGTGCTGTTTAAATAATTACCTTTTACAAATTTTTAAAGAATGCAGAACAAAAACAATGACAAAAAAAAAAAAAAGGAATTGCCTTTGGAATAGGGACTGTTTTAACATTTATTGGACAAGTGTAAATTTTTGAGTTGATTTGAGCCTGTGTTTTTTGGTTTATTTTACAGCAGCATCAGTAAAAGAAAGTCATTGGTATAGAGAGGCTGAATCACCAGAGAAGGTGTGAGTGCCTGGACATGTAATCAAAATTATGAATAGACATGCCAATGAAAAATAAAAATATGTCATGCATAACTAGCATTAGGTGGAAGTAAAATAGGTGGAAAAGATAAATTTGCCAGTTTTTAAAAAGCAAGGATTAATAAGAGAATATGGGAATCTCATGGGTTTTAACAAGACCCAGTGCTGGTGCTACACTTGGGTTGGGGCAAGCCCCGCTATCAGCACAGGCTGGGGATGCACAGACCCAGAGCAGCCCTGCCCAGAAGGACCTGGGGGTGCTGCTGGCTGAGAGGCTGGACATGAGCCAGCCAGGGGCACTCCCAGCCCAGAGAGCCAAACGTGTCCTGGGCTGCAGGCAAAGCAGCGTGGGCAGCAGGGCCAGGGAGGGGATTCTGCCCCTCTGCTCTGCTCAGACCCCACTGCAGAGCTGCATCAGCTCTGGGGTGCAGCACAGGAAGGACATGGAGCTGCTGGAAGGAGAACTTTGAAGATGATCAGAGGGATGGAGAACTTCTCCTACAAGGGAAAGCAGAGAGAATTGGGATTGTTTGAGCCCAATAGAAGAGAAGAAGAAGAGAAGGCTTTGGGGTGAGCTATTTGCAGCCTCCCAGCACCTGAAGAGAGGCTCCAAGACAAATAGAAAGAGTCTTTTTACATGGGTGTGGAGTGACAGGACAAGGGGGAATGGCTTCAACTGAAAGAGAGTAGGTTTAGATTAGATAGCAGGAGGAAGTTCTTGGTGGTGAGGCACTAAAACAGGCTGCCCAGGGAAGGTGTGGCTGATTCATGTCTGGATGTGTTCAAGGCCAGGTTGGATGGGGCTCTGAGCAAGCTGGTCTGGAGGAAGGTGTCCCTGCCCCTGTCAGAGGGGTCAAAATTAGCTGATTTTTAAGGTCCCTTCCAAACTAACCATTCTGGGATTCTATGTTCTGATTCCCACTAATAACGCAGGAATAAAATAACCTAAAACCCCCTATGTTTTTACCTGAAATGCTAAGATTCTCTTAATGCTATATAAACAGCTGCCTTATTCATCTTGATTGCCTTGTAAAAAGCCCAAATATTTTTCCATTATTAGATTCCCTTCCTAAAGCTCTCTGCACATATTTATATGCCTAGGTTTTTTCACCACACTTGCTTAATGTGAGATATTGGGGGTTTAATTTTTTTTAACATTGGTTTCTATTATAAAAGATTGATTTTAAATTCACACTTGGATTTTTATCTCCTTTGAATGATATAAGGTGTTGAATGATATAATGAGTTGTTTAACTCTAGATGATTTTTCTGTATCAGATTCTCTGGCTTTTTGTATCTTAATTTAGGCACCTTTAATCTTCCAGTGATGCCATCTCTGTGTTTTAGACTGGCAAAAATTTATGTCTTCAATTTTTTCTCTTTGCTGTGTGCATGTTTGTATAATGTATATTTTCACATTTAAATAACACTGGGAATCGTGCTTTAACTTTCTCTAACTTTGATATTGTTAATTTGGATTTACATTTCAAATCAGAAACCTGATTTGAACATGAGGATTGCAACTTAATTTGTAACCAAAGGTAACTGTAACTAATTTGTTATATAAGATGTGCCAAGAGCAGGAATAAAGACTTCATAACTTCTCATGGGTTAATAAACGGAGTTCTTTGGGGAAAGATTAAATAGGCAGACAACAACAGACATGTTCTATGGAGGCTTATTTTCTGTGCTTTTGCAAAAATCTCCACAGGATGCTTACCACTGTCCTCTGAATTGGGTGATTTTCTTAGCACTTAGATTCCTTGTTCTCCTACTAACGTTTTCATCTCACAGGTGTAGCCATTGATGTGTGACATGTTTAGTAGGCATCTTTGCATCTTCTGCCTCCTCTCCTATCTGACCTTGTGCTTAGTATTATTTTGCTATCAGAGAATGGACACTAGTTCAATAGTTGAAGGCTATCATCTCATAATACCTTTAACTGGATACTTTTGTTTCCTCACATCCTGCCTATTCCTACCACTGAGTCAGTCATCTCAAAACTGATTTTACTTTTCTACTTAGAAGTGCCAAGTTAAACTGAAGTCCCTCAGAAAACCCTGAACCATAGTAAATGCCCTGCATTCCTTTGACTAATTTATTTCAATTGTTAATGTTTAGTTTTCTAAGCTCGTTATTACAGAATTGGTTTCAAGGGAGCTCAGCAGCTGTCTGTTCCCTATCCCACAATACTGTGATTAAAATATTGTTTCCACTGCAGCCCAGTAAAATGCCCAGTTTCATTGATATATGTTGTGATATATTCCCTCCCTTCTGCTCATCTGCCTTCCTGGTTTTACCATTCTTATTTTTTTTAAATATCTATAGCACAACCAACTGCAATTAGATCTTTACCCTCCAAGTGACTCAAACCTTCTGTCATGCAGCTTGCCTATTGATATAACATCTGCTATACAGAACTGTTACATCCTATATTTAGTAGGTTTAAACCACTATGACATAGAAATCTCTTCATTTCAACTCCAGCAAGCTGGGGAGTCAAATTCAATTTCTGTGCATGAGTAAGAGGCAACTTCCTTATATGCTTCCTGTTAAAGAATTTCTGGTCATCTGGGATAAATCTCAAGTTCTTGAAAACTTTGAGCAAAGCTGAGACTAAGGTTTACTTTAGGACCATTTAAACTGTCTCAGTAAGGGCTGGTGATAATTTCATTTCTGTGATACTTTGATTCCAAGATCGCAAATGCTGATGAAAAAACGAACATGCTTATCCTTGCCATCTTATTGTCTGTGCCAAGAAATTCTTCAGGAAACAAAGAAATACCTCCCTAGAACAGAATTGCAGCTAACTGACTCCAGCATCTAGAACAACATAACTGATACTCTTCAGATCATGGTTTACCATTCTGCTTTTTCTCTCAGACTGAAGCAATGAGCTCACTAGCTTGTGGCAAGTCTGAATTTACTGAAACTCTAGCTGAGACTCTTGCTCAATTTGAACCTCGTGTGGTATTCTGAAGAAAAGGCCAAACTGCAGGGCACCAAGTCAAGTAGCATGTGCTTAATTTTTTTTTTCTTTTAAGATTTTGCTTGTTTTGAAATTATACCTTACCTTAACCTTTTGAGTATATAGCTTTCTTCTTTCTCAGAGACAGCTTCTTGCTTTCAACTTAATTTTATTTTTAATTTATAAATAGCGAAGAGCAAAATCATAAGATGCTCTTGTGCAAGAATTAGTTTTAAAATCAGATTGAAGAGAAAGCAAAAGGAAGAAGATATAGTGGCAGAGAACTTTTAGTTTAAAATCTTCCACTTTTTGTGTTTTACAAGATTTCTTATTTTTTTCATTGACTTGTGGGCACATAATACACAAAATCACTTGTGCCAATGATTAGAATTCAGATTGCAGAAAAGAGAACAAATATCCACCCTCATTTTTTCACCACTGCTACTGCTCACACAGACAGGGTCAGTTTTGGGAACCGAGTTAAAAACCCTTGTTGTGATTTTAAGAAAACACTGGGTAATGGAGCCACAATGACATTGCTGCTGGTTCTTAGATATCTCCCTTCCCCCCTCTCAACAGAAAAACAGTACCTTTTCATTACAGATTAAAAATAGAGCTATTTAGTCAGTTGGTGTTACAGACTCCTATGCCACAGCTTTTAAGATCCATAAAGTCCTGATATTTTTGCTTAAGTCTGTGAGATCCCATTTTTCCTGTGCAGGAATTTCTCTCATCCCTATCAATTTTATGCTGACATTGTTTAAAGCTGTACTACTGATGATTTACTACACCATTACAAGGGAGAGTTTCCTCATCTCTTCTTAGAACAGAACTATCACACAGCAGCCATAATTTTGATTAATTAAATAAAATACACAAGATCTTCATTAGCCAGTGCAGGTCCTTTGGAGTAAATAAAAGTAAATCGTAATTTGATGTCAACTGGTCTAGCTCCATTTCCAGCAACAGACTTATCCTTGTTTATAGCAGTTGAAAATTTAGCTTACTGTTCTGGCACAAACAAACACTATTATTTTGCACCACTTTTATTTTTAGGTTGTTGTTGAATCTCTTGTAGGTTGCTCAGAAGTTTCTACCTATTTAATCTATCTGCTTTGCTTGCTGTGAGTCTGTTCCTCAAAAAATGTCTAAGGCAGGGCAGCAGCCCACACATAAGCACAAGCGAGACAGAAGGAGAAGGAGTGAAAACAAGAAGTCAGTGGAGCACTGCCAAGTTTCACTAGTTGAGGATCTGCTCAGAAACATTTTCAGTGCTTCTTTCAGTCTTGCTAATGCTGGTATGTAGCTTGAGTCTTTGGTTTGAGTCCTTTGGGAAATACACTAGCAATAAGAATAGAAAAGCAATTTAGGTGGCATCTTTGATCATCATTGCTGTCAATCAACCCAGGGCTTGGCATTAACATATGCTCTTCAGAGAAAAAACTAATCTACTCCATTTGGTAACAATTAGAAACATTAATATGACAGAAACGAGACTGAAAACCTGAACTTTTTTTTTCTTTGAAAGCCTGTAGAATGATAGGAAAATATTTTTAAAATGCAGTTTTCATTTTCAGCTTCCAGGAGTAACACTAATGTTAGTGAAATGGTCTATGTTATTTTATTTAAAGACAATCTGATTTCCAGATTAGATTTCCAGATTTTAGAGCTGTTTTATTTGAAAACTTAAGCTAATGTAGGAAGAGAAAAGAAATGGAAATAAAAATAAAAGAATCAAACTCTACAATAAACATATACTTTAATTTTCAGTTTACTGTTTGTACACATTTTCATGCTTTGACTCCCTTCATCCAGAGTCAGACTGAGAAAATTTCTCTAAATCTCAATTTTATTCCAGAAATGGAAAAAAAATTTTATATCTAGTTCTAAGTAGTCCCTTTATAATTTTTAAAGCTGAAAAAAAATCTCTATTATCAAATTGCCTAAAACCCAGAAATTGTAGACACCAAAAAGAAAAATAATTTATTTATTTTTCTCTGATTATATATGTATATATCTTCAGTTCAGACACTGATCTATCTGCATTAATCTTTAAGCATTCTAAAAACCATGCTTTCTTTCAGATAACACATGCCCTGAACAATGCTATGTGTTATGACATAAATGACTCAACTCAGCCATATAAAACAAGGATATTCAATTGCTTCACTAATAAGAAAACGGCAAGAAAGCCAGTTCTGAGTTTAACTGAGTTTCTCTTTTAGTCAGAGATTCTCCAGAAACCTCACACCATGAAAAAATAAAGGAAGATAATCAGAATCATTATTCATATATATTTTGAAATACATGTATTTATTTTCTCCACAGAACATGAATATTAAACCAAATACGTGTATAAGATGGTTAATAAAAAGAGTGACTGTTTCATTATCGCTTTCAATAGTTTCACACTTGGATGAAAATTATTGAGATAGATTATACTTTAAGTGTACTTTTTTCCCTGAAAACTTAGAAGAAAAAAATCCTATGACTATAAAACTGGTCAGAATTAAATAATTTGAAATTCTATGCTGAAAACCAAACATTTCACACAAACCCAAAAGTTGCTATCACTTCACCCATCTTTAGTTTTTAGGTAATTGTAAGTAGATCCTTAGAGGAACAAACAAAGACTAAATAATTCAATCTCTAGAAATTTAGCTGATTGTGACTGGGAAAACTATTTTTACTTGGATGGAGCTGGTAATCATCAGAACAAATTATTGAGATAGTGCACCACAATCTACAATCTTGCAAGCAAGACAGTGTACTTCTTTGGAAGATACGCTGTAGGTAGAGAGAAATATGGGAAGCATGCTGGGATCTGCTCTGCAGGAAATCCAACAGGACAGTCAAAGCAGTCTCTTCTGAGTTTAATTCTGAGAAACTGCGAGTCACACTTTATTCCCCCCAATCGACAATTCTTGTATCTCACAGTTAGAGACTTTTGTGTTATACTATTTCCATGGCAGAATAAAATTGAAAGTGTTGCATGACACGTACTAAACAGAATGTGTTAAGATGTCTGTCTTAGTTACCCAGAAAAAAAAAATCTGGAGTAACTCAAGAATTTGGCTCATTGATTCAAGACTTTACACTTACCAAAATGTAAGGCAAGTGTAACAGAAGAAGTATCAAAGTCACTTGGAGTTAATCTGTTTTAGGTAAACTGATACAATGTTGTTAAATCGTGTTTATAAAAGCCCACAAAGGGCCTGGTAAAGAGAACTTAAAAACATACACTGTGTGGTTTTTTTTTTAATGAGTCACAAGAAGAGCTGTCCTTTCTAAATATTCTTTTACTTCCAACTGCCTAGCCTAGTGCCTACTGACGTGATGCAGAGACTTGGCAGAGAATAAATATTTTTTAAAACTTACTCATTAACACCTTGGGCCCATCCATCAGCATGATTGACATCAAGAGACAATGCAATTTTTTTTTTTTTTTAATAGGACACAACATGTACAAAAGGCTTTCTGTGGGCTAATGAGGCACACCTGACAGATGTGTGAGTCATTTGACACAATGGGTGGTATTCATGAACACTATCACCTTGCAATCAACTCAGTATAACATTCCTCCTTATTTTTTGAAGCCCCTTTTCTTTAAAATAAAAGGAGTTTAGGAATAACTGCACAGGATTCAAAGCAAAGTCATTTATATGCTCCATCCCTGAGATGCTACTAATAATGATGTTCATGACATTATGTGAAATTTTATTAGGAAAATAACAAGAACTTCCTGAACTGTGTCTAAGAGATAGACTCCATGTGTTCCATGCCATGCACTTTATATTATTGCACCAAATGAATCCAGTAAAGACTAATTGGCATGAGTGAGTAACATAGCAGTGCAATAAAGATAACTTGTCACCTTTTGCTCATCTGCTCAATGTTGTCTCTAAAGGGTAATAGGTTTCATTATATCCTGCTGTATTTCATGGAGATTCAGCAGGCAAATTATGGAAAAGTGAGAGAATCGTGGTGGGTTTTAAAGTAGCATTACTGTTACAAAAGAGGAAAACCAACAAAATGCCTGAAAGAAGATATGTCCTGGTTGAAAAAAAGGTCTATTAAATAGGCACTATGATTCTGGAAGCTTTCAGAAATTGAATCTGCCTTTTAAGTGATCTGGCAGTCTTTTGCCAAATATTTCAGAAGATTCCTCTGCCTATCTATAGCAACAAGGTTGGCTGTATTCTGTGACTTACCCTGTGAACTCAGGCCACGCAAGTCAGCCTGATCCATATTCATATTCATCATGTGTGTCAAGCCCTGCTTCTCATCCTCCATCGTGTACTTTCTGTACTTTTTTGCTGGCACTTGTAGCTCTACATAATGAATCTTGATCCCAACAGTGGCATGTTTTCTCTCATGCTGTATCTCGGAGATGAAGCAGTTACCTTCTGCGTAGCTTACAAACCCACTTCCTTCTAATAACCTAAGGCATGACCTTCTAATGACTAGGCATGTGCAGCCACAGTTTATTTTGAAGGACTGAGCTATCTTCTAGTGTGGGTGATGAAATCCTGAATGGACAGCTACATGGTTACCCATTTATATTTGAGGCAATTGAGGGCTGAGAATTAATAGCTTGTAGGAAAGAGTGGAGACCAGATGACATTGCTAATTATTTAGCTATCATTCTCGCAAAACATTGCAGCGGGGTCTGGTGGCTGCTGTGTTCTCAGAAGGCTCTTGAAGTAGAACTGAGATATCGATGAACTGTTTTATCAATCTACAAAATCAGAAAGCATTCCTGTAGGTGATATGACCCTCACCGTCCAAGAAAGCTATGAAAATTAGGAAAGATATTTATTGTCACATAAAACTAGTTAGAGAAAACCAGTGTAAGTAGGATGCCAGAAAAATGGTGTTTTATTTAGCACAGTTTTCTAGCAATCAGAGCCAAAGGCGCAGAAGAACAGTAATATAGGCAGAAATACAAAATTACTAAAGCAACCACAAAAATGGCAGACCAACTCAGTCGTTACAGTATCCACAGTTTCATCTTCTCTCTGGGTGTCTTTTCCCTTTCCAAGTCTCCAATTAGGTGCAGAGCAATCCAGGCACAGAATGAAGGGTGACTGCCTAGATCTGTAAGATTTCTTAGCTGTTGAATTTCGAGTTCCTATGTTTCTTAGCTGTTGAATTTCTAGTTCCTATGCCTATAATATCTGCAGGATGTAATAGAGTTTCAGGAATGCTTGAGGGAAAATTGTTATGCAGAAGTCTTAATACTTAATTTGGTAGCCAGGGAAGATTCAATAAGAGGTGTGCAAACTTTATTCCCAGAGGATCAGCACAGTGATTCCTGATAGGTCTCCCACTAAAAGCAGCAGATGCATTTGTTTCTACAAAAATTAGGCCTTTGAACTTCAAACTTGCTTGTTGACACTATAAAAAAAATTCAGTACTTAATCCTATGGCATCTTCTAGTGAAACAGTCTAGGCTTTGCTGTTCCCCCCTTGCTTCCTGCCATGCCAGAAGGTTTCTCTGCAGCAGTTCCTCCCAGAGTCACAGTGACACTGGGTCTCCCATGTTGCTTTTCAGCATTTCAGGCTCAAGTTGCAGCATTCTCTTTTTAGCCCTTATTTGCTGGACAGCTGGTCTCATTTAGATGTCTGTAATGGGAAGTATACACAGTCCATATAATATTTCTATTTCTTGGTGTTTCATAAATGTGTGTGCAGGGGGTTTTGAGAAGCCTGGCAATTATCTAAACAAATTAGAGGACGTTCTAAATTATGCAGATGATATGCTGAAATCTCACCTAGAGCTAATCTGAACAATTAGGTTCCTTGAAAATGGAAAGGATACAGAAGGGAATAAATAGCATGTCAGAACTCATACTGATGCTCCAGAGCCTGGTAGGGTACTGGAGCTGATTCTGTCACATATGTGATGTTCTTGTGATTGTTTCCAGGGTCCAGATTTTGTATGACTGCATGAACTGTTCATATCCACTTCAAAAAATAAACAAGGACAGAGCTTTCACAGCATTTCAAGAGAGAACAAGGCCTAAAAGCCAAACATCTGAACGACTGAAGATAACATTTTTGACTTGTCCATAGTTCTTTCCAGCATGATGTTACTAACCATGGGGCACAGTCCTGTATGCTGGGAATGACAGTGGCACTGGTATTAGGAAGATGGTGTTTCTCAGCTTACTTCAAATCACATTGACTACTCTTTTGTTAAAAGCTTCAGAAAGATGTGAGATAACTTTTCTTGGAGATTGATGTGTGAGAAAGAACAGAGTAAGAGGGATCAGCTGTGACTGAATTTGGTACAGTTAGAGGTGGAGAAGCTAGGGCTTGGACTTTTTAGCAGTGAAACCAGACCTTTAAAGCCTCATGTTGTTTTTGGCAGACATTCTTCTCCTCCCCATCTTATTTACACTCCCTGCTCACGTCGGCTTCTTTTTGCAGCATGTTATTTGCAGAGCAGAGCTTCTTTACACTTCTTTCTGCCAGCTTCCAGATGATCATGAGCCACAGAACAGTCACCCAGAAACCTGTCACCACTGGAATGGTGCACCAGAATGGAGAATATGGAGTTGGACTGCAAACCCTCTACAACAGGCTGCGGAAGAGGCTGAGTCAGCCCCTTGCTCAAAAGGCCATTATAGCATTCAGTTGCTGATCTGCTTGCCATGTGTGATAGCACATTGCTGCTAAAATGGCATATTGGCCCTAATCCTGAAAAGCTTTCAGACATGTATGCATTCAGTGAGATAAAGAACTATAGAGAGATGCCTATGTTTCCTATAAGGACGTCATATTGGTAAAAAAAGGATAGGTGCAGTGATCTCAAAGTATTTTGTGATATAAAAGTATGAGCAAGAATAGTAATGCACATATATATGATTTGCACACTCACACACACACACACACATATATACACACCTATGTATATTACATCTCTGAAACTGAATGGCATTACCATGGGGATAATGAGACCCACAAATAGCATAGTTAACAAATTTAACTTGCTATTTTTGTGTCTTTTATTCCTGAACTGCCAGGGAGTAGATTGCTATATCCTCAAATTTATCTTTGAAAATCGTCTCAAAATAACTTCTCTGTGAAACTCATTTGACAGGGTTACTTACATGATCACCTCTTTATCGATCCACTGAGGATGAGAGTTAGTTCTAGACTTTAAACTAGCAGGGCTAGTTCTTTAGCTCAGCCTGTAGCAGTTTATGCTCTCAACTCTTGAAATTATTTAGCACTGAGGACACTGTGCAAAATTCTTAGAACTGTAAGAATTTTTACTCTGCATCCGACTGAGAGTGTGACATGAAATTTCATACAATATCATATACTTCACACTGCTTAGTATACAGCAACACATATGGAGAAAGATTGGGAACTTGAGACTCGTTGCAGCTCCGTGAGCACACTATCTGCACTGTACTGCACTTGCAGTCTTTGCTGTCAATGTGAATCAGGAATGCCAGTGATAGACTTATTCAACTACAATTATTCTGAGCTACATAAATATAAATGAATTGCATATAGGGATGTCTGTCTCCTGTGCATGTATCTATATTTTGTATATAGATACATATGTAGATTTATCTGTGAAAATAATTTCATGTCACCAGTTTAATAGTATTTTCCTTCACTGAATCCAATGCATAAATACTAATGGTATGTTGCATGGTATGTCTGTCTGTCAAAACTGTTCAGTGAAAAAGAGGGAATTTTGAAAGTGGAAATTGACTTGAGAAATGCTGTTTTTTTAGCTGATTACTCTGATAACTCTTAAGTTTTGGTTGGACTAAGCAGTGTTTCCCGGTGAAGAGGGATCAAATGGGTTTTTACCTCATTAATGCCTTAACACCAGCTGATGCAGTATGTACTTTGCAGGGCACGTTTTCTTTTTGCAGTTCTGTGATTTTAGCCAGTACACTACTAGCTATCTGCCTTCCCACACTGAGTCCAGTTTGTCCATCTTCTGACATCTTGGTGGATGTACAACACAATATTTATTCTCTGGAGAATTTAACAAAACTCTTTCTAAGACAGTTGGTGCTCCTGGTGCTCAGGAGTTAGGAATTTCAAATATGGCTGGGTTCATTGCCTAGAAAATATGGTGGGAAGTTCTGAGTAAATTTTTTTTTCCTCCAGGTGAACTCTTCAATGCTTTATCAAAACATCCAGATTCTTGCGCTTTAGAATTTCTTCAAAGACAGACGACTGATGTTCTTCTACTGACTGATGTTCAATATGTGCAGCTATTGGGTAGAAAAAGAACTGCTCTGGTAAGTCACTGAGTGGGTCTTTATTCAGGTCTACAGTAGGCTGGTATCTCATGAGGAGTGGAAAACCTATCAGCTTACCAATGGCACTGCCAGTTCAGATAAACAGCTGCCATAATTTTCCCACTTTCTGTCAGGTGTAGGTTTAACAATGTTTGTTGAAGAAACCAAAGCTTTGAGAACACTAAAAGCACTAATTCTTTTTCACCAATCAACAGTGTGGCTTATGGTGCTGAGGACAAACTTGGAATCATGTGCCCTCACCTAACTCACCTTGTCTGCACCAGTGGTGTTTTAACAAAATTGGTTCTGCACCCCCTCTTCTATCAGAACCTATATTCCCTAAAGTGAGCCTGATTTGGGCCATCCTCTGTAGCAGAAGGGCTGTAAGGAAGAGTAGTGGAATTACTACAAGCCTCTGCTTTGTCCTGACACAGTTACGTCCACTGGCAGGAAGCCACAACTTCTGAACTCACGAACTACAAAGAAACCTGAGGTGACAGACTCAGCAAAGACTGCACCTTAAAGTTATATCGTGTGGTGCATCAAAATGTGCTTCAACCCCAATCAAAGTGGCATTGCTGTGCTACCCTTATCCCAAAGTAAATACCTAACATTCAAGTTGTGACTCTTCTTGTTCCAGGCCTTGCTGATCCATTTGCAAAATCATAGCCACAAAGTGATTAATTGTTGCTAATGTTTAATTCTAATCTCAGCTACTTAATTTGTACTTTTAAATAAAAAAAGCAATGCTTTTTTTCCTAAGCAGATATTTTTATTAGTATTAAATAAAATTTAGTTTGAAAACTAAGATGGACGTTGCTTGATCAAAGTTACAATAATCTTTTCTAATTAACTGTAATGTGCATCCCCTGTTCTCTAGTACAGAAAAGATCCATGCAAAGCTCTGCTCATGAGAAAGAGCAGGCAATGTTGAATAGGAGCACCTTATTATCAAAGGAAAGTTTTTGACGACACAAATTGATGGTTTTCATATGTCTGTGTTTTATAACTGAGTATATGTTGGCCTCACTTATGTGGAACTAAACATCTTGCACTTCCTTGGAGTGGAAAAGCAAAACACATCCATAAAATTACAACATGGGTAGAAATAAATAAAAAACCGAGAAAAAAGGAAAATTCTGCATCAGAAACAGAGGAACGTGGAGCTTCGTAAGAATTTCAAGTTTGGGAAGATATTTCTCCGGGTAAAACGCGGGTTTAGGAGAGAGGCCGCGCTCGAACCGCGCTCGCTGCCGGCCCGCGGGCCGCACGCTGCAATTTCAGCGGCGGCCACGAGATGGCGCTGCGAGCCCTCGCACGGCGCCTCGGCCGCGTCCCGCCGGCTTCGGCCCCGGCAAAGCCCGACCCCGGCACGGCCCGGCCCCGGCACGGCCCGGCCCCGGCACGGCCCGGGCTCTGCGAGCCTCCCGCGCCACGCCGAAAATCAGGCGCCGAGGAGAGGAACCACGACTGAACAATGTGCATAGTTTCCCGTGGCGGGATGAGTAGCATTTGGCCGCTGCTGAGCCGAGGCGCCGTACGGGCCGTGCCCAGGCGCTCTGTGGAGGGGAGGGGCACGACCCCGCCGGTTTGGGCCCGGGACCCCCGGCGCGGCGGGGCAGGAGCAGGAGCGCAGCTCCCGTCCCGGAGCACCAGAGGGAAATCGCTCCTCCAGAGCGCTTCCCACGCCTGGCGGCGGCTGCCGGGAAAACGGCGAACCCGGGCAGCTTTGCCCCACCGGTACCGCCCGAACCGTGCCGACATCTCAGTGCCGGACCCGGCGTCAGGCGGGCACTGCGGAGTGCCTGAGGCCGGCTGGGGGGGAGCGAGTCCTCGTCAGCCTCCTGCCCGGGCCCGGGGATTCACCCCGAGCAGCAGCAAACTTGCCATTGCCTTTGAGTGAGCGCTCTGCTGCACCGTGCTCTGCCAACCCGCCGAGAAACATCCCCAGTGAAAACTGGCTCGGTAGCCATCGATGAGGGACGGGGGTGCCGAATTCAGTGCCTAAAGCGACGTGCCTGTGTCGGGAAATTTAACCTTCAAGCACCACTTCCTCACCTCGTGCACTTGGGTTGATTCTGCCTTTTGTCTGCCGTGTCTGTCGCAGGGCGCAGACACCGTTCAGGGCAGAGCTTGGCTGCTGTTTATTGTGTCTGCACAGTGTTTACAGAACACCGGCCACACTTGCTGCTTTCACATTGTTAAAATATTCAGTAATACAGATAAGACCAATGGACAAAACTAAATGGAAATAATGAGGTCTGTGCATTTGCCTTAACGGTGGCTGTTGACTAATTGTGTTCGTTGAAAGTAAAACTTACGGAACACGAATTTAGTAATTTTATTTGGCAATTCCAGCTCTTTTTAAAAAGGACTGTGTGTACAACCAAGCTGTTTGCCCATCTTCTGGAAATGTGGTGAGTGCTTATATAATATTTCAGTACCTGAGTTCAGAGGGAGAAATGTCTCGATGAAGGTCAATGTACTGGTGTAAATGAAAGTCATGTCAAGGATGAATGTAGAGAAACCCAATTTTTATTATGAAATCCCCTTCTCTTCCCTCATATGTCCAGATTCAGGACTTTTTTTAGAAGATGTGTCTTTCCAAAATTAAGGTATTAAGGTCTGTGGAGCTGCTGGAAAATAAAACCATTGTTTTTTATCATATGAGCCTTTTCAGTGAAAACAGTGAAGTGAAATCTGGATGAGACATTTTGTTCTTTTCTGGCTAAGCGGTCTGTATGAGTTTTGAGAAACAATGCTTGAAAAAAGGCATTGCACTCACACGGATTACCTCTGATGTTGTTTTCCTCAGGGGTTCTAGAGGTATTTGAATTATGAATTATCCATCCTAATTCATTTCCGTTAGAGCCAAATAAATTATTCTGAATAATCATTCTTGTCCTGAATGTATATGTATATGCCTACTCCTACATATCCACACATGTAGTTTTACAATCTTCCTAGCAGAAGAGGCTAAAGAACTTAAGCAAACATGTGCGAGTAGGAGGCATCAATTATTAGATGAAGCAGTGGAGTTCAGAGTACAAGTAATTGTGTAGAAACATCCATTTTTATGAGAGTTTGATGACACACTGAGCCTGACTAGTGAAAAACATTTTAAAGTAATTTATTTTCTCTCTTTGCTTGATAAATATTTATTTCAAGGCTCTGCTTGTAGTGGGAGGCCTGTACTACCTTGGGTCTACCACTGATGAGGAGACTGACTGTTGGCTGTTGTTGAGCTGGAAATAGAGTACAGGAGACTTGGTAGAGCTGAATTTATTTCCCACATTTATAAAATTCTAATTTTTGAATGTGCTTTTCTTTTTATGAGTGCATGTGAATTATAGAAAACTTATGGAAGTAGGGACAGGTTTTGGAACGAAATCAGAACTATGCCACAGCAGAAAGAAGTATTTTAGTTGCAAATATTATATAATATGAATATGAATGTTATTAATAATAACAATGATAATAATACTACTACTCATACTACTGCTAATAATAATAGTAATAATAATATGTAATCTGTAATTGCTGGAACAAGAATTCCTGAATTCAGCAGTCACAAATTCTAAGGACTTGAGCTATGTCCTTGCTTGTGGGATGGAGACAAAATGGTCCCCAAGGAGCACAGTCTACAAGTGGTAATTTGCAGGGGTGTCCAGAAGCCTGCTTTCTGATGCTCCAGAGATGGGGTTATCAACAATAATCAGATCCCCATCAGGCTTGTGAAGAAGTGGTACCTGTCTATTGAGCTGATGTTAGAATGCTTATATGAAAAGCTTTTTGTTCAGAACCTATATGTGTTCAGTCTTGGGCATTGCTGTTCAGATTCTCATTTTCTCTTCATTCCCCTTCAGATTCTTTTGGGTGCCCTGGAGTGATGCAGGGAATGGGCTCCTAGTATCAGGTGAGTGCATTAGAACAGTCACCTCTCTTGCCTCAGGCCCTGCAGCAGGAGCAGGAGCTGCAGCCTCTCCCTACATCCCTTTTGATGTGGTAGGGTTCCACGACAGAGTCAGTTCCCACCTGCTTTCACCACAAGCAGCCTCCAGCCTTGTTTGCAGCAGCAGACTGTGAGCTATCCTTCCCCCTGTCAAATCATTTCCCTGTGTGCCTCCTGGCTCATTCTTAACACCAGGCTGTGTCTGCAAGGGGAGAGAGTGGAGTGGGGTCAGGTCACCCACCCTCTGGTACCCTCAACTAAAATACTTGCTGGGCCTGCTACTATGGAAGAAAATTGTGTGAGGTTGCACCTACTGCTGGGAAGAGTCTCCCCTCTCTGGGACAAAGGACTAGATGAACTGGAAGCATTTCGTTGCATGCATCTGTACCACTGTTGGAGCATGCTTGTTGCACGCCAGCAGTGGAAGTCTTAACCAAACCCAAAAGAGGTTTAACTGTCAACCTAGTCACCTAGTGAGAAACTTCATCTGTTGTTAATATTATTTCAGGCTTCAAGCCTTTGTGTTACAACTGAAATTTTATTTACTCAATCACTAGTTTTCTTAGAGTTAATGTAAAAATCACTGTTTCAGTAAAGAAGACTTTTCTGGATTTCTACTTAACTACTAATCTTCAGCAGCACTTCAATATCTGACAGGGGGAGTGTTGGATGTTAATTATATTTTGATGAGTGCATAATCACGTAAAAATGGGCTTTTATGCACAGTCTCTTATGTGAGTTTATGTTTTTGAAATATGAACCTAAGCAAGGAAGAAAATAAACCTTTACAGTGTTCAGAGTTATAATCTGATTGTCATAGAACAAAGTACCTTGTCATTTCCTACTACATGGCTCTTCCATATAACTCTACCTTTGCAGCATTTACTTTGTAGTACTTGATTGAGTATATTACTATAAAAATGTTATTTATCCAGCCTAACATTTGTTCCAAGAAGAAAAGGTGAATATTATGGGCTAAACTCCATTTTAGATTCTTATAAACATAACTCTCAGAAATGTAAGCCTGAACTCAAACATTTGTGACATCAGTGGCCTCTGAAGCAAAATAGAAATGGATACTGGATCCAGCAAGAGGAGTAAAGTTGGGTTTCTATCGTTAGAGTTTCTATCCTTACTAAGCTGCCACTTCAAACATCCAGATGTGGAGGAGATGTAATGAACTGAATTTGCTTCCTCAGCTGGAATGGTTTTGGCACATATGTCTGAAGACCTGTTTAGCTGCAAGGGAGCTAACCAGTGGTTGAGATTATGCACATCTCCCAGTTAAACCAAAGATCCCAAGGCTAAATGCAGCGTTCAGAGGCAACACATAGGCCCATGAATTTTACGGAAGACAGTGTATAGACATCGATAAGCAGCTCTCTTGCATCCACATGCTATAACACTGTATGTTATTGTTCTCATTTGAGTAATAGCTTTCTGAAAATTACTGTTAGGAATACAGAAGAAACATTTTATACCAGCGACCTTAAAATTGTAGTACAGAGATCTAATTTTGTTTTCCAGTCATTTATGCCATGAAAGGAAAGAGTATCTATCTATTTTAAGATAAAAGAATGCTACATATAGGAAAAAGACCCTTTTCCTTATAAAACAAATAATTGATTTGCAAAAACCATGGACATGCTATTCTTTTGTAAATACAATGCAGGTCTTAATACTTACTTTTATAATTTTGTTACTCTTTGAGTATTTTCTGACTTCAAATGTTTTAACAGGATAACACAGGAAACACAAGAGCTATCTACACGTGTCTGTGTATGCGCCCTTCAGCCTGTATGTGCATAACCTTTTTCTAAATACATGGTTTTATTCTCAAAATTGTAAAATATTACAGAGAAATTATAAGCCTGCAAGTAATTTACAGCCGTCTCATTTCTGGCTTATACATTCCTAAACAATTTTTTCTGGCACAGATGGTAACATCATAACTTCAGATTCTCATTGCCATCCATTGCTGTGGCTGTTCCTGGGTGTGGGAAGAGGTGATGATTAGCTAAGACAAAACTTGCTGTTCGCAACATCTTGAAATTTTGTTTTTATTGATGATAAAGATGGCTTTCAAATAAACTGAACATTTTAATGGAAAATTGCCTGTCTCTGTCAAGGTTTTATTTTTTTTTTTAAGTCAACTGTACATTGCAATCATATAACTGATGTTTCCAGTGCTATATATTTCTTTTGTTTTCATGCTTATACACATTAAGGATATGAGAAAGTCACAAATGCAAGACAGCAGACATAACTTGGAAGAATCTGTAAACCAACATTCTTTGAAAGCACAGACTGTCTATATTCTCAGATACAATTGTTGCATTTCAGCCTTTCCATGCAATTATTTTTCTGTGACATTTTCAATAGATTTTGAGTCCACAGGAAGCACATGGTTATCATTCTCCATGCAGCTACTAAAAGGATCATTGCATTCCAGCCCATTTACAATGTATTCCTTGCCTTAGTCACTGAGCTTATTTTAGGAAAGAACACATGAAAATTGGGTATTTATCATGTTCCCAAAATTAAATGGAGTTAAGCAGGGTTTTTCTACTTCTGTTTTTCAGTTTTACTTTGAATTGGATATGGATCATTTATGTTGTAGAAGCTGAAAATACATAGGAAGACCAAAAGGGCTTGCAAGTAGAATAAATCAGAAATGTGAATGTTGGAACTTGAGTCAAACCTCACATGTTGAGATTATTTTTATTTCAACTGTTCTCTCTCACTTGAGGTATTTGCTTTTCATTTCTCAAATTGCATTGGCCCTTCAGTGACTTTGCAGCATGCTTCCCACTACCTTGACTAAGAAATTAATTTGGTGGCTGTTTACTTTAACATGTGTTGTAAGGTAAAACTATCCTCTATGTTCCCATTTATCTCATGTTGAAATGAGAAGAATTCTGAAAGTTATTGTGTCTTGGAACATCAGGAATAGCAGCTAATACCTTTCCAAGTGATTTTGTAGTAGTGTAGAAATGTCCGGATTGGAACATTTGAAAGTCAGGAGCAACTTTGGTATGTTCACTTTGAATTTTTGTGTGAATTCAGTAGCCTAAAACCTCTGGCCATTCAATTGAGCATTTGGCTCAGCTCTTACACTAAGCATCTGACAGAGTTAAAGTAATTCGCTTTCAGTGCATCTAATTCATGGTCCTTAAGCTGTTATTTTCCAAAGCTTTTGTCAACTCTTTCTGCTTAAAAATATTGAACTCTAAAAGGCTTGCTATGATCAATATTTCCATGAAGTCTAATGAATGGTAGGAGTATACCAGTGATTTTCCCCATTGGTTAACCATTTAAATGTTTGATGGTGTTTTCCACAGATATTCTTCCCTTTGCTTCTGTACATGTGTTCTGAATTTGTTGACTTAGTGACTTAAGTTTACTGTCTTTGCCAGCCTCCTCATCTGAAATGTTCTTGAATTCTTCATAGAATCATAGAATGGTTAGTATTGGAAGGGACATTAAAAATAATCTAGTTCCCACCCCCTGTCATGTGCAATTCCTTTCCTAGTCTGTTCTGCTGGTGGGAACATGACCAGCTGCCAATTGCTCTTGCAGGGTAGTTCCTTCTTTAATTGTCAGGTATTCTGTGTGCTCAGGTAAGAGCCATTCTAACTGGGATTTGGTAGGACAGTGTGTGAGGGGTGTGGAACTTCTCTGGAGGTGAAGTCCATGTTGCCTGAGTACAGCTTCTGCTTTCAAATGGACATGGTATGTATCAATAGAATTTCTCTGATTTTTGCAGTGGGAATTCTGATTACTCTTTTTAGGTTTTAGAATTACATTACATCTAGATACAAGACATACCAGTCTCTCAGAGTTTCACTAATATGCAATGTACTTCTGTTGGTTCTGTTCCAGATTTGTCAGCAATCTGGCTTTGATTTAGGCAAGTCAAGTTTCAGGGTATTGCCATGCATGTGTCTTGAAGTGCAGCAGTGCTCTTTTACAGGAGAGACTCAAGGTCTGTCTATCAAAGTAGCTCTTGGGCTTTTTTTGGAACACAGCTATGAGATCTGTGAGATACCTCTCACTGCAGATATGAAACAAATGTGGCTGCCCCTGCAGCGTGCTGAGAGTGGAGTATTGCTGTGCATGTTAAGGCCCTGAAACTCTGCAAGACAGAATGCTACTGACAAACTTTGTGGTTAAATTTGGAAAAAGATCGTGATACCAATGTAATAGAGTCATTAATCTTTAGAATGCCATTTTCTGAAAACTAAGTTTAGGGCTCCTGTAGTATGTGGCACTCCTAAATCTGCAGTACTTTTGACTGGGAAAAAAAACCCTGAGCCTTCTTCATTCTGTTATTTATTAAATACAATATTTTGCAATAGCTTGGAAACTTACTTCAAAGTTTGGAAGACTAAGAAAATTTGCTCATGTGGCTAATATCTAAATAGAGCTGGTACTATTCTGACAAATGGCTGACTTTTTTCCCCTTGAGTTACTATATTGAAACCAGACTTTAATGCCCACATTCAGTGTTGATAAACTTCCCAACAATAAGGAGTTGTTAGAAAACAAAGTTTTTAATAGTCAAAATACCTGCAATTTTATAATTAAGGAAATTTGAGGGGATTTAATTAAAAAAATAGGTTTTACCTAATTTAGACAGAATTTAATTTAGACACATTTTTTTAAACTTTTAAACAAAAGTTTAAAAGAGAAAAATGTGCCTGACCAAAGTATATTTATTTTGCCTAGAGAATACTTTTTATGTGTATAGATAATTGTTCATGCAGACATTGAGATTTTCATTGTCATTGTATTTGAAAGAGTGATATTTTTTGAATACCCCAAGTGTTCATGGAGATTCTATCTCTGCTACTTATCTCTACATGCACCATTCCACTGAAATGTACAGGCAGGTATGTCATCCTTACTGCTCACAACAGAAAAGGATCACTGACATCTATGTTTGAAATGGGGGCCTCTGCTACAGTGGAGTGGTAATGTGAAGGGTTTGCTGAAAAATATTTCACATGAACACAATATGGGAATAAATTATTCAAATAGTGTGTAGCTTCAGCTCTTGGTCACTTCAGTGAAACTGCTTGTGAAGGGTCACTTAATGAAATTTTCTCTGGCAACTTGTGAGAAATGTTTCTCTACTGATGGACAAACCAGGCTCTGGGCAAATCTGGAACACCTTGAATCTGGTAGAAGTATCTCTACTCAGTAACATCCAACATTAATAAATTTCCAACTGATTCTCTTGAATGAGAAAAGTTCTGAGCTCATTACTAAGCTCATGGGCCATTTTTCTTGCTTTCTGAAGATTTCAGATTGAAGTACAGCTTGGCTTAAGCGCACTGACTTTTCAATTACTTTATCACCTATCTTTGAAACTGTAACCAAAGTGATGGCCTTGAGCATCTTGCAGCACTCTTGGGCTTGCTCCTGACTTAAGTCCTCTATGTTTTCTTTTTCTGAATGGTACTGGCTGACCTTGTTCAGCATGAATTTTATGTTAGTCCTCTGGAATGTTTCTGATATACTGATAAACAAATGATATGCAACATTACCCATTTCTGCTTGAGACTGTCTATCTTATATCCAAATGCTTGTCCTCTTCATTCCATTTTCCCTAAACAGATATTATTCTGATTTGGTCTCCCATTTTTCCTTATGAAGAACTTTTGAAGAAAACTTCAGTGTTTTTAGTTTACATGATTAAAGTTCTCAGGTAGTTTTTCACTCAGATGTTATTTCTGCAACAAGCCTTAATAAGAAAATAAGAGATGTCTTCTAGCATCTGAGAATGTCATGTAGGAAAAATAGAAATGAACCTGTGATCAGCATCCGGCTCAAGCTCCCAGTGCTTAGTGTGGGAGCTGTTGCTCTTACACATATTGTGCCGCTGCAGAAGTGGGAGGAGATGAAACTTCTGCCATTTCTATGGCATCACTCAGCAAGGTAAATGAAATATGAAAGAAACACTTTCAGCCCACTCAATGCACAGACAGACAGACAGAAAGATAGTGTTTTGTATTTGCTGCTGTGATATGCAATTTGTTGTAGTATTAACCGTACACAGTGCCAGAATGCTTCCTAAGATTTACAATCTCAGGTCAAAAGGGAAATGATTTCTTGTTAGATCTCCTTTTTCTCTCCTTCCACCAACATGCTGCTGCATGTCAAAACTGGTTTTGCAGAGCAGGAGTGAGGTGAACAGACTGACAGGAGGATCCTGTTCTGAGAGAAAGAAATTGTGTGTCAGTAGGCACAGTTTGCAATGAGCTTCAGGGTAAAAATGATAAAAATCTGAACACTGAATGCAGCTTCAGATTCAGAAATGTTTGCTGACTTCATTTTATAGAGTTGCAGCTCATCTGGGTGATTTGGAGGGAAGGAGCCATAGGTGGCAATGCATCCATGCTGTGTTTAAATTCATTAGCACTGGGGAGTCTGTGTTGCTAGGTAGCTCATTTGGTGTGACATCAGTCTTTGGATGCAAATGTTTTTCAGCCCAGTTTTGCCTCTAAATCTTGCCCTCATAGCTTAACAAATCACTACCTAGATCTTTGTGGTATCCTGCTCACTGTTTTAAAGCCACAAACCAGTCTCCTGGCAGTTCCCTTTTTATTTGGCTGGGAATGTTCAGAGGTTGGATCTTCTGAATTAGCTCCTAAGCTGGTGTAAATAATGCGGCTTCACTGATGTCAATAATATCAGGCCAGTTTACACTAGCTAAAATTCTGTCCTTCAGATGCAAGTCAGCACCTAATCTCCATGACATTCACACAGAGGCATGTATTTCCCTGTGTTTTTCTAATCCTTGTGTGTCCTTTGAAGAATTCTGTGATTTGTGCTGAGAACAGTGCTGAGAAATAGGAAGAAGTGACATGAATACTGGTTTAAGATGCTGGACTTGTTCTGCCTTGTTCTAACTGAGACCTCTGTATGACAGCACAATTATTGCACTCTTGGTGCCTACACTCTTCTCGTCACTTTTCCAGTCGCAGAGAAGTGTGGGGATAAAGCCAGCAAAGGTTGAAATGCTGCAGTAAGGGAGGCTGCAGTATAGATCAGTGGATAACATCTCAAAAAAGCCTCACTGTGGTCAGAGAGGCACATCCATAACGCCTCTGTGAGCTAGCACAAACTGAAAAATGCAGCAGCCTGCAAACTGCTCAGCTACTGCACTGCTGTGTGAGGAGGGGTTGTGTGTGGCTGGACTTCTGAGCACAGTGGGGTCTCTCTCCTCTAGTTACAGTGAGCACAGAGACAGCAGGGATCTGTACCATGATCTTTCTACAAGGCTGCACAGGAGCAAAGGGAACGTGCAGGACACATGTATTTAGGCTGATTCAGCCTATAGATCTAAGAACTTTGGAAAGACAGGATAAAGTCTAGCAGGAGGGGTTTATATAAATGCCATTCTGGCTAAAGCAGAAAGCATAATTATAAGAAATTACAACTTGTTGCATCCCGTAACACTTGCCAGTGATGAGATGTTCATAGGAAAGGCTTTGTGGTAAGAAATCAAACCAGCAAGATTCAAAAAGAACCAGATGCCTTTGTAAAGGCACGAAGGCAATTGGGTCATTAAAACATGCTACAGGCTGTTTTGGCATATGGAGAAGGCCACAATAGTGCTCATGTAATACTTGTATTAACTCTTAAGAATGCCAAAGAGCCCTTGATGTAAGAAGTGAATGTCACCTGCATTGTAAAAAGCTGCAACACGATTGGATGAACAAAAATTTGAAAGATCATTTGAGAACAGCCTTTCAGAGGCCATTGGTCTGATTGGTGGAGTTCTATATCTCCCATAAAGCAATTTAATACTTAATTTGTGATGTGACTATTATAGACAGAATTTTCTGCTTCTGCCCTTTAATGAATTCTAAGTAAAAGAAAGCTTCCTTATTATTACATATTGAGAGGGTAGTAGGAACAGGACTTGCACTGCAGCAACTGAAAGTCAGATAGAGGAACAGTGTGTTAAATGGGTTAATAAAATCTCAGTCTAATCAGATAATAGACACCACAATATAAATTGCTTTTCTCTAGAATAAACTGTGAAAGCATGTTTTAAATATACTACATATGGGATCAGGCAAGGGCAAGATTTATTATTCTGTCTGTATCAGATTGATCATAAAGGCATTGCGATATTATAATGTTACTATAATATACAAATGCTGATCAGATGTGCATTTTAAAATAATGCCATGTTGCTCTGCTAAGCAAATTCCAAAATTATAAATTATTTACATAAAGATGGGTCCTTAATGATCTTACTTTTTTATTTTAGATTGTAAATGCATGTTTACAAACCCAAGAGATATACATTCATTCACTTACTTTATATCTGACTACATTATTTTAGAATTGTCTGTGATATTATTCCAAACAATTTAACTCAAAGTATTCATTTTAGTTTCTAATGAAAACCAGCATTGTGACCTTATTCTAGGGAAAAGGATGGATAAGAAACAGAAAATGTTGGAAACAGATGAATTTTGTGATATATTTGTTGCTGTTATTAGATTTATTTATATTTTTCTATAATTTTTATTTTTTCTATACTTTTTGTTTATTTTTTCTTTATTTTCTGAAAAAAACACCAAACAACAGGTGGTAAAAAAACAAACCAAAACACAGAAGATTTGGGATCATTTAAGTGAACTATCAGGTAAAAAATGCAGTTTAATGTAGAAAAATGTTAAACAATTCATCTGGGAGGAAGGAATCGGTGTAAGGGACCTGTATTAAATATGCAGTCATCCAGCATACTGATTAGGAAAGAGATGAAATGGTTATAGAGAAATGACTGCAAACATGAATTCCGGTGCATTGTAGCATTAAGAATTTTGAACAATATATTAGGGAAGGGAAGGCAACATAGCTATCATAGAAGCTGGATTGAATTTTCATTCAAAACAGGATTTCAATTTCTTGCATTTTTTCCTTAGTGGATGAAAAACAAGAAAAATAATTGCTCCAAGCAATTTTTCATATCAGTGAAATATTTCCTTTAACATTTGCATGGAAATGTTTGTTTTTTCAGAATCTACTCTCTCAAAAGGTACTTCTCTAGATCGAAAAAAAAGCCAAACCAGAAATTCCAGCTATACAGATGCACACATCATTTACAGATGGAGGAGTACTGATGCTGCCTTAAGCTTATACTCCTATTAAACTGAAATGTAATGCAGAAAGTACTGCACTTAGTGATTAACTCCTTACATCTAAACTACTGGAATGGTCAAGAAATCATTTCTGGTTTTCAGTTCTCTCAGCCTGCTTTTCTGCCCAGCAGCTTCTTTACCGAGATCGCAGGTAACCAGGAAAGCCTGCTGGATTGCGGGGGGTGCCAAATTAAGCTCTTGGCTATATTTGAGTGATGTGTTAGTCCTGTTAGCTGTTTCCAGATTCATGCTTTTATTGGTAGTGCTGCAGAATATGGTCAAGTGCTGTCCAGGTATTCATTTGCTCTGCTTCCATTGATTCTCATAACGCAAAATAATTTTTTCATGTTTCTGCATCATCTGTACCTATACTTCTCCAATATTCTGGTTTAAAAGCCTTTTGTGCTGTCTCAAGGCTTTTTTCTATTGGACTAGAAAACTGGAGTGTGCTGCATTAGCACGGGGCAGCGTGTGTGTGTCTGCCTCTGTTTGTGCAGTCTGTGTGCAGTCCTGCCAGGAGCAAGGCAGGACCACAGCACTGCTAGGCACTTCTCTCCCAGGACAATGCCCCATTGTCATGCCAGCTTAAGAGCTGCTGTACTGTCTGCCTACCCCATGAGAGGCCAGTGGCTGGTGAGATGGAGTGTGTCTGTGACAGCTACTCCTGTTCGCAGTGCGGTATTTTAGCATTTTCCTAATTTACATGGGCAATTTAATTAGACAGGGACTGGGCATCCATGCCTTCCTGACAGCACTGCAAGAAAGACATGATGCCCAAAAGAGAGGTGAGCTTCAGCAGGAATATGTTATGCAGAAGCATGATGTCATGGGTATTTTAATGCATCACTGCACCAGAACAGGAGGTTACCTGGCAGCTGTGGTGGCAGGGCTGAATATATTGTGCCAAAACAATTGACACAACAGGGCTCTTTTGCCATTCAGAAGAATCACATTTCGGCAGAGTTGTGTGATATGGTCCATACATGTATCAGAATCTCTATACCTGTAATCTCTGTGCTATTATACCACTGCCATTTAGTCTTATCTTTGAAATGACAGAAATTTACTTCAAATGGATGCTACATGCCATCTATCACATCAGCATCCTGCACAGCTAGATTGGAGCAGGTGACTACAGAGCCTGGCTTTATTTTCAAATACATGCTTATTTATGCAAATATATGCTTATGAAGAACAGGGAGAAGAAAAATATTATCTGTTTTAAAAAAAGTCACTGCAGAGATCCTCACTCAGTACTCTTAGCCTGACTTCGTGTAGAGGACAGAGACCAGCAGATGGCAATCTCCTCCTGTCTCAGGAAGAGCAGTGCTTTACTGCGGGGCCCTTGTACGCCTTCCCAGTGCTTATTGCAGTTTACTTGAAGGGCAAAAAGACCTGGAAAACGCAGGCAGCCTTTGTTAGGCACAGAATGTCATAATATGGCAAAGCAAAAGTGAATTTCTACTTTATGCAAATCCTAGCTGCTGGTATCGGAGAAAGAAAAAGCAAGCTAACCTAATAGAATGAATTTGTATTAGTCTTTTTCATTTTGAAATACAGGACACAGGGATATTTTACAGCATCGCTCTATTCCTCCTGTGTGCTGCTAATCTTTTAATGCACACTTTAGAAAAAAAGAAAATTGTTGATTTCCCTGTACCCTACATTTCCCTTTTCCCCTCAGTGTTTAAAATGGGAAGGAATAACATGATCTTCAGCTGACTTTAAAAGGAGTCAAGGAACAAAAGAAAAGCATTTTTCTTCCTATAGTGACAAATTTGCCAGGCTAGAGTAATGTGTCCAAGCAGCAGTGTGAGTCTAGTTTAGCATTTGAATTGGAAAATGGATGGTATTACAGGTATAGCTGTGTAATTTTTATGCACAATTTTTATTGCAGAAGAGAAGATTAATGCTGCTAATTTCAGTCATGTGAAACTCTGAGCTGATAAAGGAATGGGATTTTTTTAAAAAGCAAATATTAGTAGCAGAAAAAGGAATATTCCTATCTTGTGTTGGAAATAATTTTGTCAGTAATCTCCTCATATTGCTTTAAATGAGTCTGCATTATTTCACGAAGTATCATACTGCAAACATTTGATCATCCGTAACATGATGATGGAATGGTGGAAAAGAAGACTAAATTAATATTCTGGATATTATGAACACTGGTAAAAATATGAGAAAGTATCTCTGGGAAGGTAGGATTTTCTCTACTATCCTTCAATATAATTCTTGATATGTTGTCCATCTGGTACCCTCTACAGTAGATTGCAGTCCTGATGTACCATATTTGTTACATATTGCTACTTAACTGAGTGGCATGCACATCCCTCTATGGAGAGTGTTCATAAGAGAGCAAAAAGTAGCCTGCATCAGTGCCTTGTCCTGTAGGACAAGATGGAGGGGGAAGTACTATGTTAACTGTGCAAAGACTGGAGGGAAAGCAATGCTCTCATTGACGAGCAGGGGACCTGAAAGTACTGTGATCATGCACATCAGCAGAGCTGAGGCAGGGGGAGCTGGCTTAAAGCAAGTATCACAGCCAGGGCTGGCTCTTGAGCTTTGTTTTACTTTATGGAAAGGATTTTCATCTGAATATGTAGATACCCTATGATCTGTAAAAGGTTATGAGAAACACTGACTATAACCAGACACTCCACCATGTACAGCTTACTCCAGCTTACAGGTCCTCCTGCCTTTTACAGGCAGTCAACTTTTCTTTATATAAGCAAACCAGATGGGGAGGAATCCAAAATGCTTGTAGCAACATTGTGTTTTGAGCAAAAGGTTGACTGATGGATATGCCATAACAGAAGAAAAAAACTGGCTTGTATTAAAATGGGAAAAAAGAAAAGAAAAGAAAAGAAAAGAAAAGAAAAGAAAAGAAAAGAAAAGAAAAGAAAAGAAAAGAAAAGAAAAGAAAAGAAAAGAAAAGAAAAGAAAAGAAAAGAAAAGAAAAGAAAAGAAAAGAAAAGAAAAGAAAAGAAAAGAAAAGAGAAAAGAAAAGAATAAAGAAAAAGGCTGGCTCAGTGGATAGAAGGAATTGATTTATGACGAAAACTTATAAAATCTTAAATTTTCTAAATGATAAGGGATAAAAGTGGTTGAGTACATGCAAATATAGTTCTGAAAATATAGGATCATTAGCATAACAAATATTGCTGGAATTATTTTTCATGATAAAAAGAACATCTCTTACGATTATTTTAAATAGGAAATCAGAAATTGAAATTCCCTTTTATGCAAAAACCTTTATGTTGTAAGCCATCTTCCAAAGGAAATAATACACTTCCACTGCTTGGAGCAGCTAAATGTTCATTGTATAATATAAGGTGGGGATATATAAGCATTTTCCATATCCATCTTGAGTGCTTAAATGACAAAAAACCCGCTACTTACAATTTCTTCTCATCCAGAGTGAACTGAATGTTTGTTTACACTATGGTGGCAGAATGAGAGAATTATTTTCAGTACCTACAGTCAAAATTTGTCATGATACCTACATTTGTACCTCAGTAACACATGTCCTCTGTGGACAACAGGGATATGTTCTTTTAAAGGTGATTAAAGGTGCACAAATAAAGCAACAGCTAGGCTTAATTTAAATGGTCTCAACCACTCTTCAGAAGGACCAGTATTTTTTTTTTTTAATTTCCTTACTGCTTAAATGGTGAACCTGCACTTCTTTGAAGCTTACCCTAGAGTCTTAAAATTATAGGTAGCACCTCACAATGTATCTGAATATATGTGTGTGCTTTTGGAGCATTTGACTCGTTTTCCACAGACAGTCATGCACTTTTGCTTTATTCAAAATCAGTAAACAAGGCTACAATTCAAAATTCTCTTCTTCCTCAGCTTTTGGGGTGATTTTATACCATGCTGTGTTCATGTAAATGACTAGAGAAAATGTGAAGACTAAAAAGAAAAGAAGTTGGTTTATTTTTCTTGACCACTGTGAATTCTTTTAAAGCTGTGATTCGTGTTCTTTTTTATATCTTAAGCAGGGACTGAGAAGTATGAGGCTACCATACTGGTTTTAGGACTGTCACTGGACTTAACTGCTACTTTGGGTTTTCTGGCATGCTGTTTAAAATGAAGCTTCTCGTTTCTGACAAAGAACTAGGGATAGCAGTGCATGTCTTTTTGGTACCCTAATCACTTTTGGATTGCAGCTCACAGTGGTGAAAGCTTGCCCAGCAGGATTAAACTAGTCTTAGGATCGTTTCATTCTGTCAGTCCTGCCACACATGTTATGACATAAACGTTACCAGAGGACTTTTGGGAGGATTTCCTTTCTAGAATATTAGGCCCAGAATAAAATGCTTCCGTTGTCATTGACATTTCCAGAAGAACACTCAGAAGCTCGGTCCCTCTTGGTTTTGTATGACACCCACAGTTTTATGGAACTGCCATTCAGGTAGGGATATTCTGGCTCAGCAAAATAAACAAACTTGTTAGGTGGCATTGTTTTACTGAAGAATTTTTTATTGTTAAATATACATTTAAAAGAGAATGGAAGGCTTTTGATAAAGTGGAGGAAATAAAATATTTACTGTGAAAATTCAACAGTGCTGGACTTTTGTGCCTGAATTTTAATCCTTGTTTGTACTTTTTGTTTTTGCAGTAGGAAATAATTTTGATTTTTCTTTTGTTTTGTTTTCTTGGTTTTACTTGAATTTCATTCCAGTAAACTAGAGTAACACATGGCAGTGCTCCCAGTGAGAATCAACCTAAAAACATAAAACCCATGGGTTGAATTAAGAATAATTAAATAATTGAAATATATATTAATTGACATCGGAAATAAAGTAAAATATGATAGTAAAAATGATAATGAAAAGAAGAGGGAGAGAGAGGAGTAAAAGTCCAGAAAAAGTGATGCACAATACAATTGCTCATCATCCACTGACCAATGCTGGCCCTTTCCCAAAGCAGTGATCAGCACTTCTTGGCCAATTCTCCCCAGTTTATATGGTGGGCTTAATCTGTGGTGTGGGATATCCCTGTAGCCAGTTTGGGTTGAGCTGTCGTGGACATGCTCCCTCCCAGCTTCTTGCGCACCTCCTCAACTGACAGAGCATGGGAAACTGAAAAATCCTTGACTTTAGGTAAGCATTGCTTAACAACTAAAACAGCAGTGTGTTGTCAACATTATCCTCATACTGAATTCAAATAACAGCAGTGTATCAGGTGCTAAGAAGAAAATTAGCTCTATCCCCAGTGAAATCAGGACACCAAGTGAAATACAACCTGCAGACAGGTCAGAAAAGCTTGGACAGAGTAAGCCTGGCAAACTTCTGTCCTGAGGGAGTGCAAATTCAGTACAAATCTTGTGGCTTGCTACTAGCAATGACAATGGTGTATTACAGAGCTACATGACTGTAGGAGAACAGGTGGCACTGAGCAGATTTCCTGCACTGATATTCCCTAATGTTGAGGCTGTAATCTTTTGTATTTGATTAGTTTAAGCCAGCTTTCTGACAAACGACTGCACAGCTGATGACCTGATACAGTCAGAACTGAAATAATACAGGAAAAAATGTTGTGGCAGAAAGACAATGATAAAAGATGTCTCCACAGAGAGTGTTCTTACTTTATGTGAAAACCGGGTGGTGTTTTCCTCTTCAGTCATGGGGGAGAGTCCTCCACTGCAGGTGTAGAAGTCATCTATGTTCACTCAATCACAAGGGCAAATTTTAAAATGAAAGCTGAAACCTTCCACTTAGGGGAAATAAAGTTCAGGTGCAGTGCCAATAATTCTCTGCAATTTAAGTTACACTGAATATTTGCAGGTATTGGGACAAAGGAAACACTTATTTTGATTTATGATCATTTTGATTTTTAATATTGTGTCAAAGTCTGATCCTCATGATCAGCTTACTTGCTTTCAGCTCAAAACCTGTGGAGAAAGATAACAAGGTGATATGTCACCTTCACACTTTGGTAAAAAAGGTTGGAGTGGAAAATAAAGAAGGGACAGTCAGGGCTCTGTAAGCTAAGATCTTATTTATGGTTGAGCAGAGATGCCTTTATTCTGATACTTCTGATACATCCTAGCATATATGTTTTTTTACACAGGAAATGTACCTTGAGACCTTAGTTTTTATTCTTCCACCACTGACCACTAGTATAAACATTACACTGCAGAAGCACATTTGTCTTCCTCTTGTTTCTATCCATCACCATGATACAAGAAATTTTTATGTATTTTTGGCACAGTCTCAGTCAGGAGGGATAAGGGGATGGTCAGTCTTTTTTTTTCATAAGCGACCTCTATAACCTAGGGACAGCCTTCCCATAGAAATGAGAAATGTGGGTGTAAGATATTTTCCCCAGAGCTCAAGGGAGAAGTGGAGCAATTTTCCCCCTTTCTAAACAAGCTCCCTACCATATTATTATTTTGTAAATGTTGACATAATTTCCAGATATGCTTTAAACAAAATCCCAAATAAACTTATGGTTTGTGTGTGGAGTTAGTATTGTCCGGGTCTTTTAAGAAAGATCTTGGAGCATGTACAAGGTGAGACCTTTCAGAGAGTTTAGTTGAAAGAAGCCTAGTTGCTGTCCAGTAAGTGGACTTACATCTGCTGGTCAAATTATAGCAATTTTGTTCCCCGCTAAAAATCCAAAATAACATGTTTTGCAAAACATGAACAGTTCTTAAGACTGAAATCTTAAGGCAGACTGAGCTTACATAGTAAAGTACTGTATCCCGCTATGCAAAGCACCTAATAATCTTAAAGAATGTTATCAACAAGCAATACAAAATCAGGCTGACATTACAAGCAGCCAGGCAAAAGCAAAATATCAGACTAAGTTCCTAGCCACTTTTATTCCTGGTATGGATAAAGTTGCATGAAGAAAGGGAAAGAATTATAGTAAATAAATATATTCTACAGAAAAAGCTGCAGTATGTCCTACTGCATTGCAGGTTTCCCAATAGGAAGATCATGCATCTTCCTCAGGCAAAAAATCTTCTACTAAGCTCTTTTGTTGAGAGGAAAGGGTAGTAGCTGTTGATGGACGCAACGTGGGAAAGGGAAAATGCAGACTGAACATCAAGCTAAGAAGAAACCGTGAATTGTAGAGAATATTTTTTAGGAACCCTGAAAACTAGCCTTTAAAAAGCATCTTGAGAGACATGAGATTATCCTGCTCAAAATGAGAGAATGTGGAAATGTCTCTATTTCCTCTGATTTGTGTATGAAATGCTTGACCAATAAATAATATGACTTCTTTTCTTACTTCAGGAAATGTTGGTTGAAGCACAAAAATAGATTAATAATAATGTAGTATAAAAGCTGATTTTTTTCTAATTTAAAAAAGGACATGACAGAATTCAAAATGAATGAGAAACAGATATAATTCCTCAGAAGCAATATGTCAATTATGTGAAATTTTAAATAATAAGTTATTCGTATCCAGAAAATCTCAACGGGTCAATGAAAAGTCATGTACAATAATTACATAACCTCCTCTTTGGGGAAAAACCCCAAAATAATCCAACCATCAGGAAAAAACAGAGGATGACCATTTTAATGTCTCTTATCTAATCAAGGCCTTACATGTTTCAATTTTAATTCACCATACAGGCTAGCATATGAGGAATTATTTTCATGTTACATATTTTCAATTGATGATAAATATTATTCTTTGTTCATATTGTTAACTGTGCAGTTGTTACCCTATAAGACTCAGTTTTCTTTACTTGGTGTTCTCTCTACTCACTCAGTTTGTCAAGTTTCCAAGGGAGAGCAGAAACTTGACATGAGACAAATCTTTACAGACAGAGCCAATAGGTAGACTATATTATAGTTTCTAGCACACTATGCATATGGATTTAAATAAAGTCTCTTGAAATGAGACTGTTATGGTTTTCATAGTTGTTTCCAAGCCCTAGTTATTTCCAGAGAGTTAAATTTATTTCAAAGGCAAACACACAGACACAGATAAAGCCCCATATCTCTAAGACTTTTTCCTAATGACTGATCTTAATAAGTAAATAATGACTGATCTTCACAAATTCATACAACAGTATTTTTGACAGTGCACAACTTTGAATTACCTTTATACCTTTAATAGCATTTAAAAAAATTGGTTTTAATCTAAATAAGAAATTACAATTGTTGCAATAAATCATTATGGTAGTTTATAATTGTCTCTGCAGGAGATGGTATGAGTGTGGTATTTCTGTAAGAAAACGTGCTTGTTTTTATTTTGAGTGCATACTCAAGAGCCCATAATGATTCCTTGGAGATAGTACTGATATGTAACTTAGTGAAGAAATTAATTATTTCTGCTGGGTTTTTTCCCAAAAAAGTTGAATGCATACGTTTGTGAAGAAATAGTTTCACAGGTTTAAATTTCAACTATCCAGATATCTGCTGCACTTGCTATTTTCTAACCAATGCAAGCACAAAACCAGTGTCTAAATACCACCATGGAAGCACACGAAATTAACAACATACCTTGATTCCCATGCTGGAAAGACACCCAGAATGTGACTGAAGGCCCACAATGCTGGAACACAGACTTTTTTTGTGGAAATATGGTTTTGAGTAGCTACTTGCACACACGTGTCTGGTACAAACCCATAAAAACAAGATTTAGCTATCTTTTACTAATCTTGTAGTTTATCTCTTATTCATATATTACACATTTTATTTCTATCACAAGTGTCCCATCCGTCAAACAACATAGCTCCTTTTGATTTTCTTTTTGCCTCTCTGCATACAGCTCTTTTCAAACTGCTAATAATTGAAAAAGATTTGGTTGGAAGAAGAGATGATAGTCAAGTCATGTTCTGCTGGGGATCAAGTGTGCACTGTAAATCTGGAAAACTTGGAAGAGTGTAACAAAAGTTGTGGTGTTTAATATATGGTTGTATTCCTTTAATTCTGCTTTTTTTGAGAAGAACAGAACTGGCCCTCACTGGAGTGTGATAGATTAGATAAAATATAGTATTAGATGTTGATAGTTCTTCTGGAAAGTCATGTTAATTGTATCTGCAATATTTGCCAGCAGCAGAAGAACCACAAGTAAGTCAGGGATGATACGCAGTTGGTGATTTCCCAACCTATTCACTGCACTGGCAGCTCTGAAGAATCCACAATGTGTCAGAGCAGTGTTTTGAGGTTCTGCCACCAGATGGTGATACAACATGAAGAAGAAAAGGGAAAAAGTTGACACAGTAGGTCTGATTGAAAGAATGCAGCCATCCTGTCGTCTGCCAGACCCATTCTCTCACGGGCTGTGGGACGTGTAGTGCATTTTGACGACGGCAGTGTGACAACTCCATAGAGTTTAACTTTGCAACACCTGCCTCTTGGAGCCTATGAAATGTCACTGCAGACTCTCTTGAAGAGGTGTAGTAAGAATATTTGAAAAGATGAAAGGAGTGGTGGAGCTGGAAGGGGAACAGGGCAGTGGAAGGAACTTGGGGTTGAAAAAAGCCCAGGGAATTCAAACTGTAGGGATTAGTAAAGTGTGAAATAGTTTAGGATAAGGAAATTAGGGAGAGTGGGTAGAAGAGAGTTGATTAGAGACTTGGATGCTTTGTACACAGAGGGCTGGAAAAGCTTTTGAAGTTTGTCTCTTGCTATTTGCAACATGCGTCACTTGCTTGGCAAATTATTTAGCACACTATATATAATGTTTGCAGTGTTATCAAATTACAGTCCCACATTCCTTTATTTTCTTTATTTTTGCATTCATGTGCATTTTTAGTGAATGCTTGTTAGAGTTGTTTGTGCCTTTCAGTGTCTGATGAGAATTTGCTACTTCTTTGGCTCATTTTGTAAATGTTCTCGTATTTGCTAATCTGATGCTTTTATGCATTTATAAATCACTTTGGATTATATGCTTATTAGTAACATTTTCTAAGACGTTTGAATCATGTTTGGGATGTTATTTATTACCTGTGATATGCATCCACTTTGTGTAAACAAACACATTTTTTCTATCAGCAGAGCTAATATACAGATCTAGAGTTTCAGATAACAGTCTTCTGAAATGCCCATGGGATTAAAAAAAAAAAAAAGCCTTTGTGAATTTTACATTTTGGCTGACACCCAGGCTAACAGTTTCAAAGAAACAAAGAGAGGTTTAATATATTTGAGTTTTATATTGTGGTGGATACAATTGCATAATTTCCTAGACATTTCTGCATAATGGTGCCATAATTCCTGCTGTTAAAATTTGCTGTTGAGTTTAGCCATCATTATAACTAAATTCTCTTGTAGACTATAACAGCAGGAAATACTGGAACAATGTATTAGTCACAACAAATTAAATTAGCAAAAAGTCACCAAGATTCTGAGACAATAAAGATAGGAGAGATACAGCACAATGAGTTAGTTTCAGTTTCTGCTGATCTGAGATTATTCCCTACTGTGCTGGAGAACTAAGGTCTGAAGATGTGTTTGAGTAAGCAGTGGCCAGGTAACCCTTTCAATTCTGCTCACTTGTTATCTAGTTCCAGGAAGAAAAGCATCTATGAATTCTAAACTGGAAAACAGTATTCTGGTACTGAAAAGTCAAAGCCATCTTAATACTGACTAATCTTAAACTTTGAGTTTAAAGAAGTATCTGCAGATGAAAGAGCTCATCTTCACTCAAATCTCATTCATCATTTATTATTCATTATCAAAAGCCATTCAAGTCCACCTCTGCTGTAAGAAAGCTAATCAGATTTTCCTATCCAGTCCAAGAAATGTGTGTTATGACCTGCACCTGAAGATGAGATCATTAGACTCCTTGGTGTGGTTTAGAGTGAAAGAACACTTGAAATTATCAGTGTTTATAAATATATAGGTTTATTTTATAAACATATTCATTTATTTTATAAATATATGTATGTTTATTTTACAACAACCTGGTTGCAAAGGAAAGCAGGTATGCAGACACTTGTCTTTTTATCTATTGTAACATAAAGGCATAAAATAATACTTAAGGAAACTAAAGGAACTATATTAAGGAAAAGAAAGAAAGAAAGAAAAGAAAGAAAAGAAAGAAAAGAAAGAAAAGAAAGAAAGAAAGAAAGAAAGAAAGAAAGAAAGAAAGAAAGAAAGAAAGAAAGAAAGAAAGAAAGAAAGAAAAAGAAAGAAAGAATAAGAGTAAAAAGATAAATAGCCACCACCTGTGTGTCCAGAAATGAGACTTGGTTGTTGCAATATCTATGTCTGGCGGTGGAGGTGATGGTACCAGTTTTGCCAAAGTGATTGTCACAATCTTGATCTGTCCGGGGTGGAGGAAGCCCACAAAACACAAAGTCCTGTGTGTTAATATTGTGCTCAAACTCCATTGGAATGCTTAAGTGCCTTCCCTGGCTCGAATGATGTAATGCTGTGGATTACAGGACACTTTGGGTAATTGATGGCACTTTCTAGGATGTTACAGCTGCCTTTATGTCAGCATGGTTGGGTCAATTGTGTCTCCTCAGGAGCAATGAATACCTTCAGGCCTACATGTGGATGTCCTGGTTCTTCCCCAGAGGGGAATTTTCACAGCTGAGTCACTGGTTTAAGGACTTTGGCATGTTAAAAAACTCTATCCTGCCTCACAGGATTTGCCTCTTAGCCTTGTCTTGTTCAACATCCAGCTGTAGCCTCTGGTGATGGGTGTGTTTGAATCTATAAGCATTAACATTCCTCACAATGTGCTGCTGAACATCTTTAAAAGCTGATCTTCCACAATGGACAGAAAAAGTCAGTAGCAATTTTGTCCAAAGAGTCTCACAAGACAGTTTAATTTCCCCTGTTAGGGCATTTGACAGTCTTCACAGTATTTTCCCTTAAATTAAGCCTGACTTTAAGTTTTTTCCCATTTTAATTCCAGCATTATTAATCTATTCTAAATAATATTTCTCGCTTCCTTGTTCTTCCAAGCAGCTAGACAATAATTGCCTGTTTCACTTCACTGCTATTGAGGGATTCCACTGGTGCAAACATCCCCAGTGTATTATTAGTCCAATTTTATTTCATCATCATTACAATGAATTAAATAGAATTATAAAATTCTAAGCCTGGAAAGCAGAATTAGACCTGTAATTGCATTCACATTAGAAGCTAAATGTCCTTTAATCATTTTTACTTTCATCTAAAATTCTTGTAGAAAACTCTTTGCAGAGGTTGGTTACCTACTTTTCTACAACATATTTCAGGCTGCAGCAAGTTCCATATAAAAGTAAGGAGTTAAAGAAATCACAGTTGGAAAAAGAGTGTTTTGCTTCCAGAGCTGTTGAGATGTAGGCTTTGTGCACAGTTCTAGACATTTCTTGGGTATTTAAGACTCGGTAGAACCTTGACCTTGGCAGGCCAGGCAAAAGACAGTAGATAAATTGGAGGCTTCTGTTGGTTTTTGGAGAGCCTACAGGGAAGTTATGGACTTTCTTCCAACCTTCACAACCATTTGGTGTCATGAAAAGTGCTTCATGTTCTACAGCAGAGATGTCAGGGAATTCAACATTTTGATACTAAGCTGGAGTGTTAAAATACGATGGGAAACTTGAGCTAATACAACACTGGGGATTGGTTCCAGCAGAGTTCCTCTCTCCATAAAAAATGGAAAGTTTTTTTTCGAAAGAAAGGGGTCATTTATCCTTTACTGAATGTTTTTATTTCTTGTGATGACAGACACGTGTATGAGACTTTATGCTCAAGAAAAGACTTGTTTTTTTTTAATAAAGTAGATGTGACCTCAATTTTAACTGCATTTTTTCTTTCATATTTTAGGTATGGAAAAACACCCTCAAATCTTTGACATGATTCCAGCAGGAAGAGTGTACAAATTTAGCTTGTATTGAAAAATCCCTGTTACAGACGGACAATGTGGAGAGGAAGATTCTTATCAGTTTCTGAAACTAGATTTTTCTTTGTTTCTTTTATATATCAACAAATTATGCTATCAGAGTGGAGGAATGGTTTGAGAGTTATTAGATTTTCAGAAAATTAAATATATGAATTAGATAGGAGTGATATATCTCAGTGTCAAATAATGGTCTGTGATAGTGAATATGTACTGGATTTTCACAGCTCTAACATTAAGTGATGTCTCAAAACAGTAATTGGAAATACTTTTCATGGAAGATAAAATCCTGGCTGAAACTTGGTTTCTTTCTTGACCTTTAAAAATATTATTGCATGGTAAATATGTTTCCATCTAATCAAAGATCACAGGGAATGTAAGTATTATATTTAGGGTATGGTCTATTAATGTATATAGCTATGCATACATATGTATACTAACATATGCTGTGAACTAAAAAAAATCAAAAAATATTTGCTGAATTTTCTTTTATGTTATATTCCTCAAATACTTTCTCAAGAGATCTTTGTAATGATTATCTCATATCATATGACATGCTGAGAGATATTCAGAACAAATCTGGAATATGTGAATGCTCCTATAACTCTCTCCAGTCATAATTATTAATATGTATTTTTCTGCCTCTCTAAGCGAAAAGGCTTGTGGGGGAAATGAGACTGGGACTTTGGGAGACAATTCTCGTGTTAGATTTCTTTTTCATGTGTAGTAGAGTGTGGCTCATATACAGAATTTAGACCTAGAACATAAAGTGCTTGTTCCATAGGCTTAGTTTTTCTAATTTTATTTTTTATTAGAATGTTCCTTGTTCAGAATGTTGGGTTTATACAATTTAATTTATAAAAAGTTTTGCCTTTCAAAGGGTTTGTTTTCTCCATGTCATGTATAATGGAATAGACAGTAACAGCTTATTGCATTTCCCTCATATTTTACGTGTATAAACAAGAGGAATTATCACTTTAAAGCTGAGGAGATGTTTCAAGCAGCCAAAAATACAACATGTGAGGAAACAACTGCCTTGATGCAAAATTACGGTCCTTGAACCAGCAGATGAGACCATCTGATTGTGAAGCAGTCAGGCATGTCTCTGCATTGACCTGGAGCTGATTGGTTCAGCCATACAACTTTGGAGGGGCTCTTGTGCTACTGCAGCAGCCTGGCCACGGTTCCTTCTATGCCTGTGGGCATCCATTCAGTTCTAATTTTTCATTAGAAAATTTTACCTCTGGAATGTAGGTCTTTAGAACAGGTAGTGTAATGGATTAACTTGGCTGAAGTTGCCAGCAAAAGTCCAGGTGGCTTGAAGAGAGAGCTCTTGATGATTTGGAGTTTGTTGTCTAGGTACCTGTGTGAGACAGTCATTAGTCAGCTTCTGGAGATCTACAGGAAACTCTTGAATTATACAACACATTCTGAATAGGCTGCAGATTCTGAGGTCTGAAGTTTTTGAGGAAAAAATGATTTTGCAAAAGGCTCTCCAACCTTTTCAAAGGATCAAATATTCCCACATCTAGTAAAAACAAAATTAGTCCTATAAATGTCCCCTTTTTCTTCCCTCATCCTCTGAAGATTTCTGTTTACCTGAAAATAAGTGTTAAAAAAGTACCTGCAATTCTAATTTACATCTTTCAGAATTTGGGATAGCACTGATGATTGCATTATTATACTATAAATGAAATCTATTGACCCTGATAGGAGTCAGCTCTCATAACTATGAAAAAAAAATTTCCAAGATTGTGATTTTGCTGTAAATTTTGAATTTCTGAAACCCTATTTTTTTTTTTTTTTTTTTTTTTGCCTGGAATATTGGTTTCCAGATAGTTGGATTTCCAAGCTAGGAATTTTCTGCCATATGTAACTGATGTGACACTGAGGAATGCAAAAGATGTGCATCCTCAGCTACATCAGAAGACTTTGATCCTGTCAAAAGTTATTTCTTTTTCTAACACAGATTTACTAAGAGATATATGAGATTTAATGTATAGATACTGACATACAAAGATGGCTCTTGCCAACAGGACTGCAAGTTCTTGTTGCTATTCCTGAACTTTCCTAGCACTTTCCTAGGGTCTACCTGAGTGAGATATAAAATATACGGTTCAATGATTTGCCTAAGAGGAAGGCAAACCTGCTGAGTGCAGTTGCTAGGAAATTGGTGTAGTGTGAGCAGTCTTGCACATCTTATCTCCCTCCCTTTTCTCCCTCCTTTTTTACATCTAGAGATGTAAAAATATTTCAAGTTTTCTCCTTTGTTCTGATATCCACCAGTCTGAGCTGTGGCTCTTGAATGTGGATATGAGAGTTCTTTATGTTCATGAAG
The DNA here is from genome assembly GCF_963513975.1 of Fringilla coelebs. Classification (NCBI taxonomy): domain Eukaryota; kingdom Metazoa; phylum Chordata; class Aves; order Passeriformes; family Fringillidae; genus Fringilla; species Fringilla coelebs. Next base: position 28,137,342 of record NC_140034.1, read on the forward strand.
AATTATACCAGCCTCCTAAGTCCATTAGTAATCCTGCCTGTCTATCTCCTAGGCAATCCCTGGTATAGGACACTTAAAAGGTAAGAAGTGTAGCATGAAATCTCAATGTGATAAGATTAAAACTTTTGGAGTACTTTTCACAAGAGTACCTTTTAAGACTGCTCTGATGGAGCAGTTCCTTCTAGCATACACTAATTAGAAAGAGCAGGAGGAACCACTAGCATGAATTTGTTACATTGAGACTGTTCAACTCATGGAAAAAACATATCATGTTTCGTGCTATGTGAAGAATAATGTACAGGTATCCATGGAAGCACAAGCCAGTACCTAGATGTAATTCTTCCCAGGCAAGAGCCCTTGCACCTGGCATAAAGAGTACTTCTGATTCCTGCTTGCTTTTTGCACTCAGGAAGACACATTTATTTAATCATGTTATTATAACTCTTTACTACACACATAGTAGTTATACAATAATATTATAGGTATGTTATTATCTGTATTACATGTGCTGTCTCAACAAGAGAAATCATCTTTGGTCCTCAAGTGCCTGAGAGATAATTGTGGATAAACCTTCATAATTTTGGATTAGAAGGAACAAGATTCCTAAAATATGCTATGTTTTGCCAGACAAAATCTACTGGACTTACTTCAGATGAAACCTTCCTAATGAGATAAATAAAGAAAAGTTTTATTTACAACTTTGAATAGAATTTAAATACCAGACCCCTAACCTTGTGAAAATAAAGGAAATCTTGGACAAATATAATTTTAATTCCTGAGGATCTAAGGGCACAGAAGTTTTAAGTGCCTGCAGAGTAGAGCAACAACAAATCTATTGGCCTTTAGGTTTGCAGTTCTTTATTTGCCCACCTAAAATGTGAGGTTGATATAACACTGAACTAAATTGTTCTGTGGATTTAATTCTATCTGATCTCCAAAGTATTAATTGACCTGTAAGAACTGTCTTGGTGAATGAGACTCATGCCCTTAATAAGCTTCAAACTGCAGCCTGATAAAGCCCACAGGTCATAGTTTTTACAGCTTCTTCATACTTCTCTCACTAATGGTTTTGATATCTTTCAAGGAAGAAGCAGGGAATTGCCAAGTGACTGATCTAATATTGAATTCTCTCCAGTTATTATAAATAAAAACCCCAAACCAATAAATGCAGCCATATCTTTCAAAATATATCTGAGTAAAAATATCTGTTCTCACTGAAGAATGTGGGAAACCCTCAAAGTCACTTTTCATATTTTCTACTGCTTCTGTTCTCCTCCTATCCATCCATTGTTTCTTTATCTAGCCAGGTTTCTCTACCTGTCATATATTTCAGAAAAAATTAAAATACATTGGACTATTGCTTGTCCACTGTATTAGGTATAACTTAAAAAAAAAATCCTTTCTAGCAGTCTCAATATTCAAGCATACTAGCTGTTCTGTTTATAGTATGAACCTTCTCATATGATGGGTGATTTTTTAGCACATGAGTATTTCTCATTTATTATTTCTACTTGTACTTAGTTTCTTAAAATAAAGAAGATAAATTTTGGTTAAATCAAAACCAAAGGTCATGGTAATGTAAAGATCTTTTAAAATATTTGAAGGGCATTTCAAAACGTGCACATGCACAATCACTGAAAAATTTAAAAATGTCGCTTTTTATTTAACTGAGCCATAACAGATGCGCATAGTTTTTGGGACAAAACTATGCAAATATTTCAAAGCACAATCACTGTAAGTTGAATTTGGCAGAGTAGAACAGATGTGCCCACCTGTTAAGAGATTAGGCTATCAGATTTGGGTATGCAAGATGTGATTGAAGCCCGTAGTGGGAGCTATTTAGGAATGCATCCAGGTTAGCAGGAGGTAACGGAGATTCTGATTACTGTAACATTCCACTTTGCCTAATTCAAGTCATTGATCGCTTTGGGGAAAACAGAATAGTACACCCAGGACCACTGAAGGGAGAATGAATATCCTACACTGTGTGGAAACAGTGCAGAAATTATACCTATTTTTCAATAACAATGAAAGAGAAAGAGAACAGGAGGTTCTACAGGGGCTGCGGAATACAGTGGACTCCAAAAACAGTTATTTATTCTGTTTAAATTTGACATCCTGAAAAGCAAGCAAAATTATTGATTTAACTTCTGTAGCAATAATAGCAAGGAGTTTTTTGGAATCACTTCAATAAGATGTGAGAATAATAATCTCAAAGCATACCCAATGCAAAGAATATCACATTCGTTTTAATGTGAATTTTGTTCAGCCAGGACTGGAAATTAATTCTGCTTCCTTCTATTTCTTAATAGAGAACAGAAGCATATGGTAAAAGAGATAGAGATCAAAGTCAGATTTTAGGCAGCAAAATGCAAGGAGAACAAGACAGATATTGTGGTGGGTTTGTATTTTCTTGAGGAAAGAATATTTTCACAGTTGTTGCTAACAAAATTTTCTTACCACTTCTCGTTTGCCAGCTCATATCTTCTGAGAACTCCTGATTACTTTGTACCTTTGGTACTGTTTTACTCTGTAGATCTATTATTCTGCAGAAAAACTGTAATTTGTTCAACTTCTGGTGTTTCAAATGAAGTTCTAATTTGGTGTCATTGTTGATGATGAAGTGTGAAGCAGGAAAGACATTGGGAGATTTTCAAATGCTGGCTTAGTTATATAAATGTTAATAATGAAAACTCTGATTTTGATTTTCTATGCTGATATTAATTTTGTGTAGATATGAATGAGAAAGAATACAAATGCCAGTAAATTATAATTAATTCAATTGCTCTTAGTATTTAAATATTTCCTTATTAAGACTGCTATCTGCGGTTTGTGTTACTCATCTGCAGAAGTCCAGACTGACTGATATGTGAAATTTGAACACTTACAGGTAAAAAAGCTTAATTCTATTCATGATAAGAAAAGTCCTAAGACATGCTGTGTGACAATGGCAGACCTGTCATTGAAGGATCAGAAATACAAGTAAATCTCTGGGTTCTCATAGTTACAGCAATGCTTCCATTCAAATCTATTTTATTTGTAACTTTGGGACTAGGAAAGCACATAAAGAGGTCAGACCAGGATGTGGAAGTACACAAAATGAAAGGAAGTAGTATGAGAGAAATCCTCATGTACCTTTAGCTGGAGCTAGAAAATGCAAAGTGTATTCTATATAGATCTTGCCAATGGAATCATCTGGTTATTTTTTAACTTATTATTTAGCATAAGATTATATTCTTGTACTTTATTATGACAGCTAAATAAATGTTATTAGGGGACAGTCTTTAACTTTTACAATTCTGTCAGCATCAAAGTGCATCCATCAGTTGGAAATGAACTGCTTGAGCTTTATGGCAAATTGAGGTCAGGAAAAGATTTGATAGCTCTTGCACTAAAATAGTTGATTTTAGTTTGCTCCCCTGTGACCACTTTTTTAGCATGTTTTATAGTGTGCTCAGATAAACTTCATGCCTTCTAAGGAGATACATGCATATATGAACAATTATCAGCCCTATTTTCTGTAGCCTGAGATAATCAAGAGTAATCTGATAAAAAGCACTTGCTTTTCATCTCAACATTTTCTGTAATTATTGCATGGTTTTGAATCTTGAGTCTTACTTTAAACAATAATCCATTTTCTTGGGCTGGTAAATTAAGGGAATATGCAAATAACATTGTGAGTGTATTTCCTAACCTTCCTAAACATTTTAATTGATATTTATAACCATTCTTTCATCATTGGAGGTAATGGTTAAATAGATTGCTGCTTGATTGGCATGACAATCTGAAATTGTGCAGAAATACATATTCTAATTAGAAAACAATTTCCAGTTTAAAAGTTTTATTTAATATGAGAATTTTTACCTTACCAATGGTAAATCCTCTACAGTAAATAATTTAAAGAATGTTATTAAGGTTCCATATTGATTTGCTTCAGGAAAAAAGTGAAAAAAAATTTGTTTTTTCAAGTTCTTTGCTCTCTCCTCACAGGAATCTTTCAGTTGTGATGACTTGGACCAAATGGTTCTGTGCATTTTCCAGCTAGCATTCAGGTAGAATAAGCGTGAGGCTAACAAATTCATTTTCATATTAATCAGAATGAAGTTGAAGCCAAACCCAGCATAAAAATCAATGAATTAGAACTGATAATTTTGAGGGTGTCAGAACAAAATATATATGAGTGGAAAATATAAATAACGAGAAAACAAACAAAAAATAATTTCTTTCTCTGTCCATAGGTTTTTGGCTATGGTCATTTCAATCAGAATATTTGAAAAGCTTTTGAGTCAGAACAATATGCACACTTCAGGGCCATGGGCCCCAAATTATGCCTTTCTGCTGCTGAGGAGGATGTAAACAAGCTGCTTTTAATAATGTTTTTTCTATTGTTGGAATGAATAAAGCTGCGGTTGCAAACACAGCTGAAAGATAGGATGGGTTTTAAATACTTTTGTTCCTGCTGAGCCATTACCAACACCTGCAGTTAAAATAATTATTTCAAATGTTTTTCTTTTTAGAAGAAGGAGTAGTTAGCAGTAGACCTGTCTTGTTATGGTAAATTAACATCTGCACTTAATATGATTCCCCTTGGTTGTAAATATCGTGAATTAAAGCTTGTTATCTCCTTTGGAAAGTATGTTTTATGATTTCACCTGTTTGTACAGAGATAATTAAACATTTCACTGAAATACTGGTTGGATGACTATAATCTTATTTTAGCCATCTCAGATATTGTGGAATATTTTTACAGCAAATATTGTGAGCATTTAATTAAAACCTATTCTGAAGTAAAGCAAGCATAACTGGTGAAGATAGGAAAAATGGATTAGAGATTCTGAGATTGAAGAGAAGAGCTGAATATAAGAATTTGCTATCCAAATTTTTAAAAGGAAATTAAAAAATAATTTTGTTAATCATAAAAACCAAAAATTAAAACAATTTATGTTCTAAGGCTAAATAAGAAAACCAGGAACAGATGTAGAATAAACAGGAAAACTCTTTGCCTTATTTTAAAAAAGGGTTTGCAGTGTGATTAAAATGGAGTTCCTTGGTTTATATCATCATCAAAATAGGTAAAAAGGATGGAGAGTTTTTTACATGCAAATCCACTAAAAATATTAGGAGTTGAAGAATTTATTTTAGAATATTACAACTTCAAATTATTTTTATGTGTCTTAACTTTGACCATGCATTGTAACTTGACCAGATCAGAACTTATCAAGCAAGCTCTCAGTTCAGTGGTATTTTCCCTCTGCTGTCAGAATTCAGACCTATCAGAGTAAGCTCTCAAAATAAATTGTTAGTTTATGTATCAGAAGAAGTTTTATCAACTTCTGGTGCAAAATTATTTGAAACTTTTGGTGACCTGGGGCTAGAGTGGTTTATATCAGATGAAAAAACGGATCTGTGTTGTAAATTATCTCCTAGGTTTTATTCCTACTTTGAGGATTTCATTACACAAACCCATCAGTATTAAGAGCTTGAGACAATCACAGAATCATAGAATAGTTTGGTTTGGAAGGGACCTTAAACATCATCTAGTTCCAACCCCCATGGGCAGGGACACTTTTCCATAGATCAGGTTTTTCAGAGCCTCATCCAACCTGGCCTTGAACATCGTGTTCCACTGTATCCAGAGGCTCATTCCCATTTCCTGAGTATGTAATGTCACATCTTTTTGACTGCAGGGATATTTGTTGGTCAGGGTGTAAACAGCATAACGAAGCTGATGTTGAAACATTTTAAAATTTATTTTTTGCAGATATTCCAGTGTCTGAGACACCTCCACAGAGTAAAAATAAACACAAAAAAATTGTGGGCTACTTGCAGAGAATGATATTTTCCTTTCAGAGATGCCTTAAACTTCTCAGTATTGAAAGAAAGAAGATGCAAGAATTGCTTTGGTTAAATTAATATCTGCATGTTTTTCTCCTCTGTGAACTTGATTTCTAAAAACCCTCTGGCAGAGTATAGATAATATTAAAAGAAATTAAATAGAGGAGGCTCCTTTAAAACTATTGCTGTCTGCCTATTTTATTTTTTTTACAGTGGTGTTTGTGGTAATAGGGGATTTGGAAGGGATATTTGGGCAAGTTTCTTTTCAAAATATGGAGTGTTTCACTGATCTCCTTTGCACCATTCATTTTCTGCCCACTGCATTTTGGAATGCCATCCTCTCTCATTTAGTTCTTCTTTCTAGCATTACATACACTTAACTAGATTGTTCAAGCTAGTCTTACCTTGGCAGTAGTTTTTACTTTTCTGAAAGATCAGAGTAGTGCAGCACACGTGCTCCCAGAGAGTGCTTGTGAGCGATGCTCCACAAATCCCTGCCTCTGAGATTGAGGGCATCACCCCTATTATACACCAGCTATTGTAGGGGACCAAGGTTAGCTTCTTTCACCTGTGCCTGGGTCTCCCACATCACAGTGTGAATCCAGTATTGTTGAGACTTTGGGCAGATCTCTGCTTTTCACATTTAATTTTGCTCTTTTTTCCCTCTCAGGGAATTCTGATCTGTGGTCCTTTGAATGCTGTGCCCTAGAGCTGCCACGACAGGCACCCAAGCTCTGCCGGTGTCAGCTACAAGAAAGGTCAATATTTTCTTTTTAAGGAAAAGGCACAGTGATGATCATAATTAGGTAGACTGTATTTCATGGTTAAAGAAAAAACAATTCTTAAACCGTTGCTCTTATTTATGGGCTGAGGCCAGCATTATTTTACTCAGCTCATAAAACTGACTGGAGAATAGTGAGAGAGGTTATTAAAAGGAGGTATTTAAAGGTTCAAGCCACTAGGGCTTATGTCCCCTCTACTCCGAAATAAAGCATTTCTTTTTGATTTCAAGGACTGTTTCAGTCAATTGCAAGTCTAAGAATATAATGATTTTTGAAGGGCATTTCTGATGGCTTATATCAAAATTGGCAGGCATCAAACATTTTCTCCAGCTTGTGTAATAGAACTGTGCTCTCTTTAACTCACCTATGATTTAACTTGTGTGTGAAAGACCTTTAACACCTATTGCCCCCTATAAGCAGTTCCTAAAAAAAAAACCAATCTGAAAGCAAAACAAAAAGAAGAAGATCATGTTATATTAAAATATGTACTCTGTTACTTGTGATTTTCTTGGAGAGACTCTTTTTTGTTTGTTGGTTTAAATTCACTTTCAAATAAAAGCACACACCAAAATCAGTATTTTTAAGAACCCACAGAATTTGTCATGAAAAGTCAATATTTTTTAATATTTTTCATCAACTGAGTGTTCATGGATTACTTTGAGGCAATAACAAATCAGTATAATTTTGTTGACTTCATAATGAAAAAACCCCACACATTTCATATTTATCCTAACACAACTGGACACAGCTTTTTGGAACTAAGCCCCTAAATTTCAGAATAAGGGCAGAATGAGATGGAAACAAAATGAATAATCTGTGGGGATGCCTGAGCCTTCTTTACTGATATTTATTAAAAGGAAACAGTCTTGTTTAATTTGAGTTTAAACTTGGTAGTGATCTTCCAGACATATCAGTTGAAGGGTTTGAGAGGATAAATTGCTTTCAAGACAGTTGAGCAAAAACCAAGGGTTCTGATGATACTGAGTGATTTGAAAATGTTACCCATTCTTCTTGGAGATGTCAAGATTTTTTTTAACCATGCTATCAAGGAAGTGTTCACTGTGAAAGATTCACCTTGAACTTTTTGTGCTGTTACAGTGACATATGTTTAACATCAAGTTGTTTTGCTGCTTGCTGCTCCATGGACACAACAAAATCTTTTCTAAAGCCTTGGAAAACAGACAGAGAGATGTGATTTTACATAAACCAAATGCATCTTTATCCCCAGCACACTCAACTTTCATAACATTGCTTTAATGAAATAATATTAGTTGTTACAGTACTATTTAATTAAAATTGGCATGATCCTTAAATTAAACAAAGGGTTTTTATTTGATTTAAATAAACAGCAATGATGTTTACTTTCTATTTTTTACAAATAAACAACCTTAAGTCATGGCTTTGAGTGAAGTGTAGGGATGATTTAATATCATTTATGTAAGGTATCTTTATGATGAAGAGCTGCATGTATTTTTTTGCGTAAAGATATAGCTTAGTTATGAATACATTTATGTTTGCTTATGTATGACTGGGACCAGTTGAATCAGAAGCTAATTTCTAAAATCCAACCTTTTAAATAAGAATGTAGAACGCATTAACTTGAGTATAATATTCTACATATTTTTGAAGTGTGATTCAAGCTTATGAATGTATGTGATAGGATTTTACTGATATCCTAAAAGCCAGGTAACTGCTGAACAGGCCCAGAAAAAGGTGAGGGTGGTTATGCATTATTCTGTCACTGATTGCTGAAAGCAGACTAGTTGTTCCTTTTGTTTATCTAAATTTAAAAAAAAAGTGAGAAGTCCCTGCCTTGACTACTAAAATTAATTCTTTTTTTTTTTTTTGGTGTATTTAGCTGTATTGAAAAGGCTACAGCTAAGTCTCTTTTCTATCAGTAAATCAATTATTTTTCCATTGTTTAGTACCTTACCTAACAGACTCTATGCCACCCTGGCTCATAGTCCCAGCCTTCACCACTACTTCATTAGTACAGCTTCCTATAGACCATGTTCATTCCATCATTTGCCCTTAACCCGCCTCTTCCTGCAGAGACCTCTGCAAAAAGGCTCAGTGTGGCAATACGTGGCTGCCATGCTTGAGGCAGCATCTGCCTTGAGCTTTCCAAACTGCAGGCTTTTGGCTCGTCCTGCCCAGACTCATGTAAACTTTGTAAATGTCAAGAACAGCATGTAGGAAAAGTTTTGTACCCTGTTTTGTAATGCCTTTTTCTGGTTGCAAATATTGAAGTAAAGACAGGAAACACTATGAATTTTAATTTCCTTCTGGTTCTAGTTCTTTTCTGTTCAGACATATGGAGGAGGTTATTGAAATTCTGATTCTGCAAGTTTCTCTTGTCATCACTTGAAAAAAATTTTAGTAATGGAAAAGCCATGTTAGTTGCAGGACATTTTACCCACATCTTTACTTAAGCAAGACTTGATTGCATGTACATCCCAAATATTCTTGCAAACTTGCTTCATAAATTTTTAGAGCAGAGAGTTTATACTAGCTCCCAGGAGATGGTAAAACATTTGCAGATTTTTTTTCTCTGACTTATTCTGAGGCTTTTCCACATTGTATATAGTGTCTGTACAAGAACAGAGGGTTTAACCTGTCAAAATTTAAGCTAAAGTCAAAATTCCAGATCCCTTCCTTATTATCTATGAGTAGAATATCTGATGTTACTACAGGAAAGCAGAAATAGCTAAAACTCTTTTCTACCTCTTAGCCTCAAGACTGTATGAAACATATAGGGGTGTTGTGCAGGTGGGAGCCCATGTGGTGAGAAACAGTTGCCAGTGTTTTAAGAACCCAGATAAAAGTTTGATTTTCCATGGAGAAGCAAAATTAGCCAAGGACTAGTTGGGTGTTTTGCCTTCCCTCCTGTTAACATCTGCCAATAGGTAGAAGAACTCTGAACAATCTATCAGATAGGTTTGTTTCAACTCATGGGCAATATCCCCTTAAACAGTGAGGATGGTGGTTCCCAATAGTTTAGGAAGATCAAATCTTAGCTCTCAGTTATGAGAGCTGATGAAGGAACTTGGGCCATGGTGAAGACCTAGTTAATAACCTGGAAAGAACTGAGGCTTTATTGAACTTCACATACAAAGGATGCTCGGAATTCTCTTACACTTAGTAACAAGTTACAATTTTGTTACAAACCCATTTCCTACAGGAGAAATATTAGAAGGGTTATTTTGTCCAACAAAATAATTTATTTTATTCTTTTGCTGAAGATGTGCAGTGACTCTGTACCAGCACCATGCTGTTCAGTTTCTTTCTGCTTAGTTTTTTAAACTCATACTTACCAACTGGATTTTCATATTTAATTAATATCAGTGCACTATTTAATAGGTATATTTAAATTCTTTGGGACCATTTTAAGGAGATGTTATTATCAGCTTCAGAACTGTTTAATTAAAATGTTGGTTTGGTCCTTAAATCAAATAAGGCATTTTGAACACAAAAATGTTTACTTTCTATGCTACTTTTTAATAACCCCAAATCATGGCTTTAGATAAATTGCTAGAATGCCTTCAGCATTATAGATATAAAATATTCTTTTAATAAAGAATATCTGTGTATAATTCTTTCCATTAAAATAAGATTGGTTATGAATACATATGTCAGAGTTATGTGTGTGTTTATGTATGACAGAACCTAGATCCTTTCCATCAGAGGGATAGTCAGTGAACAGCCCAGGCATCAACAAACTTGTGGCTATCAGATTTGTTTTGTCTGGTGTGTTTTTTCAGAGTTTAGGTTTACCTTCCTTAGCTGCAACAATAACTATTTAGTGACCAGGTGGCTGTTATCTAGTTTTAGTTCTATTTACCTTTGCATAACTGTTTGGAATAGCTATTGTTTATAGTTTTGGTGCTAGCAGACATAACAAGTAGCTGTGCTCCTAAGGGTGAATTATTTCTCTGGTGTGATGATGATGCAGTATAAAGACCTTATGGGTTAGGGTTGACAGCAGAGACCTTGTAGGTGTGATAATAAACAGAGGCTCCATGAATATCCACCAGTGGACAGTTGCTAAAGGAAATAAAAACTTAGAAGCTGAACAAAGGTAATTTTTGGGTAACAGGAAGTGTGAATAATAATAGTCTAACATATAAAATGCACCTCAAAATGGAAAATTGTCCGTAACATGAAGTTATGGACCTGTAATGGAAGATGAATGTCTAAAATGTGTTAAAACCCCTTAGAAAAGCGTGCCCAAGTGGACACTTTTCCACCTGGGAAAGTGAGTGAGGAGAAAGGGAAAACTGTCAATAGCAGCATCATATGCCTCTATCAATATTACACACTCTTCCTGCTGTCAGGGTTCTGCCATATTTCCAAACATTTTCCCTTTTCACCAAATCTGTTGACCCTAAGATCAAGGAGCAGTGCAATGGTAGAGATAACACCAAAAAAAGGCGAGGTATATGATGGGAGCTACAACAGCTTCTGACTGTTGTACCATTAAGCAACTCCTTATTTATTTCAAGTGTGTTCCTACCTCTGTAACTGAACTAACAGTAGTAGCTTCTTCTTGTATTTTGGTTGAGCTTAAAATTTTTTTAAACTACACCAAAGGTAAATTCTTTGCTTGACATTTTATCTGTAACAAGTTTAATGAGATTTAAGGAAGTTAAATTGTTCCACATCTGCATTAGAGACACACAAAATGCTAATGCAAAGTATTTTTACCATAGGTTTGGCCCCAACAAAAGAATTCATTCAATCCTTTTGCTGAGGAGGCATGATGACTGTGTAATGGCACCATTCTATTAAGTTCCTTTCTGCTTAGTTTCCTCAACTTGTACTTACAAACTTGATTTTGAAAATTTAATTAATGCACCTTTTAAAGTGTATTTAAATTCTTTGGCTTTTGGAGTAAGTGCTGTAGAAATCTTGCTAGATTGATTTTTCTTCAGGAGTTTCCTCTGTTATCCTGCCAACTTTTGCAACTAAAAACAGATTATCTCTTCCTGTTACAACAGCAATCACGCTCTAATTTATGTTCCTGCTTCTTCCAAAGAGCAATTAATAAAGCTAAAATAAAACCTGCATAAGTGAATCCAAAGGTCTCTAGCATGGGTAAACAAATTGCGAAAAAATGTAGTTTGCTTATCTCTGAGTGCAGCAGTACAAAATGGGGAGGTTGGGGGTATGGTTATCAAATGGTCAAGATCCTAAATTTACTACATGTTATTATTTTGAAGGCAGGAAATAGAAGTTATTTATGACACAGTGGATTGTGGAGTCCCTAAGTTTCATGAGCATTTGAGATTATTATGAAAATAGGTACATTTAATTGTTGACTGTTGGGTATGGAGATCACCTGTATTTTATATTTGCAGAAATCTATGGCCTGCCTATTCCACATAAAAATCTCTGTGTTTTGCTAAAGTCAACACATATATTCACTTTAATTGCTCCAGCACTAAGCCTAGGTGCAAAAACCACATTTCTATAAAATTATGTGAGTGATAGATAGAGATTTGCATAGGAAATGGAGAAGTATCTTGGAAAATTGATATTTTATATATAGTTTTAAATAAATTAAATAGTTTAGTTTTGATAATAGTTTTATTTATTAATTGACATGAATGTTTAGGAATTATTGAACAGTGAAAAAAGGAAAAATGTTTTATCTGAAAAGGAGGTAGAAAAGTATTTTAAAATGAAGAATCAAGGTTTCCATTTACAAAATTTAGGAAAAAACCCTGTTGTTTCAACTCCTGACAAATGGAGTGAATGCTGTTAGTTATAATAGTGGTGAACTCTGTTTACCACTGAAATACTATTGCTCCCTTCTACCTTGATTTTATCTAATCTTGTCTTTCTGAGCTGAAACATTTGTGTGTCTATTTATGACACTAAGAAACTTTTTGTATGACAAGAGAACAAACTGTCTTTTGCCGTAAAGTTTGTGAAGTCCTTGCATACACTTTTCAATTTCCTCTGAATATTTCCCTACTTTTCAATATTTTTAAAATAATGATAGGATTCAGTATTCCAATATCTTTCTCACCTGCTTCATATAAAGGAATAAAGTCTCATCTATTTGGCTACTAGCTAGTTTCTTATTCATTTACTGCTGACCTGTGTTAAGGTCTAGGTTGCGATCTTATAGTTTAAGGTCAGACTTAGTTATTCACCACAAACTCCAAATCCTGGAATTACTTCATCAAGATAGAGTCCCTCCATTCCCACTTGTAAAGTTATAACCTCACTACTGTTTAAGGAGGCTTTTGACCTTGAACTGGCCTTCAGTGTAGAATTACATCTACCATGGATCTGAATAGTTTTCTATTTGAGCCTTCAATTTTTGCATGCACTTCACTTATGAAATAATTTTTTTTGTATGTCTTAAGGTATATTAATTAATGTCTTATTCCAGGATTGCATCAGTGCAATATCTGGCCATTAAGAAATATCAGAGAGGGAAAATGTCCTTTGTGACCTTGAATAGCCCATTATTTATTGTTCTTCAATACTTTATAACGTTTTGTGGGATAGTTTTGGAGTTGGTCACACTCAAAATCTCATTTTACTGCACATGTGACTGGACCAGCATAATTTTGTCATTTCACATTTTAGACCTCTCATATGTTGGTTCATTTTCTCTCTCTCTGTACCCTGATCTCCCAAAAATGTGCAGCTAGGCTAAATTTTTTCACACTATAAGTCATTCATACACTACCCTTGCACTCTGCTGACTTTATGTGGTGGCAGATTTGGCTAAACAAGTGTATAACCGAGGATGCATTGAGGAGAATTTTCTTAGGCATTTCAATATCTTCATTTTATTAATCTTTTCTGTTCATGGCGGATTTATAAAGGGAGGTCAATATCCCATGAACTTTCATTAATTTTACTTTTTTTGTACAGGAACAATGTAATAACACAGCAGAGCTAAGGGACTGCGATTATAGTCCTGAACCCATTGGCTTTGCAATTAAGCTTCTTGAATTACTCAGTTTTCAGTTCTGTTAAAATTTAAAATATTGTGACAAACTGAAGAATGAGGACTCACCTATCATTGCAATTTGTAAACAACCATCCAAAATGTATGTTTATAAAATAAAAATAATATCTACATAGTATAATATTATTGCATCAATGCTTTCAAATGTCAAGTTAGATGTTCATGGGCACCTACAAGAGAGGCAGATGAATATTGTTTAAAAACATCACAATGGAGGCTCTTTAAACAGCCTAGAGGCAATATTTTGCAGCTGGATTTTCAGTACATCAGTGTGGGTAATATCCATGAGTGAATATAGTTATCTAGTGATCTGGGTATAAATAATGAAGAGTCATGACTAAGATGTGCTCCAACTTGGGGTCCCACCCCTGAGGTGAGCTTGCGAATACCCATAGTGCAGTGTCTGAATCAGACTTTTCTGTCTTGTCCAGTGAATGTTTAAGCAATTACATTGAACTACTTTATACAAGGAATATCTCAGTAAAATCCCCTTGGCAGAATCACTTTCTCTAAAGTAGACAGAGAAGGGATTTTAATTCAGGTCTCAAACATATATGATTTAGAGTACATCCTCAACTAAGAAAAATGACATAATGCTTTTCATGTCAGGTTTTATGAGCTTATTTTTATTTACTGTTAAGATTGAAATTAAGTAAACATTTTATATTGGAAAATCATAAAGAAGTTTCTAGTCTAGCCAAAACATTAATTGCTTTTAATCTGACTGTCAAATTAAAAAAGAAAAAAATAATTTCTATGCACAGTAAGATTTTGAACTACATCCAGCAGGTCCATGCACAGTCCACATCATCCATGGCTGTTTGTGTTAGGAGGGCAGTAGTAACTGGCCCTTTTGTTGCTCAGAAGGATGGCTGATGAAGTTTCCATAATAGATTGTGAGTGTTGAGAGTGTGGGCTTTAACACTGGTTGGTAAAAAAAACCTCAAGGCACAAACACTGTTGGCTTGCAATATATCTCACTGATTATGTAGATTTATTGTAAATTACTGGTTTTGAAGTTCATTCACAGAACATGAGTTCATGGGATTAATATGTTTTACAATTAGTGATAAAATCACAAATCTAATTAGTTCCTTATATTTCAGTGCTTTAGCTGTTAAGGAGGCACTTTTTAGAGTTTGAGCATTCCTTTAAAAGTATAATTCATTAGATCTTTATAATTAATGGAAGTCTGCCTCCATTTTAAATATCAATATTCTGCTTAATATGACTTACCTTCCACATTTCCTTGTTTGTTCAAAGCAGACAGGAAGATACTAGCTGTTGCAGGAAAACACTGCTCAGTTCATGTGGCTTAAATCAAATCATGACCAAAGTGGTTTATTGATTCATCACTGACATGCAATTAACCAGCAATGAGTGAACTACATATTCAGGCTCTGTATCAGCCATACAGCAGACAAATGAAAATACAAGGTACTTGCAAGCCATTAAAAAGCATTACAAATTTCTAAGCAACCTTGAAAGCTAACACCAAAATGTTCTAAGCACCGCCAGCTTTGCTCCATCCCTGGCAGGGAGGGCAGCCAGCATCGAGCATGTGCCTTCTTCCCTGGCTTGCTGGGAGGGGTGAGTGCTCCTGCTCTCTGTTCCTACCAAGCCCTCTGTCCCTACCAAAGCCACCTCCACAGGCACACCTGGCCTGCCATGCTGCCCCTGGTACATCACCTCCCTGCATGCTGCCAGTACTCGACTGGGAGACTGTTCAGCCCGGCTTTGCAGGGTGGCTTTGAGGGGGCTGCCTCACTCCTCCAGTTTGTGCTCCAAGATATTTTTCCACAGTTACAAATTTTCCTACTTCATGTTTCTTTTGAAACTGTCTCCTTGAAGTTCCCCAGTTATGTTTGAATCCAACTGACAGTTCTTTGTCTTGATCAATACTGAAGAAATGACATCTCAGGCATTGTGGGGTGCTCCGTTTAAATACTCTTCTCACATTTGGGATTCTGCCCCAGCAGCTGGTCCTATCTGAGCTGAAAAAATTAGGTTTGGGCTGTGCAGGTGCTTCCATGGTCAATTAATGTATAGAATTGAGACAAAATACTCATATGTGTAGTACAAGGAAAAGCTGTCACCATTGGAGCAACATGGCAGAATCGATTTATCTGTTTTAGTGAGCATTAACTGAGAGGCCATCAAGTATGAAAGCAGTGATGTGCAAATTAAAAAAGATTATTACCTGCAAAAAAAAAATGGTTGGGATCAAGAAATCTCCTAAAATAACAACTGATCAAAACAAATATGATTTGACAGAGTCACTTATCATCTACTTGAAATGATTATAGTTTCTATTGATTATAATGAAAGAAAAATGGAAGATTTACTATATTATTTGTAGGGAAATTATCTTGAGCTTATGAAGTAGAAACAAACCTTTGTCTTTGCATAAACAGTGAGTAGCCACTCTTGTGTGTCACCTTTGTTTCTTTTCATTCCTGCTACTTGAATATTTTATAGCAATTGTTCTAATAAAAATTTCTGGGGATTTTTTTAAAAACAATCAAGATTTATGTGTGGGACTTCTTTTATTTTTTAAGGGAAATAACTTGCTATTGAAGTATAAGATTATAAGGAAAGATCAGCAGTAGAGCTTATGTTTAAGTATTGCAGATTTTAAAAAACATTTTTTCATTTGTCATTATAGTGGCAGAACTAGAACTGGAGCACAGTTTTTCACAAAACATTGGCATTAGAAAAGTTTAATTTGTGGGTTTTTTACACAGGTGTGTATTTTAACGACATTAAAAAAATGGTGGAACCAGAATAACTTGCTAAGGATGAAATTTCTCATAAAATATTTAAGGTATACCCATGTCAGTGTTACCTGTTGATCAAATAAGTGCCAAGCCCAAAACCTTGTTCTTCTTTATTCAATACAATGACCATTGTACACACAGCTGTCCATTTTTACTGACCATTGTGTTTACTTTGTAGTGGCCTAGTGCTGCAGAGACTGGGGGAAAACAATCCAAGCCAGCCTGGGGAAGGATGCGATACAGTCAGCTTGGGAGAAACGGGGAGGAGAGCAGGTTCATCCAGTCACATGCATTTGGCTGCTTTCCATGCACATCCACCTGGCCCTCCTGAAAACTGCAGCTTTGTCTCACCATACACAGCTCAGAATATTTATAGATGAAAGGAACTTGATGCTGCTTCTCTTTAAATGCAGGGACAGGTACTGTTAATTGTATAGCTGTTTCTAGGAACTAAAATTAGAAGCAGCATTACAAAATAATAAAAAATTACAGGTCCTTTTAATTGTTTTATAGCTACACTTCTGGAAACATGGTTTTATGTGAATTGAGATGGTGATTTGATAACTGCTTCAATGTGTTGAAAAGCAATGAAATTTGAGAGAAAGAGAAAAATATTTTCTAAATGTTGCTTCATTGACTTGAAAAATTAGATACAAATAAAATAATAGTTATTCAAATAATTACAAAATGGTAGAGTATGCTTTTCTTAACCCACAACCCCCTTTTTATTTTGTGGGGGAAGAGAAAAACTATTTTTCTATTTTAAAAGAATTATTGGCTCTTATTTTAAAAGCTTAGTTGGTTCAAACAAGAATCTGCATTCTGATTGTGTAATTAAGCCAGGAAAACACAGCTAAGTGTTGGAAATTTTGTTTTATCATAAAGGGAACTATTTCATCATTCCAGAAAGGAAGAAAAATATTTGTTTGATTTTCATGTAATTTTATTTTAAGTATAAAAATACATTATCCAGATTTTTTGATCAAAAATACTTTGCTTTGGGTAGGAAGTTCATTTGACTCCCCTTTGCTCTCATTGCTTTCAATCCTCACTTTTGTGTTTGTACTCAAAACAACATCAATGCAAAGACTTCTTGCTAAATGTGGTGGGCTGGCTTTGGATAGTGGGTAAACTCCCACCTCACTTCCTCCATTTGAAGGTGACTGTGAGTGACACAGGGCAGATCCTGACATCCTTCCACAGAGAACAGTATCCTGCAGTATTCCTGCAGTATTCCTGCAGTATCCATGCAATCAAAACTTCAAGGTTAGGAGTAAATTTTGTACCTGATTCTGCACAATTGCTTTGGCATAGAGGAAGAATAATCAAATATTGTGGATGAACGTGTCGGGAAGTATTTTTATGATAAATCAGTGCAAATGCACAAGAAAGATTACTTCCAGTCACACTATGGCAAACTGCACACTATGGATTTTGCTTGTAGATTTTAGGTATTTTTAGGCAGGGCAATAGCTGGAAAGAATTTCACAGCAGCAGAAACTTCAGACTAGGCTCACATATTATTGTACCTTATTCCAAGAAAATTAATAAAATTCTACAGCATCCTTTATCTCTGAAATTCAGGAGTCAATAATTATCCTTTTTATCAGTGACACTGACAAGTAGATCTCAGTCTAGACTTTAATACCCACTCAAAAAGAGTCCTGATTATGTTCCTACATGTCTATCCTCTTCTCTCTTTTACATTTATTAAATCTGGGTACATTTGAATATTGCTCTGTATTTGTGGTAATGAAATTTACAGTGTGATTTTGTACTTTATCCATTTTAGAGGGCTGACACGTTAGAAGAAAAGATATAAAGTATGTACATACTACATCATGCTTTCAGAACAGTGAAAATGCAACATACATGAGGCTATAAATGCTATAAAACCAGCTGCACTGATTCCTAACTTTTGGAGAAAGATTCTTCAAAACAAAAAATTGGCTTTCAGGGGGGATATGTTTCCAGTTTTCAGTGTCTCAGAAATGTTCCTTTTAAAATATTGCTTGAGATAGCTACAAGTCTGCAAAAAACTGCAGGAACAAAGCTATCAAAGTGTCTTTCTCTCTCACTCATAAAAGTGAAATAAAGCCTGGACTGTACTCCCTTCAACCAGTGGGAGCAACTGTATTTCAGGGAGTTAATGAGAAGCTCAGAGAGGGGTAAGGCCTGGGCACAGCTCTCTTCACATTAGCACTGACTGCAGTCTGACTTCTCCCACTCTGATGATCCTTAGATGGTGTCTGCCAGGGCACAGACTGCCTCACTTCAAACCTGTCCTGCCTCAGACCCACCGATGTGCTGTCCCTTTTCCAGAGGGCTGCAAAGGGTGCAGATGTGACAAGGAAAGTGGCCATTGTCAGCTCATGTGAAACCACAGTGAAGGTCACACGTCTGCAGTCCTCTCTGTGATATAGCTGGTGTCAACACTTCTGCTCGCTGCTGGTTTATCTCATTTAAAACTGCAGCACCTGGCTTCCCTGAGGATTCTCAGCAAGGTGGCTAATGCATGTATTACAGTATAATCTCACCTTTTTTTTTTTTTTGACAGCACAGACAAAACATTGAAACCATCTATTTGGAAGAGTAGAAGACATTTGAACTTCTGTCCTGTCTGGGTGGTTTTGCTAAAGTAGAGGATCATTCATTTTGTAGACAATTTTGAGAAACCTATGGTAAAAACTGTCAGGAAGTTACTTTTCAGCTAGTGGGCAAACTCTTTCTTGCAATGAATTGGAGAAAATATTCCATTTGTAGAGCTTGCTGCTTCTTTTACAAAAATATTTACAAGAGAGAGGGTTTTTTTTCCTTCAGAACAAATCTGTTCTTTCTACTTTATGTTCAGCTGAAGTCATAAACCACTAACATGCATCACAATTTCTAGCCGGGGAAAAAATTATGGTTAACATTCATTCAGATTTGTACAAAGCACAAAAATGTTAAGTTTTTAAGGACTTAATGTTACATTTTTTTAAAGGATTATTTTCCAAATATTTTTTTAGTGCCCCATGAGGTGCGAACTGCTCTTCTGTGTTACTCAAGGATGGATATGCCAATAGGCTAATATTTACCAGGTTAGAAAGAGATTCAAACCATGTGAATATTTGTTCATTCCTGCTGGCTTAACGAAACTGACAGTCATGTTACATTTTATCATGACATGCACCAGACAAAGAACAGCATCATAAAAGCCAGTTCAAAGCAGCGTGTCATGTACAGCGAAAGCTGTAAGGAGATACTGTCTGACTTTGAATGGGTGGTAAAAATCTCTACTGTCTCCAGATTTTCTTTGGTAAGAAATGTCTTATGCCCAACATTTGAAACATCTTAGAAGTTGCATGGCTTTCTGCTGCAATATTTTCTTGCTTTACTAATTCCCTGGGTCTCACCATACCAAGTTGTATCAGCACCTTGCAGTTGGTAATGGCATAGTTGAGAATCTCTTCATAAAGATTATGAGACAAACAGGCACAGTGGGTGCCATTGTGAGAGTTTACTCTAGGCAACCCCACCAGGATGATGACCCTGATGAAGGTGTCCTCCTTCAAGGAACAAAGAGATATCTCTAACTCCCCTGCCCCTATCCTTACTGGGGACTTTTGCTAGGTGTAAGGTGGGAATACCACACAGCTGGCACAAAAAGGCTCAGAGGGTTGCTAGGACACCTGGATGGTAACTTCATGGTACTTGTACTAAGAGAGATGACGAGTGAAGGTGCCCTCCTTGATTTGATGCTTGTTAACAGCAAAGGTGTCATGAGCAAAGCGAGCGGCAGCGCTCTTGGCCACGGTGTCCATCGAGCAGTTGAATTTAAAATCTCTGGTGACAGGAGGAAAAGCGGCAGCAATACTTCAACCCTGGACACAAGGCAAGCAGACTTCAGGCTGCTCAGGAAATTAAAATCCCCTGGGAAAATGCTTTTGAAGGTTCTGGGGCCCATCAGTGCTGATCATGTTTTAAGCACTGCCTCCTAAGGGCACAGGAGCAGGCAATTCCCAAATGACAGAAGTCCAGCAGTCAAGGCAGAAGGCTGGCTTGGCTGAACATGGATCATCTCTTGATGACCTGTCGCTAGTGGGCTTTGGAGGGCTCCACCTTGGGGCCAGTGCTCTCTAACATCTTCATAAATTACTTGGATGCAGGACTAGAAGGGATACTTAGTCCTGCACATTTGCCTATGATATTAAACTGGAAGGAGCTCCTGACTACCCTGAAGGCAGAGAGGCCCTGCAGAGAGACCTTGACAAGCCAGAGGTTTGGGCAATCACCAACAATATGAAGTTCAACAAGGGAAAGTGCTGGATTCTGTACCTGGGACAGGGAAATCCTGGATTACCCTGTCCCAGGAACAGATTAGGAACAGACTGGGGAAAGGATGCTGGAGAGTAGTGCCATGGAAAGGGACCTGGGGGTCCTGGTTGGCTGAATTTGGGTCAGCAGTGCCCTGGCAGCCAGGAGGGCCAGCCCTGTCCTGGAGGGCATCAGGCACAGCATCACCAGCGGGGCAAGGGAGGGGATTGTCCGGCTCTACTCTGAGCTGGGGCAGCCTCACTATGAGTTTTGGGTGCTCCAAAATAAGAAAGATATAAAGCTGTTAGAGGGCATTCAAAGGAGGACAATTCAGGTGGTGAAGGGTCTAGAGAGGAAGTCATAAAAGGACCAGCTGAGGTCACTTGATTTGTTCTGCCTGGAGAAGAGGGGACGCAGGATAGATCTCAGAGTGGTGTACAGATTCCTCAGGAGGGGAAGTGGAGGGGCAGAAATGAACTCTTCCTTACAGTTACCAGAGACAGAACCTGAGAGATGGCTGGCCTGAAGTTGTGTGAAATGAGGCTTAGGGTGGTTATTAGGAAAAGGATCATTTCCCAGAGGCTGATTGGGCACTATAGCAGTGGTGACAGCACTAAGCCTGACAGAGTTAAAGAAGTGCTTGGAAAATGCTCTCAGGCACATGGTATGACTCTGGAGGTAGTCTTGTGCAGGGCCAGAAGCTGGAATCAATGATCCTTGTCGGTCCTTTCTTACCTAGGATGTTCTGATACTATAATTCTAACTTTGTAATATCATACACTGTAGTCCAAACTCATGAATCTCTACTCAGAGTTGTGACAACTTTCACATTAGTATAGCTCAAACCACAAAAATGTGCTTTGCTAGAGGCATATATTCAGAGGAATAGTTGGATGTTGGGTGACTGGTTTACTTTAATTTCCAGGGGGGATTATCAGCCTCTTTGCACATTTACATTTTGGTATATTTTTGGGGTTGTTTTTAGAAAATGTTAGTTGAATTCCTAAATGAGAAATTTAAACATGTTAAGCCTTCAAGTAGTATCCAGGAAAGAAAATAAGCATTTACTTCAAGGATGTGTTTACATCTAATTTGCTTTACTATTGGTAGAGGTTCTGCTTAATCTGTCTGCTGAACAGATATCTTTATGAACTGTTTTTGTACTAATACTATAATTGTGCAGGTGATGATTATGACAAAATATGGATGGATTCCTATCACTTATGGCAAGTTGAAGCCACATAGGTCCTTGGGATTAGCACAGTTCTGCAGGTTTAGACAGAGTTTATGAGGATTGTTTATTATCAGTAATGTGCCTTTCTCCCTTACTGCAGTATACCCTATGAAAGTGGACACCTATTTTAAAGGATAACTTTGGATTATACTCAATAGCACAGTTCTAGGGTAAAGGATTTTTTTTTCTTAAGAAGACAATAATGGTCGAGAAAACAGATCTTGTGAATCTTGCTTTTCAATAACTTCCTTGCAGTTTTTCAGTAAAAATATTCCGGGTACTATTCTTTCAATTAACTTAAATAAGGAGTAAAATTTCCCAGATGATAGCTAGTTTTTAATGTTCAAATATTTGTTAAAAATGTAGACTTTCTGTTCAATTCTGTAGTGCTCTCATATTGGCTGTATGTCTTTGGTACGCTCCTCTCATTTTTTTTCACTCTGTGATGTGAAACAACAACCTCCATAACTCCAAAAATTGCATGAAAGCTGTATCCCCATAGTAGTAGTAATACATCTTTTCTCCAAAACCACTGTCCAGTCTTTTGTATTTGAAGATGTCTGTGGTTGAAGGTAATTATTCTGCATTTCTAGGTGATAGTTTGCTATAATGAAAAGGGAGAGGGCCTTGAGACTAATTCCAGAAAAAATCACCTTCAAGCAAGTTCTACCAAATGGTGAACATTTGCTTTATTTGTAATTAGTAGGAGGGAAGGGGAAAAGGAAAGTGTCATTTTTCTCTGAGTGTGGATTACTTACAGACATTCTGTTTCCTACTACCAAGGTCTTGTGGTAGCTCTTTTTTTTTCCATTACCCCACAGCTATTCATTAGCTGATGTGCCAATGTCTGTCACAGTTTCTCCTGTGGGACAATGGTGTCTTAATATTTTAGCAACAGCACAGAGATGTAATTATCTGTAAATAATTTAACATGTGTTTCATCCATGTGGAAGCTATCCAATCAGTCAAAGCAAAAAGCTCCCTACATTTCCTATCAAAGTTTGAGTCTTCTACAATATGTTTGTTGTCATCTTTGGATTCTCAAAATCCTTCATTAGGTATTTCCTCCCACAAATATTTGGAACATCAAAACCATCTTACATTTCTGGGGACAAATTCAGACATGATGTGAATAAGTATATCCTGAGAAATTGGTCATGTTTAAACCATATATAGTATTATAGTATTACTGAATATTGTGTGCCTCATTAATATTTATTACCTATATTCAGGAAGAACATACACAACTTTAATTAAAAGTTTTTAAAGATAAGACTATTAATTATGCTGGTTATATCTTTTCTTCTCTCTGATCAAGCAAGCATTCAAAAATTAATTTTCATCATCTTCATTTTCGTGTTATTTTTCTTCCTTTGCACTTTACCATGACAGTTTTGTAAATTGAGAATGAGACGAAAAATTAAAACATTATTCACTGCATGGACATTCAGAAGGAGAAGAATTCAGTTCACTGACACCAGCCTCCAAAAGGTCCAAAAGAGGCAGATCAGACCTGTGCTGAACATTACTGCTAGCTTATTCACACGTTAGTTATGTCTGCCATCTGCTTATGATTTACCTAGCTTCCAAAATAAACTGCCTAGAAATAAGTGAGTAAATGGGAGTAATCCCAAGGAATATAATAGCATTATTTCTGCTTGGGAAGGCTGGAATGCATATAGCTCTTTCTAGGACCAAGGTTAGAAAATCCTTTTGAATGGAGGCCTTATCTCCCCATATGCAAAGAGTTTACCATATGTATAAATGACATATTTGATTAATGTTTGACAAGGTTTGACATCAGACATTTCCAATAGGTATAATTTTTACCTAGAAGAGGAGCTAACTTCAGCTATTTTGAACACTTTAAGTTTCACTAAAGACAGTGAAAGACTACATATTTACCTGAGTATGTGTGTGGACAATTTGTGGATAATCTCACTTTATACTGCAATCTTAAAGGCTTCCCTGTGATTCTGAAGTCAGAATAATGTGAAAAATAATTTCTGCAGTCCTCAGAGCGAAAATCAGTCTGCGTGTACCCGTCTACAACAGAGACATTTATTAGCTAGAGCTAACATAAACCAGAAAAATCTATGCTTAAGAGGGATATGCTTGACACAGAATAAGTTCTAGCTACTTTTGCTGGAAGATAATGATTAAAGAGACACCAGCTTGTTTAAAAGTGCGAATTACACTTGCTTTCAATGAGGTGGGAATAATAAGCATGAAAATATTTGTCCAAAATTTCTATTATATGGGTATTCTCATATAATAGAAAAGTGTAAAGAATTTGAAATCAAGGCGTTTTTAGCAATAAGTGAGAACTGTTATTAGTTATTGAATGAATTTCTTCTGCTTTAGTATTGTTGCTATGCAAAAAAAATTACATTTTTTTAAGCAACCAGATGGAAGATATATTGAACTGTTGAAATATGTTAAGCATAACACCATTCTGAGTGTAAAACATTAAAAAAGGGAGGGCCAAATCCTGAGGTTTTTTAACAGAATTTAATATTAAAATGGAGCCTCACTAATTAGAGCCCATCTGACTCTCCAGTGTCAGCTCCTAAAAGCTAATGGGGCAGCAGCAGTAAGGATTCACAGAACTAGGAATGTGGTACTGCAGACCACACTGGTGATTTGAAGTCATATCTCTTGTGCAGGATATGTTTCAGACATATTTGAATAATATTTTTGAATAATATATAAGTTAATTTTTTCCCCAGTTAATTATCAAATGCATTATTAATGAACACATATTATTCAATTGACATTTTATAAGCTCAAATAATTTATGTAAATAGATTAATTTAGATTTTTTCCCCCTTTTCTCTGTGTTTTTTTCCCTCAGCTAAGACAACTTCTACTAAATTTTGTTTTACCAGAGAAAGGATTCAATTCAATTTGCTTTTATTGTACTGTTAACTTGCATTTCTAATGTCCTCATGGGAAATCACCGTAGTGTCATTAGTGTGCTGTACATTCACATTGGAGCATAATTTACAGTAAGGTGACTAAGGAAAAAACTTAGTAAGTACATATGATTTTTTCACAGAGGTTTTAATCTTAAAACATGCATATTCTTCCTTGTTCCTTTAGCTACAGCAAAATAGCTGGTTTTCATTATATGGACACTTTAGTTTAACTGTCAAGTTAGGTATGATTGGAATAGAAAGCTGACTATGGAATTAAATTATTTTTTCCTTATTATTTTGTTATACAAACTCACAATATTTACTATCAGGAAGTCTCCAATTAAAAAGAAAAAAATATGTTACTGAAGCATGCAGTGTTTAAGTATATGCATCTTAATCTGGGTGTTGTATGGATATGTAGACATATGAATTACCATGCAATTAATGTAGATTTAATGAGGAACTTTGACTATTTATAGTTTCATAATTCAGGAGGCATCTCCTCCTGTCTATTAAGATTATAAGGCTTTGATTTTGGAGGACATATTTTCTCCATGTGTGAGTACATTGGCAAGTGCAGTGCAGCCCTGATAACTGATATGTCTCGATAATCTTGTCTAATTGACATCTTGGACATTTTTGAGTTTTCACATTGCCAGCTGCATTGACGAAGCGTTGCTAAATGATAATATGCAAAGCTTGTTTCCCGAGCTCAGATGAAATAAATAGTCTGTACTTTGGAGCACAGTCTGTGAGGAATAAAGTCTTACTAAACTGTAGAATGGGGAAACTCTGATGCTTTAAGTAGTGGATAGGGAACAAATAACAGGTGGGGCCATGCCATCGTACAGCTATTTCTGTAATTGCATCGTTCTTTTTCGAAAATATCTCCGAAGGAAAACAATCCCCAACAATCCATTCAGTAAATGGCAGAAATAATGATCCTAGATCCAATCAACAGATGTCCAATGTCCTGAATTGTCCATCATTGCAGTATTTCTGGCTCCTCTCTCTTCCCTCTACTACTCTTGCTGTAGGAGTGGGAGCAGCCTAGAATAATGGGCCTGCTTGTTTTATTTTTTTTAAGTGTTTTCATAGATGGGTAAGGCTCTAGAATGAAATTAAGCTACACAGTTATAAAAAAGTAATGAGACAGAAATTATGTCACGTATATCTATCAACCTGGCTTCAAATAGGGAGTGTGTTTGTGCTAACATAGGTTTCAGGAACACACTGTATTATACAGTGTATTCTGAAAGTGTTCTAGCACATTTGGTGAAGTTCTAAAATTTAAAAGTTAAAGGAAGAGTAGAGCACTGAGGATTGAGCAGAGCTGCTAGTAGACAAAATACTTAGAAACTTTACAGTCTCAGTCATTATCTCTACTTCATCATTGCCTGCTCACAACTTCCCTATGGCTGATACCCAATCCAGGGCCACTGAGGCCAATATGAAATTGCTACGGACATTAATAAGAGAGGGATTTCTTTTATATTGAAAAGATTATATTTAATAATAAAAAAATGCATTCAGCAATAAAGTGAGTTTCAATTGGAAAAGTAAACAATGTCGACATATCTTTGAAAATTCCATTCTGAACAAATAGTAACTACAAAAAATCTCTAAAAATGACTTATATGTGACATTTATTGTGAATAAAATATATGATCAGAAACTGGTTGAAATAACAAGAGTAATAGAAATATAACAAGACTTATCAGAATTAGGTCTAGATAGATGAAGGTAAAAAGGTCACTTTTTCTCTCTTTGGTTGTTTATTTTGATTTTTAAAGGAAGGAGTGCAATTTCTGAGTATTTTAAATATAATGTCATCGTGAAAGTGACAACAAACCCCAACAAAAATCTCCATGAAATCACTGAAAATGAAAGAAAAGGTCTCTTGGGAATATGATCTAGGGGTGATATAGTATAGTTGAAGTGTCAGTAAAGTGTCAGTAAAGTAAAGAACCTTTTTAAAAGCATAACAGTGAAATTTTCTGGTGAGAAATATAGATAGAAAATACAGCAAAAGATTTATGTTGCTTTATCAGATCACTTTAGGGACTTGGAAAACAAACAGAAATTACACAAGAACAGAAAAGATCTGAATGTAAGGTGATAGAATAAGAATAATGGATCAATCAGACCAGATAAGTCACAAGAAGCAGTTTCAAGCAATAAAATGCAATAAGAAGGACTGTATAAAGAAATTGAAAGAACAAAATGCCTTACTCATCAGAAAGAAAAGAAAATAGTGGGCAACATAGTGAAGACAGATGCATGGAGTTCTTTTTGTAAAATATTTGTAAAAAAATTCATGGTGATTGATTCTTAAAACTTTTGAAGGTTGTAGGAAGTACAATAAAATAGGAGTGGGTGAAATGAAATGTAGGTAAGTCAAATGATTAGGCAGTTTATGAGGCACCTCCCAGGGTGAATTTCAGTAATGGGCTGTGGGTCAGGTTAACTATAAGTTGATCCCAAGTGGGAAAATAAAGGCTTGATCTTCTCATATCTGGTGTTATGTAATAAGGCAAGAAACATGATGTAGTGACTGAGATGCCAAAATTTCCATGAGCAGTAACTTCTGTTAGCTTTTTCTTTTTTTTTAACTATAACACATAGAAACCTGTCCAAGTACTGAAAAAACCCTCTCAATAGGACAACTGGATCTTAGTTTCAGGTTATGAACTAGGGAACAAAAAGACTGCTAGTCACATAATTGTCCAGTGTATGGAAAATCTGGTTTATGATCAGTGAAGGAATGGATCAAATCTAGACAAATGAAGGAAAATAGCAAAATTCCCCTGTATCCTCTCCAATTTAATTTGAATCTCATTATGTTCTCATACTTTAAAACTCTCCCTTGTATCCACATGACAGCTGTAAGTACTGTAGCAACACGTTTCTCCACCCACTCCCCAAAGAAAGAATAATGCAAAATATTTATGCTTTGTGTTTATGTGTTTATTGTAGCATTTCTATATATATGTAGTACTGAAGAAAAATTCCAATTGATTACAGACATAATCTGGTACCTCAGAACAGCCTTGGAAAGGACTAATTATTGAAGAATATATTGGGAGCATGATTTTTTTGTACTTCCACTACCCTACACTATGCTTATAGACCAAAGGCACAGATCTGTTATATTAATGCAATAAAGTATGTACTAATGCAGTTTCTTTTTACTGAAGTTACACATAGATCTTGTGACCAAATTTCAGAAAGAAATCTACCTTATGGGGGGTCTTTCTGGACCTTGGATAGATATTAATTGTAAATTGGTGATATTTGTGCCTCTTATTCAGAATAATCCAAACACACCGAGAAATTTCTGACTGTGATAGATAAGGACTCAGATAAAAGATTAAGATCCAGATAAATGATTCCAAAATATTTGTCATACGTGAAGTATTTTCTAGTCTAACCAAGTTAAAATGACTTTCCCCCAAATATAAATTAATTTTTAAATTTCTTTGCTTACACTAGATTCACTGATGTTGCATCTCTATACATAAACAAATCAATGCTTCTTTTAATTATTTCATCCAGTTCCAGCAGACTCATGTTCTATTCAACATTAAAATTTGTGTGTGTCAATATTTCCCAATTACATTTCTATCCTTTTGTTTGATTTAATGTTTGGTAAGTGTTTAATGTGTGAGTCCTTATATTACCTTTCCCCTTAAGTGAGGTAGAAATTTAAGTTTTTCAGTGGTTAAATTTGATATTTAGGGAAAATGCATTCAATATTATTCTTTAGTAAAAACAAAAAAATCTAATTGAATGTGGAATTGCTATAATCTCTCTATTCTACTGCAATACTCTGTATGAAACCGAGTATGTACTTACAGCTGCTTTTGGTGTTGAATCAAAGTAAGTCTCAAGTTCTGTACAGCTAAGGTAAAGTTAAAACTCAAATAGTGGATATTTACATAGTCCAAGAAAAAAGACCTCTCAGATTTCTGTTCTTCTTGAGCTGAGTTGCCTTGAAACCTACAAGACTGTTCTAGTAACCATATATTATTTAATAAATTCTTTTAGGGCATTTCACTGACAAGCAGATGAAGCTTTTCAATAATTACACTGAAAAGCGCTGGAAGTCTGTGAAGTCAAGGGTCCAATAAAAGCTATTTTACCTGTATACCTATATTGTACTGATTTTTGAATATATGTCTACTCAGAATAGAAAGCTTAAGGCAGCTCAGCCTCTGTAGAAATAATTCTTCTGTTCATTACAAGCTGTCTGAGTTGAACTTGATTAGACCTCAGAGGAAGAGTAGAGATTTCTGTCTTTCCTGTGGTCGTTGAAACTCCTGCAAACAATACAAAGAGTCTGAAAAAACCTATTGTGAGACAGATTGAACTGAGTGTATAGAGGAGTTAATGAATTAGGGTGTTAAACTTGAGCTGTTTTCTGTTTTGCAGTATTACTGGTTTTTTGTTTTTTTAGGATTCAACATATTAAATTCTCAGGGGGTCACCCTGTCAGCCTCAATTCTGTGGCCTGGATTTAGTTGAATCAATCCTAATTGAAATTCTGAACAGGTCTGGTATTCTGTGGAGATTGCAGATGAATGACAGTGCAGTGGCAGGAAAGATAAATATGCTGGCAAATGAGATCCAGGGTCTCCACAGAGGATGGAATAAATTACTTTACCAATACAGTGGAGGTAATATGCTGGAGAAAGAAAGTGAAATCGAAGCTAGTTTAATACAAGGCTTGTTAAAAAACATATGAAATAGAAGCCAACAATACAGTTAAGATTTACTTAAAATACAGATTTCTGATGTGAATGTATTTGGGCCACTTCTATTGTGAATAATGATCAATGCATACACTTTAATTTCATTTATGCAGACAGCAGCTTGCACAATTTAAATTCGTGCAGCATTCTGTGTGTAACTCGAGGCCCAGTGGTAACTGTGGTATAGCATATTGATTAGCAATTTGATAAATATATAAAATGGCACACTGAGTTTAAGGTGCTTCATGAAAAATGTATTTAAATGACCTTGGCTAATTAGCGTGAATAGCTTTGAGGCACTGCTGCCTGAATGAAAGACATTTTTAGAGTCCAGAGATTTAAAAGGTTTCATGACTGGATGAACAAAATTTAAACCAAGGGAAAAGAGCAAACATTAATTTTCATAGAAATTAAGGTGAATTAGATGACCTGATAGAACTTTTTTCCATTTCTTGCAGGTTCTGTACTGTTCTTCTTAGTATATGCCTGATACTCCTTTCCATCTAATTGCTAAATTTCTTAAATAACCAGGATTTCAGCACTTTCCTCAGAAGATTATATTAGAGTCTAATGGATCAGAAAGTATTTTCTAATATACATCTAAAATTATCCTTTTCTCAATGTATGCTATTACTTTAGGTAGCTATGGTTTGTTGTGATACTTGAAATAATTCCTTTCCTTCCTCTGTGCCTGTATCCACCTACAATATGTAGGTGATCACTTAGCAAAATTATAGGAATATATTTTTTCCCCTCATCTCATAAATCAGTTTCTTCCATTACCTAACAATAGTATTTTTTCTTTCCTGAGCTAATCTTTGCATAGTAGTGATATTGTCACAGTGCTGAAGTTAGACTGAAGTTCTAAACCAGGCTGAAAAAAACCATTGCCACCTGTAAATTCTGGTATACATCAACAATTCTCACTGTCCATTTGCAATCTGGGGTTTCATTCAGCAGCTGACTTTGTTTTCCTGTTCCCACTTGAAGCCTCCTTTTATCACTGCTGTTTTCTTCACAAAATGAAGAAATTAATTTTAATCCGTACTTTCACCGAAGCCCTAGCTCATGCTTCTCTGAGCTCAGTCTTTATTTTCAGTTTATGTTACAAAAAGCACGTTCAGAGGTAATTTGGCATAGATCTAAGTGAGCACAACTCAGTGAAATCACTGTAGGCTGCCATGCTAACAAGAGAAATACATATTAGGCAGCAAGCAGAAGAAAGTTGTCTGGAATGGAGGTGAGAATGGTGACTCTGAGTGGAATGGTCTCCTGTGAAGGAAATGAAATCTCCCTGATGGTGAATAGTGAATGTGCACAGCCAGACAGACACTGCCATAGGTCAGTGTGGCACTTACATTATCTAGTCAAGTAAGAGTTCCCTTCCAGTGCAATTAGACAAAATTTAATTAATTTTTAATTCTGATTTTGACTAAATCACAACACTTTTAGTCATACTGGTTAGTAACAGTTATCCCATTAAGAAAGCCCTCATGACCTGAGCTAGTCTTGGGTTTTTACTTTTTATGTAATATTTTATTTCTGGATTGTATGTGACAAATGGTTGAAATTACAAGCACAACACTTATTTTAATTTTTTTCTCCAGAAATTATGAATTTTTAAGATTAATTAATAGAATAACTCACTGGATAGGACAATTGTAGCGATGTCTCGCAGTAAGACAAATGAAAAGACTTTTCAATTGTAACAAGGCTTTTTAGTTAATTATTTTTTAATGGAAATATTCTCTATAAAATAAACTGACAAAAATCTTTTAAAGTGAAATACAGCAATATTGTAACAGCTCCTTCGTCCTTTTTTTTTTTAATCCAGTTCTAACATATATTTTCAAAGCATTGGTACAGAATAAAAAGACAGTGGGTACAATGCTAAATAATTCTTTTTCTTCTGCTCATCTTGGCTTGATGGCTGGAAGTGGCACCCTTGCTTTGACATCATTTTGCTCTGGTTTTTGTTTGTTACAGAAATGTCCATTCATTGACATTCAATTTGCTACAATACTCAACTAAAATTGCTGGGTTACTCTTCCATTTCTTATTGATTCCTAGTCCATGTTTAAATAAATGTAGTTTTTCCTGTTCCAAAACTGCCATGTGAGATTTTGATTCTTGGAGGAGACTACTCTTTCTGGGTAAGAAATACATGGTATAGAGAGACACATCATCCTTAGTTTACTGTTTCTCATACAGGTGAAACTGCTGAGCAAAACAACGACTTGGAAAGTTGCAATACCTTATCTATGATAATTTATAGGTGAGGATCTTGTTATATTCCATAGTGGTCACATTTTACATGGAAATACTGACAGCCTTACTCTAAAACATATATGCAGATAGAATACAAATTATATTATATTAGGCTACCTTGCAACAACATATTTGTATCTCTGCTTTATGGTTTCAGGTAAAAAAACCCCTAAAAACTAAAAAATTCTAATTATCTATACTTGCACAAAATCTTGGCTTTGTGGTTCATGACCCTTAGCAACAGAATTTCTCTCAATTTTTATTGAAATTGAATTACAAAGGGGAATTTGAAAACCTGCATTACTACATTAGTTTCACTGTAAAAAAAACTAATGAATGAAAGTTTTAGTAAAGTTGACTTAGTTGGAGCATTTTAATTTTCTGCAGCTGGCATGAATTGATTTTGTCTTGATTTTCAAGCTTTTTTTTCCAGTGCTGCCTTATAGGCATCTACTTGTGGTATCAAAGTGTACTCACCAACTTTGTGCATGTAATTTGTAAGCTGTTATTACTACCTCTGTCATAACACAGAAACCTGAAGAAATACCTTTCCTATGAAACAAATGGAACAACACAGAAGCTTTAAAATAAATTTATTGCCATTACATTTCTATTACTTCATCATTATGAAAACATATTTTGTTAAATTTTCATATGCACCAACATCAGTGATGTTGCTGATTTTATTTGTAATTATGGGAAAGCTTTGAATTTATTGTCTATAATCTGCTCTGAAAAACTTCAAAGTGTCTTCATGGGATATCTTATAAACCTATTTGCTATTAATGAAAGAGGCCCTTTAAAATCAAATGTTAACACTTGTTACAGTAGAATATAAAATCCTACTAAGCATGTTTTTTAGATTAAATTTCTATTTAACTCATCATAGGCATCTGAGAAGTTGCATTTCTTAACATATTGAAAATTACTGCAATTAGAAAAAGTTCCTAATTGCTTCTTATCTATCTACTGGTAGAAATCAATATGCTCACAAATAGGCCATGATATTAATAAAAAAAATTCATTATACAAAATTTTATGTGATCAGTAGAGAAATTAAAATAATAAGGGTAGGCCTGTGAGAAAAGTGTCTAAAAAATATCATATTCCAATTTTCAGGAACATTTTCTACACAAAAGTTTTTTGTCATATAGTGCTGTCTGAAATCAAGAAAACCTTCTTGATAAAAATAATATTGTACTTGAAAAGTTGCTGTGGTTTCAGGGTAACTTTTTTTTGTCTGTTCCACTATACTACCACTTCCCTGGTGGAGTTTTCCCTCCACAGCTAGGTTTGTCTTTTATATGGTGTGCTATATGCCATGATGCAATTTATCCATTGTTGTGAATCTGGATTACAGATCTTGACCCAACAGATAGGTTTATTTAGATATCTAAAATGCAGTATACTAGCACTGTTAACACAACACTGTTCTGAAATGGGATTCAACTTTCAATGTCTTTCTTGACAAACTAGTATACATGCTTTGATTTCTATTGATTTTTAAACAGGAAGAAAGCAATTATTGTGAAAAAACAAACCCAAACAAATGCTCAATCAAAATATAACTTTATCCAAAAATCCTCATTGAGGAGACTTCAGCTTACTGAAGGTTTGTACATTGTAAGCTAAATATCATTCTGAGTTAGTATGATGTAGTTTTTTGCATATTATTGCACTTCTTATTGCATATCAGAATATTTCATTGTCAAGATAGGGATCTAAGGTATTAAATTACTTTCTGAACATTTACCACAATACTATTCTTGTTTAGGACAAATAATTTTGCAAGTGACTGTTCATATTCAGCAGAAATAAAGCAGATAACACTGCAGATACAAACAGCACAAATGTGTGTGTTTACAGAGGTAAAGAGTTGAGAAAATTCTCCGGGCAACTTGTCCCAGTGTCTCAACACGCTCATTGTAAAAAAATTGTCTTGCTTGTATTTAGCATAAACCTGCTTTCAGTTTAAAACCATTGCCCCTTGCTCTGTCAGTACAAGCCTTGGCACAGAATCTTTCTCCATCTTTCTCATAAACTGCCTTCATATACTGTCGGCCTGGGGTCTTCTGCTCCCCAGGCAGAAAGAGGATGTGATGAGTCTCTTAGGCTCAGCTTTTTTTTTTTTTTTTCATAGGAGAGGTGGTCCAGCTCTCTAATAATTTTGTGGCCCTTCTCTGGAACTGTTTTAACAGATCCATGTTTCTCTTGCTCTGGGAGCTTCAGAGCTGGACACAGCACTCCAGGGAGGGTCTTAGATGAGCAGAACTCCTGCTCCTTTGATAGAGAAGATGCCATTCATGGACTAACCTCCACAGAGAAGCTTCACAGCACCACTACAGTACATAACCCACTGTCAGAGAAAGCCACAATACAGAGTATTACCACACCATTTCAGAAGGCTTCAGGCATCTGCCCATGCAGACATCACAACACTCCAGAAGGCTGCAGGCATCCACCCTTCTTGTTCTTCAGCCCAGCCTTTCATACCCTGCTGTTGATGCATGGCACCTGTGTGCCCTCTGTTCCCTTTGGGGTTGGTCAGTGCCCCTGGGCACTCCCTGCTCATTGCTGTCAGTGCTGCTCACCTGCTGCTCACAGCTGTGCCCACTGGGGACCAGGCTCAGCCACAATTACCATAAACTGTGTGCCTACAACACAGTTGGGTTGCATTATGGGTCACTCACTCAGCAATCACGTAAGTGACCAAGCCAGTCCTTGTGTTCTACCCCTCAGCTTCTGATATCACAAAGCTCTATATAGGCTCCTTTTTATCCTCCTGTTTTACTCTAAATTCAAGAATCATTTACCATATATGATCTGTTCATCTACTTCCCTCTGCACTGTATGTAATCCGTTGAGATTACTTTTTTGTATATTTAGGACTCTAATTAATAATGCAGATATGTTCTCTCTAGTGCTGAATTTATGCTGCCCTTTAATTATTTTTTTAAAACAGATGAGGGCCCATAAACCAAACCACATTGATAGAGAAGTAATATAAAAATGCACATAATACTGATAAAAACATTACATTATCTTACTTGTATCTTAGTCCAATGGGCAGTGCAGTATTAGTTCTGGATATATTTCCTTATTATGATGAATAATGACATAACAGTCCTGAGAAATTCCGTGAGTTTGTTTTAAGCAATATATTTTTCAAATTTAAGTGATGATTTTGGCCTTGTGCACATTACTTTATACCAAAACTCAATAAAAAGTTTCCTGTCTATGTAAATAATTAATTTTTGCCATTTTCAACTTTTAATAATATATACCTCATCTTCAGTTGGAGCTGTATGCTTGCTCACACACTCTAGAATTTTTGAGTAAGTATCAGAAAGAACTTAGACAAAAAAAAAATTGTAAAAACAAATTATAAATAAAATAATTCTATTCCATAAATCATTTTCTGTAAATGGGAAATTTGATGTTGCGTCTACTTTATTTGAAAGTGATGCCATAACAGAATCTGCAAGTTTGTTAGTAAAGGGTCTTTTTATTCATCCAACTATTGGTTCAAATGAAATGCACAATAAGATCCTCTGTGTTTATGCTCAGAAAAAAGTCACCATTTCTCAATAACAAGAGATTAAAGAGGAATGTTGCTATTTTGGAAAATAAAGCAAAATAGCTGCTCCTGCTATTCAGAAAAGGAAGCTGTAATTTGATAAATGTCAAGATAGAGAACTCCTCAGGGTCAGAAGGCAGTAAGTGAGCTTCAGAGGGGAAGGTCCAACTTGCTATCTACACCACTAGGTACAGGTTGAAGGTATGGAATGACCATAAATGTATTTAATGTTTTTACAAGTATTTTGTGCTAAAAGGAGAGAGCAAATGTATCATAGTATACTTCAATTAGGCTAATCTTTACCAAGGGACTGACTGCTACATGTGTGAAACATACTTGTGGAAATATCAGGGGGCTAGGTGCTACAATATGAAAATATATTAAGAGGACACCAAGTTTGAACAGTTTTATCAAAGTGGCACTGCTAGCATTTGTAATGATGTCCTGCAGAAGCTCTGTTCACTTTTACTGACAAGCAGGCTGGCCAAATAAGTTGTCCCTCTGCTGGCATTTGTGCCATGTGGCAAAGATGTGACCGACCTGTTAGCAGGCAGCGCGCCATCCCGACAGATGGGCGTGAATGCAGCCAGCCAAGGATATTTTCATTCTATGTGCAGCAGATGCACACGCCTATTAAAAGTGTTGCTCCCTGCTGAGAGAATCAAAACAGCAGTTTGCCTTGAACTTCTGTTTTAGAGTTGGTAATATATGGCACCACCAACCCAGCTCTGAACTTGATTGACATGGAGCATCATGAGATACTGCGAGGACAGGGCAAGGAGTTCAAGGTAGTCTCCTATACTGTTGTTATTTAATTCTTCAGGAATTTAATATTTTCTGATAGACATTATGCCAATAACACTTGACACTGAGAAAACCATAGAGCTAAGAGCATGCCCTCTATAGCTAACTTTATCAAATATACAAACTGTACCCAGAGAGATTCTAAAAGTTGCACTTGCAGCACGGCACGGAGAGAAATATTTCCCTTCCGGGCAAAAATTAATTGTGGTCATTACTTTAATGATCAAAGCCCACAAAGGGCAACAAAAGTAGACTCTGTCACTGTATAAGTAACAGAATATTTAATTTCCACTATTGATCATATTTTTTAAACTGGAGTAATATATCAATAGAAAGGGGATAATTGAAAACACAGGCTATTTTTCTCAAAATTATTTTTACTTCACCGTAGGGACAGTATACACATTAGTGGCTTTTAAACTGTAGCCTTTTGGCACAGCTAAATTTTTGCTGTCTGGAAAATAAAACAACAAAGATATACTGTTTCAGGTAATTTCAAATGCTCATTTTCCAGCAAAGCCTGCATTTTGATGGTTTGCATTTAAAAGACTTTAAAATACACTTTTGTTAGTGTTATTACAAAGTTGCTTTGAAAGAATGTGCTGAAAAGTGGGATGAAATGTCTAAATTTTATACTCTATGTCTACTCTCTGTCTAAATTTGATACTCTATACCAATAAATCTCTGATTTTAAGCTGGGGGACATAGCAATACAGGAGTAGGGCAGAGTGAAAATATCTTGCCATTTAGATGAAGCCTTTACTGTTGTCAGGGCATATAATGCATTTTTGTCCTCTACTTAGAACTTATGGAAAAAAACCCCCACTTCAATCCTTTCAAAGTGCAATATTACCCAGCCTGGAAACAATCAATCAACAGAAATTTTCTTCTATCAGTATTTTAGCTTCAGATCTTCAATTACTGCTGATTCAAAAATTTGTAATGTGGCTCAAACCTAGTCCACATTTGTGAATCAGCACATAAAACATACACTCTCCATCACTGGGAAGTGCTTGCTCTCTAGGATACTGCCCTCCTCCTGTAAGTATAAATAAGTTTGCAAGAACATTATCACCCTTTCTTGTCCCCAGTTTACCCAATTCCAACCATTCTATAAAAAGTTAGGGTCTCACTTTGATATAGATGGTTGCCTCCTTATTTCATCCACAAGAGCTATAGCTTCTACTGTTGATGATGGTTACTGTCCCCACACATGAAAGTGATGAGGCTTTGGAACATAATAATAAACTCACCTTTTCATTTAGCAGTGATCCTTAAATCCTACATTTCTAACAGTTTTTCCTCTTCCTGCTGACTAAATTCTGTTCTTATATCTTGCCTAGTATGGTCTGACAGAAAACTTCCTCCAAGCAACCTAAAAACCCAATCTACACAGCACAAAAATAGGAAATGTCTTTGTGCTGCATCCTGCTTCTGATCATTTCCATAAATGATAGACTTTTACACTGCATAGAGACAGATGCATAGCTAATTTCAGCTAAAACCCATGCCATCTCTATTAATACTTCCCATTTGGGATCTGGGCAGGCAAAGAATTAAATGCTTTCCCACATATCAATGATTTATGAAACTCTAAATATAAATAATTGTTCAAGATCTAGTTCTGTGCATGTATTATTCCCACACCATGTGTTATTTTTCTTTTTTGCTTGTGGAGGTTTTTTGTTTGTTTACTTGTTTTTGTTTGTTTGTTTTTTAGTTAAATTCTCCTACATAGAAATTTTCAGGTTTTGAATTTTTATTTTAGGGGATTATAATATGCACAGTTTTCTGATATATATGAAACATTACTGTTGTTGACATTGTTGGGATCCAAACTATGATTTTTGTTGTGAAAAATAAACCATGCTCTGAAAAGTTCAACTACTAAATATTTGGGACATACCAAGATTTGGATGAGGGAAATATTTTGTCGGTTTTACAGAGATGTAAATTAATTAAAAGTCTGGTTGTACAATAAGTCCAGCAGACAAAAGAAAGGAGCCTTGTGTTATTCCTTGTATCATAGAGTTCTGAGATGTTTCTTTCTTTTTCAGTATGCTTTGCTAAGAGAGTAATCTAGCAGTTTGTGTTTTTATATACATATATAAGTATATATAGGCTTGTGTCTATGCCTTACCTTTAATTTTAACTTTATGCACAGTTTCAGACAAATAGATTAAGTATCTGAAAAGAAAGTGATTTTTCTATATGTTTTGGGAGAATAAGTGTCTAAATAGAAAAAGGTGCTGGGTAATGTTCTCATGAGGATATGAAAGTAATGGGTAAATTAATCTGGTATCAAAAAGTCCACACAGGAGGACCACTAAGACACGAATCCCTTTGGGAAAAGGCTTTGTAAAGTGCCACTGTTCTCAGAATAATAGTTTAACATTTTATGGTTGTTCTTGCTTGAGATCAGGACTGCATGAAGACTGTCAAGGTGTGAAGTCAATACATAAAAACTAAATTGCACTGGAGTCTGGAGGCACACATGAAGAACAAGTTGCCTTACTTCAAAGTAGCTTAATCTTTTCACTTTCATATGTAGACAAGCCTTGTATCTACTCTCATTACACAGTTGTGGAAATGTCTGTCACTGCCCTGAGCTGGCATATCTAAAGGTATATTTAGAGAATGTGCTGATGTGATGAGAAAATGTTTCAAATGAGGATGGAAAAGAAGTGACTCCAGCTTTAAAGTAACCAAGAGAAGAGCTACTTGAAACAAGCATTGAGTAATCCGCGTCTTAAAACTGACAATTAAGTGAAAAGCAAGACAGAGACTTCACACAATTACTTTAAAAAGTAGGAATAAGAAGCATTATGTATCTTCAGAATTCTATAAAATTAATAGATAACCTGAAATTTTCATGCTAGTGGTTAGAAAACTACTACTGCTTTCCAGTAGTTGCACTTTGAAAAATGAAAAGCTTCAGTAAAATTGTTAATTTCAGTGTGTTTATATTCAGAGTTTGTAGTGCCCAGTACTATAAGGGGTTTTTGCAGGATTTATAAAAGATGCCATTTTTCTAATTGTCTTCTTTGAACTCTAAAAATCTTTCATAGAAGTAAAAATAGCTAAATTATAACTTACATCCATTGGGAAAACTTGTTGCCAGAACAATAGATTTGTGATTAAATTTTATCACAGAATTTTTTTCCAAAATTTTTCTAGGTTTCTTAAAATGTTCTGAGTGTTAGCTGGAAATTGTAAAAGAACATATTTTTGTTTTACATGTGGTGTTTAATAGAAAATGTTCAAGTGTGAATTCTTTTTTCAAAACATGAACATTTTACCTTAGGAAAGGGAGATGGAAAAAATACCTTGCTATCCAAACACAAATTCCTTTCTTAATGGAATTGTTACTAATAGGACTAAAATAGTAAACATAATTGTTTGTTAATCTTTCATTGTTTTTCCTTTTTTTTTTTTTGACTTTCTGAAGATACTTTGAACTTGTTTGATTGATTTGCACACTTTGGATGTCACAGTTTTATTCTTCTATATCACCAGGTTTTCTTGGGGTAAAACTGCAGTGTGAGGTGTGCACCTAGAACTAGTTTTAGCTCTTAATAGCCAAACAGAAAATGCTGTTTCATAGCAATAACTGTCTGTTCCTCCAGATAATAAATATCATTAAAATATTCCTTCTCAGATACATTGGGTACATGTAAATTACCTGACAGTTGGCCAAGCAAGTACACTTGAGGAAAAAATTGTGAGTGAAGAAAAAGATAAATTAAAGGCTATAATTTAGTTTTGAAACTAATTTGAAGAATATTTATTCTGGAAACTTTGTTTCATATGTTTATTTTATTGCTATTTATGTTCCCAGTAATGATTCTGCTGAAATTTCTACCTCAAATATGACAGCAAAGACTTAATTGCTGAAGTTCACGGAATGGTCTTTTATTCTTGCACCAACCGAGAATATTTCACCAACACGCAGTTTGGGAAAACAGGTGATACAACAAACAAACTGCTCCTTTTCCAACAGGGGAGGTGGCAGTTCAGATGGCTACAGCCTTCCAAAAATACCAGAGAGAAACTTCCAGTAGCATGTTTTTGTATGATCAAAGGACAAATTGGTATTATTGATAGTGATGCTGATGTTTTAGAGGGAACTCCGGGTCAAACCGAGGACTGCATTCACAATAGCAGACTGCATCTTTTTAATGTATTGCATATTCAAGATGGAATTGAACACAGCAGGCACAGTTTGTTGAGCATGTCTGAACAACATCAAAGTAGTTCATGATGTAAATATTGGAATGAACCTTTTAAATTTTAATTTTAAACATTATGTTTTCTCTCTGAACAAAATAACATTTCATAAAAAATTGCATTTTTAATCAAAATCTATATTTTTTAGCTACTATAACTTCAAGTTCACAAGTTTTGGGCAGCTCTTGATATAACTGGCATTTTTGTAACTTTGAAGTAACTTACAAACTATCAGGTGCAGTGTTTGATTTGCAAAGAGGATGTGGCTGAAGTAATGGTGCATTTGCATTTTCCAACAGCTTCACAGGAAATATATGATGTGCTTCCTGTCACGAGGAATAATTTATTAGAGCTTATATGATAAAAAGCTTAGAAATCAAATCAGCTGTTGAGAGTTCTGTGCTGTCTATTTATTTCCAATCAAAGAGGAATTTAATACTGAGAGAAAAGAAAAAGCCATTTGCACAGCATTTTGGATGGAACCTTTAAACTATAATGCATCCCTACAATACTATTCCAGGGATGCATTATAGTCATATGATCACAGAGTGATTAAAAATCCATATCAGAGTATTTCTTTCCCAAGTATACACATAAAAAAGACCTCTTATCCTTACAATTTGACTTCCATCCACTCAAACAATTTTGTTCATTAGGTACTGGTGTGGAAGGTAATGCACCTAAAAGAATGAACCCTATTTTCTGGTACAGGACAGTTCATTATCCTAAAAGCTCTTTCATTATATCCCCTAAATTGAGAATGCAAGGCTCATCCTGCTTATGATTCAGCCTGAGAGAAATGTACATTTTCGAAATAAATGGTAAAAATGTCTGCAGGTGTGCGCACATGCATGTGCACATGCACGTAGTGGTACTTCTGTTTGCCCTTTATTGAAGTAGTGAAGCACAAATAAGTTGAGAGTCAACAAAGTAAAAGCAGAGGAAATATCATTGAAGTTCTGTTCCTCTCTGATTTTGTTCTAAAGAAATAGAGAAATTTAGATATTCAGTTCTCACTTTGAGATTTTATTATTCTAGACCCAGGAAGAAAGAGGCTGCTTGCTCACTCCAACAGTGAATGAGATTCTGAAGAAATATGCTTGAAATGTGGTATGTTTTAAGAAGACCAGAAGAGCTGGCATTCTCAAGAGCTGATTTGATTTTGTTTCTCAACAAGTTTCTTAGAAGAAACTTCCTGCCTCTGTAAATTTTGTCTAATTCCTATCTGTTGACCACTGTCACTAAAATGATGCTATTATTAAAGGTATTAAATCATATTATTAAAGCATGGCTTGAGAATGAAAGGGAGTACCAGTAATACTCCTATGCTTGACATCAGCATAATTTTTGTAATTTGTTCATAGATTACTTGATCATCTTTGTGGGTCGCTTCCAACTCAGAGTATTCTGGGATTTTGTGGCTTTTCTTTCTTTGCACTCTCTACAATTGCAAACAAATGTTGCCTGTTAGCATACATTAAATAAGGCACCTGTATCCTGAGGAAAAGCATCAAGTCTGTTGTGCATTTGTTCCTTATTCTTAAAAAACATGAAAAAATTACTGTATGAACAAACAAAAGAGACAAAGATGCATGTCATTACAAGTGAAAAATAGCATGACACAAGTTCACTTGTGTGAACTGGTGTAGGCCCATTAATGTAAGTGGAGTGGTCTTCATTAGACTGTGCTGATAACTAAAGACACTGACAGGCTCTCATCATTGTGAAAGAATTTCCTTTCCATTACCTTTTTTGACCTCCTACTCACTTTTTGCCTTGGTTTAATATGCACAGCATGAAGTCTCTAAAT
The DNA here is from genome assembly GCF_963513975.1 of Fringilla coelebs. Taxonomy (NCBI): domain Eukaryota; kingdom Metazoa; phylum Chordata; class Aves; order Passeriformes; family Fringillidae; genus Fringilla; species Fringilla coelebs. Next base: position 28,179,609 of record NC_140034.1, read on the forward strand.
TATCTAAATAAATTTATAAAACTTTCCTAATAAACTGCAAGTTAGGTGATTTCTTGTGATTCTTTTCTTTATGACAAGAGTTAGTGGTCTCACTAGTTCCAGTGACAAATTTGTTAGAATGTGTGATGTAGCATAAGGTCCATGAGTGTGAAACATCCTAAGTGTCTCAGACACCCTTTACACCTGCATAATCTGCAGCACTGATCAGTCAGTGCATCTATGGACCGACCAGCCTAGAACATAAAGAAATCTAGGGAAATGCCCACTAGGTTTTTCTCCTTTTATATTAAATTTCTTTGTGGAAATCTGCAGTTATCAATGACTGGAAATGCATAATGCATTAATTCTGGGTAATTATTTATAATTTTATATTGTATTGCCAAAGAGTGGAAGGGGGGAAGGGACAAAACCAGGCTCTCCAGTGATGGACCATGGGTTGGTGTGCCAAAACTGGAGGAAATGAGCACTAATGGGATCTCTCAATCTGCTTCACCAGGTGTTGGCTACAGAGTACCACACCTGAAATGTTTCTACATTAATGCCCACAGCATGAGGAACAAAAGAGAAGAGCTGGAATCTTTGGCCCACTCCCAGAGATTTGACATCCCTGGCATAAGTGAAAGTTGGTGGGATGAGTCCTGTGACTGGAATGCCCTGCCAGACTGTTGCAGGCTCTTTAGGAGGGATAGGTGGGGCAGAATAGGTGTTGAGAGGTTGGCACTGTGTATAATAGAAGGGTTAAAATCAAGTTAATGGAGCCCATTTTCTGAATCACTTGTCTGTCTTCAGGTAACTCTGCTTCATGACATAGAGCATGTCATATGCCTTGTTTAATCGTATAGAAACTTTGCTGGTTGCTGGTGAAAAGATGAGATGGCCAAGGTTTGGGATGTGGGATTAAAAATATACTAGAATTAGACTGGATTAGGTATTTCAGATTTATGTAGCCTATTGCTGGTTTTACATTTATTTTGTCCTCATTGTCCTCTTAATTTCCTAGTACACTGCAGAGATATGTTAATTTACTACTCAAGCTGAATGTAAGGTCACAGTGTCTCACTTTTGTTTGTAGCTGATTGCTTATCACCTATTCAAGGCTCCATTTCTATTTACCATGTGTTTTTGATGATTGGGCCTCAGTAAGTCCCTACAAAAGAATACTGATCATGTTTTCTTTTCTCTCTAACAGCTGCTCAGTAATTTCACAAGAGGTAATGTAAGTCTATTCATGAAGTAAAGTGAGGCCCTCTCAGCTTATGTTGATTGTGCTCATGGAGGTGTTCACTAGTCTGTGAAATACATTCTGCAATTATAATTTTATTTTTTTTTTAAGCAGGCAGATTGCACGCTGAAGATTGTATGAAGTAAAAGTTAAGCCTCTCTCTCTCTTACACACAATACACACACTGATTCCCATGGAGGATATGTAGGTAAATCCTCTGTACTATTTGGATATTTCAAGAGGTGATTTTGAGAAACCATTTATGTTCAAGCCCAGCGCACTTCTCCCTGACCATTACTGTCAGCAGGCACTCAGTAAGATACAGAAGCAGAGTCCAGATGCAGATCTCAGATGTAGTAGAGGAGGATTTTTTCATAAAATATTCTGTAAAAGTATTTGAGTTCTTATGTTCAGTACTTATGTGAGAAAATAAAACTGATGATCTAGAATTTTAAAATATACTGTATTTTTATAACTTAAAAAATGACAAGTGAGAGAAAATGCCAGATGGAATATTTGGCTTGAAGTTCTAACAAAAATGGAAACAGAAGATGACAATAATCAGGCAAATATCATTTCATGAGCGAAAGTTCCCAGAGCATCTTGGTTTAAAATTATTGAAATAGTTATATGGCCAGCTTACAAGCATTTCAAATCAGTAAGAATCAACAATTTCTGCTATGAAATGTACAGAGTAATTCTCTAAAACTTTGTCCAATGAGGCTATCTCTATGGGTGTCATTCTTAACTTCTTCAGCTAGAGAGTGTCTGCTTTGCATAAAATACTTACAAAATTTATTGGACTAGGGAGGCAGAATATGTAATTGTTCATGACTAGCATAATAGCACAGTGATTATGGTACTTACCTAGGAGGAGGGATTCTCTTAAGGGAGCAGGGGTGGGTGGTGGTGGTGGAATGAAGGCACAAATTCCTCTTTGCTGTATGTGACAAATATGATACTTGTAAAGCAGTAGAAGTTAATATGATCGGCACCTGAGAGGTAAATTTTGGAAAAAGTAATTATCACAGGTAGTGCACGCTCACACAAATTAATGGAGATCCTTTTTCCGTATATGAAATATTGTCAATAAAAATTCTGCTCAAAATTTCCATGCAAGGCCAAGGAAGCTTTTGTGGAAAATATAGCACGAACTTCCAAATGTCAAAAGATGTTATATAAATATTTCACTTAAGACTCAGATTTTGGGGAAAAAGATACAGAAGACATAATATTCTAGAAATCCTACCTCTAACAGTCAGGAAGCCTCTCTATATCTTCAATATGATTTTTCTTCATTTTCAATTTACATAATAGAGAGTGATAAAAATGAGTTGATTTGTGTGCCACATTGATCTTAGAACCAAATGAATTTCTTTTATGATAAGGACCATTTGAGAGATAAATGTTCTATGTTGCTGGGTGAAATAGAAAGAAAGTATGGAAATTATTCCTCCTTAATATGTGTCTTTTATATTTTTAAATTAAGGTAGGCAGCATATACAGGCTCCTTTCTAATTACTCCTATAATGACTAAATTTATGTTTAAATTAGACAATTGCAGTGTATATCAAATACATTCCTGACCATGTATCTGCTATTTTCATACATCTCTAATCCATGGTATGTATTTGTCTGTTACAATGTGGTTGTAGGAGTCTCTTCTCTGCTAAGATGCTAAAATAAATATTTGAAAATGTTATGATTCGTGTTGCCAAGGTTTACTTCCAAGATCATGCTAGCAGCTTCCGAGTGGAAGTACCTTTTCTTAAGAAAAAGAAGAGAATGAGTATCCAAGTCACTTTTGTGTCACATCCAGTGAATAACATTAAAAAAATTTTAAAAATTATTATCTATTTAGTAAATAACAATTGGGAAAGAAAAGGTAGGATGTTGCAAGTAGGGGACAGAGATTAAGATTAGGTGCCTTAAATTAGAATGGAGACATTACTGCATACTCTTCAGATGCTTAGCATTTTCAAACTGTTATGTTAATGTTTTTTACACGTGGAAAAATGTCTGAAGTTAAGTATTTTTCACGTGTATAGGCTAAACTTTCAGAGCAAATGCTCTAGGTGAGCAGTTCTGCAGTTAGTTAAAACCATGGCTATCTATTTTACAAATTAAATTTATGAAGCTGCAAATTTCTTTCAGCTCAGTCTGTCTCAGAACTTAATATTTTTAGGACAGTTCTAATGGGGACTAAAATGTTAGATTACCCTAAGCCAAAATTTCAAAATAGATTCCTCCTTGCAGAGTTATGAATTCTAAGTTTCCTACAGATACAGTGGTACAAAAAGAAATAGAGTCTCTGGTGATGTGGATGATCAGGGAAGCAGATATTTAGTATGCAGTGCCTGACTTGGGAGTCTAGTAGCTATGGATATAAGTGCAGAGAGCTGAATTCCATGTTCTCAGGCCTGTTTATACATTTTACATGAAAAATTTTTCATTTAAATATTGAAGTAACTGGAAGAAAACAGAATTCACCTCTCCCTTTTCTGATCAGCTCTACAGAACTCTTTAAGCAGAAAGTCATACCTGTTTTTGCAGGCCTGGGAAATTGTTGAGCTTTGCTGCAGACTGAAAAACTTTGAACCACTTGAAACACTAAGAAAAAGACCATAATTCTACCCAAACCAGGACACCTTATATGGCTCTGGCATTCTTGTGGAAGAGGTGGGTTTGCATATTTCCAGTAAGAACATGAGAAAAAAAGGCCTCTCTGCTAATAGAAGGGGGGAGAGCCCTGTATTCAGATCAATAATTACTCTGTTGAGACAATGCCATGTATTGACCTTGCCTATTAGAGATTAGTAACATGACAATTCCCTCCACTTGCTCTTAATAGAAGGAACCACAATTTCCCAGAGAAATTGCAGAAAGTCAGCACTTCTAGCATAAGAGAAGCAATCCACAAAGCTTTCCTTAGAGCTTTTTTCTTCCCTACCAGTCCTGGACTCACTCCTTCTTGCTCTCAATTTACACTTTCCTTTTTCAATAAGACCCTAAGATTTCACAATTAACTCAAAATGGCAACCTGATGCTTGTTTCTGCCTGAGGCTTCAAGCATTTAAGTCATAAGCTGCAGCAGGTAGAAAGTTTATGAAATTGAGTTCAGCAGGGGTTTTGGGCCAGCAACACTGGATTTAGGGCCTGGAAACCTACCTAAGACCATTTTCACATCTATTTACTATTTTGGCACTGAAAATATTTCCCTTTGACAATATATATTAAAAATAGCTAGCTCTAAAACAAATGGAGCAAAGATTCCCTATGCTTTCTTAAAAATAAGTTATTAGGACAGACATTATTTTTTTACGAGTGGATATTAGCTCTTGGACTTACTTTGTGACATTCAGCCTTCTATCTCTAAATTTCTTTTTTCTATTATAGCTTCTGACATTACAAGATAGGTAAAATTTTATATATAAAATCACTGAATTAATCAGTGTTCATTACTATGAAAGAGAATGAAAAGATTTATTGATCTCTGTATTAAAGAATAGCATGAAAAGAACATGACTGAAAATATGCTGAAATAATTTTTAATTAATTTTGAATCCTGGCATTACAGCATATTTTTTCTGAAATTTAAAACACTTCTGGAATAAATTGCCATCAGATCCTTCTCCCTTTGTTCTTTAGATTTCTATGTGCTATCTTTTACCTGGCAGATGTGTGTGTATACACTCATAATTGAGGAATAGGAGAAATGAGTTGAAGGAGGTGGATTTAAAGCTGCAATCAATTAATCTGTTGCTAGGGAACTGTCAGCTGCCCACTCACAAAATAGCAGTCAGCTGGCTGGAGTTAGGAACATATAAAATGGAAGTACAAAACACTCTGTTATTCTTCATTTTATTTTTCAATATTTCATTAATGCTGTTTTTAGGAAGGAAAGAGGAAGGAAAGTTTGATAGCAAAGGTCAAAATGTCAAACATATTTCATTTGTAGTTGAGATGCTTAATTAACTGACTGCAGGAGTTATGGTTTCTGTTTGGGTACTTTTTTTATCACTCTTAACTAATATGGAGTGAAGTGGTGCAGTATGTGGAAATATATTACAGAAGAGCATTTTTGACCACACCAGGTTAGCTTAATGTGGTCTGATTGGGGAATATTTTGAAAATCCTAGGCATTTAATGGAATGCCACTTAATTAAAGCTTGATGAATTTCAAAGGGTGAGCTATGGTTGGTAGAGATAAAAGATGACCCTGCTTGATACATATAGAAGCAGAAGATTTCATTTCAGTCACTTAGAGCTCACTTAAGTGTTTAAGGGATTTTGGACTTGAAACAGAATTCTCCATGTGAAGTTCAAATGTGATTTCTGACTCTGGCAAAACATCTCTCACAGGTGTTTCAGGCTTGTTTTGCTTGTTCTGGAAAAGAAGGACTCATTTTGAAAATACATTAATAGTATTTTTGAACCTTCTAGAGAAATGTTAACAGAGAACCTGAGTTTTCTTACTAATGACAGTTTCCATTTTGATTCTTTAAACATACTTTTTTCTGTAATCTTTGGTGTTCATGGTTTTCAATATTAATGTTAAAGATTAAAGTGAAGAACCATTAAAAATTTTCCTATAACTGTCTTGGTGCTTTCACAGTCATGTGAGGCAGAATACACTGATCCTCCCTGAACAATGTTCTTGCATGGCTTCTACTGGCAGAGGATAAAAAGCTAGACCAATCTTTGAAATTTTCTACTGGTCTTACCATTTATGTTCTTGCTTCCATTTCTACATATGTTGACGTATGGGAGAGACAAAAAGGAGCAAAAGATAAGATGGAAGACTTGGCTTTGGCCATTCAATTATCCAACTACCTGTGCTCTCCTGCATATCAGCTGCAGGAAGCTCTGGTATTTAAAGCTCTGTGTCTGCAATGTTAATGCTTAATTCACATTTATAAATTAGAAATCATAAATATTGTCATGTATGTTTGGCAGGAATTAACCAACTTAAATGTGAACCAGTGTCCTGTGAGCTCTGTGTATGCCTTATAAAATACATCTGATGATGATTATCTGTAAGCACCTGTGGCATACAAGACAAAATGCTATATATAATTGTTTTCTAATGTACATAAATAAGAGCTTTCAGAATGAAAAGCAAAAAGAAATAATTTTGGGACATACCAAAACTGTCTATGCTTCTTAATTTTCTAAAGAGAAGGAGTTATCTCTGTTATAGGAATAAAGATTCCATAATTTTTATTTACTTGCATTATTTATTTAATTTATTTATTATTGCCTTATTTACTTGCTCTTTGTGGTGGTAGAACTCCATGTTGTGGAAGCAGTTGAAAAATATCTTCTCTAACTGGTGACAGAGCTGAGACAAGCACTTCAGCATCAGTAATGGCTGATCATGACCCCCCATAACTGTGTCTCCATCTCTGCTCATGTTTTACTCTGCCCTTGTCAAGATAGCACTGCTGAAATCAGGCTCCTAAGAGCAGTAACACAGTGTGGCACTGCTGCTGCAATGAAGATAAAAGCCCAGTGCACTCATCCTGTGGCCTCAGGTCTCTTGCTTTGCTGGTGTGGTGCTCTGTGTGTGTTTTCTGGCTGGAGACAGGCACAAAGCAGGGCAGAGAGGGCAGGAATGGAGTTGTGGCTGCTCAACTCCATGGCAAAGTGTGGCTTCACTGAGGAAGAAGGGAACAAATTTGTCACTGTGCCAGTGCAGGCTGGACTCTGCATTTCTAAACTGCAACTGCATTTCTGAAGCACTTTATTTTACTTAAGGCTTTGAATGTTAAGTATTAATCAGTTTGTGCTCTATGTAACTGTCTGTTCTGCTTCTGCCTCAGGTAGTTGGGAACCAGCTGAGAAGAAGTGGCTGGGTGCACCCACTATTGCAGAACACAGGACAAGCAAGAAGAAAGTTTAACCTGGAAGTTATTGCTTATACAGTTTGTAGATCTTTGAAACAGTTGCAGTATTGTAAATTTAATATGTCAGCTCAAGTCTGCAGGACAGGTAAATTTTTGACATTTCAGGGTTAAATATTAATTTAATGTATTCATAATGTATTTAACATGCAGATTTGTAAAGTCAGGATTGTGTGAAATTTCACTTTTAAATTTCACTTTTAAAATTCATCTTAGAATAAGGATTGCTGGAACAATGACCTCTCTCTGTTTTTCTTTTTTTTGGGCCATCTATCTGTTGGTTGTACATATTGCAGCTAGGTTTTCATGAAATGTCATGGGGTATGCAAATGGCAAGTAATAATATTTTATTGATTTCTCATATTCAGGCACTTTTTATTCCATGCTTCAACTCCATGTAATAAAAACTTATTGTAGGCAAAAAAAAAAAAGGCATATTAATCACAAGCTAATCTGAGTTTTATTTGATATTCTGGTGAAGTATTTTTAATGAGAAATTTGGATGTTGGATCCACATATTCCTCTCAGTCACACCTTAAAAGAGCAAATGTCTTTTAAGGTGTGACTAAGAGGAAGCCCACAAATATGAAGGATATTTTCTCTTTTGGTGCACATTATTGGAGTCAGATGAGAGATCAATTCTGTTATGTTACAGATTGTCTTGGAAGGACTTCAGTTAATACATATTAGAATGTTTGCATGTGAATCAGATTCCTGTTCCTGGTACTGGGTTTATGTGAACACTGTTATCAACAGGTCAGGGGAGGTGATTCTTCCCCTCAGGGTTGGTGGGATTGCAGATGAAGTGCTGTGTTCAGCAGTAGGCACAAATTGAAATACAGAAAATCCTGTTTTAATCTAAGAAATAACTTTTTTAATTCTAAAGGTAGTCAAAGACTTGAGCAGTTTGATGAAAGAGGAGGTGGAATCTGTCAACATCTCTAGAAATATTTGAAAGCTGACTGGCTGTGCTCCTGAGCAGCCAGCTGTAATTGATCCTGTTTTGAACTGGGAACTAAGACTAGATCATTTCTAGAGGTCACTTCCAACCTCAGTGATTCTTTGGAAATAATTAAGACCACAACTGAGTTACTGATCATATAAAGAATCTTTTATTTTGGTTGGATATCAAGGGAAAGTATAAATGCACCATCCTTTCCTATTCAGTTGAACTAAATTTTCACTGTCTCTATTAAATGCAATTAATGCTGGGAGGCATTATGAAGAATTAGAATTTTCCCTAATTTTGGCTTTCTTTTCCAACATTGCACAGGTTTTAAAGCAAGTACTCCCCAGATACATGAATAACTGCAAGCACCAACTTCATTGCTGTAGAAAAATAACTTGTGTAGCAAGGAGGCTGATATTAATGTCAGCAGGCATATTGGTGGACCCCTTATCTGCAGTGATGCTTGTGTAGTTGTTTTCCTACTTCTATCCTTTTTTTTCCCCTAGGATTATTTTACTAGGATAATGTCTAAAATCTAACCCTTCTTTGCACATCAATGTTCCACAATGGACTCAATTACTTTCACTACTATCAAATATTGGAGAAAGTTTGTTATTAAGTGACAGTTGTAGCAACCAGTTGGATGAAATAGGAAGTTCAAAGGTGCTCAGGAAGCAGCTGTATCACAACATTTCTAGAAAGACTGGAACTTATAGAATTCCCCAAGCTGCTACAAAATAACTTCTGAACAAAATAAATAAGAGTATTATTGAAAATCTGGGGATCTGCAAACTTTGAGGGCTACAGGGATTTAATGGTACCTGAATATGAATGCTGAATCACTTATGTATCTATTCAAAATCACTGACTTGGGAACTTACACAACATGATGGCAGGTAATTATCAATCACCTTCCACATCCAGTATAACGTACTGCATTTATTATTTTATGGCATTACAAAGTAACTGACACTTTTAGCTCTATCAGCAAATTCTCAGTTGGCTGCAACATAAAAATATCAAGGTATCTGAAAATGAATTTTTTAATATAATATTGAATCTACAGTTCTGACAGAGAAAATTAAATATTAGTGCTATTTTTTTTTTTTTTTTAAGTATAGGAGTAAGCGCTGAACAAGTTTGTTTGAAGAACAGTTCAGCTGATGATGGTTTCTATTTATAGATCTGAATATTTTCCATCCTCACTGCTGTAATGCTAATATTTGTGGGTAAGAGGGGTGATAAGACAGTTAATATTGAACTATGTACATACTAAAGGACCAACAACCACATTCACACTACTTGACCAGGCAGCTGATGTTGTGTGTAATATCAGAGTTCTGTCAGTCTTTTTCTGTGGAAAAGCCTTAGTTTGATCCTTTTCCTTCCTATTAATAGAATTTTCAAGAAAATTTGTGGGAACATAATTGTTTTTGAGAATATATATTGCCTTTAAATTGGTCAGATGGGATAAAATTGAATAAGATGAAGTTTTGAACTGAAGATGGAAAGAGACACTATGATCTCAAAATCTCAAAATGCTTTTTTTTTTTTTGAAACAGAGTAAAATAAGCATTTTCTGACAGTGTATCCATAGTTGTCTTCTGTGTAGCAACTTCAGTGTTGAGGTGTGTACAGTTTTAAAACTACAAAATAGCACTATTGGACTGAAATTCTTGAACTGCAAAACACTAAATTCCATTTTCTTTAAAGTATTATGGGATATTTTTCATGACTAACAAAAGCCTCGCATGTCTAAAGGAGACAGCCAAATGCAAACCATCAGGGACAGTTTTTTTGGCCCCTGTGTTTGAAAGAGAACAGAAATTAAACTTCTGAGTGAAAGGAAAAACAATTTACCATATTCTTGACTCCTTAAGATCTCATCTGAGAAATAGTTACTAAAAACTCCAGTTCTGAAAGTGGGCAGCTGATAATTAAATTTGTCTGTGTATTTGGTATTTGAGTAATTTATCTGAATTACTGTGTTGACTGATGGAATGGTAAAAAATATCCCAGCACCCCAAACTTCAGAAGTCTCCTGAAATGGTGAGCAATAAATACCAGCTTAAAGCTGTGTTGTTTACTAGTACCTGTCCATTCAGTACCTAAACCATTAAAATAAATAAAAGGCAAGAAAAGACAAGCAAGACAGGTAGATGCATTTTCTTCTCTTGTGTTAAGAAAATATGTTGCTGAAAGGACATGTGATAATTGCAAACATTTCCAATATTTGTTGTTAGAAAGATGTGGCAAAAAAACTTTGAGCAAGGTACATTATTTGTGTTATAATGTGCCTCCAGGGTGTCCCAAAGCATTTTTTTTTGATCTTTAATATCTGTGCAGTATCCATGAAGAACCCACACAGGCATGTAGAAAACCAAAATAAATTGAATATTATTGAAAATGAAGAAATAAAAAAAAGTCCTCTGAAAAATGTTTCTAATCCTTAAATGAACACTGGGATGAAAAATTGGGGCACACAGCTTAGCACTGGCAGGGATGGTGAACTGAAACTTTAAATAAGGTTTGTCTTCAACATAATGCAGTTGTTCTCATTGAGAACGATGTTTCAAATGATGTTTTTTCCTCTGGCTGTAATCAGTCTTTCTTCACAATCTGGAAATGTTTTGTTTAGAAATCACTTTGATCTTCATCTAAGTTTGTAAGCTACTGTTCTCAAACATACTATTTAACAAAGGGTGCATTTTTTAGTGGCAGCTGCTAAAATTAGTTTTGATAACACATTTGCACTAAAATAATTGCTAGGACTTCAGTTGTCAACTGTACTGGTTGTCTCTGTGTAAATATGCTTCAGAATTTGGACTTTTGATTAAATATAGAAAAATGATTGAAATTACCTATTATTTAAGGAAAAGTGGCAAGGTTTAGGGTTTTTTAAAGAAAAATGACAAGGTTGAATACTAGTATAGTCAATAGATTAAATAAACATATAACAAACTGGAGATCAAGCAAAAGAAGTTAAATATCATATATTGCTATTTTTTTTACACTGAATACTTCAGTAAGTTCTACTGTGAAACTACAATAGAGCAGAAGAATGTGTGTGTCTTATCACAACTAAAAATTAATTTAAATATAGAAAATAAATAAAACCTAGGGAATATGTGAAGGTTATATTAGTATTCCATGATATTTTGTCTTGCTATAAATGGTATGACTATATGTTGAAAAAAAAATTTAAATTTATTAATGGAAAGAAAATTTACAACAGTATATATTTTTCTCTTTAATGTTTTCTGTGAAGAGCAACAAAAATGTAAGAGAGGACAATTTAGTATAATTTTAATGTATTTGCATCTTGCATCATCATTATGTTGCCTTGTCACTACTAAGAATTTTATTATGCTGACCCATTTATTATTGCTGATGCATACATCTTGTACCTTTATGAGTTCATCAGTATGAGAAAACTCATCTGTGTATTCCAGGACAAATGTGCTCGTATGCTTCACGCTTGAGAAGAGAAATGTCAGACCTGGCAAACTTTGACACCGCTGATTATTATCTTGAGCTTTCTAGACTCCTGCTTGATATCACCTTTGCTGATGAGGGCACCAAGCATGGCCAATCCCTCGAGGATCTGACCCTCTCTCGCAGTTGCAGTTAATGGTATTCCCCAGTTCAGGGGCTCTCCCAACTCTGTATGTTCTTTCTCTCCCTTCCCCTCTCCCTTTCATGCTGTGGTGGCACAGAGGTGAGAACTGGAGGCAAAAACCGTGAAGAACTCGAGTCGAGATAAGAACAAATTACTGGAAACAGCAACGAGATAAGAGAGCAAATAGAATAACAAAAGTGTACAAGAGAGAGTGATTCACATGCAAAAACGCTGAGCACTTTCTGGGATCCCAGGACAAAGAACAATATGGGATGGCTTCCCCATTTTACCCCATTTATTCAACCCAAGGAACACTTTTGGAAGGGAGAGATTCCCCTTCTGCCAACACAGGCAATGACTTGATGTGGTATTAAATAATATTAGGGTCCCAGCTACTGCAAAAAATTAACCCTGTCCTGGCCGGAATCAGTACAGACAAAAAGGCAAAATCATAGTTTCCCATGCAAAGCTTCTTATCAAATGTGTGCATGTGCTAAGGTCCACTTCATTGCCTCCTTGCTTCAGGGAGGCAATGCCACTGCTTCTGCCTTTGAGAAATAAGAATTACAGCTGTCAGTCCTGACTGAGGTGAAAAATCATCCTTGTCAAGGAATAAAATTTTCAAAATGCTTCACATCTTTCCTAGAATCTGAAAGACTTTTTTGAGCAGTTGAACTGTTTCTGCATTAGTAGCAGAATTATTAAAACTTGATGCTGGATGAATTCATCCACATACGCAACTTTAACAAATTTTCAGTGTTGGTAGCTGCAGTAATGACGGAATCTAGCAGTTACAGAGCTTCCACTTTTAAAATGATAGCAAAGATGCCTGTGGTTTTTTCCCAAATGTAGATGATCACACTGTTATGCTTCTTTTAATGACAGCAGAACATTAACCAGCCTGCTTCATCAAACTGCAGTCCCTCTTTGGCTGATGGACACAAAAAGGCAGAAAAAAGCCTATTATGTGTAATCTGGTCTGTTTTTAATGGGAAAATTTTCTACACCACCTAGAAAAAAAGAACTTTAACCACATTGGGTGTTTTTAGTAAGGGATTATTTGTAAACTACTCTTTCACTCCTCCCCTTCCCCCAAGTAACTATTGAGAGAGCATTAAATACTCTCGGAATGTAAAGTGGCCGGAATGTAACATGGCAAGGCTAGCTGAACTCTAGAGACATCATGGACAGTGAGATGGCAACTCCTGAATGATGGTGTGTGTTTTATTAAGATTTATCTGTGGGGGAATTTTAGTGAGTGCTGTGCACAATTACCCATGGGTGTGATGCACTGATGCTTCTCATTTCCTGAACACAAATGGGTTAAATAAGATATTTGAGCTTTATGTTTCCTAATAGGACATGAAGGCATAATAATTTCTTGTATCTGCTGCAGCATTTTCTTGGAAGTTAGTGTTCAAGAGTATGCTGACATTGGTGCAGTTATAAGAATTTCTCACACTGGAAACTGATGGCTTATTCTAAAACATTGATTACCAGGACTGTTGTTCTAGGCTATGAACCCAAAGAGAAGAGGAGGAATAAAAGTAATTAAATCATAACTGGAGACATTTAAAAAATGCTTAAGAAAAAGAGACATATTTGTAATCTGTCTGTCAAATGCAGTTTCCTGTTTAAAGCCCAGGGATAAAGAAATAGAAATAAAAATGACAAAAAATTTTTACTGGTAGCACCTGAGGTTAAAGAGTGTTTGGTACATGTGCTTGATTATTTACATTTGTTTATTACAGTATTTTAAATTAGGATAACAAAAAAACCACTGACCAGCAAAATCCCCAAAATTTTGGGACTATGGCAGAGATGCATTTCCCATTATAATGGAGAAATGTTTCTGGCTCTATTAACTTATTAAGTACATTAAAAAGTGCTGAAAACTTTTAATATGAAACTTGTAGGCATGCTTACAAAAAGGCATAATTATACCACTACTAACTGGTTTTTCAAGTGTTTGAACTACTTATACTTTGGGAGTTCTTGGGAATATTTTAAGGAAGCAGCTAGTTTATTCTCTTCAACTTCTCTCTAGATGTATGCTGAAGTTCATACACTAACGAGTCACACGTACTTTTAGATTGTCCAATAAAAGAAATTAATTCTGTGCATGAAATATTATAACTGTGGTTTTAATTGAAATTTCAACAGAAAAGGAAGATGATGAATTAAACGGCTATGACTTACACAGGTTTATTTTTTTCAATACCATTAGATAGTCTCTCTCTCAAAAAAAAAAAAAAAATTAGCTGAGGTCCCTTATCCCTAAATTCTCTGAGAAGCAGGGGATTTGGTCATGCAATTTCATTATTCTGAGGGTTGAGTGACTAAATCCAATTCAACTCTAAGAAATTAACTCTGCTACATTGATTTATCATCATCTCTGTCTATTAGTCAATTCTAAACCCCTAGACCTTGTGACAAATAAAGTATTCCAGTAAGTGCAGCATTTTAAATTCCATTAAATTGCATTCTGCTTTTTAAACTCAATTATCATGAAATCAATTGTAGAAATTCTTCCTACTAAGAAGTATGAAGAAAATCATAGTTCTAACTTACAGCAAATGCTAGAGTTTTAAGCTTCTTTATGATTTATGGTATTTTGCTTCATCCACTTAAACCAGGGTGAAAGATTCTTAAGGTCAGCTAAAATGCTCTAAGCATAGCATGTATTGAAATGAACAGATTTAGAAACAGTTTCCACTGTAATTTAAACAGTTTGCCTTGTAAAATGTATGAGGCTTTCCAATGCTTGAAAAATACAAACTATGGAAGAAATAGCATGGTGCAAGGGAAGTCTGTAAAATCTTACTTGGTTGTCTGTTTTTGAAGACAGAATTGCAGAAAGGAGCTCTGGAAATGGAGGAGCTAGGATCCCGTTTCTAGCTGAATTTTTGGGGTGTATTTTCTTATGCAAGATTCTACAAAAAATGTTCTGTGCAGCTAATTCTTAACCCTTATTGAAGTTTCCCACAGAAAAACTGTGGGAAAAATTCTTAAATGATTCACAGTTTTGTTAATTACTAGAGTATATTAAAAAAATAAAGTACTGCATTGGAATGTAATATGGTGGAAAGGAAACCCCACTGTAACCACCTATAAGTAATATATTTAATTGTTTCATTAGATGGTTGATACATTAGCAGAGAGAAAAAGATTGCATTCTGCCTATTAAAAATCATGCAAACTCAGAGAACTTTCAGAAGATTCAAACTAGAGACAGAAAGAGGTTGCTCCTCTCAAAATTAGTACCTGTCATTAGTAAAGGTACTAATGTACCTTTAATGTATTTATGAGTATCATCAGTAAATAATGTACTTTTTTGTATCAGGGTGTCACTAGATCAGTACTGAGAGTGCCTCCTGCACTTTCCTGTAGAGGAAATTAACATAACTGAAACTTCTACCAACTAAACCCAGAATAATTTGAAATAATATAGCTTGACATTGACTGGGATGGTGTTTTTCTAGGGGCCTGACAGCTCAGGTATATCTACATTGCCAGAGAATAAACTATTTATTACAGCTAGCCTAAAAACCCTGTGTTAGATTTATTTTCTTTCTGATGACTCTTGTCCGAGGCATTTTATGGTCAATATTCTTTCTGCACTGTGGCCCTTATAAAATTGAGTTCTTTTGTTAAAATTTTCATTGGGGAAGTTCAGAACTGAAGAAAGTGTGTGTGTTTGTCTCAAGGCTTTGTCATAATCCTTAGCTTCAGAAAACTTAAGAACTTTGAAACCTCTATCAAATGTTCCTTTTGCACCTTTACAACTCTGCTTCACAAATGGTTATCTAAAAAGGGCCAGTCATTAAACAAAATTATTTCTTTTTTGTGAAGGCTTCTTTATTGTCTTTTAAATTTTGTGGGGTTTTTGCTAAATTAAAGGGCAGTGAGAAGTTCTGTGACCACATCTGAGAAAGGTGTGACCTTGCTGATTTTGCCCTGTGTTTCCAATCTGCCATATGAATCAAATGCTCTCATCATTCTAAATCTCTACTTGTTATAAGATTCCATCATGATGATTTTGTAAAAAAGGGTGCTGGTTACACTCTTCTTACTATACTCTCTCCAAAAGAAAGCTCTTCCTTATAGCTCTAGGCTTTTTTGTAGTCTGTGTCCTTTGCTTGCTCCTTGAATGGATTTCTGAGCATTTGATAGAGTGAAATAGACACTGCATGCCTCTTGAATAGTCAGAGAAAGTCCTCTGCAAATTTTCCATTAAAGCTAACATTGCTAAATTTTCCTCTCTTTTGTTGATTTTCTTTTCTTTTAGGGGTTCCTTTTGAGACTTTGTTGTGACTATGTTCTTTAGCTTAAATCCTTTGAATTCTCCATCACAGCTTTTGAGAATAAATTGGTTTTGTAGGAAATTTTTTTAACAGGGAACTTTATTAATGGACAAACACTTCTAATTTGACCTATATATGAATGTAACAAATTGAGCATTATTTAGCTACATATGTTCATTTAAGCCCCTTCATACACTCCCATTTTCTTTGCAAGCACTTGCTTAGAGACCACTGGATTGCACAGGATGGAAATGTATAACTTTACGGTATTTTGAATGTGGTTTATTATTCAGAAAAGACCAATGAAAAATAATTTGTAGAACCCCATAACCTAAATTTTATTTATTTATTGATCCTAAAATATCCCTATTTATCACAGTACTGCATGTATATTTTCTTTATCATCACTGTTTTTCAGTATTTTTAAAAATTATTCTAATGCCTTAATTTATTAGGTTTTTAAAATGTCTGAGTATGTGATTAAGGATTTATCTCAAAGTCACCAGTAAGCAACTACTTATTTTAGTCTTGGTATTATTAATTGATTTTAATGTAAATTAGGTGTCAAAAGTTCTTTGAAGATCTGGAAGAAAAATGACTTGTTTCTAATTCTGCAAAGACTAGAGTGAAGTAAGGGACCTGTATACATGAGTTTGGTAATTAAATGTTTCTAGGGATCCAGTCTGTAGTAATTAAAGATTTGACTATAAAATTCTGGAGCATTTGGTCAAGAATTAATGCAGGATTTTTGTGATAAAACTAAGAAAATAATTCTTGATAAAGCTCATCCTTTCATCTTCCAGAAGATGAAAACCAAAAATTCTCCCACTTCTCTTACAGGGTATCCATTCTTTGTAGTTAAACTACTTACACTCCAGGTATTGGGTATTTGAACTGGGATGAACAAAACATTCAAAGAAAAATTTTTCTCTATGTTCAGAAGAACACTCCCATTTTTCATGGAAATCAGAATACTGATACAGACTAAAATTTACAAGTTTAGTTAAAAAGTGAATGTGCGTAAGCTACTATGGTAAAGAAGAATCAGAACCAACAGTGTTTTCAACAATGTATATCTTTCAGTCTGGTAAATGGATACTTAGGTTAATTCATCCCTTTATATAATTGAACTGGGAGTAAGCTGCACCTGACAGTTTGTCAGTGATCTTCATCTTCCTCTTGCTTCACAAGATTTGTTGTCTTACTAAATTACTTTAACAAAAATAGTTTTTATTAATTGCTTGTATAGAATGAGATAGCTAATGAAATTTGTTGTAGATTTGTTTAAATTTAAATTGGCATTTTTTCTAGCAAGCTTTTCTCTCTTAAAGGAATATAGGTTCAGAAAATACTTGTCAAGTCACTGAACTCAGTCAGCTGTTAATGAAGAATCTTTTCATAAACTTGTTGAGCTCCCCTGACTCTGAGATCACTTTAGGAAAAATTAAGCATTTGCTTCCACAGACTGTTACAGGATCCCACTGGTCATGTATAGCTATCAACTTCTGATTTTCTCAAGATTCCTTTACACATTTTCTCATGGACACTTTATACAAAATATGTCCAAAACATAATTTGGTTTAAATACCATGTTTTCAACCAGTAACTCTTTGCAATATGAATCAAAACGAATTTGTTCGGCTTCACCAATGAGCATTGATCTGAAAAAGTAAAAAAAAAAAGAAAAAAAAGTGGCAAATTCATTTAAGTTAAGCATTCTGGGCACATACTTTTATGAAAACAGGGTCACAGGGATGAACACTTCTTGATACAAAGTCCAGAATTTTAGTCTTTGAACACTCAAAATCAGGAGATCAGAGAGAGCCTTTGGAGTTTGATGCTGGTTCTGTGCTGCCCTGATTGAAGGGACCCTGGAAATGCCAATGGAGGCACCTGTCCAGGGGAGGATGCTGGCCAGAGCAGCTGTTGCTAACAATTCTGACAGATGCCTGTGCTAAGCAGAGGCCCCTTGCAGGGAGCACAGGAGATAAGATAAACAGTCTTGTGGGTTGTAAAGGAAATGAGAGAAATAAGTGGCCATTAGAAGTGAAATATTGAACCTTTATTGAAGCTTTAACTTAGACTCTCAAACCAAAAAATACTTGTGTATTGTGCCTTTTTTGTTTTGTTTTGTTTGCATTCATCTCAATACACCTTTTATTTTTGATGGTATTTCTGCTTCTCTTAAGTGTCCCCAAGGGAATGTAGCCATATCATAACATATTTCACAGTAAAATGCATTACCATCTTAAATTGTGAGATCATTAAAAACCACTCTGCACTCCTGAATCTTATCTGCTCAGCACCTTTTTGCCTTCTCAAAAGGCAAAAAACCCCAAAAGTGGTTTGTGGATAGTGGTACTTTTCACTCTTAGTGATAAAGAAAGCAAGTACTTGTGCTGAAAATGTGCATGGTGACCAAAAGGTGAAAAACACCATCTGTGACCTAAACTGCATCTGTTCATTGGCCACTGAAAGAGGAGGACGGTTTTGATTTACTAGCCAGACAGCTTTCTCAATTTTCTTGTCAAGAAATATCTTTAAACTGCAATACAGTTATGACAGCTTGGATAACAGCATTGAGCTATACTCCAGCAGCTTTTAGATTTTACATGCTATATGCCTAGACCTGTCAGAGGGACCTGTGTCAGACACAACACTTCCAAAAATTTTTGAATCTTTTTCTTGCACTTATTGAATGCGAATTCTCCCAGTCACTTGGTTTGAATTTTAGAATTTTTACCCCAGGGATGTGGACTTAATTATAATTTAAATATTAATAAAGACTGAGCCACTAGGTATTCATTATTATTTTTAAAAAGTTGAAAAGGAATATTCTTCATGCAATAAATATATTGCCAACATGTATGTGTTGACAGACATTGAAAGATAGATAAGCAGCTTGTTTTCTGTAGTTGTGGAGGTTTACTTCCTGTGGATTTCTTCTGTGTGTGTGTTTTTCTTTTTTTTTTAAATAAGTTTAGTGTTTCTTAATAACAACACTTACTAGCTAATAGATCTTAAATTAGTAAGTTAAGAAATAAACAGTGGTGCCTCTTTGTCTTAACCAACATCAGGTCTTCATGTGTTTTTACTTGTAACACCCTGATTGCAGATGGTTAATTATGTTTTTTAATCTAATGGGATCAATTTTAATAGAATACCCAATGTTCTTTAAGTGCTATGAGCTGTCAAATAAACTTCTGTTTACATTCTTGTCGTATTTTCTCAGATGCTTGTACAGAGAACAATTCACTTAGCCCAGGCCCTGTTTCTATTTCTTGTTTTAATATTGTTCTTCTTGCCTTTTGGGAAGTTAAGCTTGTTGGCAGAAGGATAGGTACATCAACAGCAGTGACTTTTCACTGTCTTTCTGCTGCTTTTTTTTCCATTGCTGTCTGTGTCATGATAGGTGTTGACTGAATTTGCAACGTTTCTATAAACCACATTTTCCATTGATGGAAACACCTTTTTTTAGCCCAAATGTCTGGTAAACTGTGTTGCTGTACAAAGTAAAGATTGACATGCATGTGTGCACAGTAATTTATCATGCAGGAAATATATATCAAGGGAATAAATATTTTTGGTAATATCACATCATGAGCCACTCCTGTACAACTCTGTTTTATACTTTATTTTGTCTTTATTAGTCTTTTGATTAAGGCCAGAATTTATCATACCTGCAAGCAAGCCAGAACTGAGGCTTGTCATCTAAACTCTCTTTCATAATCAACTCTGAGGAATAGTGGTACTTTCTTCCCATCTTTAGGTAAATGTTTAGACCTTGGTGAGATAAATTATTTTCCAAAGACATTGTAGAGTTTCAATGTCATCTCTATTTCCATTAATCTTACCAATTATTATGCAAATGAAATTTATTGTTCAAGAAACTTGTATGTTTTACCTCAACTACAAACTTACATGCCACTCTTATGTGCCTTTCAGACTTTGAAAAGTCCAAACATGAAAATGGTGTCTCTTTAGAGGTTTTTCATGGCATTGCTTTCTACAATAAAAGCTGAAGGTTTCCTTTAAAAAGGTTTGGAAAAATTGTTTTACCTCAGTATCTAGGAACGAGCTTAACTTATTATTACTTACTGTATGATAAGGTATGCCTCTGATCAATTTGATAGTCCCCAAACCCCTGGCTGGAAGAGGCAGTGATGCTGGTTGCTGTTCATGACTTTATCTATCTTGTCATATACCCCTTGGTTATCCCCTGCCGTATCTAAAGACACTTAGTCTGTGCAGCTGTTTTTTTCTCACAGAAGTTTCCATTCTATCTCTCTCTGTTTGGCACTAGACTCGCACATAATGGTTAAAATAGGAGTTAGTAATGGTTTAGTAACATGAACATGTTTTATTTTGTTGCCAATTTTGGTATTTTTTAATCTTAATAGAGGATCAATTTTCTGATCACTGTTGTGTGCAGAGCTGTCACTTTAGTGGTCTTTTCAATTACTACTCTGAAATCAGATATCTAAGCGATGGCATCTCTTTTTGCGTAGAATTCAGATTGTTTTATAATAATTTTAAATTTACCTGCATTGAATTTCATTTACTATTTAGCACCCATTCATCCTCTGCAGTTGTTTACATTCGACCTTCATCTTATCTGTCTTGAGCAACTTCAACAACATTTGTTTTTTCTTGATAGTTCATCCCTTGTTTAAAGAACTCATTAAAGAGCTGAACAACCAATTACAATTTTTACTTTTCTTATTCTGTGTGGGTCACAGTAGGTAACTCTTTCTTTCTGCTGTAGTTCTAGACAGATTTTAGTTTATGCTTTGTTAAGTGAAAAATTTTTCAACTTTTTCAGTATTTTAAGATCTATCTCAGATTCCTTTGCTAGCAATAGTGATAGGAAAGTTATCATCTGTGCTAGACTATGTGATGACTTGTCAAGTCTATTTTAGAGGAAGTTTGAATGATTTGAAGGATACTGTTGGGGAAATTCCACTTGTAATGGAAATCATTCAGTGGGGAATCAATATCTGAGTTTACTTTGCAAAGAACATTACAGATATAGTTTATAATTCTCTCTTGTACATACAGTCAGTCTTCTGAGTTCCTTATTATCAACCACTTCCATGTGTCCTCTTTTTCTTTTTATTATGAAGGCAAGTCAGTTTATGCCTTTAATGAAAAAAATACCCAGAACACAAAAATCAACCATATAGTAATTTTGAGATGCCAGAAGGTGAATCTGTAACACATAATACTTTTGGAGTCATTGTCATCAGTGAGTAACAAGTTAAAAAACATAGAATTCCTTCATGTAGAGAAGGAACCCAGAACAAAGAGATCCCTGGGCAATTATTCCCTTATGACTTATGCACTCGACCCTCATGCTCCTTGCACATGTCAGATGGTGATTTTTGGTCTGGGGCTTCCTTCCACCTTATTGGGTTCTTTCCCTATGTCTGTGCAGATAGGCTGTTCTTATCCTGAGGAGCTGCAGCTTCTGCTGGCTGCTGCAGTCTCCTGTAGTCTCTCTCTTTTCCTATTTCTGATGCCCCTGCTCTCTGGCAGAGCACAGAAAACTAAAAAAGCCCCAGATTTAGGATAACCATTACCTAGCAACAATCAAAACATCAGTGTGTTATCAATGCTCTTGTGCTAAAGACAAAACACAGCGTTGTACCAGCTGCTAGGAAAATTACTCAGAAAATGAACTCCATTCCAGATGAAACCATCTCTAGATGTGAGTTCAGAGCTGTGGGCCCAAGGCTTTACCTAACTCATGCTGAGCCAGTAAAGCTGGGCCAACAACATACTAGCAGCCTGGTATTATAACTACCTGTAACTCATTCCACTGAAAACGGAGCTGTTTATGTTAAAAAACTCTCTCTCAACATCTATTGAAACTTCCCCCAGGGGATTCCACTGTTACTTCTTTTAGGCTCTCCTCAGACCTCTTTTCAGACTGTTTCTCACTTCATAATATTGCTGTAGACTTTCCCCTATTTAAGTTCCAGATGGCTTTCTAAAAAAGAAACTATTTTAAGCTTTTTTTTTGCCAAGATCTGATTTAACCATTTATGTTCCTTAGATGGACAGATATGTGAAGCCAAGTGAATACAAGAAACACTCTTGTCTAAGAAATCAGCCAGAAAGTAGACTGTTAAACTGTTAGAGATTCCTCAGACCATCATGCCTACAAATGGTAATATTTTTCCATCTTAACAGGGATTTTCCAGTAGTTGATAATAATCTGTAATCAGACTTGAAATTTCAGCTGTTCGAACTTATCATATTTGCTGGAAAGGTGATGAAGGCTTCCTACAAGCCTAATTGCAGCCCTTAAAAAAAAACAAAACCAAAAATCAAACCAAAACAAACTAAAAAAAACAAACCAAAAAACCAAAAACCACTGAATAATTTAATTGTTTTCCCTTTTTTCTTTCACCTTCCTTCAACAAGAAGGAAATTGTTTTCTTTGTTACTTAATTTTATAATCTTATCAGAAGACATAGCTATATTCATGAATGAAAGGGCATTCTAAAACCATGGGACAATCCATAGTGGATCAGAAAAAGCAGCTTTACTTGGATACTTAGGTGCAAATCTGTTAAAATGATAGCCAGGGATCAAATCCCAACCATGGAAATATTTGTGTCTGACACCTACTGTGTGAAACTGGGGAGCTGTTCTGAACTCTCTGCAAATTAAAGCTCTCACAGCCACAACTATCCACTGGGCATTTTTTACAAATGTAATTGAAGATGCCCAAGGTGATTCTTTAATCAGCCCCTTTTCTGGCACATTAAAATTCACCATGACTCGCAGAGCTACCTGAGTCACTGGGGGAAATCTGATGTAGGATTGTCTCACAGAAATACTGCCTGGTTTCAGCACAATCCGGAATCTCACTTGATCACCTCTGTTAAAATGCTCCTCATCCCTGGAGAGCATGTTAGCATAGTATAAGAGCATATATTACTTTTTCTCTTTGCCTTTAGGGCTGTTCCTGTTAAGTCAAGTGAGTGTGTGATTCACAGTTTCTAACCTCTCTTCTCCTCCGAGGCTCTGAGACAACATGGAGGCAGTTTCCAGCATAGCTAATCTAACTTTTCCACCAGATTCTTTTCCTGCTAAGTGCCTTTAACTGATCTTACCTACTCAGTCTTTGGTCCTCACTGAAACAGGATTCTGATAAACATAAATTGCTCCTGGGATATTTATGCTATCATACATCCCTTTACTCTTAGAAGTTATAATTGCACAATGACATATGCCATCATGGTGTTTGAAGCCACCATAGAAAAGGACTCATGCAGAGATCATAGTCTTCTAGAATTTCCTTGAAGATATATATCCAGCAGAAAATCCTAGTAGAATAAGCCTCTTTCTGTGCAACACCAGCATTTCAGTAATGTCCCCAAATTAGTGCATTCCTAGAGGCAGTGGTTACTGTAGCTTAATTTCGTATGTAGGAGGACCACACACTGCGATAGTTGGATTTTTAATATTTTCAAAGTACTGTGTTTCCCAAACTGCACTAAAAATCCTCACTCTCCTTTTTAGTACTTGTCTTTGGTAGTATGAAAGACTACTTTCAAGTCTCCAGCAGTTTTTAACTGTCAGTGTTAGCTTCTGACAAGCCTTTCTGTAGCTTTTCATATCCATCATTCATGTCATCACCAGTGGTGTCCACATGGTACTGTTCACTCCTAATTTGTCTTTGATGTTTTGCTTGGGTTTCTCTTCTAGTGGTCCTTCCTCAGATTTGTTTACAGCTATCATTTGGCATTGGGCATGGCAGGAGGGACCTCATCTTACTTAGGTAACGCTGGTAGCTTATTTGCACCACAGGCAAGCGGAGTTTATTTATTCATTTAAGTTACTTTACTAGGCTCACTTTTTTGAACTATTTTATTTGGAGGAGAGCAGTAACCTTGAGGTTGTAAACCAACCTTTAAGGCTTGCATGACATGGGTTCATAATTTACAAGCAGTATCCCTGGTAAACAAAACTCATAAATTGCTGTTTCTGCCACTAACCCATGCACCAATCTGCATTTTGTACGAGTGCAGTCTCACTTGTATTTCTTCATATAGAATGGAAAGTAGTTTTGCTCTCTTGAAACTTTTGTGTTATGGTGATGAAAGAAAGTTGGGTCTTGGCACAGGTCCCCCCACCTCTCCTCCTTTGCAATTGTCTCTGGGGGGCAGTTTGTCCCAAACTGAGAACACCAGGTGGGAATTGCAGGAGAAGCCATCTGGATGCTCACATGATTGATGCATTCCAGAGATAGGGGACCTGTGATGGTTGACTTTGCAACACATCAGCCTTCAGCTGGGTATAAAATGCTGGAGGACCCTGGGCCAACTGGGCCAACTAGTCTCTTGAGGTGTCATGCAGCTTCTGAGTGCCTCACTCCACCCCCTCTTCCAGCAGGGACTCCTGCAGGGTATGTCCAGCCTGAGGATGGGGAATACTCACTTTTAGACAGGTGAGTGAAAGCACTTAGGTCTGGTCACATATGGAGATAAAAGCCTAAAGCAGCTACATAGGGGCTTTCTTGCTCTGTAACTGTGCATCCTGCAAGGCCAAAGACTGTAAACCTCTGTGTTTCCAGCTGAACCTGCTTATAACCCTTCAGACATACATCATATACTTCACTGGCAGTATTTTGATTCTGTATTAGTGACAAATCTAAACATAATCATCCACATAATCAGTCTCACATTTCTTGTGCCTGGCTGAGTCTTTTCTGTCATCTGCTCTGCTGCACTCTATCATCATATTTATAATGGGCTGGAACCCAACACAAATTGGCAACCTGACCTTCCTTTCCCTCCTGTAAGATACATAGGTGCTCATACAGCCTTTCCAGAGACAAATATATATCCTCAAAGTGAGAATCTAACTTAGACACATTATCAATATTTTCTACCATTAACAGTGTAGTTAGAGCTAATGTCAATGATTCTTACAGTATGTTTTGAGGTCCTGACTGTTCTGGATAAGTTTTACATGTAAAAACATAGGAAACTAAACCACTGGAATGCAGGAAAATTTCAGTATTGAGCAAACATTTTTTAAAAAGCAAATCTTATATTTTGGTGATGAGACTATTATTTTTGAAGCTGTCCAATTACATTCTATAATAGCAAAAAGTCTTAAATCCATAGTGTTTACATGTGTGTCTCAGTCTATTCTGCTCTACATTACTTGGTGTTCAAAGATTTCTGCAACAATCAAAATGACATTTATGGTGCACAATGTGTCAGGTCCATGGAAAACCTTAAATAATTTTCTGAGTTCCTAAAATGCAGCAGTTTTTAATCTCAGTAATTGACATATTTGTCACTTGGAGACCTTACTCATACAGACTTCCTAAGAACAGATGAAACCTTTCTAATAGTGCATGAAAACAATTAATCAGTCATGGGAATCTAACATTATTTATGTATCTTCAAAAATATTTATTTTTCAAAAATAAAATACAAACTTAATTCTGCAAAAATCCCACACTTTTTATTGTGACTTAACGGCTAAATAGATCCTTTCATAACTCTCTTAATAAAAATACTGCAGTGGATTTGAGGACTTACAGAGAAAAATCTATTATCAACATCATATAGTTTTAAAAAAAGTAGATTTTAATCAGTTATATTATTCACATGAAAATACATATTGATTAGCTATCAAACTGGTGATCTATCTAGTAGTGTCAAGGTAAAAGCTAGTATAGTGTAAATTCCTCCAAAGTCTAATTCAGTGGATACTCTTGTTGCCTATATTAAAAGGTACACAGTAGACCAATAAAAACAGTCTGATTTATCTATCTTGTTATGGTTTTGATGTCTTTTGAAGCACTAGCTATAAAATAAGATAACTGGAAAATCAAAGTTTTAGTGACCTCTGAATAATCTTCATTAAGTAGGTAGATCTAAATTAGGTTATTTTAAATTTAGATAGTACATTCACAACACATTTTGTATACTAAATGGCATCTGTTTGTGAATAGCCTCCCTTTCCTGTTGGGACCTATAAAGAAAAAGTCTCCAAGTATAAGTAGTGAGTGTTTGGGTATTAAAAATCTTCAGAGAGGCTACCCACCTGCAAACCCTAAGTCTGAAAATATTCCAAGTTTTCCACAACTACATGTTTCCCCATGTCTCTTATTTTGATGATTTCTCAGTTATTGGTTTATATAGTGAAAACCTGCACCTGCAGAGTTGAAAAGACCACCTCATGTAGTCAAGTCATCTAAAAGGATTACTCTGGGAAGAAGACAACAATTTTGTTTTTTTCTGTTTCTCTGAGGAAAATGAATCTACATGTTTGCTTTACCTCAGGCATCTTTTGTTCATTTAGAAATAACGCTCATGAATCAGAACCATAAACTTGTATCACAGTCATCAATAGCAAATTTAGCTATTTAAGTTCCTGAAGTGTTTATTTTCAAATTATCTAACAACCTCTACGATTGCTTTAGTTGCAAGTACTTGAGATCAGCACTGATACAGGTCGTGAGCTAGTCCAGGCTCCACCACTGCAAGACTCCCTGCATGCCTGCTTCAGCAGGTGTGCTTGTTCCTCTTTCCATGCCTTACATCTTCTGGGCTCTGCACTTTGAGACTGCCATAAAGAGCTTGTTATCTCCTGTTTATCCCACCCACCAATGCAGTCTGGATGCCCTGAAAGTGATGCTCCTCTCCATCACAGTGTGGGGCACAGGAGAGCCCTGAGACCTCAGGCTGAACAGAAATCCTGACATGGGTGTGGGTTGAAGTCTCTGACCTTTGAGTCACTCCAGACAGGGCCAGAGAGTTGTGGTGCCACCTTGGTGTTCCCAGCTCCATCAGTAAAATGCAGCCCTGAGCAAAGCCTCTGGGACACCATGTGCATCCACAGTGTCAAGGGACAGCAGCCTGCAAAAGCTGCTGCTAGTGCTCTGATTGCCAGCCCTTCTCTGGAGCTGGCTGGACAGGAAGTAATATCAATCTCTATTTGATAATCATTTCTGCTTGTTTCAATATAACTGCCTCAATATTGTTTAAAAATAGTGCACTATACTGTACTAATAGTTATAGCTGCCTACACTGCGTACTAAATAATTCTGATTAAGATCTTTCAGTCCAAAAACCTTTCCATAATAAATCATTTGTAGGAAGCTGAATGCAACCTTGCTGTTCCCCCAGGGAACTTCTTGCTTGTGGCTCCAGCTGCATTTCACACCTTGTGCATGACTGACACACCCTCCTCCCTTTGCTTTGTGCTCCAAACAGAATGCCATACCTGGACCTGATATGCTCAGCTGCTGATAGCCAGTGTTTAGCATGTTCTACTTTGCTTAAAAAAGCCCTGGTTTGAATAGGGAGCTTTGGGGGTTTTTAAATTTGTCCTTAAATAACATAGGTACCCCTGGTAAATAATGCAGACAACTAAAAACCAAATGACATTTTAGAGTCCCAGGAATATCCCAAAAAATGTGGCAAAAATGTGAACTGTTGGATTTACAGATGTTAGGCAGGATGCAGGCAGGCCTCTGGGAAGAGCCCCATTTGGCTGTATGCCTCTGTTGCAATGTAACTGTTCTAACTTTGACAATCTAGGATTTAAAAAAAAATTGTGACCATTTCTCACCCTTAAAGAATTTGCTTTTTGAATACCCTTCCACCTTTTTCTTCTTGTTTTTTTTTTTCTTTTTGTTTTCCTGGTGACCTCCATTTGAAAGGATTTGTGAATTGAATCAGTAGAATGGAGCCATCTCTTTCAAAAGGCAGTCAACTTCCCCATTTCATCAAAAAGTGCAATATATATATATTTTTCTCTATTTTCTACAGCTGAAAACAGTTGAGAGGAAATGACAATGACTATGTTAGAGGAAGTTAATCTGCACTTGAGTCTTATGGAATGCAATGAAAGGAAAAAAAAGGGTCTGAAGAAAGGGGCACCACACAGAAGAAAGCATGTAGTTCAACCTCACTAAAATACGGGAATATGGAAATCATATGTAACAGACCTTTCAACGTGGAATTGCCTGATGAAAGTGGTGCTCTTCAGCCTAATTTAAAAGGAAATTTTATTATAAAGAATATCAAAAGCAAATGTTGTTCTACAACATTTTTTATCTGATTATTTAATCAAATCTTTCCCTTATCCCCTCTTCAAAAGAAGCTTGACATTTCAGCAGTATTTCAGTAATTAAATCTGTGTTAAGAAAATTGTGCTGGTTAACTTGGGCTACACCAAAGTGTTCATCTTATTCTAGTTCTCCAGCTCTAGCAGAAGTCACTATGGAGCCTGTGAATACAGGGCAAGAACAGACTGAAACTTCACCTCCAGCTTCTAGCAATCCAGGACTTTTTATGCCAGATATAATATTTGCATAGTTCTTCACAGACCTGTTTGATAGTTGGTTATTTGGTAGATATTTTACAGAAAATTCTTGCATGTTTTTTTTTTACCCTTTGTGAGGATTTTCACTGCTTAGAGCAGATAAAATATCCTGTGGCAATGAACTCCATGTGATAGTTGCAGCTAATACAAGTATCACATTCTGTTTTAATTTTGCTACTTTTGTACTATCTTTTGTGTTCAAAGAAACAAACTCCTTACCTTTGTGTTTGAAGAAACAATGAGTTCCTGGTTATCTTCTCCTTTGTTTGATACAAATAATTGGGATAAATGCATTTCAAAATTTATATGTCTATATATATTCTTCTATCCAAAACCACTGTAATATTGCTATCTGGTTGAAAAATGAAAAATACCAACCCAAAAAAACCCCCACTGAATTTCTGCAAGGAGACAAATTTTATCATTGCTGTGATGTTAAATTAGCTACCAATTTACTTGTAAAACCTCATCAAATTCAATTTCATCTATGAAAAATAAATGCTGTAATTTGGAAAGGATTGCTGTTTTTCTCACCCACATCTGTGTGAAATTGGATGTATTGAGTCTGTGCTTTAACTGCAAAACTGGTGCTTAACTGCACAGAATATGTCCATAACTCTACTTGATTAATAAAAGTCATAAATTTATAATGTCCCTACTTGAGCTAAATAATTTAAAATTCAATATATTAATGAAAAATATGGAATTAAAATGATTTGATCAATGCATCATCCCTACACCTCACTTCCCCTGTGCAGATGTGAGGTGGAGAAAAAATGCATCTCTACTGGACTCATTAGGTAATGCTGCTTTTCTCCTCTCCTTGAAAAAGCAAGTTCTACTACTTGGTGTTTTTTTAAACATTCCCAAAGCTGACTGTAGGGGAAATCCTCTGACAGGCTAGGACTTCTCAGCTGTGATGAATCTGGTTGTGCTCATTTCCAGTGCACTGTTTCTCACTGTCCCAGCATTTAAGACAAACCTTCTTCTAGACCTTTTATGCTTTGGAAATTACCTGTGAAAGGAAAGACGAATTTTCCAACTGCCAGCATCTACATAAAGAGGTGATGAATGGAGGCAGCAGAGATGCAGCTGAGGTTTACCTATTTTACCTGAGGAAGACTAGGTCAAGTACAAACACTGCTTGCAAAAATAAAAATACATAGAACAAAACAAAAGAAATAACTGAAAGTCAAACCTATAAATAGACATTATCAAGAATAATTATTGTTGTACGTGCAAAAGCCAAGGTTTGCTTCTGTTTTACAAGTTTTGCCTTGATTACAGTGAACATGAAAATGAAGGTAAATACCAAAGCCCTAAATTTTCATAACATTTTAAAAATTACATTCTTTCTTAGGAAATGAAACAAGTCATAATCCAATAGGGTGACATAAGCTGGTTTCTAAATATAATCGTCCTGAAAGAAATGGACCCTGGGAATTGAATAATGTTTTCAATCAATGTGCCATTGAACAGTTTTCATAAAAAGCAATAAAAACAAAGCATTAAACTAATTAAAATACAGAATGGAGATAAACATTTACTTGGGGCATTTATAATTACTTTTAGTGTGCACAGGTTTCTCATGCTCGAATCAAATATTCACAGCACAATTTAAAAAAATTACATTTTGAATCTTATAATAAACTTGTAATTTAAATATTAAATACAAAACAGTTTCTGAAATATGCCTTTCTCATGTTTCTCTTTTTTCCCCCTCTTTTGGTCAGTGATAAGAACCACCTCCATTTTGGCTTTATGGGTTTATAACTTCTAATAACTGAAAGGTGACATGGTTACAGTGTGCTGTTCAATGTCATTTTTCTGTGTAAATCCCCAAAGGCAGAGCTGAATGCATGTGTGTATGTATGTCTCCGTGAGTTTAATTTGTAAATCTCTCCTTCAAGTCTGCCTGCAAATTTATAAACATGGTAATCTTGTGAGAGTGAAAGTAAAGATTATACAGGGTTATATATTCTCTGCTGGAGCCTTTCACACTGCTGGAGTTTGTCTCTTCAATTAATTTAATTCACCTTTTCAAGACACCTCCAACAAAAGAGGCACATTTTTGAAACTGTTACTTTTCAGAGGATGCTGCTAGTAGAGATTTATTTGTGGAAACTTGTTTTAAACTACAGTTTCACTTTTTCTATTTGGCTTCCTCTACAGATAATCTGTGAAGTCATATAGGAGATGCCAGATGTTTAGAAATATTAATATTGCAAAGGCATGCAACACTCCTGCTGTGGCACAAAGGCACACAGAGAAAAAACAATGAACAGTGCAGCTAAAAGCTTTAGGCTCATTTAAATTTAATAAGCTCAGAATATGTAGATGTTATAAAAGAAGCAGCAGACAGAGGGGTTTTATTTGTTAATTTTCCACATCCATAAGTATTTTAGATTTCTGAACTTTAATGCCTTTACTTAGGCCACTGACATGAGTTACTGAAGCCAGTGGAGCAATTTATGGTAAGAAAGGAAGAATCCCATCAGTGGATACGACTCACATGTAGGTCTGTATCTGTCCTTATGTTGCAGAAATCAGAACTTTGTATTTCTAGTGTCAGATTGGTACTCAAAATGGTTAGTCCTTGAGATGCCACTCACAATGTTACAAGACTTTCCATCTTCAGCAGAGAATCAGTGATCAGAAGGACTCAAATATTATGTATTCAGAGTCTATAATGTGACATATCAGAGAATACTAATGCTCTTACATACAGGGGATGTCCATATTATATAAAACTATTCTAACTTTCTGGACCCTTTCTGAGATTTTTTTTTTCCTGATAATAGACACTGGAGCAAAACATCTTTTTTCATGCCTATATTTTTCCTGCACTGCATGTCAGCTTTTCCTAGGTTTTCCTGGAGCAATTTTTCTCTCTTCTCCTCTTCCACTTTCTGAACATGCTGAGGTTAGTAATTTTAGAACTGCTAATAGAATTGGCCTGAACTTGAGAATTCTATTTCTGAAAAACATTGAGATGTCAAAATCTGGACTCCTTCTAAATCAAACCCAAGTGACAAAAAATCTTACAACAAGGCAGGATAAGAAACATTGCGTAGCTATCATTGAAACAAGTATTTCTGCTCTGAAATTATGTTTCCTGGAATTGTGATTGCCTGACTCTGATGTTCTTGGGGGTTTTGGTTTTTTTTTTTTTTTTGAGAAGACATAGACTTTTTAACTTCCAGGTTACTCTATTGGAACTGCTGGGAGTTCTGGTTCAAGATACAGAACACAGAGTTTAGACTTCTGCCTCTGTGGCAGGGAACTTAAAGCACCTGAAACCTGCTGTGTAGTTGGCTTATTTGATGTTGCTGGAACCAACTATTTAACAAGGGAGAGAGTTCAATTTTAACCAGCTTCCATTGTAAACAAAACCCAACTAACTAAATACCAAAAAGCAATAAAACAAAACAAAAAAAACCCCACAAATCCCCACAATCTTTCATTTGAAAATAATTTCACTGTTACAGCATATCTTTGAAATAGAAGTTCTCTTATTAAAAATATCATGGGATTAATATACTTTTTAAATACAAATTAAGATTTTCTGTAGGAAAAAATCAGGAATCCAGCATCTTTTCCATCAAAGTCTGCATACAGGTATTTACTGAAGATGCCACCATTTCTCTGGGTTGGTTAATTGGTCTACTCCAGGCTTCAAAATAACATCACCTTTGGGCACACAAAGGAATGGTAATATCAGCGGCATTAAAAAGTTTCAGTAACAACTGTTCCAAAAGAAATATGTTGAATTTCAGTCCTTTTGCTTTGCAGAAGTTGAAATAGAGTAAAAAGGAATATGGGTAAGGCTAATTACCCTGGAGCTGTATAGTCAGGAACTCTTGAAGGAGATTATTCTGATATATAAAAACTAGGAAGGAATGATTAATTTATCTAGCATTGGGGAGGGATTGAGTTGTGAGACTATTAATAAAGGATCAATCTCTACTAAATAAGCTTTTTAATGATCACTTTTAATATTTATTATGTGGATTAAAATGACTAACTGAAATAATCTTTTTTCCAAAGCAGATGTGAAAAATGACAGATGCCATTGCTATACAATAGAAATTACTCAGATCACTGCTGCTCTGCTGTCATAGTACTGAAACATCAAAACCATTTCTGGAGAAGAACAAAGCTTCCATATGGATCATATACCAGACAAATTACCAAATGTTTCTTCCACTAATAACAGTTCTATGATCAATATAAGGAAAATGAAGTCTTTTTTCCCCTGCTTAAAATATGTGATTTTTTGCGAGGGTGTTATAAACAAACATACAGTCTCTTAATCTTCTCAGGCTCAATATCTAATAATTCTTGACAACTTTTTGAAGTTTTACAAGTGACTTCTTAGACTTATGCATGTTTTTGATTTCCATGATACCCTGTACTTTAAGATTCATATACTAAACATACAATTTTTTCTAGTTTAATTTCAAATGCGTCATCTGAGTGTTTAAAGGGGCACTCCTTAGTTCTTATTTCATGACAAAAATTAGACCATTCTGTCTTCCATACAGTCTGACCCTTTTTATTAAGCAGCAGAGAACTTAACAAGACCAGGGATGATGAAATTGAAGCAGTGGAGTGAGAGCACTAGCTGAGACTAACTTGTCAGGATGGTGAGATCTGGAGGTGCTGCTAACTTCTCAGGCACCTTAAGGGCTTTGTGTCTGATCTCTTGAAACTGGGATATGCCAAAATGAAAGGCTGTGCTGGGTAATATGAACCTTTGGATTTCCCAGCAAGCAGCAAGCACTTAACACAAGCAGAACACATATATTCTCAAATAAGGAATAAATCCTCAAAAGAGCCAAAATTTGTCAAATGCAACCAATTTTCAATAAGGATAAGAGTGCTGAGCTAAAATTCATGTCCTCTCCATTTTTCACAAGTTCAAAGGCAGAAAAATCTCATATCAGTTCAAATTTAGTTTGCTTTATCAAAAAAACAACTCCAAATACTAAAGAAGTAAAACAAAAAAAAATCTTTGTGGTTGGTAATAAATAATCAGTGAAGTACATCAATTGGGCAAAATGTTTCTCTGTACATGTAATCATCAGACAGATATGTGAAAAAATACCCAAAATTCTGTCATTTATGGCCAGTACATCTGCCCCTCCAAACAACTACATTCTTGATGCAGGAAAACTTCAAAGAGCTTATGCTATTTTCCCAGAAAAAATGCAGGGAAAGGATGAAATTTGACATACTGGTTGTAATTTTTCTACTGATTGCTAGATAAAATCTCTCTTCTCTTATTTTCTCCTCATATTTTCAGGTTCTTTTAAGGAAAAAAATTTCCAATATTATAAGTTATTCTTATAACTTTGCAGCAGAAAATATATTTTTCTTTTAACTTTAACCCTTTACTCCAAACTATAGTGCATAGTGTCCCCTTTCTGTAGAGGTGATTTCCTCTACAAGGGAGTTCTATATGATATTTCAGAGAGAAATTATGATTTCCCTTTTTCTGCTTGGGAGAACAAAGAAATAAATATATACTTGAGGGTCATGGAAGGTCTTCCATTCATTAATACAGGTAAATGACTGTATCTGGATAAGAGTACTAAAATTGCAATTTTAATCTCGTTATAATTAATCATCTAAGCATGCTATCTATCATGATGGTAAATTCTGATGAACTCCAAGCCATATCATTCCCTTCCAAAAGAAAGGCTAAATAAAGGCAAAAAAACAAGAGGCTTTGGAGGTTTCATTTGCTGTTTCTCTTAGAGATAATTTTAGGAATATCCTACAGTAAACATTAAAGGTACTATGCATTTGAGTTTAAAATGTGATATTTCTGCATTTTTCTCGGAAAAAAAAAGGAGTATTTAAAGTGAGTTCCTATTAGAACATACTCTAAACTCCTTGTCTTGGACACCACAAGTACTTAAGAGTAAATAGAGGGACAACATTTGCCTTATTTGTGAAAAGGCTAAACTTTGCCCAAGCACAAACCACTAATATATTCCTGCTCAAAATTTGCCTGTAAAAAAAAAACCCCAATAAGTTATTGAAAGGAATTTTGTTTCTCTTACCTGTCATGTCAGTTACAACTGTTTTCCACATAATAATTTTTTCTCTCAAATTTAAGCTGTTTTGAGATACTAAAACCAGGCTGTCCCATTGCAAGGAATTGTGCCCCAAATACAATGAAAAGAAAAACATGTCTCTAAGAACAATCATGAAGTAGACAGATGCTGTATCCTACTTCATTGTTTCTGTAAACAAGACTTTTGTAAAAATACTAACTTGTATTTTTCTGTGGAAAAGTATCTGGAAACGGGGCTGTAGCTGGAAATGTGTATAAATTAAGTTTTAGATCAGTTTAAAATGCTGGGTTTGTTATGTGTTTGGAATATTTTTATTCCTATTGTAAACTCAGTTTATGGATTTCAAGTAATAGTTTCTCAGGAAACAGTTTTCCTTCTCTTAGACTCCACTTCTAGGCACAAAGTTTCCCAATTATACAGCCTCTTATTTTTGTATTTTTCTTTTTGTGCTTTGAGAAACCATTTTTAATTTTTCCTAAAACAAAATAACAGGCAAAAGTTCTCATAGTTAATCATGTATCCTGGAAACAGACCAGAAAACTGTTGTAACAGCTCAGAGTTCTTTACTCCTTTGCACACTCAGGAGAAAAAGAAAGCCCGAGGCTCTCTAACAGCAAGGAAAAGTTTAGCCAAAGTCCGAGTTGGCGTTGAAAATCCTTTTTAATGCAGCAAAGAGCTGTGACATCAGTTTTAAATCTGTGCACCTGTAAGCCATGAAAATCCCGCTAGATGGTGCTCAAGAATACAGGGTCCCTTGGACCGGCAAGCCCCGCGGACTGAATGGCACAGGAGATTGCGTTGGTCACGATGCTAAATGGTTTATAGCTTTTAGAGGTTTAGTCTCCATGGTAAAAATCTGGAAATTTCTCTACAGTTCCTGGCATCCTGGTAGGTGAGGAGAATTACGTATTTCAGAACTGTGTTTCAAAGTATCTGCAATATTCACAGACTTTCCCATTGTTAACATAGGAGTAATCTTGATGACAGGGAGGTCCTTTAAAAATTCCAGAAAAGGTTGATCTTATGGTCTTGGTCAGAAAAGATTCTTTTCACTTTTCCTTATAAAGACTTGGTGCAAGATCTGTAGTTTTTGAAATAACGGGCAAGATTCATGGGATTTTCTAGTATAAAGCTCAGGAGAAGTCCAGAAGAAGTCTGGCATGGTGTCTGTTTTCAGACCTTGTCAGTCTTTTATTCTTTACAGGAATATAACAGCCACTGTTATATTCCTGTAAAGACAGAGTCCCTCTAAGCTGGGAGACATCTTTGGATATTTTATGCAATGGGAAGAGAGTGGGGATTAAATTTCAATTTAGTGTGTCACCTAGTCAATAAGTTGTTACTATGTGGGCCAATCATCAAGTTTAAGAAGAAAACAGCAGCACCACCTTCACACTGTGAATGGACTCTGCTGATTAGTTTTCCTCTGAGAGCAGAAGTTACCAGGTTAAACTGGACAGGGCCATAAGCAGAGCAAACTCCAAACTGTAAATTCATAGGTAAGAATTTGACTTGACCAAAAGTGAGCTGTTTTTGCTCATGTACTGTTAGGAAAATGGAGAGTGGTAAGGTTGAATCCAAGGTGCTGCTCAGTCAGAATCCAAGGCTGTGGTTTTAGGTGACTGCTTGTATTTTACTACAACCTAGCTACTCAGGTACTGGTTTTGACATTCATCAGACAAAGGATAATGAGAAATGTCTAAATGTCTATATTGAACAATTACTTCTACAAATTATATGAGATTTAATGGCTATGTGTAATAATTTACCATAATAAAAATAACAAATGGAAAACATAGCTATTATTTTTAATATTATCTGTAAAGAGTGATGGGAGGTATTATTCTTCCATTTTGTAGAAAGCAATTATTGAATGCAAGTAAGAAAGCAGAGTTCATTGCTGCTCAGAGCAAAACTATGTCCTTTTCCCATTAAAAAAAACAAAACAAAAGAAGTTTCCCATGAACAAAGAATAGCCTATGAAATAAAGGCAAAACAAAAGAGACTGAACCTGTCTTTGTTTCCTTGAGGAGAATGTCTCTGACTTAAGAAAAAAGGAAAATGGAAAGCTTCTTTGATTGATTTTGCAACTAATAGAATAGCACAAAAGCATGCTAATTGCTTTAAAATAGAAATGGAGAACTTAATTCAAAATTGGCATAAACATGTTCAGCTTCTATTAAATTAGCACTAAGTGAAAACTGACTCTTCAGAGTCCCTCTCAACAAAAGTCTGTACAGGGAAAAGCATAAACCGAGAATTATATGGTGCTCATGTTTCTCTATTAAAAGCAAGGGTTACATTGCACTCTGTATATCTTTATTACTCTGTACTATAGATTTCTCAGTATGGTGATGCTAAATATACTATTGCACTAAACCTAAATTAGACTTTAGTAGATTCAGAGTAATTCAGGTTTGTTAGGCCAGGGAAGAGGACTGAATGAAATGTCCACTTGAATGAGATTTGGTCTTGCCCTCTTTCCATGTGCCTTACAAGTTCTCATGCTAATTTCTTCAAAAGTGGTGGTAATGCTTGCCTTAGCAAATTATTGTGAAACTTCCTCGTAATTGAAAATGCAAAATATATAGAAATGTTCATGACATGAAGATGTTGAGTTTGCTGTAAAGTTACAGCGGAACATTCCTAGCAGGAGTGAGGAAAGGTTTTCTGTTGTCAAAAATTTCAAGTACAATTTCAGTAAAAGGCAACCTTTTTTCATAATCATGGCACACAAATCAATATTGTTGTTCTATACAACATGCCAAAATGAATAGTAGTAACACCAGCTTCTTATCAGTAGTGCAATTTCTTCAGGGCTATTTCCAAGCTCCAGTGCTCTTCAGTACAGGAAGGTGAATAAGATGTCAATGGGATAGATTTAGAACATTTGGGGTCTGTGTTGTTTATAATATTTGCCAATTCTTGATTAAGCAGATCGACCTGCCCAGGCTTTCAAGGTCAGTGCAATTAGATAAGGATGTGAACAAAGGTGAAGGAGCTGTTCTTGGAGATAATGTATAAGCAGTTGCAAAATGTTTCACCTGAATTTTAGAAGTACAGATCTCTGGAGTAGTGGGTGAAACAGGGTATTTACTGAATCTAAGCAAGATGGATTAGTTCAAAGAAAATGGAAAGAATACGGAAAACAATTGACTCAGTTATTGAGTAGTGAAATCAAAGAGCTACTGCTGCAGAATAGCCATATACTGTAGTCTCTTCAGCTTTTATAAATTAGAGAGGCCATGGCTGGGCCACTACTTCACTTGGAGTTTAGAAATCTGAGTAACAACTAGTTGCAGCTGGAAGTAGATTTGGTAATATGTAAGTAGCGTCTTCCCTGAGTCAGTGTGAAGTCATATGATGAAAAAGATATGTAATTTGTGGGGTACAGCCTCATCTCTCTCTGTCAGGGGAAGGTATTAAATTCAGTTCTGGATAAATTTCATCTCTGGCTCATTATTTTGCTCCATTATTCTGCATTTTGCCTACATAGATTCCTGCTGAGTGCTATAAAGAATTTACTGTATTTTATCCTGAAAGGATAACTACTTCTTTAGCTGTGACTTGAGAATTCTTCATTTGGATACTCACTTCACCAGGGAATGCTGGAATGATGATGTTTAACTTTAAGCTTTCAGAGTAAAAAAATTGCAACTAAGCAGCCATTGTGAGGGCAGTAGTAATAACAGTAATAGCATGGAGTATTGAGTATTTTTTTCCACATGATAATGTAGTCCCTATAAATTATAGGCTATGTGATTCAACCCTTTAGCATTATGATTGGGCATTCTGTAATCACTGGAAACTACTTAAATAGTAAAGCACGTAAAAAAAAAGGTGATTGCCATGAAATACTGTGTTAATTTCACATAAAAGGATGCTTAAACAGACTAAAATGCTGGTATGTGTAGATCAGTTTATGAATCCAAGTGACTGTGGAAGGAGAAATACAACAAATCAGGAAGCAAGGGAAGTGCTGGCATAAGCTGGAATCGTATGGGGCTGTAATACATGCTTTACACTTTATTACAATTTTCCAATTAGCTGACTGCTGGAAAACACCCTGGCTTAGTGTGGAAGCAGCACAGTTTGCTGTTGCTGCTGGGTGTTAGAATGCAGAGACAATTACGCCATATTGAGAGTGTTATGGACAAACAGAGCAGAACCACCCATGTAACCTTTTAATAATTAAAATTTTCTGCTTTTCTAAAATGCTTTCCAAGTGTTGCGGCAGGTTCAGGACCCTGTTCGTGTCTTGTGTGCTGAAAAAGTGTTAATGTTTTACATACTGTATATGGAAAACCTTAATTAAAAAATACTGTGAAAATGACATTGGTATCTCTCCTTCTCAGTCCCCACATGGGTCTGTAAGACACCTCTTTATGAATGGCTTAAGGATAATAAATATATTGTGAAAATTAAAGAAAAACAAATCCTTTTAACCACTGTTTATATCTCCAGATTTTACAAAGACTTTGTGAGTCAGCCAAATACTTTTCAGTCTTTCTCTTTTACACTATGGTTTTTGAGTCTCTGCTGTTTTCTGTTTCTTATTTCTAGTATAACTCTGAGACATAGCCCAAGGACAGCAAAAACCTCAGGTTGCTTAGACCACCATGTTTCTGTGAAACCTTATGCTGATTTACACCCAATAAACATCTGGCTCTAGAATGACTATTAACTGCTTTTGGCTGGAGACAGAAATCAAAACAGAGCTGAGGATTTTGTTTACATAATAAAATACTAGAGGAGTGAAAGTACCAATCTAATACTCTGAAATTTCTTTTTAGGTGACAACAGGAATAGAAAATCTTGATTCAGCTGATCCAGTAGATATCTAAAGTGGTATATAAGGTAGTTAGAAACTCATCCTGCTTCTGTCCAGTTATCACCCTGGAGTATCACCTAACATAGGAAGTATGTACCTGTGTTTTGCTAGAAAGGTCCGACTGATATCTGTGCTGATAATGCAAATAGTGCAGAGTCAGTGATGTGTTATACATACAAAGGTGCCTGCTCATGTTAAAATGTATGTCTTATTACAATGACATAAGCCATCATAATCTGGGAAGCTATGATTTCAGTTTATCAGGAAGAATAATTTCATATTAAATATAAACACTGCAAAAATTGTATATTAATTTAGATGAAAATGTCAAAATTGGTAAGGAAGATAGACATAGCCATTCATAGCATAAGTATTAATTATTTACAGTATTTTATACTCTATTATTTTGTTTACTTATGAAAGCCATCGTGCTATCATTTACAAGACTCACTTTGACAGCTTTTAGGGTGAGGTTTTATCCAATGTGAACTGGATAAATTTTGAATTTAATTGAATTTAGAAAATTTTAGAATTGTGACCTAAGTATAACGTAATATATCAACACCATCACAAAGTCTGATTCTAACTCAGTAAAAGCCATCATGTCAGAAAATTCTTAGCATCTGGGTAACTTTTTCCATCTTTATTCATAAAAACTTATACCTGGTAAGGTTCTAAAAATACCTTGCTTGAAATGTCATTGTGATGAAAAGCAATATTCATATATGTGTAAGGGAATGATAAAATAAATAAATTCCAATACTGTCATATATGATAAGTGTATAATTCCATGTGTGTAATCGGACTGAATATATTTGCAAGTTTAAAATACTGTGTCTTGTGTAATCCCGTATTTCTACATTTGTATTTTTAAAAAAAGAATTGTATTCTAAGAATTCCAGAATTTTTTAAAACTTAGTTGAAGTACAAATTTGTTAAAAAGAAAAATAATTTTTTAAGCCCAAAGATAAATACATTAAATCACACAAAAACTACCTTTTTATGTATTTACTTCATCATTAAAATATATTCTAACTAGCAACATATAAAAATTATATATGTAATATTTTAAAGATATTTAAAGGCATGTTCAATTGTAAACTTGACTTGACAAATATGTACAGGAACAAATATATATGTAATTGAACATATATTTTCTTCAGCCATTGGTGTTTATTGGCTCCTAATCTATTTTTTTGTAGTCTATTAATCACATAGAGTTACCACTCTCACCAAAAAGAAATATTTTAGAGGCAAGTATTCAAAAATAACAGTGATAATATTAGAAGAAATACGAATTTCATTGATTTAACTTGTTTGTGTTTCCTTTGGTTTACTTGCATAAGGGTGCAAGAGAATGTTGTCTTTCTATCTGCATTACCAGATGGTTACCAGAAATTCCTGCTCATGTGTTTCCTGCTCCCTTGCATTGGTCCCTTACTGGTATCTGCAGCACTACTTGTCAAATTGTGCTATAAGCTGTCTAAGCAGACATTGAGTAAAAGAGAAAAGCCATGGAACTTCCAACTGGATGGCAAAAAAGAAGGACCTGGACAAGCTGGAGAAGTGTGCCCATGGGAAATTCCTGAGGTTTAACAAGACCCAGTGCTGGTGCTGCACTTGGGTTGGGGCAAGCCCCGCTATCAGCACAGGTTGGGGATGCACAGACCCAGAGCAGCCCTGCCCAGAAGGACCTGGGGGTGCTGCTGGCTGAGAGGCTGGACATGAGCCAGCCAGGGGCACTCCCAGCCCAGAGAGCCAAACGTGTCCTGGGCTGCAGGCAAAGCAGCGTGGGCAGCAGGGCCAGGGAGGGGATTCTGCCCCTCTGCTCTGCTCTGCTCAGACCCCACTGCAGAGCTGCATCAGCTCTGGGGTGCAGCACAGGAAGGACCTGGAGCTGCTGGAGGGAGTCCAGGAGAGGGCATGATCAGAGGGATGGAGAACTTCTCCTGTGAGGAAAGGCTGAGAGAGTCAGTGTTCAGCTTGAGAAGAGAAGGCTTTGAGGTGATCTCATTGCATCTCTCCAGTACCTAAAGGAGGCCTTGTAGGAAGGTCTGGGACGAACATTTAGCAGGAATTATTGCGCTACGACAAGGGGTAGCAATTTTAAAGGAAAAGAGGGTAGATTTACCTTAAACATTAGATATAAGAAAGAAGTTTTTTCAGTGAGGGTGGTGAGACACAGGCATGGGCTGCCCAGAGAGTTGTAGATGTCCCACCCAGGAAACATTCAAGGGCAGATTTGTCTGGGCTCTGAGCAACCTGATCCAGTTGAAGATGTCCCTCCTTGCTGTAGCAGGGCTGGACTACGTTGTCCATAAAGATCACTTCCAAGCCAAACTGCTATCTGATTCTAGGATCGTCCTCTGTTCTGTGTAGCTGGTGGATTCCATTAGTCAGGACAGCCTCAGGAGAAGGACGTGAGATACCCTTTACTGGTTGTCTTCCTCATCACACTTAATTCTTCCAAAAGAAGATTGAGATGTGTTGGGATTTTCTTGAGGACAACATGTATGAGCATACCTTTTCCACAGAACTCACTCCTTTAACAGAAGTTAGGCTTACATCTCTATGTCTTCAATAGTGTAGTAACTTTACAGACCCTGCAAATCACAGTATGGAATCATTATAGTTTGAATAAGATGTCAGTTTAGGTATAGCAGAAACACACAGTCCTCTTCTTACAAACACCCAGAAATTTCCAGATTTAATTGAAAATTCTGTTTCAATATATCACAGAGCTATATAACTTTTTTTTTCTAGAAGTCTTTCTCTTTCCAATTTAGCATGCATAATGCTTGTAAGTTGTATTCAGTGAAAATGAAAAGCTTTATGTTTCTGAGACTCATTTCCATGTAAATGAACTAACAAGCATGTGCACAGCAAAGCAGAGGCTATAAAAAGTAAAATGGAGTTTAGTTTACCAATATTTTGGAAGTGTTTTAACAGCTTGCACAATTAAGTTTGGAACTATGGTGAATTGGCTTTGTGTGTGTATTTTTATCTGTTTGATTGACAAAATTTTTCCTTTGTTTAACTCTAATTACCTTTTTGAATTACTTTCAAGTTGGAGATTTGCAAGTACTAGGCATCATGTATCACTGCCATCCTGTGTTGCATGAGGATATATCCATATGTCCAGTTGCTTGACTGTCAGGAGCTGGGGAACAGAGAGAAAATATATGACACTATCGAAATCCAAACTACTGTCCAAGAAATCTAAGTCTGGAAGAAATCAAAATTCTGAGCTCCCTTCATTTTGAGGGAAAATTCTTAGATATGAAGAGAGTTAGCTTCTGTCGGGCTAAGGATGGAACTAAAACAACTTTACATGCTTCTGTGAGTACAATCCTCTAGATTATGAGCTAATATCAAAAGCAGATATGAGACTCTTCTTTAAATAAATATTTTCATCCCCCTATGGTAAACATACTGAGAATATGAGAACTGCATCACAGCTCTAAAGGATTTAGGCTATGTATCAGCTAAAGATGGATTCCTCATAACCAAATGTAGATGCCTATGTATGACAGAACCATACAGACTCTTCATTACTGAACAGAAAAGAGCATCTTATCCTATTTATAGACTTCTGAAGTAAAAACTGGAAAACTCTTTTCTAAACTTTTCTATTTTGCTCTTGAAAGAGTGAATGACGAGCTTGGATGAAACATTTGTACAGCAGACATCTGAGGTCCTGTGAGGTTAATCCACACTTATTTCTACATCTCACAGAGGCTTAGGTGTAAGAAATACTCAGCTGTTTATACTGGCACAATATTAAGCTTGTGCCAAAAGTGGAATCTGTGGAGAGAATATAACTTTAAAGTCCAGTAATATTGGGCACCTCTGGGCTCACATGGGTAAGCAGGTGTTTGCTTGCCACATAAACAAGCAGAAGTTTTTCATTGCAGCCCTTTTAATCCATTCCATGCTTTGCTGTAGGCACTGAAGACCTTTTCTGGATACAATTCTGAATCTCCTGTGAAGTTTTTGATAGTGTTTTTATTATCTCATCTTTAATATGAAGAAAGAGTGTTTTTCTTGAGGTAAGGATCACTATTAGTGTATTAGTAAAACAAAAAAGTTGAACCGATTAAGAATTAGCTGATAGGTATAAAAATTGTATCTTTCCAAATGCAACCTAAATGCATTTCTGTATAAAACTCAATAACTTCTTTGACTGACTTAAGGGTTGACTCAATGGCAAGTACAGAAACAAAAAAA
The DNA here is from genome assembly GCF_963513975.1 of Fringilla coelebs. Classification (NCBI taxonomy): domain Eukaryota; kingdom Metazoa; phylum Chordata; class Aves; order Passeriformes; family Fringillidae; genus Fringilla; species Fringilla coelebs. Next base: position 28,223,104 of record NC_140034.1, read on the forward strand.
AACATGGCATAGAAAAATTAAATGAAAAAAATTGTGGACTAAAGTAGTTAGAAAAAATGTTTAACAAAAAAATCTAAAATTATATACCTAACCATAAGAAACATAAGCCACATCTAATGCAGCCTGAAATAGTGGCTCAGAAAGTGTTCAAATTCATAATGGGTAGATAGTTCAACAGCAGCTCTCAAAAAAGGGCCCTAACACAAAACAATAATATAATATTGAATGTGTAAATAGAGACCAGTGAGTAGGGATAGGAACATTCATCCCTGTTGTTGGGTAAGATTGCATTAAAATGATTTATGCAGTCCTAGTGTTTGCATTTCAAAGTGGACACCAGTAGAAATACAGAGAATTAAAAAAAAAAAAAATTCACAGCAAGAAATAAAAAGAGATAATTCTGTGTAGTTTTTTGAAGAGTTTTGAGAGCTGGTATGATTACACTATATAGGAGTGGAGGGAGAAAGATGAATACCAAAGGACTGTGTGGTATGACAGGAGAAAACATAAAAATTTTCAGTAGATCATACTGGACATGTTGAAACTAAAAATGATTAGAGAAGGGTTAATTAACTCCTGGAACAAACTAGTAAAGAATTCAATGGCTTTTGAGGGTTTCAGTTCAAAACTACCAATCTTTGTAGAAGATAGGTGTTAGTGAGGTGCAAGGTAGAGTGGGAAAATTTAGAGATCTCTGCTATGCATATTGTCAGATGAGATGATGAAAAAGGTTCCTTCTGATTTTAACCTAATGGAATCTATGAATATATTTAAACATAGCTAAAGCAAGGGATAAGAATGTGCTCCTGAGAGAAACACATCTAAGTTTTTATCCTGACAAGATTCCCTTCACATGTGTTGTGTCACAACTGGCCTAATATATCACAAAAGCTGAGACATGAAACCTTTAGAGCTGTGTAAGGGACTGGAGATGCTTGCAAGTGGAAAATGACATCTTTTAAAACTCACAGGCCTTTTGAAGGGAATTTCATGGCTCGCAACTCTGGCTTTGAGCCACAAAGGGAAAAGATCTCTAGCCAAAGAAGTCGCTCCTGATACTGAATTCTGCAGTCCCATCTTTTGGAGACAAGAAGAGAGCGTATAAGGCCTAGGGAAGAATTTTTATTCAGAACGCCCATCACCTAAAACTTGTCTAGTCAGTTTTTACAACTACCAGCTGGAGCCCTTTTATCCATGGTAATTTCATGTTATGGTATAAAATGGGAGAGAAAGAGATCAGAGGTAGCTAGATGTCAGTAGGGCAAATTGAAGAGTCTTATTGTCTTGGTAGCAAACTGAAAGTCTGGGAGGTGCAGTGATCAAGGAGACTTTGTCTTTTGCAGAAGGCTTATGCATTTTCAAAGCTTGAAACAAAACAAAATACTTGACAGGGACACTTGCCATGATGAAACTTGGCAAACGAGATTCAAAGATGAAGTGAAGTGACAGAGTTTGGTGTGATGCATTTGGTACCATGTGGCTGTTTCTTTCCAGCTACAGGATCAAAGTCCTTGCTCCAGTATGTGTGGTACAAGTACTGCATTGCTTTTGGGAGGAACTGACTCTTCAGGGATCTGCGTCCCTGTTAAGAAAAAGAAAAAGAAAATATCTCGGTTTTTTGATGGTGGGGCTTAGTTCAGGAAGGAAGAGATAATGGCATTTTTCAGATTAATCTGCTGTGTGACTTTTTAATTTGTCCTGAAATAAGGCTGCAGTCCCTGCTATAACGTATATATAAGTGATTCAGGGACCATTATGTTTGCACATGGCAGAAAATAACATAATGCCTTTAACTGAAAAATTGATCCCAGTTCCAAGGAGAATGACTTTGAGGAACTGTTAGCAGCACAGAATTCTTTAGTTTCTTCATGTATGTCTGATTGCATATATATAATAAATACATGTAAATAAGCACATAGAACGTTTTAGTATTTTCTTAAAAATAATTATACAAAAGAAATTGTCATAATTTTAATTGCATAGGACACTATATATAAATAACAAAAAAGTGTGTAAGAGATGTGTGGATGACATCTGCTGGGTACACCAGTATGTAAGCAGAAAATATCGAAGCCCATTTAAATTCTGCTTCTTATTTGAAAAAGTGGTTGGCATATTTTTTGTTGAATCTGTCACTAGATGATGTTTAAAAATTTAGCATGAATAAATATTTTGCTAGAGGTCCTGAGAAATATTAGTTGCTAAATTGATAAAAAAATTCCACAACAGACTTATTAAATACATCTAAAACTACATATTGTCTCAGGGAAGGTAAATACCAATTCTAATTGCTCTTTATGGTGTTTTCAAACATAGATTAAATGCGAACAAACATATTTCAGGCTGATAAAGCTTCAAAGCAATTTACAGTTCATCTTAAAGTGGGAAATCTTTAGATTTTTTAGTTAATATTTTGTGGTTCCATTTTAGAATCATACCTGACTAAAAAGTGCATAGAGCCCCTTACCTGAACTTTAATCTACATGCAATGCAGATTTTTTTATTAGAAATTTGCTTTTACTTAGAGAGATGATAGAAAATACTTTGAAAAATGTTTTCTATTTTAGTTCAAACTCTCTGGGAAACAGGAAAGTTAGATTGAAACATGTAATACTGAAAACAACCCTAACCCTGCTGAAACACAAGTAGTAGTAATAAAAGTTGCTTCCACGGCTTCTACAGAATAAAGTTAGAAAATGATTACAAGGAAAAATAGATTAATAGATAATATTCTAAAGTAAATTTAGGCCTTAAATCTGATAAGCAGTTTATCTTTAAGACAAGCAGCATTTAATATTGTTGTAAAACAGATATTTTGCTGAATTTCGAAAGTCATTTTACAATAGGGTTTTGATACTAAGCAATTCAATGAACAGAGTCCCAGTAAATGTTATTATTGTTCAATAAAATTTGGATTTTATTCTGAGTTCTGAGAACCATTTTTTAGAAGATACATTCAAAATATGAGTAAGCACTTTAAACTTGACTGTGGTGTTGTCAATAGTCTTTATTTTGTCTTAAAATTTGTTTACCAGAATAGCTGTGACCATATTTCTGAATTTCTGTGCTTAATTTGCAGCAACTTTAAGTACCAAAGGGTACAGCTAAAGTATATTTGTGTACTTGAACAAATACTGAACAGTGTCCATCCTGCTGCTAGTCACACAAAGGACGTGTACATTTTGATTTGCCACTTTTGAATCCTGGTAAAACCTGCTCAACTTAAATATTGACTGAATTCTGTTGTTGTTGTTGTAAGCCATCATAAAATAGAAGTTTTCTTTTCTTTGGTAGTAATAATTTACTTTTGGTGGTTAGTTTTGAGTTGGATCAGCTTCCTAAAAGAGCTCACTCCCTAGTCTCAAAAATGTGAATATTAGCAGAGTGGAGAAGAGAAAGCAAAGAGGCTGAGAATAATGAAGGATAATTGTATCATGGAGTGTTGGATATAGGTGGCATTTAGCTGAGATGGAATTACATGCTTTATTTACTGTATTTAATAGAACCCATCTCTGATTCCATGTCAACACCCTGCATGTGAGGACAGCTTGCCTTTTGCATCGTGTAGATTACACACGACAATGCCTTTAGGTTAGGTGTTTTGTCATACACTTCTTTTTCCTCTTGTCAGAAAAGCAAATATTTACAACAGTAGAAGAAGTTTTTCAGCTCCCTACATCTGTTAGCTGAGAAAAAAGTGGAGAGGAAGTTACTTCTTTATTTTCCTTCTCATGAGAGTGCACACTTTTGAGTAAAACAGAATTGGTTCAGTGAAATACTTCAAGTCTTGGAAAATGGAATACTTCACGTCTCATAAATTACTTATCTGATCTGAAATAATTATATAATTATTTCTTCAAAAAGAATGAATGCAGTAGGCTCTTGGATATGGGGCCAAGTGTAGATGATAATTACTGTAAGATCTTGATATAGCCAAATAAAGAGTAATTAAGAAAGTTCCTCTGCTCTCTCTGCTACTTCATGATTAAAGAAATGATCTGTACATTGATAGAACATTATTCTAATAATTTTTACTTTGGACAGCAAAAATAGGTAATGGGATTTTAAAATTTCTACTTTCTATCTGAGTGAATGAGTAGTATGTTATCAGTACAACATCACATCATTTTGTAAAGCTAATAATAGGAGCAAATTGCTTCAACAGAATAAAGCATGCAAGACCTTTCTTTTCTATTTCATTGGATTATACAGTACCAAGATATAATGTGTAATTAGATCAGAGTTTTTCAAGCAGTAAAAAGCACATTTGTCCATTGACCCTGAGACTCATTCAGTTGGTTAGAGCTGGGTGCTCTAACACCAGGGTTGTGCATTCAATCCCAGTACTAACCTTTCACTTAGGAAGCGGACTTGATGATCCTTGGAGATCACAAAAGGATTCCCTTTGCAACACTGAAAATTTTTTGATTCTGTAATTTATTCTGCAATTTCAGGATAAATTAAACTTCCCCAGAAGTAACTCAGTTTTATGGTCTTATTTTACAATACTTATTTTACAATGCTGCACTTATATATATATATATATATATATATATATATATATATATATATTTAATATCAAAATAGAGACACTAGTACTGGCACCATATTTATCCATTTATTTTTCATGGAAGGAATGCACAAAAGTCCTTTTGCTTATTTTGCTTGACCTTACAACAGATGATCATCTGGATAACTAATATGCACAGTGCCAAAAAAGCTGTTAACTCCTAAAATAAATAAATAAATAAATAAAATTAAAATGAAAATCTGCCAAGAGTGTGTAATCATAGGTCTCAGAGTTAAATCTACAAATACAGGTTGAATATTGATTGTCAAGAAGCTTATCTTGCATAATTGTCTTGTGCTAGGAAGGAGAACATTCCTACTTCTTGATGCTCCTCACTCACTTTATACTCAGTGCACTTTATGCTCAGTTTTATCTGTTTTACCTGAATGGGGTGGGGGGGGAGGTGTGTGGATTCTTTTATTTCAGTGTTATATTATGGACAGATGATATAAACAGTAATTCAATCTCTGGTCTCATTTTGCTCATCAAGACAGTTCAATTCTCATGATTTCAATTGGAATTGCAAGTCCTTGAAACCACTGAAAACCAGGCCATAATCCACCTGAACCTTGTCTGCTTTTCTGAAAGAATAAAACAAGTTAAAGTCAATGGGGTTGGTTCAGGGACAAGCTGCAGCTCTACAGAACTCCAGCACTGTAGCTGAAGGACTGGATGGACTTGATGATCTCAAAGGTCTTTTCCAATCTCGGTGATTCTGTGATTCTGTGAAGTGCTGTAAAACTGTAAAATGTATTAAAGTGCATTCATCTTGCTGGCTTTTACAATTTTATTTGTACTATCCAGTTTCTCCTGTTCATTCTTTTCTGGGAATGGAAACAGCAATTGCTGTCCTCTTTGAACACTCTTTTTTTCCTGCATTTTTCTGCAATTGAGTTGGAAAATGCAGTTTTTCAGTAACAAACCTAGTTGTTCCCTCATATTTAATAATCTATAAAAGTAAAGATGTATGTAAGAAATTTGTCTTTATTTTACTTTCACTATCTAATAGTCATAGAATACCTGGCTGGAAGGAGCCTCAAGGATCCTTTGCTCCAGCCTTTCTCACTAAAAGGATGGTGTAGACAAGATGGTCCAGCACCCTGTCTGGCTGAATCTTAAAAGTGCCCAATTTCAGGGAACTCATCACTCCCTTGGGACATTATTCCAATGGCTGATTGTTGTCCTTGTGAAAATTTCCCTCTTGTGACCAGCCACAATCTCTCCAGGAGTAATTCATGGCTCCCTCAAGTGGGTGCCTGAGTGTCCCTTAACAGAGTCGCTTTTTGCCCCATCTGTTGTGCGCAGTTCCTCCTTGCACACCTGGCTTGTGGGTGTCTACAGCTGCTAAATCTTCATGACTGTTTTTGCTTGCAATGCTGGAGGATGTGGACAGAAGCAGAGTCCTGCTTCTGTGGGTAGCACATTTGTCTGCTTGTTCTAATCTAAGTAAAAACCCCAAGAGTGAGAAAAACCCTCCTAAGGCATTAGTTATCAGTTGTTATCATGAAAACTGCTGTCCCTACTTCTTCAGTGGCAGGGAGCCCACAGATTACTCAGTGACAATACAGTGAAGCTTTTGAAAGGTACTTGATTTCACTGAATGGCACCTCTGAATTTTCTTAAAATCAGTTCCCTTCATGAAGTCTTTAGTTGGTCCACAACAAATAATGAGGTAGCCAGTGTATCTAGTCTCCTTAAGACTGGGGGAAGATCAGAACATTCAAGCTTTAGCTACATATTTGATCTTAGTGGTTTTATTTCTTGTATTGCTTGTTGATAAAAGAAAAAATAAGCTTTAGACTGAATTCAGCTAGGCTTTAATCTCCCTTACTCAACTGTTACAATGTGTTCAATATTGATTAAAGCAATTTTTATTTCATATTCAGATTTTTTCTTCATGTGAAAGCTGTTTTGAAAATGAGCAGTGAAACCAAGCTATTAGAAACAAACCTGCATTTTCCAGCAAATCCATGCATAGAGGAAGATTTTGTGAAAATTGTAGTCCCTGAAAAGCAAATTTTTTTAGTTCACAAGCTTGAAGTTATTTCTGATATATCTCCTGACAATACCTCAGATTGTTACTTCTGACTATACATTTTATCATTTGGATACTTGTAATGCATAACTGGAGGGTGGTGGTAAAAATACCCAACAGTTTTAATCAAGGTAGGATTATAATTTTCTGCAACACCTGCTCCAACCAGATGCCTCTGACTGTTGAATGTGATTCTCTGAGTTCTCACAAATTGCACAATGAAATATTTTTGAAATGAATGGCCAATTCATTTTAGTTTTGCCAGAGTAAGTGCTGAATAACAAAACTGAACAATTTGGAAAAATATGCTCAGGCTACTGCAGAAAAAAATAAGAGGAAAATCTTGATAATGAAAAATAAAGCACTTGTTTTGGAAGTCTGAAAATCTTGTTTGCCCAAAGACACTACAGCATCTATTCTCACTGCCAAGGGCTCCCTAGAGAAAGGATTATATTTATAACTGAGTCCTGCTACTACCTGATTTTAAATTTTTTTTAGTGATTTTGTAATTCTTTCTTCCTGAAACTTCCTTCCTAGAGGTTTGAGTCCCATTATTTTCGTATCTCCATAAATAAAGGCTCTGTATCTGGAGAGTAGAAACAGCATATCTGGGTGAAAGTAAGGATGAAAAGCAGCAGCCAATGGAGAGAGCTGGGTGTGGGGTAGATTCTTCTAAAATCTTAGATTTGTGTGAGAAAATAATCTCATTCTTTTTTTGTGCCCCCTGTGTTGTTCCAGATAGAATACTCCCTCTTGATTTTTTTTTCCTCTCATGGGTCCCCAGATTTCAGTTTTCTTTTGAGAGACACAATGAAATGCCATAGTAGATTTGCCATGGAATTCTGAAATAATTAGGAAGTGCTGCAGGAGAACAGCTACAGAGGCTGGTTAGTTGCTTCAGATACTGGAAAGTTCAGGCACTTCAATCTATTGATCTGATGTCTCAACAAAAGCTCCAGTGTTACTTCTCGATATGGAAAGGATCTAGGAGAATCTTCTTGGTCTCATTGAGAAAAATTTTGACTGATTTGATTATTCTAAACAACACTCAGCTCTTCTCCAAACAAGGGATGGAGCCCTGCAAAATCAGTTGCATGGGTATTTTAAAATTAATCAAATTTTACTGTTTCAATTGTTGTTTAAGTTTTTTCAAACTGTAGCAAAATTTACACAGAAAGTTGTGCAAGAAATGAGGCAAACTGTAGTACATCTGTATGTGGCACGTGCAATATAGCAAATCCTATGTAAACACAGTTTATACAGACTGAATTTTATATCAAATTAAAAGTTCCTTTACAACCTTTCAGTCCCTATCATAATCATAAATGTGCTACATCTATGCAAACCGTCTTTGTTTTTGAACATTTGCAGGTTTTGCATTCTAATTGCTTGGGTTGAACTAGCAGCACAACAGACAATGGAAAACACCTCTGAAGAATTCAATCCTTCTGACTAAAATAAAACAAACTATCTTAGATCAAATCTTGAAAATTATTTAGAAAAGAGAAGCAAGCATCAAAAGTGATGAAAAACACAGCAAAACCGTGTGTTTCAAACTTTATTTATGAGTTATATATTTCTAGAGACTGCTCTTCTACTTTGATACTTTTTTTGAAACATTTGGAATGAGCATGTTTAAAAAACATAAACATCATTCTGGACACAACAAAAAGTGAAATAGGAATTATCAGATGGCAGGATAGAGATTACTGTTATTTTGGAAATCTCAGGGTAAATATTCTAGCCTCTGGTATGTGCTGTGCAGACATGATGCTGAGCAGCCTGAATAAAAGCAGGGATTTTAAAAGAGAAAGCTAAACTTAATCTTATGTAAATCTGATGGAGGTAGCACAGGGTGCTAAGTCAAGTGACTGCAGCAAATGAATATCGTGGACACCTTTCAATAGATCTTGATGACAAATGTTTTCATTTACCAATACACTTGTAATTTGCCCGGCAGTACTTCTGCCAAATGTAAAGATGTCTGAAATTAGTGGGATAATAATACCATCCTCTGAGACTCGCAGTGGAAGGAAGATCTCAGGCGCCGCATTGAAATTCTGAGCAGTAGCAAGGCGCTTCTCATGCAGGAGCCGCTTAGTCGTGAAGAGAAATTGCAGCAGGGAGGAATGAAATGAAGGCAAACAGACAGCTAGTACCTGATGCTCTGAGCAAATACAGTGTGTAAGCTCTGCAGTGGTACGGCTCAGGAGGCAGGGAAAGCACGGCTGAGCTTTCTGTAGGAAGCTGCAGTGCAGCGCTTTGTTACTCTTGTCACAACCTACTCAGGTGAAGTGAGCCGAGGGGAGCAGGTGCAGCAGGGTGATGGGCCAAGCAAGGAGGCTGTGCCTTGAATGCAGCATGAGGCACTGAGCAGCTGCCTTTGAGAAACAGCCCTTTCAACAGAAACTTTGAAAGCATTTCTTTCACAGGCTGCACTGCACAGCTGCCCTTACTCCCATTTTCTGCAGCACGATCAAGAACACATCTTACTGTTGACAGGAGAAATGCATAAAGACTCTAAAAATGGCTCTTATATATATATACAACCACTGTAAATGTAAGACCTGTAAATGTATGAAGTGTAGATTGTATCTATCCCTCTATCATAAAAAGTGTTTTTTTTTTTCTCCTTGGCTTTTTAAATTTAGTAGAGGAATATTTGGGTGATCAATAATGTCCTAGTTTCCCACAGTTTATGCAAATTTCTTTCTCTACAAAATTAGTAAGCAATAAAACCAGATTGTCAATCTCCTTTTACTGAGAATCACTTTTTTATTAAGGGTCTGTCTCTGTTCAGGGAAATCCTGCTGGCCATCCTTAAGCCCCACTGACTTCAAACTCAGCGCATACTCAGATGTTTTCTTGAGCAGCAGCCAACACTGGCTCTAACATGACATCTAATTGCTTACTAGTATGAAAAAATAGTTCACAATCCATCTGAAGTTTCCAGTGGTGATTATTTGACTTTTTGCACTTCTTGCAGCAAGGCTTAGAGAGCTTGCAAGATCAAGCCCCTTTAGCTATACCATTCTTCTCAGGTCTGCTCCTCACAGAGATCAAGGAAGCCAGCTTTAAAGAGACTTTGAAAGGTACAGCTGCAGTGATGTATCTCCTGATATGGAGATATGTTTTCCTACCTAACCTCTTATTATTGTGAAAATTGAAAATACAATACACAGTTTCTTCAGGCTAGGAAGGTATGATTTTATTGGTTTAACCCCACTGAAAGTGAAATGTTTCATGTGAAGGTAGTAATTTACATGATTTAATAGTTCTGACTTAATGGCTAATACCGCATTTTGGTTTGTAGCTCTGCCTTTTATAAATGAGCGACAGATCCTTTTTTTTTTTACAGATGCAACTTTTCTGTATATTGTGCAAAGTTATTTTGGGGAGCAAAATTTTCTCTATATTTCCTTTTCTTGTCTCATTTTGTAAATTAATATGAGGTTAACAAAGATGCTCACAAATTCCCATTTCTAATTATACAGTTACTAGAATCATTAACTTCCTGTGAGACTAATGAGCTAACAATGCATTGAATTTTCTTCCATTAAATATTTGTGTTGATGTTTCTGTAGTTTGAGTAAATTCTATTTGGCATCTGTTCAAAACAGAGTTACTCCAAAGTACAAATTATATAGGGCTTTGTTTTGTTTTAGGACTGTTTTCTTTTTTTTCTTGTTGCTGTTAAGCCTGTCTGATTTGCAGAAGATTAATGAAATTTAATAATTTAGTTTTAATATTCTGCCTTCTTTTATCATTGTTATAGCCTGTGAATGCCTATTCAGTGAAGGATTACAGTATGTTTTCTTTTTCTTTGATCAGAAACAGTTAAATATGTCTTTTATGGCACTATTAGGAATTTGAAAGATCAAGGTGATGTGTGCAACGAGCCAGGTGAAAATTCTGTTTACCTCCAAAGCAGTGTTCACTCCTTAGGCTGAGATTTCTACTATGTAAAACTGTGGTTTTTGAAACATATTAGTCCAAAACCTTTGGAATAGCTGCACAACTCTTTGACTGAAAGACTATCAGAGCCAGGATTTCCATTAATCCCCTTCGTATGAATGACAGGTTTTGCACACATTGAAGTGACACAGAGACAGATCACAAAGTATGAATGGCTGGTGGCACCTTCTCTTTATGCTTGGCTCATCTGTTGGCAAGCACAGCCAGGGAGGTGTCTCACAGAAGGCTAATGTGACTGAAAATGTGTCTTTTTCCAACATGAATGGTTTGCCAATTAAAATACTTTCTCCCTACATATTTTGATACTTTTTTATACTTTCATTGTCACAGCTTCAAAGCCTTTGTGTGTTTAGGTATGTGTTAATTCCCTTTGATTTCTATAAGGAAATGATCAAATTAGAGCAGAAAATACTTTTGAAGATTCCTCATTATTTTGTAACTTGACTTCTTGTGGAAACTATGCAAAGACAAACTCACTTTTTCTATGGATGAGTCTTTTCCTTTTGAACTTAATGAAAGATTTTCTACTTTTTTTTTTTTTGCAGGGTGATTATAGAGTCAAAGGTAATGATGTTCTTATAAATTTTTGGTAATATGTGGCCAAGCAGATTAGGCAGACCATGTCAGTTTCCTGTCTGAACAAAAGTTTTCAGACACCCTAGCAAAAAGAAGCACAGATACCACGAAAAAAAGTTTCAATCAGACCTAGCCACTTGAATAGGAAATTCTTTCAAAATCAAGTTACTAATGCATGTAAAATGTTGTTTCATTTGTTCTAGAGTTGATGAACAGTTTGATTTGCTTTTTCAAGGGGATATATTACACAAGGGTGATTTTTATAAATATTTTCTCTGCAGAACTATAGAAGAATTCATAGCAGCACTCAGGACCAACTGAAAGAGCAGAAGAAAAAATGATTTTCAGAAAAAAACAACTAAGTACAAATGACAGTATATTTACAAATATGTCCCAACTGATTATGAATTCAGAACATATCCAAATTCTGACTATTTGTTGATTTTGTACAATTTTGCATAGGTTCAAAATGGCATTACACTGACTAATTATCTTTAATCAGTACTCTAGCTTTAGTTCTGTCATTTGCCATGTAAATATCATTAATCTTGTCATCAACCTAACACTTTTTTCTTCAGCTATGGAAGGTCACAACCTCAGTTGAAATTGATTCTAATCTTGATTTGGAAGTCTACTATTTATTATGTATAGAATAGATGTTAGACAAAAAAGATCTCTAGTCTTTTCTTTTACTATACACCATTTTGACATTTTGATTTAGAAATTCTAAACTAATGCTTTTCCTAAATTTTATGAAAGAAATCTTTCTAAAAAGATGTTTGACTTGATGGTTCAGCTCAATGCAAACTACTATAACAACATTTTTTTTCATTTAAATATACAGTGAAGAAGAAAGTAATCCTCCTTACACCTTTTCAGCTGCCAAGAGTAACGAGACAGCCACCACCTGGGAAAAGGCAAATATAAAATTCTCTCTTTAGTCTGCCTGAAGATGCTTTATTACCAGATGCCCAAGAAAGCACTGGGTGAAATCCCATAAATTTTATAAGGAAATGATGACAGGAAAAAGATCTGTGTTGGTGCTATTGTGGACGATACATTTCAGCTGTCATTGTGTTAATTTTTGATAGGTGACTTTCCTGTCACAGTTGCTTGATTTTGCAGAAAAAAATAGTTACAGTATTTGAAGGAAAGAAAGACTTAATGATGTTGTTTCTCCAGCTTTGCCAAAGTACTAAGCAGATTAAGTTACACTGCCATATATAGTATTAAACTGACATTAGATATAATCTTAGCTAAAAGGCCAAGGAGAAGAGGGTGCTTGAAGTGAAACTCCAAATAAAGAAATATATTATACTCATTTTAATAAAATTAATTTTATTCCTTCTGTCTTTATATAGAAATATGTAACTATGCAACAGTGAGCAAAACTGCAGCTAATATTTGTGTGACCTTCAATATTATGGTAATTTATTTAAATGTTCTTTGTTAATTAAAATATTTCACATAAAAGGCAACTAACTTACTTTCACCAATTAATTATATCTTTGAAATTTTGGAGTGATCAATTATCATAATCAACAAACATTACAGAAATAAAATAACAAATGAGTTTGAAATGCCAAGTGGTCTGTTTTTTGGCTTGTTTTTTACTTCTAATTTAAAGGAATAACTATTTTTAATATGAAAACAAATTGACGTGTTGTTGAGGTCGACATAAATAATAACAGAATCTTCAATAAAAAGGAAAGTAATATTTTCAAAAATATTACTCATTACAAACCAAGTTTTAAAGGAATTTAGGAGTCTCAAATTGTTATTGGCAATGGAATTCAACAGCAAAAACTGTTTTTGAGTTATATTTAGCAGGCACAGGATAAAATCCAGTAGCTATTTTTTTTTTCATTGTCCATACCGTTACAGTCATGGAGCACATTCCAGAACAAGAGAAGAGGGAAATAGTCCACTGATGAACATCTACAACATACTTGGCTAGAAGTCTGCAAATGGGTTCAAATATCTGCAGGCTGTGGTTAATCTTATGCAAAACCTAACCATGAGGTACCCAACCTTCCTTCCTTCCTTCCTTCCTTCCTTCCTTCCTTCCTTCCTTCCTTCCTTCCTTCCTTCCTTCCTTCCTTCCTTCCTTCCTTCCTTCCTTCCTTCCTTCCTTCCTTCCTTCCTTCCTTCCTTCCTTCCTTCCTTCCTTCCTTCCTTCCTTCCTTCCTTCCTTCCTTCCTTCCTTCCTTCCTTCCTTCCTTCCTTCCTTCCTTCCTTCCTTCCTTCCTTCCTTCCTTCCTTCCTTCCTTCCTTCCTTCCTTCCTTCCTTCCTTCCTTCCTTCCTTCCTTCCTTCCTTCCTTCCTTCCTTCCTTCCTTCCTTCCTTCCTTCCTTCCTTCCTTCCTTCCTTCCTTCCTTCCTTCCTTCCTTCCTTCCTTCCTTCCTTCCTTCCTTCCTTCCTTCCTTCCTTCCTTCCTTCCTTCCTTCCTTCCTTCCTTCCTTCCTTCCTTCCTTCCTTCCTTCCTTCCTTCCTTCCTTCCTTCCTTCCTTCCTTCCTTCCTTCCTTCCTTCCTTCCTTCCTTCCTTCCTTCCTTCCTTCCTTCCTTCCTTCCTTCCCTCCTTCCTTCCCTCCTTCCCTCCTTCCTTCCCTCCTTCCTTCCCTCCTTCCCTCCTTCCCTCCCTCCCTCCCCCCTCCCTCCCTCCCTCCCTCCCTCCTTCCCTCCCTCCCTCCCTCCCTCCCTCCCTCCTTCCCTCCTTCCCTCCTTCCCTCCCTCCTTCCCTCCCTCCCTTCCCACTACAAAACTGTAGATCTTATTCTCCCAAAATAGAACTCAAAATTTAACGGATAACAGATTATCTACTTTTTTTTCCAGATTATCTACTTTTTTTCCCCCCCTATAGTTCCAGCTATCAGCATATTTCTGATTACTTTCCAGGTGGAACAGACAATGCAAATATAATCCCTCTGAGGAATTAAGTTTGGGAGCTCTTGCATTTGTACTTGGAAACTGTAGATATGCATGAAGATTGCAAGGGCAATACTGAGAGTGGTGAAGTTATGTAATATGTTTGAGTTTTTTTTCAAATATGTGTGGAGTGACACATTTAAAGAAAAATGTATACAACATTGAATTTAGTATTTTAAGTGTGCTTTTATGGATATTTTTCTTTTTGAAAAGTTTTAATGTTAGATTTTTTAATAAGAATAGAATAGCCATCCAGGTCCCACTCTGTATGAAGTACATGACCTTTTGTGTTTATAGTTAGATGATGACAAGGAAGCAGAGCTGACATGACCCTGACTGATGAAATTCAATGCTTTTTTCAAACACCTCCAAAATTTGAAAAACTTTTAAAAATTACACAAATTTTAGAATCAAAAGGAGGCATGCAAAGAGGGAGCAGTGAGTATGACATTGCAGCTGCTTTATGATCAAGAGGTTCTAGTTAGTAACCATTTCAGGTTAATCCTTACATTAATTAAGAAAGAAGTAAAATCTTCTTGTCAAATAAGCAAAACCACCAAAGAGAGCTGCCTTACACTCAGCTAAGTTCTTGAAATGAAATATTGTGGCTCAGGATCCCTTTTTTTAAACACAGATTTCTGTGGGTGATCAGAGGGCTGAGCGCTTTGATCACGTCCTCTTCACTGAGCCCACTCTTCATGTCAGAGGTGAAGGGCAGGGAATTGTTACGTTTTGGCAGTTCTGTGTCACCCCAAGTTGCTCCTATTCAGGGAAATGCCCTGACTGGATGTTTAAGCTGACTTCTCTCCTTATTTACATCAACACAAAAAATACCAGTGATTCCAGTGCCAGAGTCTTTTTCTTCTTCAAAAGGAAAATCAAACAGCATGACTGAACTTGGAAGACTGAACAAGCAGCTCCATCTGAATAAAGAAGGACAAAAAGGGAAAAGAAAGTAGCTGGTGCAAAAGCATGTTTTTGTATTTGTGCTTTGCACTTTGACTCCAGTGGATCCAGATATCCCTCTGAGCCTGACCTGAGAAAAATAGCCCCTATGTCATGTACTCTATAAAAGGCTCAGCACAGCCTTCCATTGCTCCAAAAACAAGTGTAGCATTTTAAATAAAGTAACTGCTTTTCAACTGAAAGGAGGGCCAAGGCAATCAGACAATTCTCTGGTTCTTAAATATTCTGTGTGGGCAGTAATTTTATATATATATATATATTTAATAGCTTACACATATTTAATGTTTTTTTAATGTAAGGATAAGTGATTGTATATGTTCATTTTTATATTATTTCATTATTTTGTTTTATGCATATACATAATTTTATGCATATTTTTATGTATTTACATTTACATTTATTTCTTCCTTTACATAAAAACAATAAAAATAACACTCTAATTGGACAGTAGTCAGAAGTTACAATGTTCAAATACTAATGAAAAGGTTATTTCTTGTACCCTGCTCCTGCAGACATTAAGCCTTACCTTCCTAAGATGATCTTTCCAGATCATCCAAAAAAGTTTACCTGAGTGAAAGAGAAAAAGATCTGAAAGAGAAGGCATATTAAATTATCTGATATTTACTGGTTTTATTTTCTTTTTATTTTTATCTTTAGATGAAAATATCTCCATGAGACCTTTTTTTTTTGTTCTTTCTATCTGCTGACTGAAAGTGATAGGAAATTTTCCATGTAATTGCAAACTATTTATTTTTCAAACTGAATAAATGTACCTGACAGTTTTTTACTTTCAGGAGGTTATTACTGGTTTGATGATACCTGGTATATTTGGAAGACCAATGTAAAATGTAACCCACATGTAACCCCCGTCTTCTCTAAGGTGACCAACATGACAGCTGGACCATGCTGTTGCAGAAGGGCTGAGTTCCTCAGCTGCCTGCTTCCCTCTTCTCAATGTACCCATTTCACAACTCTTAAAAAGGAGTAGAGGACATACCTGCTTTCATTTTCAGGGCCAGTTTACTCAATCTGACATTCAAAACCCAACATATATTAGAAGGATTCAAAGTTTAACTTTCACCGGTGCTGCTGCTATCATGCAGAATTCATGCTGTCAGCTCTTTGGCTCATGTCTTTTCTGAAGCTGCTCCTCTTTCTCCTTTGAAAGGTTTCTTCTGTAAATGAGGGGGAAAAGACAAATTGCCCTTGGAATGGCGCAAAGAATAAAGTCTGGTTTCCTTGAAGACTTTTTCAGGATGCCAAATCCATTTTTGAAAATGATGCATTGTTGGAATTGTTTCATGCTAGAATAAGAATGTCCCAACTAAAAAATTGTGGTTGTCATAGCTCAAATTTGTTGCAGTTATTAGGAATAACTTTGGAAATAAAGAAGCAGTCAAGGTTTTCTCAACTCCTTCAACAAAACTGCTAAAAGCAAGCTACATTTCAGCCAAAGGGAAACAAAAACAAATTAAAGAAGGACAGAGAGAGTGGAACAGAGCAGTTACTAAAGAACTACTAGTAATAGTAAGTGATGGCTTCTACCTTAGAATTGCTGACCCACCTTTGTGGATGCCTGCTACTCTCCACATGGTGTTCCTCCTTCTAGCTGCACCTGGTAGAGGGAGAACTGTTGTTCAGCCACATAGATGTATGCACCTTTTATGGGCAGGGTATTTTTTTCCCCTGTCTAGCTTTACAAACTGAGGGGGTCTGTATAATTAGGTCAAGTACCTTAACTAAGCTTTTGCAGTCCTTTGCACACTCTAGAAGTGAATGTAACAAGGCCTACTCAGGTATAGATTATATTTTCTTCATCTCCTCAGTTCTTTTGACACTCTTCCATCAAATGCTGACAGTTCTGTGTTTATTCTAATCAAATCTACAAATTTTACATTTAGTGATACCACTTGTATTTTACTTTAAGGCTAAATCTAAACCAAGAGGTTTCAGTAGTGAAGATAAATGACGAACATCTCTGAACTTGAATGAGCTGTTGACCAGGCTGGCCAGTAATGAGAACAAAAGAAAAAAGTAAGACTGAGAAGAAAACCTCTTAGCATAAAGTAATCTCACAATATTATCATCTCTTCAACCTACTTAAAAAGTAACAAAGTAATTAAAAATCAGTTGAATTGTGATTAATGGTCAGAATTTTCCTACTGGTGTGCAGTAGAAGATGGATATGAACCTGTAGGATTAACAATCACAATTTCAAATGTATCATGAACAAGGATACAAACCAATACAACAGCATCTTTGTTTTTATGAGCCATATCCCTGTGACTTTCCCATGTGGAGAAAGCTACACAGGTGCTAAAGGAGTTTGTAGAAGCAGTCAGGAGTCTGTATTGTCCTGTAGCCACCACAAGACTGTAGCAGACATCCACAATGTGAGGTCCAAAATACATACCAAATGCCAAGCTTAATAATTGCTATTTTTTTTGAAACAGTGCTTTTGGATGTTTTGTTACTGGTAAAACATCTAGTTGTAAAATTTTTATGGACAAGAGGAAGTTGTCTTCTCATGTTTTCAAACTATTTTAACTGTTGACTAATAACCGTATAAATTTGATGGATTAAAGTGCCACTAATAAAATAATAAAAGAAACGCTTTGTTTGTTGCTTATTTATAAGGAAGTGTATATTTATCTTTAGCTTTTGAAAAGATATAATTGTGAGCACACATTGTTTACCTTCCAGGCATTTGGAAAGCAAGTGAATAGTGAGAGGATGTTAGAGAAATGTTGTGCAGCTTTATGACAGCCTTTATGAGGACAGGCAGATGTGATGGACAGATGGGTGGACTAACAGAACTAAATGCGTTATTAGCTGCTCAGACATTTGTTGAATGTCAGCCAAAACTACTGAATCATAGTAATTGACCATTGTTAAACATATCCCATGGGGAGAACAACTACATGCATAACAAAAATGCATAACATTTTGGTTTAGATACAGAGACAGGAAAGTGATTGTACCAGCTCATCTAAACCACACCATTAAGAGCTGAAAAAGTTTGTTTGCTTTTAAAAGGTCTGTGTGAGTTTCAGTAAATCATCTGCCTACTTAATACAATACTGTTTTTAAAGTATTTATATATTGAGTTCCTCCTTCTACACATCAAGAAAAACAATATCTGGAATTTTAATTATCCCCTTCAATCAAATAGCTTAGAAACTTTTGAAATAAGGCTCTTATCTTCCCTAACATTTATTTTATTCCTCACTGAAATGTAGCCACCACAAATGGAATGCTGTATGTGTCCTACAGTATTCAGCATAGGGCTGTTCCTTGTTAACTGTTAAACCATACTGATTTGTTCTCTGGTATCTGCTGATGGATGAATTAAATCACTGACTATATTTACAGAATAAATAAAAATATATTTTTGTCCTGACCCCCTTAAAATTAAGCGGCACCTCACTAATATGCAGAGACTAATTGGAAAAGGACTGTAGCACCTCTGAAGGAGGTCATAGTGTGAATCACACCACAACAGTGAGTAATACTTGGGAAGAAAAAAATGATCTGCCTTCTAACATGACAAGAATGATTTGTAGATAATAATAGAGGGAGGAAAGGCCAGTCTTTTCAGTTACCCTTGGCTTCACCTAGGACAAAATAAAAAATCACTTCAGTTGCTGTAAGCTACTTGCCTTTTTCCCAATCATTATTGCTTAGTTATAACTTAGTGATAAAATCTGTCATTGCTGACTTTATTGACATTAAAGTTGATTTATTTGCATGCCTGGTGAATAAGAACTGCATTATGCTGGCTTTCAGATTGCTTGCGTACTCAAGATAGTAAGTGCATCACTGACTTAATTGTCTTTTGCTGGTTCACTTGCTCTCTAATCTCAGTTTGAAAATAATATTGGGTCAAATTCAACCTTGGCATAAGTCCACTGACTTCAGTGGTAGTTCTCTAGAGAAAAATTTGATCTAGAAGGATCTGAGCTGTCTATATTGTAAAGCTTTTATTTCCTGCTATTGTATAATGTGTTAGTCAGAAAACAGGACTTTATCCTTCTTCAAATTAAGTAATTTATTCAGTTGGTTGAGTATGGATTCATCTTCCTCTCTTTTTGGGTCCTTATATTAAAAATTTCAGCATTTCTATCTAATTTCCTGTGGTATATGTTTATGGTAGAAGAAAAAAGAAATTAAATACCAATTGAGAAAATACAGTTTTTCACTGTAAAGCAAATAAACTACAAACAGGCAAGATCTAATTCCTCACATAAGCAAATATTTGTGTAATGAGCTATTCCAGGAAAAAAAGAATTTTTTTTTTTTTACTGTTTTTCCAACAGTTTCCTTTTGCTTTCTGGAGAGTTCTTTAAAACTATATTATGGTTCATAGCAATCTATTCAGCTATTTACTACACCCATGTTCAACATTTCTGAGCAAGACAAAAACTAGGAAAAATTATTTGCATTTCAAGATTTGGTTTGGTATCCCAGTTTTGGACTTTCAGCCAGCCCTTCTGAGATGCAACTATTCAAACTCCTCACCTTCACTTGGACTTTAGTGTTAACACAGACGACATTGACCAGAAGTACTCAAAATAACTGAACTCTCATGAGTAACTGAAAGAACATCCAGAAAACAAAACCTATGAATTATCTATATTAAGAATATCCAGATGCCCTTCAGGCAAACATGCAAATAGAAATTCAAGCTGAATCATTGCAGCTTTTTGAAAATAACTTGAGATTTCAGATCCAAAAATATCTACTACAGTGTGTTCAGTGATGGAAATGGCAACATTTTGACCTTAATTAAAATTCATACTTTCTTGAGTATTTGTAAAGAGTAAATGTGAAATTTCACATAGAAATATGTTAAAATGGAACACTGTTGACTGCATGTTTGAAGTGTTTGTTTAAAGATTTTCAGTATAAATAAAAATTTTTTTTCTGATCATAAAAAATAAAATTACCTCTGCATTGCAGGGACATTTACTTCATTCTATTTGCCAAACAAATTCTCATTGAATTTCACTGGAGTTTTTTCTCTTTATAAAACTAATTTCTATCTCTTTAGTGGATATAATAAGATGAAGCTTACTGAGATGGTGAAAAACATTTCATTAAATACTTTTGCCATAATTCAACAATAAACATATAAAGTGACTTCTTTCCTGAAACATCTTCTATTTCTCAAATTTTCTAGTCAAATACAGTTAATCACCTAACCCTCAGGACTTTAATCTTTTTTTGCTGAGTTTTAATAAACTATTATCTGATTATTTTAAGAGTGCTCCCTGTGTGCCTAGACTCCACTACACTAAAAGAGTCTATGGTTGTTGACTCTATGAGATTTTTGGTTTCTTGTTTTGTTTGGTTTATGTTGCCAAAAGAGCAGACCAAATTAATTGTAAGATACAGCTGGAGGAAAACTCAGAATGTCATTTAATTTTCTTACACCTGCAGAGAAGAACAGTGGGATATTTTTGACAGATGCCTTTACAATGCCCAGTGATAGAGATTCCACAGTCTCCACAGCAACACATTCCATGAGTTCATTATCCTCTTAGAAAGATTTTTTTAGTGCTCTGTGAAAATCTTTCCAGTGTAACTGAAGGAGTTTATAATTGTTTTTACGGCCTAACCAGTGCAATGTAACAATAGGCCATTTAGATGTATGTATGTTAGTGTGTGAATAAATAAATAAATAATTTCTTTGTATGACTTTAAAATTTGTTGTCTCTTTTGCTTTGTTGGGTGAAATTTGTTCTAGTAGTATGAATTATTATGAGTCGTTCAACTTGTCCATTATTTACAATAATTTTCCAACAAA
Organism: Fringilla coelebs; assembly: GCF_963513975.1. Classification (NCBI taxonomy): domain Eukaryota; kingdom Metazoa; phylum Chordata; class Aves; order Passeriformes; family Fringillidae; genus Fringilla; species Fringilla coelebs. The sequence goes on from NC_140034.1 coordinate 28,243,958, forward strand.
TTTCCTGTATCATTTACATCACAAATCTATGGCTCTAACTTTAAGTCTTCCCCCATATCTTATCTTCATGTCCTTTTGTATCATCTCTAGAGCTTTTCTAATGGAAAGCCAGCAATCCACAAAAATGTAGTAACATGTTTTCAATATTCTATTGTTTTTCAATAGAAATTAATATTTTATTTGTTTTGGGTTTTAATTTTTTCCTAGATATATTGAAGCATTAAATACATTGCACATTAAATGTTCCTTAAATATATTGCCCATCATGAAACTATTTTTTTCTTAGTGATTGATGTTGATTTAGGAGGTGTCAATATGGATAAGTTAATGCAAAGTAGCCAAATCCAACATTCACCTTTGCTTATGCTTTAGGAATTTTCTTCATTGTTATGACAGCTAATTCGCTGTCTTGTTTATGCATGAGATTCTTTGTTGATTTTTTAATTCTTGACCTACATAATTTTCAGAAAGAGATTTCAGTCCATCTTCCTATTTATCCTTTTCTCAAAGACATTAATAAGTGTGTAATAAATGTGTCAAGTACCACTACTGTTGGAAAGAATACAGGGGCATCTCTTTATTAACCTTCTTCCATGTTGAAAATGAACACTTATATCTATTCATTGTTTTCCTATCTCTGAGACATTTTTTAATATGAAACAGAACTTTTATAATTTATTCTGTGGCTCCTGTTTCCTTAATAATCTCCTGTGAAGTATTTTTTCAAAGACATCTTAAAAGTCCAATTAAAATATTTTTATTAATGGGCAATTTTTTTGCTATTAACTCTTTGCTGTGTTTTCTATATCAATACAAAGGAGTTGGATGTACTCCAGAGTAAGTGAGAAAGCTGGTGCTTTCTTAATTAATTTCAGTTTAAATAGTTCTGGTTTAGTCAGGTGGGAAGGTTCAGATTCTGATGTCCTTTGTTATTTTGGGAAAGATGGGTATCGGAAGCATTTTTATTGCACAAGTTAACCAACCCATTTTCTTAAACAGCAGAGGACTTTTGCCCATTTCAGGTGTTAATATAATGGAAGATGTACCATTGCCCAGAACAATTTTATTTCAGTACCCAAACTTTTGCCATGTTTTGTCATGACAAACTTTGATCATCCAAACTTTTCAAATTAAGTGCGATACTGAAAATATTCATAATAACAATCTTAATGCAATAAATTTTACTTATTACAGGAAAGAATGCCTTTACAAATTGTTTTACTATGCTTGTAGAGTTTTAAGAATGTGGCCTCTTTCACTCTTGCAGGATCTTTACAGTACTCACAAACTCTTGTCTAGAATTTCCTCTAACTCAGCGGTCTATCAGATTAATTATTAGTCAGTATGTCTTCAAAAGTATTTACTTTGCTGTGAGCAGGAAATATTCTGTGCTGTTGTGCTTCAAAAGTTTTTGAAGTTCCTTAAATGGATGATAAATAGCTTGCTAAGTACTCTGTTTTCAAGAGACAGTGAGCAGAGTCGGTCTGCATCTGGACTAGATGAAATTATAGCTCCCTAGTAGAGGCAGGAATTCATACCTGTCACTTCCATGAAACACAAAATAAGATGTGTCTAAGGCAGCAGCTCAGCAGTGGGAAGGTGGTTTCCAAGGTCTCTTCAGAACACAAAACAATTTTCCTCAAGGCACCCTTTTCTGAATCTATCTAATGGAAAAGAATTTTATATCCAACATGATCAGTTCTTTTAATGTTAATTCAGGAAATAGGGTGTACTTTAAGAAGGATTTTTGCTCCGTGATCCAAGTGTATAAAAAACTATATTACTTGAAATAATTTTGTACATATTTATACCCATTTTCTTTTTTTTAATAGTATTAGTGCAAACACAAAATACAAACCTTATATTTTTATTCTAATCATAAAAAAATTAAAAAAAAAAATTAAACCCTCTATTTTGAAAAAAACATCCTCCTGCAATGAAACAATCTTCTTAAAAAATAAACATAGTCATATAGTTACACGTAGATCATTTTGTTGCCTTGAAAAAAGTCAGAAGGAGACAAATCTAAAATTTGGCATAATTATTTTCAACATTTTCTTAGGGTAAAAAAAAAAGAAAGAATAAATAAGGAAAAAAATTCAATTTTGAGAAATTATGTCAAAGATCAGAATGTTTTCAGCATAGTTCCTTTTAAAAAAGTACTACAAAAAGTAAAAGTTATTGTGCTGATATATAGCTGCCACATTTGTACTGACAATGACTGGGCACACATATAGTATTTCCCTATGGTTATTCTCATGGAAAAGAACCTCAAGGAGAAAGAAGAAAACTTTTTATCCATTGGGAAAGAAGGACCTGCTTCTTGTGTGACAATGTATTATGTGTCCTGTGTTTGTCCCTCAACTTACAGATATATTACAAAGACTCCCATTTATTGGTGCTGGAAGACAACAGGAGAACAGGAAAGCAAGGATGCTCTTCCAATGACAGCTGTATTCCTCCTCCTGCTCCAGAGCAAGCCACTCGGCAGAGCTCAGGGACTTTTCCCCAATGTGCCTTGCCAATTGTGTGAAGCAGATGATTACACTGCCTTGTTTGCTACTTTGTAAGGGCTGGATTGCATGTAATCACTGATAGCCTCTGGTGCTTTATTAATGGGTGAGACTTTGCCTTTTATACTTTTCCGTTACTGTTTGTTCATTTGTTTTTCTGGTATTTCAATGAAATAGTGTTATTTGTGTAAAGGCCTTTTTTTTTTGTTTTGCCAGTTTCTAATACCTTTCAGCTGAATTCTACACAGCAACAATGTGAGAGGATAATAGAAGTGGTTATAGCTCCTCACTGATATTGTAGGATTATCTAAACAGATTTGTATAATATTTTCATTTCCACCCAAAATAGAAGACTTAATTCTCTTTTATCTGCTAGCGGTGTACTCTGTTGAGAAAAAGTATTTGCGCAATTCTAATTATTTAAGAAAGAAAGAAGCTCCAAGTAAAAGTTGTTTCCAATTTTTGTAGGTCTTTCCCCACAAAACCCACCACTTTAATTAAACAAACCTGATAATATAAAATGTTTCTATGCCTATTGTCTACAAAATACAGGGTTGAGGGAGGAGGCTTGTTCAACTCTAGCTTTAAAAAGTGGGTGGAATTCAGTGCAGCTTCACAGATGACGCTGAATGCCATATAATTAGACCCCCATCTATATTAGGAGAAATTTCTTCTGAAATCTGATACATACAACATTGCGTGTTTTAAAAAACTTTTATTTCTGTAGTTCATCACTGGACAAAAATAATTTTTATTACTTCAGTTGGTAACACCATAAGATTCATTCTATTTTACTACACGTATCTAGAAACAGACTTACCATTTGGTCCCAATACCTAGCTGCAAGAACAGCATCAAGTTTAACTCTTTCTTCAAGAGACACTGTTAAAACAATTTTGCACTGTGAACAGGAAAATTTCTTTCTTATTTTTTGTCTCTAATAGCTCTTTCATCTATTTAAGCTAACAGAACCTGAAAATGCAATTTCCTGTTTCATCCTCATGCAGGTCTTCTTTTATCTCAGGCAGTGAAAATTGAATGTCAGTGCCATTTTAGTTAAAGTCAGCTTCCCTTTTAAACTTTCCGTAGTACAATCTCTGGGCTGTAAGTACTGTAACACAATTAAAAAGAAAGCATACGTTATTTTCAAATTGTAATACTCTCTTGGCTGTAGGATTTATGAAAGGAAAGCTAAATAAAATCCCCTTCTATATAGTGAGAATGATTAGGAAATAAACAGTAAGGTAGTGGAAAGGGGATATAAGTTTTCCCTTGGATTTTTTCTTTCAACTTAAAACACCTCAGTATACAAAATAGCCTCACTGCTAAGCAACATATTGGACAGTGGGAGACTCTATTTGTGCTATTTTCTGTAAATACATTGTGCATAGCAGAAAAAGACAAAGTAGAATGTGTTTTTAATTTAGTTAAGAAACTACAGAAGATCTCCTTGTATGTTGAGACTTTCTAAGATGACTTTTCTGTGACTAAGTTAAACAACATCTATAGAGAACATCACAAAATAGGACCATGGCTAATTTTCTAATAAAAATGTTAGTCAACATTATCTTAACAAACTGGAAAAAGAACTAGTTGCTTATGGACATAGAAAAAAGAAACAGTGACTCAAAATCCTTTATCCCACCATGGGTGATATCCATGGGAATTCATCATGATTAATTAAGAATTTTTTATGTACTTATTATTTTTACAGAGACATAATGCATACTTTCATTTATACTTCGATACTGGCAGTTTCATAACTCATTCATCCACCAGAGATTGCAATTCTGTTTTTGCAGTTGAAAGGTTCCATACAAATATGTGTTATTTATATGAATAAAATGCTTGAGGCACATTGAGGTTTCACATGGACACATGGTGAAAATGACCAGGTACAGAAAGAATTTTGATATACACAGTGTTTCAGACAGATTCTAATTAAAAATTCTGCAGGGGAGATACTGGCAGAATTAATAAATTTCTAGCTATATTCTTTCCTTCCCTTGAAGACATTACTGTATTCTGTCAGGATTTCATGTAACTCCTTCTGGAACAGAAGATGACTTGGTCTCTAAGATTGCTTTTAAACATGGACTGCAACAGTTTTCTGAAAGCTGAAACAGGCTGGTAGATTGGCAAACACACACACAGAACCTTCTAAGCCACTGTTTCTCTCTGATCAGTTTTTTTTCCAATTAATTTGCAAGAGAAAATGGCTGTACTGTTAATTCTTTTCTGGAATGAAGTCTATCTTCCATTTCCACTTGAAAATTTTTTGCCTCCACTTGCAGGAATCCTCACAAGTGTTATGATGGCATAAGTCTCACAGCAGGATTTAGTCTCACAAATGCAACAGAAGTTAAGTATTGCAATTTTACTCAACTCCCAATGCTTAACGGACAGATCAAAAAGATGAACAAACAATTACAGATATATAACTAAAATGTGGTATTCTTCTCCTCCCAATAAATATGGATTAAAGACAGGAATGAGGTATTTAAAGTACATCTACACTAGCTGGGAACAGCAAAAGTCACAGTTAAAAATATTAATGCCCAGGTAGAGCAAATATCCATAATTTAGCAGACAAAGCTAAAAGGTCAGATGCTGGGGGATTGAAGATAGATAGCTGTAAATGGCTTGATATTTTTGCTCAATTGCTCTAATGATTTTTTCCATAATATTTCTCTACATATTTTTAGTTTTGAATGACAGCATATTTTTATGTGTAGTAGTAATATATTAAGTCCTCTCTGAGTGGCAATCTATATGAGATCATGAAAGAGGAATCAAAGTTACATGAAGCTTTAGTTAAAGCTAACTTTCCCCAATTCACTTCAGTTATAAACTTGAGCAATATTTATACGCTTATTGCAAGAAATGGCAACTGAATAAAATATGAGTAAAAGCTACACATTTTACTCAAGAATATTAAAGAGAATTAACAAAATAACGCAAATGTGACACAATTAAAATGTCCCTTTAGTATTTGCTTAATCTGAGCTTTTTTTCCAAGCCATCAAAATTTTTCCCATTTGCTCTCTGTTAAAGTCATCTGTGAAATTCAGACTTGGCAGTTTGAATTCTAAATTCTAAAATATGAATCTGATACATCCAAAGGCTCCCTTGTATCCTTCCACAGAATAATTTGTCCGGTCTCATATCAATGTCCATTGCATCTGATGTGGCAATAAAGAAGATTGGTACTTTCTTGCTAAAGGTTTAGATGTTTTCAGTCTGAGTTTTAATTTACCAGAACCTACAACACTCCACTAAAGTAGAAAGAGCTATTTTGAGTCAAGAAATACTCTGTTGTAATGGGGGTACACCTTCTTTACTGACCACTAGCAGTCAATTAGGCAGAAAATTCAGTAATATTAACTTTTAAACCTGTTCCAGTTTTGTCTTTCAATAAATAAGATTTAATAACTCATCTTATTTGGACATTAAGTCATATAGTAGTAGTCATACAGTCATCCATGATGAAAAGTATAGGGAGCTGTGTTTTATATGCATTTTACCAGAATTTATGTCTTTCAGTATTTTACCTCTTTTGAAACTTTTATGGAAACCTCAGATAGGAGAGAGAACTGATCCCCACGGAACTTTGTCAAATGAGAAAGATCTGAAGTTGGAGTTTTCTTGGCACTTTGTGGGTACATCCCTTGGGAAGGCCCTAAATCATCTAAGCAATTCACTTGATTCTTGGCATTTCTCTCAAGTGGAAAAAATGTGATTTTAGTATTGGGAGAGTTAATGTTGCAGAAAAGCTGTGAAAGACAAGAATGGATGTCTGTCCATCATCATTTTTCAAGTCTACTAAAGCTGTTTCCTTCCCCTTTCCAAACATAAGAATTGAGGCTTCCAAGTGTTAAACATTTGTATCTGATAGATGAATTTCCAGTTGGCTAGGCTTTATTTAAGTGCTTTCTTCAGATCAGAGTGTGGCTAGACACACATGCAGAAAGGGTTATTGTTCCCCCTCTGTATTCTTTCCATATTTGCCCAATGTTGAACAGGAGCTTCAGAGTAATTTGTGGTGAAAACTAACAACTAATTATTGGCTATAGAAATCTATCCTACAAATAAACAATGATGCTCATACTAATTCTCATACAGAAATCACTGCAGCGTTCACCTACATAATGTAACCAGCAAGAAAAAAAGTTGCAAAATCTATTGAGTTATTAACTATTTTTCAAGATAGATATTACAGACAATTTGTTTGAGAATTGAGAAAAGAAATTCTGCAGTGCTTTGCTTCCTTGCACTTTACAGCTGGGAGTAGCAGACTTCATCTCTCTTAAATTAAAGTAGCTTCTGGTCTGATTGATTTCAGTTTAAACTCTTTTGTTTTATTAGAGTTTCAGCAAATTCTGTAACTTGTGAATATGTGATGTTACTCACAGAAAAATATGTTTGGTTATTTTTTGCTTCTCTGATGCATTATCATAAAAATTTCTGCTAGTGCCTTCTATCCCAGATTAGTTTTCTGATGTGCAGTTCTCATCCTAGCTGTTTTTCAGACACGTATATTTTTTAACTAAGGGGTTTTGTAATTGTAGCATTTTAATATTCAACATGTCTCATTGGGAAGTGATGAAATGAAAATGTAACACAGTGTTCCAGTAGTGAATTAAAACACAGACTGATCAATAACATAATGGGAAAGAAGTGATAAAACATGAGCATAAGTTTGTGTCAATATGGCACCATATACAAAAATAGCTCCCAGAGGTGTTTTTCCCTCCAAAATAGTCAAGACTGAGGTGGTGCAGGTCTAGTCCCTTGTGCCTTCTTAAAGAAACCACAACTGTTCAGTAGCAGTAGAACAGATGTTCAAAAGAATTGTTAACAATCTAAATGTAGGTGTGGGCAGATGCACCATTTCTACCACACTTAACTTTGGGGGAGAGGGAGTTTTAAAGAAAATCAATAATGAGTAGATCTGTATACAAATTACTCCTCTAATTATATTTAAAAGGTAGATTAAGATTCTTTGCTTCAGTGATTGTGGTTGAGATAAGGCAGACAAGTGATGAGAGGAGCTATTAGTGTAACCATGCATGAGTGGCTTGGCAAGTATTAGTAGATCAATGTGAGGTAAAATAAGTGGTAGCATAAGAGAGTAGCTTGTGCCAAAGACTCATTCCTACTCTTTTTGGTGCTTTTCACTAAGGCCATAGGAAATGCAGTGCCATTAGGATAAACAAAAAGTAAAATGAATAGATAGGTCTAAAGGACATAAGGAAATTATGTTTCCACGTTAATTAATGCATCAGTGTTGTGTTGCAGCATAACTTTTGTAACCACTTCAAGAACTTTACTGGCATTGCCATATGTGGGTACTCTCTGTGAGGAAACACCTTATGGGACATGAATAGTTCTTTCAATGACATATTGATGAAAACATATGCAAAATGTTATCACTGGTGGGGAATACTTTGCTTCAGGATGACCTCAGAGAGGAGAGTCATCCACATTCCACACAAGGGCTGCTGCGTGGAAGACTGCTTGCTTTCCTCAAGAGTGGGACCACAAAAATGTATATGCAATTCTCACTTTGTGATTTACTCTCACAATAGATAATCTTGTATTCATATTGCAATAGTTGTCATTCTATAAGCATTTCTTTTAAAAGGAGAACTTTGGAAATCATCCTTACTAGAATTTTAAAAGCCTTGATAACTTGTTAGACTTTTCATATCTTTTTAAAAACCATCATATGTCACATGGAGTAGCAGTGTGCAATGAAGGAATGAATAAAAAGGTGGAAATTTAATTGTATTCCCACTTTCTGGAATGCCTAAATGGTATTTCTGTGATTTTCTTGTTTTTTATATTCATGTGGTTTTGATAAGGAAAATACATATATGTAGCAGGTTTCCTTTAAAATTAAACATCTGAGATTTCTATCTTCAGGTTTGAGAATATCTTCTCTTATTTTTATACAGGTCTTTGAACTGATAATAACTGCTGCATGATTTCCTTCTCAATTATATCTCTGCTTTGAAAGATACACAGGCTGTAGGTCACTGTGAAATGTACAGAAGTCTAAGACATAGTTCCTTTACTTAAGCATGTACTATATGCTGTCAATACACAAATTTAACAGCATATTGGACCTATCTGAATTGATTCTTTCATAGCTGTCTACTGGTGGTCTCTGATAAAATTGATACCAAAAAATCAAAGGAGCTTTGTAGTGTCACATCAGGTACTTCAATAGTCTCTTTTGAGGCAATTTTGACAAAATTATCAAGAGCTCTCAGAAACTTCTGGAAGCTGGTCTGTGACTCTCTTACGTCAGTACACACCATTTCCCAGCTTATTGTCACTGAAGTTTTGAAAGCATGTGGTTCCCCCCACGGAGGCATAACTACTGTGGAGATGGTACCACCAAACACACATGAGATTTGCCAGTGCTCTCTCTTTTCTTTTCTACTCTCTCTGTCATTGTCTAACATCACAATTTGTCTCTACTTTGCTAAAAACAGAATGTGGCTTGTCTTTAGCTCTCCTCCTTCCCTCTGTGTCAAATGGATTGAGCAAGTCAAGTCATTGTACATTTGAAATAAGCCATAGAACTGTAAAAATATGTCAGGGTTAGGTGATATAGACCAAAGCCCAGAAAAGACAGATATAACAAGACATGGCATTTCTTCAGAGAACATGAAACTTCCTACACCCTAAATCATCCTTATTTTGTAACTTCACAACTAATACAGTATGACACCTAGCACAGTAATTTAAGCTACATTTAGAGTCATGAGCTTGCAGCAGCATTTTACTGCTGAAGCTGTACATAATCACCCATGCTATCTGTGTGTGGACACATGCACTCTCTCCTTCCCTCTATTTCTAGCTTTCTTTGGTTCAATATTGCCTTATTCTTTACAGAAGGTTTTACATAAACATAAGCTGAGGATATGTTTTCCATCAGCCACTGCTATTTGCCATCTAGACAAAGAAGATAACATTTTCATTCTCATTTGCTTAGAGCTGGTCATCATATTTCTGCTTTAGAAAATACATCTGTTCTCCCCTAAATTAATGCCATCAATGTACTAAACAATGCAGTTCTGTGTCTGATATATTGTGAGACAAAACAGAACAAAGAAGAGACAAAAATAAAGCAGCTCTGTGAGTTACAGGGGACAATCAATTAGATTCATCATCTGTTTTACATTCTAGTCACTGCTTTTAAAAGAGAGGAGTGCATAATACCATGGCAACAGTTGGAACTGCAGTTCTTTATGGTATATAATCATTATGGATTCTTCAGCATTCCCTGAAAATTGATATAAAAAGTCACAGGCGTTGTACTACCTACTATGCTGATTAAATGACAAGTTTGTAATTTACAAGTGCCTTATTGCCATGGGAAGGCAATCATACAGCCCTGGTTTCTAACTCAAGGGTTTTTGAAACATGCTGCATGATTTCTAGTTGGGCTGCAAGCTAAGATTAAATTGAAAAGGATAGCATGTAAATTTTTGAACATGGTGTTGACATTTACTAGCCAATCAAATATTGCAACTTTCCTACATGACAGCAGATGTTGACCTTTCAAGCTTTTCCTATCTGCTTTCACGCATTACCTGCAGAAATTAACATTAACTCGCCTCTTGCTCCTTGCTGCTATTAATGTCATCTGGGAATTGAGAATCATGAATTCATTTATTACACAGAATGGAGACTTGTTTTATACTCTAAGCACAGAAGGGCTGCTCCTGGGAGCTGGTATTTTTGGAAGCTGCTTCAACTACCTTTGTGGTTGAGGGATAGCTGGGAGCTATGGTGTAGAAAATGTCACTGGCAACAAGAGCAGAAAGAGACAGTGGAGGACGGATTCAAGGAGAAACCTGGGGGCCAAATACTTGCAAATAGGATTGCATACAAAGAGCTTAAAGTCTAAAATGAAACACTTAAAGCTATTCTAATGGAGTGCAAAACTAGATGCAAGGTACCAATGTCTCTTTGACTTGTTAACTGAACTATGAAAATGTAAGTCTGCATAATACACAGCCCGGTAACAAGAAGCTTCAGGGGGTTACACAGCATTGCCTGAGGCTCTCCAGTATTATACTCTGAGGGAAATATTAACTTTGGTAGAGATGTCTCCTGCAATCTGAGCAAGATTTTGATAGAATTTCTGGCAATCATGGAATCATGTGTTTAAAAAGCAGCAAGAAGAAAGAAAATAGGAGAAGCATCTTCTGTCTTGTCCTTATGTTAGGAGGAAAAGCTTCTTTTGGGTACCTACAGAAACATTATCATCACAAAGGAAAAGCTAATGTCTGCAATTATAACAGCCTTCCTGCAAACATCAACTTGTTTATATGTTATTTTTTGTTATATATGTAACTTGCCAGCGCAATTGGTCACTATATTTCAAGTAGTTATGAGTTACATGCATGCATAATTCTAAATTTATACTAATACACTGCAAAGAGTTATCTTATTAATCAAAAAATATTTGCAAGTTACATGAATTCCAGTCAATATTCCAAATTAACTAGGAAAACCTGCAGTCATAACTGGATAGAGGCTTTTTGGTCATGGGCCCGGATCCTCATAGAAGACTTCATCCACCCTGATGTCTGGGAAGGACTTAGAACCAATAAGACTGCTCTGAAGACTTAGACTGAATAACTATCCAAGCCAAATCCAGTATGGCATGCAATGCTAAAGTTCAGGATTCTGAGATGAGCAACCAGGCAAATAGTAGGAGCACAATCCTGGAATTCAGAACAGCAGAATTTGGCCTATTCAGAGACCTGCTTTGAAGAATGTCACAGCAGGCAGTTTGGCAGAGAAGTTAGGTTTAGAATAACTGATTTTTCAATACTCATCTCCCCCAAACTCAAGAATGGTCCATTCCAGTGATCAGAAAGTCAAGAAAGATGATAGGAAGTCTGGATACATGGAGCTGCTGACAACATCAGGACATGTACTGGATATGATTGGTGGAAACAGAGTCAGGAATATGGAGACATTTCCCAAGTGTTCAGGAATGGGGCTGGGAAAGCAAAAGCCTACCTCGAGTCAAGGCCTGAAAACAATGTGAAGGGCAGCAAGAATGGTTTACACAAATAAGGGTAATTCATCAGTTAAAGGAAAATTTTAAAAAAAAGCATCTCCACTGCTGAATTAGGCAAATGATCTGGTGAGATCTGGTATGGAAGATGGCATCTTCATATATATCTTTCCTGGTAAGGGTTGCCTTCAGGAATACCAGATCTCTGGGAAAGTCTTGAGCAAGGAAGCCTTATGCTATGTAGATAAGCATCAGATGAGTGAACATTTAAAGCAACTGAACATAGACAAGTCTGTGGGAAATGATGGGATGCACTAATGAGTGTTTGCACTAATGAGAGAATTTGCTGACATAATTTCCAGGTGATTCTTGATTATCATGAAAAAGTTCTGTCATGAAAAAGAAGGTAGAGGTTCCTGGGGACCGTGAGAAAGAGAAAGAAAGAGGGAACCAGAGCTACAGACCAGCCAGCCTAACCTTGATCCCTGTGATGGTGATGGAGCAAATCCTTCTGAAAGCTATTCACAAACAAATGAAGGACAGAAACATGATTAGGAGTAGGCAGCATTGATTTACAAAGAAATCATTCTTGACCTGCCTGATATTCTGTGATGAGATAACTTGTCAGTGGGCAAGAGAAGAGCAGCAGAGGTTTATCTTAACTTTAACAGAGTTTTCAACACTGTGTCTCATAACAGCTTCGTTGACACAATGATGAAGAATGGCTTAGACAAATGTGCAATAAAGTAGGTTGAAAAATGGCAGAACTGCCAGGACTAAATGACTGCAGCACAAAATCCAGCAGAATGGCAGTCACTAATGGCTTACCTCAAGGTTTTATCCTAGTATCAATATCCTTTAACAACTTCATTAATGACGTGGATGGTGGAACAGAACACACTCTCTGCAGGTTTGCAGGTGATGCAAAACTGAGAGAACTGAAAGACCAGATGGGGCTGCTGCTGTTCAGAGTCCTTGAAAGGCCAACAAATGGGTCAATAGGAACATTTTTGAGTCTGGAAATCAAATTGGAAAAGCAGCTGAGGATACTATTGCACAAAGAAGTCCAGTGCTATCCTGGAATAAGTTAGGAAGAGCATTACTACAGGGACCTAGCAGGGAAGTTTATTCCCCCCTGCTCAGAACTGGTGAGACCAAATCTGGAGGGCTGTGTTCAGTGCTGGCATCTAGAGTACAACACAGATGTTGACATACTGAAGCAAGTATGAGGGTGATTGTACTCTGCAGTAGGTTGCTGAGAAAGGCTGGTGAGTCTATGTTTCTGGAGACTTTTGAAACCTAACTGGAGATGATCCTGAACAATCTGCTCTAGTTTGCCCTCCACTGAGCCACATGGTTACTTGGGCTAAGTAATGATTTCCAGAGGTCCCCAACCTATTATGTGATTCTCTGAAAAATGAGTTAATAGATTAAGAGATTGAGTCAAAGTCCAAGGCTTCTCATCAGAGTTCTGTGTTGTGGACTCCCAATTTCTTTCCCTCAGACACTGGCGTAGAAAGTAAAACTTGGCTCACAAAACTCAGGAAGACCCTGGTCCTAGCAACAGGCAGCCATTACCAAGCTGCATTTATGTCCAGGTTACTTTACACCTGAGTGATATTCCTTTCTGCTAGCACTTAATATATTCTCCACATCTGTGGAGGGTGTACACTGTTGCTACCACTACAAAAAGAAAAGCTCTAGAAACACATGCGTGCTTCAGCTTCTTTTTACTGGTAGTTCAAAAATCTTTGAAAAATTAATAATCCTTAATATCGTACCAGTTAGAGATGGATTAACTTGGAGGTTGGAATTTCCCATAAAACCACCCCAATAGTTAGTTGTCAACCCCCAAATGGATGTATAAAACCTATTTGACCCTACTGTTAGGGAAGAACAAGAATATGTTCATTGTGGAATTGTTGGAGTCTGAACTTCAGCTTGTTCTGCAGGGGCCTGATTAACAGCAATTGCACTGGTAATTGAGCTCTTATTTCCTGTAGGGGCTATCACTGATAGCAGGATAGAATATCAAGAAGAGGGGAGCTACGTTAAAGATTAGTTGTAACGTTTATTCTTACGTCAAAGACAAAGATTTATAGACACGTTATAAAAGGGCTTGCTTCAGGGTAGAAGTCAATTAAGCAGATGAAAGAGGAACAAGCTGCCTTCCTTTGTGCCGTGGGTTTTCCCACAATTGTAATTTGGCAACTTTTTTCTAAACCAGATAGGAAAAGTTAGTGGACAGTTTATGTCTTAGGAGGCTGATAGTTTTCTAGTGTTCCCTGGACTAGTGATTTGGTCCCTCAGACAACAACAGCAGCAGGAACAACAATAATATATAAAATTAAACATACAAATTTAATCTGATTATATTACTACCAACCAGTTATTTGAGGCAAATGTAAGGCTGGACTATGTTACGGTGCAAAATAAAAAGACTCGGTTGTCTGTTAAGAAACACTAATCTACATTTAATTTGCCGTTCATGACTAATTCCTCGCAGCAGGAAAGAGAGCGAAATGTAATATGGTTTAATTTTGGTCTGCAGGCTGTCCATTCTCAAACAAAATCAAAGCTTGCTTTCTAGTCTTCAAGTGAGAGAGAATAAGCTAAATAGTCTGGGTACCAACATGTATTGCAAAACTTAATGATGGCTTACACCATTTCTAAGGTCAGAAAGAAGAATTCATGACCATTGGATGTAGCTGCTGTTTACGTGGCCCATCCCAAAAGTCTCTAAAACATCTCCTCAATGTACATTTATCTGGTTTTGATGCTTGTATCATGGGAAGACCGTAGATGCATCCATGTTAGCAAATATTGCTATACTGACCTCCCACAAACACCGAGCTGAGTTAGTAGGGCTCATAAGCTATCTTCTGCCTCCTGGATGCCAAAATTCAACAGCAAGGGCAGTCAGTTTTTATGATGCTGAGACAGATTAACTTGCTGACACTTGTAAAATGGAATATTAGACTCGTTCCTAAATAAATATATATGGTGGATGAAGACAGCAATCTGTTGTCGATGACTGGTCTTTTAAGACCCTATGAGGCTACACCACACAATAACTGACTGATACAGAAGCTAAAGAAAGAGCTGGCTTTAGAAGCCTCAGCTGTCTTCTTTACTGTACATTTCCTTCCAAGACAACTCCTAACATGACAGATTTTCTGGGGATCTAAGCAGTGCATAAAAAGGGTCTTCCTGAAATTAAAGTTTTTCTTCAAGAATAAAGTTTTTACTTTCTAGAGGTAAAAACTTTAAGTTCCCTATTATCACACCAGTCACCTCCCTCTGTAAAGTCACTCTGCAATGGATGCCACTAAGGAGCTGAGAATTTTTGTCAGAAGAAATAAAAGAAGGAAAGCTCCAAAAAGCTGAGACAGAGGAATGCCAGACAATTCTAAATTACCCTTATCTAGTTATCAAATATGCTTTCTTTTCAGTTGGAATGGGAATGCCTGATGAAATAATTGCTGAAAAGCATCTCTTAGAAGTTACAACTTGTCTCAATATACCAAAAATAACTCCACTCTAAAAGCTTTTGGGCAAGAGTGGTCACACACAGACTCTCAATGCCTGTGACCATCTGGCATGTGATGACAAGAGTCCTTTTAAAGGCAGAATAACTGAAAAAGACCTCTGCTCAAACCTGACAAGGCCTCCACAATCGCAGCTGAGTTCTGTTGCCAAGTGAAGTTTTCGCATTTTCTGCTTGAATACACTGACTAATCAATCTTTGACTTTATGGTTAGTTTATAATCTGCAGGATGTAGACACCCTCCTGCATAGTTCAAGAAAACTGTCTGCATTAGTGAATTATTTCCAAGAGAATGAAGAAAAACATTTCAAATGGTTGCAAGCACCTGTTTGATTTGTGAACATTAGAGTGCTAGTGGTTGTCTCGCAGATTTCTTGGGCAAAATATATGTTGACCTCCCCTCCTCAGGCAGCATTTTAGCTCCAGTCATTTCTGCTCCCATTCATTCTACCCTGGTGGCTTACTGCTGTACTTCAGGAAAATGACAGCAGACATAGGTGTAGGAACTTTTTGGTGGGACCTTAATAGTAATGTGACAAGACAGGCCTAGCTTGACAACTTATTGGAAGCTGGATGTAATTGTCAAAGCATTCAGTCTAGAAGTTAAAAAGCTTGAAGAGAATGAATTAAATCTGCAGTTTTAGGAAGATTTGTATTATGTTCACAGAGTAAGAATCCAATCCACGGGTTTATAACCTCTCCTTTAGTCTCCAACCCAAATTTGCTTGTAAAGTTAACCAAATTGGACTGTTGCAGCATCTGATTCTTTCCCAGAACTATACACTAATTCGCTTGCCCCATATAATTTTTACTTCTGTCCTAAACTTATTTATGAATTTATCATGGTAGCATTTTATTATTTCTGTAGGTTTGATTCATTTGTGCTCTGAATTCATTATAGCTTACTGATGTAAACCCCTAAGCTAGCCTGAACTGAAAATGTAATGAACCACACTGAGCCATTTATCAGCTTAGGAAGTGTGAGAATATATTTTACATGGCATATACAAACATCACAACATATATACCAATTAATCTATAAACTACCAGTAGTTGCAGTTCTTAACAAAATCATAAACATTGCTGAACATTTTCTTTCTTATTTTTCAACAGGGGATGGGTTTCATAACAAACAAAGCTGAGTTTAAAAATAAACCTGGATGTTAAAGAAATCTATCCATAGTGCAGAGAGATGGCTATTGACATAAGAGAAACAGCTAAATCAATGACTAGAATGCAATGATTCAGACCATCAGGGTCTGATTGTTTAGAGCTTAATTAGTAATAGCTAATGGTTTTGTCTTTTCTGTGCAAAGCTAAGAATATAACAGATCACAAAATCCTGCAGGAAACTGAAATAATAGTTCACATTATTTAACACTCACTGTTGGACTTCATTTGTCTTGGGAAGAAGGTAAGCAAGTTGTGGTCTGCTGTCCATATTTCTGATGTCAACTGATGGTACACTGCTAAAAAAATATAGTACTGTATTATTACCATCTGAGTATGAAAGATAAAAGACTTGTCATATGCAAAAACCTGTCGTGAAGCAATTAAAAAATATGATATGAGAGACACTCTAGAATTTTCTTGTAGTTTTTAGTAAGTGTGCAGTTGAACTGTCGTCCATCTGCCGCAATGCTGTTTACAGGGTACATATGTCATTTACTCTCGATTATGCTTTTAAAGGTAGCATATCTTCTCACATGTTATTTTATTATGAAGCTTGCAATGTGTTTTGACTATCTGGACCTGTTAGAGAGAAAATTTAAGTCACAAAATGATTTTATATGTATCTACTTTTCTCTCTCCAGAATTCAGATCCTGTTTCTGTTTCTCTACTAGTCTTTATTTTATGATATTGAGAAATTTTTAACTGAACTGTTTTTTAAACTTTTATATATTTTATTTATCATTCTTTCATTCACTTTTTAGTGGCTATGTTGATAACAGTTCTGGGCACTGCAGAAATTCAGCAGCTGCATAACTGTTATATAGCCAAAGAAGAAGAAAGGAAAATAAGCTGTTTTCAGTTCCAGGATGATTAAAACTAGGTTAAACTTCATGAAACATATTACCTAATATATGACAGGGCAAATTTGTGGGTTTTATTTTTTTTTTTAATAGATTGAGATTCAAGGACTAGATCTGGAAATAATAATGCAAGACATTTGCCTGTCTTTCCTGACAAAGATGATCACTGCTTTAAATTTGAGTGTATAAAAAGGGAATGTTGTGTCTTACATAAAAACATGACAGTTGTATGTATGTTACATTATTCTCCAAATGTAGACACAGTTGAGTTGAGAAAAAATTTTCATAAAACCATGAAGGAGTTCACCAAATTTTCTAAACTACTGATAAATCCTAGAAGATTCTGTTTTCTTCCAACCTTTTGAACCTGTCGGAAAAGGGTCCTTGTTATTTGAAAATTATGGGAATTGTTTCATGGGATTTCTTTCTCAAAAAGATTTTTGCTGAGAATGAAATTAGGAAAAATGGAGAGTTATGAGATTTTAAAAGTACTAAAGGTAAGAGTAAATAATGATAATAATAATTGTCATAAATAATTTACTTTTAAAAAAGGGATTGTAGATTCTATTGGTTTTATGGTTTGTAAGTAATTGTGTTTGTTGAACCTTAAGGGCTGCAGCCTGTACTTTCCTGTAGTTCTCACTATGTATTTTCCAAAGTGATAAATATTTATTTTTATATTTTAGACAATCCCATTACTGTTCATCAAAGCAGTGACTCTCAGATACTTTTAAAATTCAGATATTACAAAATAGTAAAGTTTTTGTGTACTGCAATCTATCATGAAAAATATTTTATTTATAAAAACCTTGAAGATACAGACCAGAGTTAGTAAAAATAAAGAGTTAGCTAATTATGGAATAACTAGCCATGAGCTGTTCTTGATTATATTATGATGATAATTTAAGTGTTTCTCTTCTGTTGTATAATAACAATAAACATGATCTTCTTATAGTAATTTAAAGATAAAATTGTGTCTTCATTTCATTGTTTAGTAGAAATCTGGCAATATTAGAGTGACTAGCCTTTGTCTAGACTTATATGGTTGACAAACTGACATCTTTTTAAAGATACATCCATCAACTTGAGTTTATGGAAAATAGAATTATTTTGAACGATGGTAAATCTTTCACTGAGTTAGAAATCAATGGCATTTCTAAATATTTGGGGTTGTGTTTGTTTGTTTTCCTTTTTTTCTTTGTTTAAACATTTCTTTTTGTCATGTTTGTGTAAAAGCTTTCTCTTCTTAATAAAGTATAAATACCCATCATTCAAACTCCTTCTTTGAGAAATGTTTATCTCAACTCCTGTTTTTTCAGATAATATTCAAATTATATTAACTATGAAGAAAAGACTTAACACGGTATGAGAAGATAAAGCTAAGCAGCAGTAGATGTTAGTTTGTTAAAATTAAACAAAATAATGCATATCTATGAAGTACTCTTACAATTTAGCTTTCAAGAGACATGTAATTCCCAAATGTGTTTATAAATGGTTTCATTAAAAGACCATTAAAGTATAGCAATAAAAATATTTGTTACCACTTAGTGCAGTGCAACGATAGGTTTCAGTTTTTCCTGCATCAACATTATCTTGATGACTACAGAAGAAAAAAAGAAATAATTGCATTCCTGTCCAGTATGAAAGAGAGCCAAAATACTTCTGCTCCTTGACTCATTGATCTCATCAATAGATTTAGACTGCCCAGAGGAGTAGGAAAGTGGTTTTTGTAAGCTAACTCTTGGGTTGGTAAAACTTCTCCTCCTGTCTCTTGCAAGATAAACTAGGGAGGTAATTATCTTAGAAAGAACAGCGACTATATTTAAATAGAACTCTACAGCTTAAGTTTTTTGTTTATTTTTTAATAAACATCTCATTTAATACTTTTCCATTCAAAATAATTTTCTTTTCTTTGATAAAAAAGTCTTCCCTTTTATTATAAACATGCAGTCTAAGACTAATCTGTGAAACTGAAACATTTGTACTTTATCACTTTGGTGGAATTCATTAGAATGCTTTAATTACTATTCTTTCTCACTTTGACATTTCTCTTTTAAGTATCTATATATTCAGAAGTTAAAGAATCTGACTCTCACATAAGCAAAATCTTCAAAGGAGTGCAATTCTTGTAAATGTGTTTTCTTGCTTTCCAGAAAACAGAAAATTTGGACATCTTCTCAAACAAGTCTCTAATTTGCTATTTATCAGCTTTTTAATTTTTAAAATAAGACTATGATAAAATTACTTTAATAAAGCCTTTTGTGGTCTCAAGGTAGAAAGTTTTATATCAAAGTATTTTTTGCCACATTTAATTTATAACATAGTAATATTTAATATTATTTTGCACTCATAGTTGACAATAAATTGACCCCTAGATATTCATATTCTGATACTCTTATGTTTAACACTGCCAGGTTCAGAAGTATACCAACAAAATTTGAGATGTGGCTTGCCAAATGTTTCCCTGTAGAGAATGAAAGTCAGTGTAACTCAATTGTTATAAACTGTTAGCAATTACTGTTAGAATCTCTAGGGATTTAAAAGACATGGGAAATAGGAAAAAGAAAAATTATTTTGAAATCTTTGATTTCACACCTTACAAAAATATGTGCATCCATGATAGGGAAGGTTGAAATGGTTTTAGAAAATTGTAATTTCAGACACAAACATGGACTAGACAGCAGCTCTAAATCCTAGAACAGATGAAAACAGGGAGCAGTTATTCAGGAATTTTATCCTGTGAGGTGTCAGACAATCACAGAGTGGTGTAGGTTGGAAGTGACCATTGGAGCTCATCTTGTCCAATGCACCTGATCAAGCAACCACTGCTAGACCAGGCTGCCCAGGACAACGTCCATGGGATTTTTGAATATCTTCAATATTTTGCAAACACTCAATTATTGTTTTCTTCTGTTAGGAACAATATAGAGAACATTCTTTTTAGAATTTTGCCATGAGATCTAGTTGAAATTGCTTGATGTATTAGAACTCACACAAAAATTGCAATAAGTTTATGTAAGAATCCTTAGTAACACATGACTTTAGCAAAGAGAGCACTGTGTGGTTAAATTTTAATTGGAGTACTTTCTATGAATGACTTAAGGAAGATCTTTTTCAGAAGTATTTGAAAATATTTCAGAACAAAATTTTTGTTGGTTTTCAGTTCTCCAAGTTGCTATTCCATTGTCCAATTGCTGCTTTTCTGAGACAGTAGTTATAATTTTTTACTGAACTTGTAATTTAAAATAAAATAATAAAATCATATCTTACATGTTAAAAGAGATGTTGGTTTGGTTTTCAATGTGCAGTTATTTTTTCTCTATTAGAGCAAGAGAGGGTTTAACAAAAAATTTGTCCAAGATACTTGCAGTAGGGCTTAGATAGGCAATAGGAAGTCCAGCAGATTCATTGCAGGAATCCAGAAAATATCTACAGAATTGAAAGTTTTTTCATGTCTAATACAATCAGCATCTATATCTTGGGATTACTATTGTTCAGTTCCTGACCTTCCTGAAAAATAACCATGTCCGTGTTAAAGAATAGCAGAAATTCATTTACTGCCTCTGATTGAAAGGGATGAGGGGTGAAGAAAATGTATGTTCCTTAGTATAAATCTGGCAAATTATCAAAAGTTCAGATGGGTGATAATATTATAGGATTGATGTTTAATACTTCAAAAAAGTAAAATAATACCTTAATGTTACTATTAGCCTGATCTAAGGACAATTTAATTCAGTATAATTAACACTGAGTAATCTTGTCCCATTCATTTTGTCTAAGTTTAATTTCTGAATTTCATATACACACCCAAACTCTAGATCTACATTTGTATTTTGGGGCATAATTTGATTTACCATTTCTCCTGTTTTTACACAAAATGTGCTAATGACATGTGTAAAATTGAATACATATTCAAAGAGCCAAAGAACAGATCTGAAGAATCCCTATTTGGCTGCAGCATGCAGGGCATATCTATCTCTGTTAGAAAAATGTCATTTCCCATATGAGCTGTGCTAATGTAGTACTTGTCATCCTAAGCTGCTTTTTGCAGTGCAGTTGGTCAGCCTATTGCATCTGCAAACTTTCTCTACGACCATCGAAAGACCAGTTTATGTCATAGCATTTTGAGAGCTCTCATCATCCAATCAAGCTAAAAATACTAAAAAAGTGGTTTTTCTTGCAATATTACAGCACCTCTGCTTCTGCCCCAGATGGAGATGAAGCTGAAGTGTGATTTCAAAAATGGCAAAGAAAATGCGTGACAGACAGAAATGACAAGGCTTTGTCTACAGCGGTGAGACAATGAAGTGAAAAGCCTTCCCATTGTCCCTAAGCAATATGTGTAGGGTTAGCTGTGCTATATTATTTCAAAATACTTTTTGAGCTTATTGGATAATAAGCAGAGAAGACTCACATCATTTGTATATATGTATTGACCTCTCAAAATGCATGCATGTGTTTTTTTTTCCCCCTATGTTTCTGGCATCTGTGAAACTAGGAGGCCAATAGCAGCAGGATAAAAATGACTTGGTCATCCAGGTGGCAACGGCAAGAGTGGCAAGAGTTTGGCTTCCTTCAGTTTGGAAGAACATAAAGCTATACTAGTGAAGTTCTGGATATATGACAGAAAAATTCTAATTAGATATCAGGGGAAGAAAATGCAATGAGAGTAGACAGCGATTAGAACAAGTATAGTGCTCTTAAATACATTAAAAAAACTGATCTACTTCACACCTGCTCTGAGCTGTGGGTTGAAGGAGAAAACCTGATATCCCCCCCAGTCTAAATTATTGTGTGAATCTGTGATTCCATGCAAACAGATTGAATGAGGCTCTTACCTATTTGTTGAATAATTAACTTCTGACAATAACATCAGACAAGATATCTAAGAAATATTTATTGATGTTGCTTTGCCATATATCTTAGGAAATAATTTTGTTTCAGTGAAGAGTTGTCTGCAGGTGTCTCAGTCCTAAAAGAGAAAGAAAGATTTTAATGTGTAAACTGGAAAATGCTACCTCTCCTGAAACATGGTGATATAGAAATGTTTAAACACTCAATTTTTTTTCTTGAACCATTATGTCTCATGTTATCCCCAGGGAAAAAAAAGGTTTGTCTGATTTTTCTTAGTGAACTGACATCACAGTCAACTAATTCCCTCCAATACAGTTCCATCTTTCAATTTTTAACCTACCATCTACTCAGTCTTACTTGCAGCCCCCTAAACTATTAAACGGGATCAAAAGCCATTTGTATTGTGTTTTTTTTTTGTTGTTGTTATTCTAGGCATCTATTTATATCTCAAACAGCTTTCACAAAACAAATATTACAAAATATTGATCTTGGAATACCATGGGAAGGTATCTAATGTTACAGTAATCCAGTAATTCATAACACTGACTTGTATAGACAATACTGTATGCAATGGTAATGAATGATGAAATTAAAGGACCAAAAAAACCTGGTTTCACTGCTTAAGCGGTATTTATCTTCCATGTAAGTACCTTTTTGACCACACAGAGTTCCAGTATAAAGCCAAAGACACAGCTGTTAAAAAAAAGGAAAAAACACTGGCATTGTTGTGGTGAGTGCTTGTTGCCAACCAGCTTCTCAACAGGATGCAAAGGAAGAAGGCTGGCAGCCAGAGGGCTCCTGCTGTTCATTTGTGCCTCCTCTGCACAGGAGATTTCAACCAGTTAAGGAAGCCAGGAGGATTCTGGGCTGCATTGAGTATTTCATAATTCTGAGAAGGGCCTGACAGCCAAACTGGCTGGCTAGCATTCACCAGACAAAGCTAACATTAAAAAAAAGCTAACATTATGCTTATCCTCCTTAAAATGAAAAATTGAAGATCCAGAATTCAGTCTTAAGAAAATTTGTAGAATATGTACTTCTACCACTTTCAAACGTCTCAGAACCTCCACTATGACAATATCAAAATTTAAATGGGCGATATCCATTGGAATACAAGTTTGGTAGAGACTCTGACCCAGACCGCTATATTGTTTTTGAATACATTATATGACAAAATTAATACAATGAAATCAATATCACAGCTTTTTATATAAAACATTGTCCTGCTTTTGGCTGGAATAGAGGTGATTTCTTCTGAATAGCTGGTCTAGTGCTGTGCTTTGGATTCTTTATGAAAATAATGGTGGCAGCACACTGACTTTTTAGTCAGATTTCTGTCTAAGTCTCTTCTCTCTTGGTTTGCCTCCTTGTGTTTAGCTTTTCTAGGATACCACAATAAACAAAGTATCTTTTTTTCCAAAATACATTTGATCTATTGTGAATCAATGAAAAAGGCTTTAGAGTTCTATCAACTCCTTTCTATGCTATGTCAACCTTATTTCCTACATATTATGAAAAAGTTGAGACAGCATTTTGAAAGAACCATTGAACTACAGCTTTATTTGGTAAAATTCTTTGTAGCATTTGCTTGAAGAAGGATCTTGAACTTTCATGGGATAACTTGTTTAAATTCTCCTAACCATCTCAAGAAAGTTTTGGATGGAGTTTTTTACTTCTGACAGAATCTGCTGTGAGTCTTGGATGAGTGAAGTACTGATAAATTGTACTAAAGCAAACCTGAGCTGGAAGGATCATAATGGCCTTCTTTGTCTTGGGGAGTAACTGGATTGTAAAAATGTCAGATATTTCAAAAATATATCCTTCTGAGAAGAGAATCCTTGGTCTTCTAGCAACTCCATTCAGAGTATTCCAGCTAAATATTTGTCCTTATTATAATAATTATTAATAAATATGAATTTTATAAAAGTAGACCACCTTCTGCTTTCTACTACCTATTTTAATGAACAATACGTATTTCTTAAATGAATCAATTTGCTTTTAGTCCTTCATTTTAATGAATGAATTTGAAAGAGAAAGTTTTCAAAGTGCTTCATTGAGATTTGGATGAGCATTCTGTAGGCATCTATTTTAATTAACGCTGGAGGATTTTTTTTTCTGCTTTTTAATAAAAATTTTGAATAAATGTGTTTTTTAAATTTTAAACATTTTATTTTCATCATGCCATTTTATATAGCCAAATATATTTCAGTCCTGTCTTTTGACAGGTATTTCCAACTTTGTAAACAATATTATCTTTCAGTTTATTAGTTTAGAGGCTAAATGAGTAGTTTGAGCAAATAAATTTACATAATTTGTTTTTCTCAGCAACAAAAAGTTAAGACAAAAAAAGATCTTTTGGGGGAAAAAAATTGCCATAATTTTTGCTTCCCTCTTTTCACTTACATATGTTGTCTTAAATTGAAAACAGTTGTAACTCACTACAGTGACAAGTGTCTTGAGTTGTGTCACATGACCCCTGGATACAAACAATCTGCACATGTATAACATTTTCCTAAAGATTCTGTTATTGCCTCTTCATTGCTCTTAAAACTGTGTGTATCCTGGCAACAGTTTTGTCTGCAGCATCCATTCAGATGAAACATCAGGACATCGTAGCCCTGCCATTTCTGTACTAGATGAAGACATTTCACAGATGTACACTGTCTGCTTGCATAATGCTCAAAAAAATCTTGCTGTCAATTGTGTTAGACCAGGATAAGAGTAAAGAGCTGATTTAGGGTCTAATCTCTGTTTCTTGGTAAATGCATCAGGGCTGAGCTTTTTTGTGCTTCAGCAAAGCCACTTGTGCTGTACCCATCCTGCTGGCTTCATGCCTTAGTACATGAAAGCTGTAAGGACTGTGGAAGAAACTCTGCAAAGTTTTAGTCCTTAAGCTTCCCAGCTCTATGAGATACAGAGGTTATAAATTGCTTCAGGTCTCACCTGGTAAAAAATGAAAGTAGTCCTCTGCCATGTCTGCACTGAACTCTGTGTGGTTTTAAGAATGAGCTCACAACTTGAGTTCTGTCATTGCAATTAATAAAAATGAATGGCTCCACAACTATATTTTTCAAACATAGATTTTTGAGCAAATGATTACTTTATTTAGACTTTTTGGACTAGATGTAAATGTTATTTTCAATTTCAGCCCAGTGCAGGAGATCTTTTTTGAGAGAAAAAACTTCCTGTTGCATTGCTTCTGAGGAGTAGTAGAGGAAGGAGTGTAGTAGTTACTAATTCCTAAATACCTGGAGTGTGCTTGGTAAAGCTCAGACATGACACAATTTGTTCAATGTCTTACTCGCCTGCTGAAAGCCCTTCACAACCAAATAAAAATTCCAAACTGGCACAACCACCAACACAAAACCCCCAAAAGCGAGCCATAAATAGGCAAAATACAAATGTGTCGTTAGAAATGCCCACCCTAATTTCCAGTCAATAAATTTTTTCCATTATACAGCTTTTTTTGCTCTTTCTTTCTCTTTCACTATATGTCACATATAAGCATAAACCCATGGAAATATAAACAAAAGGAGAATGCCTTTGGTTACATTTATTAGTTGTGCAGTTAATGCAGTTGTAGACTGATGTTTCAATTTTTACCAGAATCAACAAGGTTGCAATGCCTGCTACAAAATCCCTGGCAATGTGTCCAGAATCGAAAGAGAAAAAGGCAGACTATGAGTGGAGTGGTTTCATAACTTTTTATGTTCCAAATGCCCAAATGTAGGTTTTAAAAGCCTTGCAGGATTACACTGGCACTGTCTGAACATTATACAAGGAAATAGACAGGAAAAATTTACTAAAATAAATTCATCTTTTGACTAGTCTTAAACTCTGTTTCGGTGTCACGTACTTTTACTGTTAAACAGCAGTAATTTTATTTTGTGATGGCAAAGGAGGTGACAGTCATAAGATCAAATTTAAAGCCTATTTGAAACACTTGGTATACTTTCATAATTGGATAGATGAAAAAAATTAATTTCCTATGAAATTTTTTACAATATTATGATCTTGCCTCTCAAAAATATGTAAAAGTTTGATAAGGCTTTCCTTATAGATATATTTTCAGAAATGTTAACTTATTTCTCTGTATCTTTCCATGACTCTATCTAAGGCAGAGAGAAGGACATTATCTTCCAACAGCTTCTGCCTGAATAGTTTGTAGACACTAAAGACTTTGACTCATATATATAGAATGAATTAATTTGAGACAGCTGAAACAGTTTCCATTCCTGCAGTCTGCCTTCCTATCTGCTGCCAGGCATATTAATGTAAAGTATATTAAAGTTAGTGGTGGTTTATGTTAGCATAACAGTCTGTAAACTACGATGCTTCATCATCAGCCATGCCTTTCACAGCCTGCTCAGACAGCCCTGCTGTGGGAGTGTAAATTTATGGCAGAGCAGAGGGATGGAGAAATGAAGATGGCAACCACTGCAGCTAGACAAATTTAATCCAATGCTATAAATGACTCAGCATCTGCAGCAAGAACAAAACTCCTCCAAAACTTCATTGTAACTGGCATGTTCAGTTCAGCAAGTACAAATGATATCCAGTTTAGTTTTTTTTCCTGGACATAACAGGAATAGCTGAATTCAGCATTATTGCAGTGCACATTTTAGTTCATGTTCTTGAACCTTACTTAGCTCTGTGTACTAATGTTCTCATGATGTGTTTTTAATTTTTTTTTTTTAATAACAGTCAAATTTAATTTCATCTCCATTCCAGAGACAAAACCTTTGGGGAAAAAAAATCTTCATAGACTGTTAATAAGAACTTGAGACAAAATTAAAGGAGAATGACAAACCAGTAAGTAACAACATAATAAAATCAACTCAGTTTTCAGAGTGCTTAGGAAAATACAGAATTACCTGGGTGCCATATCAAAGAGTGCCACTTTCTGTGGACAAAGTTGAAATGCTGCTTTTAGCATAATTACAGGAATATACAATTTTTAATCTGTTTTCTCAAAAAGACTTTGAAGAAGTAAAACACAAAAGGCAATTGGATATTTCTATATGCATAGGCATATAGAAAAATGGTTAAACAGAATAATTTTTTGAACTCATGAAGATGGTGAAAGGTGCATGAAAGATGCTTGCCAAAACTAAATATTGGTAATTTTGAGTGATAAAACAGTGTAGGCACCTCTAAATATCGACATATTTTAAGAAAAATCAAATTAAAGGAATATGAAATATTTGTTATCTTTTCAAGTCTAAAGTAACTGTGACAGATCTCAAATCTATTTCCTAATGCTGTCATACAAATCAGACAGCATTAGCCAATATAGGCACATAAGTAAATTGTAGGCTGTAACTGTTTCCTGACTGCAAGAACTTTTAGACTACACAGTGTGAGATTCATATGGAATGGCAAACTATTATTATTATTATTATTATTATTATTATTATTATTATTATTATTATTATTATTATTATTATTATTATTATTATTATTATTATTATTACTACTACTACTACTGCTGTTGTTGTTGTTGTTCTTTTTCTTCTTGTTATATTTAATTACAATTATAATTATAATAATACTACAAGTAACTTAAAAACATCTGATTTATCTTATTTAAGAGGTGAAAATAAGTCTAATATTTGCTATCTAACACCAAAATCCACATTTTTATGTATCTGTCCATTTCCAGGGAAAACAAAAAATTCTAGAGATCTACTAATTAAATACATATCTGTGTAAACAAGATATTATTAGGCCACCACTATGCAAATAGAAAAAATATTTTCTTAAATCTCCTGACAGGATTATCATGACTGTATGGATTGTTACTTTGTTTAATGATGTTATTTCAAAGCTATAGGTAAAAAATAGTTAAGGCTCGCTGTTCTTGCACAGCAGAGTCCGGGGACATGGAGATCCTCTTCAGACATAGTCTAGTGATTTGTATGCATATTCCCTGATAGTTAAGATTATATTGACTCTGAATAATTTCTTTCAAACTTTCATGGCAATATGGAAGTACCATTTGGGTTTTATAGAGGAAAAAACCAAATCATATACCAGGCTGAAAAGATGCACCAGGTCTGCTGGAGGAATTTCCTGACTCAGCTAGCCAACCTGCAACTGCACATCTCCACCCACAAGAGAGTTTTCCCTCAGATCTGCCAGGTGACTTGTACAGAAACCTCAGTCTAAAATTGCACAGTCTAATGAACAGCGTTTTGCTATTCATTTTGACGGAAAAATATAATTGAGCACTTTCTAAGCAGCTTACTAGGTAGGTTGGAGGTGATGAAAACCTCCTAGTTGACACTGTGACAAGCATTGAGAAATCTTTGACACAGCTGCAGTGGAAAGAGGGCATCTGATCAAGCCTTGAGTTAAAGAAAAAAGTGCCACATCAAAAAAACCACATTTGCCTTATTTTTTACAGAAAGAAGCAACCTCCATTGAGTATTAAAGATAAGTAAAAATATGATAAAATGAAGTTTGCAAGCATAAGTTGAGATTTTAGGATTTCACTTCAGTAACAGCAGATTCATAAGGTTTTAAAGCTAGAAGACACCATAATGTCATCTGTGCTGTAGAAAATATATTTTGACTTAAGAGTTAATAATGGAGGGAAACAATTCTGTAAAATTCAGATAGCATTTGGAAAGCTGGCCTGCACACTGCTGAAAATGATCACTTAGTTTTATGAGGTGTCTGGGAAACAGGCAAGTGAAAAACTTACTATTTAAGTTATTTTTTTCTTTTCAATAAGAATTGACTATAACAAGGTTAAATATATACTGAATTTTCACATTTCTTCCAAAGTCTGCTTTCACAGAAAGTCCAAAAAAGTGCAAACATTTGCACTGTTCATATATAAAAAGTTTTCAGCTGTTCTGGTGACATTTCATTGTCAAAAGGGAAAGGTTATTGCTGAATATTAACCTCCTTAATTGTGTACATTTCAGCTCTTATACCACATAGGATTTTGTATGTGAAGCATCCTGCTGCTCCTAGACCTCCATGATATTGTGCTCAATAAGGAAGGTTAATGACTCTAGAATTTTCTGGCAAATGGAGATTGAAACAGACTTTTAATACAGTGTTCATGTAGGGTTTTTTGTGTGAAAGAAAATGTTGTGGGAATTGGGTCTGAAGAATTAATGTTCCTTAGCCTGTAGGAAAGGACAGGAAAGTGTTTGAGATGATGGAAAAACTGGGTAGAATGCCATTTTTTGCACAGAGCACACCACCCCCAGTATGACAAACTCTCCTGGTGTTGAAAGCTGGGTCCCTGTTTCTCAGGGCAGACTGAATATCTGGGTTTGAACAACTATCTTACAGTTGTTCCACTTCACTTGATTACAGCATGACTGATCAAAGAAGTGCAGAAAATAAATAGCCAGTTGTCAACTTCAAGCTTTTGATAAAGACTGATTTTTTTTTTTAATTTTTTTTTTCCTTGGCTTTGGATGTAAACCTGACTTTAGCAAAACAAATTTAAAGTGGAAAAGTGGAATAGACTAGCCACTGTTTTCAGTTCCTGAAATCAGTGTAGAGGCCTAGACGTATGCAAGCTGTTCTGTCTGCAGCATATGGCCTGGTGTGCCGCTTTTACAGATCCAGCATGTTTTGCATTTTTTACAACCCGACATATGGGTTGTGTTTCAATTTTATTTTAAAGCCTTGTAGTTCTAAGGAAGTCTCTGCCTCTTCTGTCACCCACAACTGGGGAATGGGAGATGGGGCGAGCCAGATGAATTAGAAATTCCTGTGGCTCCTGGAAAAACGTGATTATTGTGCCATCAAAAAATGGGCGCTGTCCTGCAAGCGCAAATGTAACTGAGGGCTGAATGTCACCCCCACACAGGGTCTGCCACTGAAAATATCCTTTGACCTTGATGTTGAGTGGTGCCTCATAGCTGAACTGAAATGATCTCCAGGTTCTCAAAAGATGAATTTTGCGCAATGAACACAAATAATCTGAGTCTGAACTCATAAATATTGCTAGAAACTGCTGTGACATCAGATGTCTAAGCCAGTATCTGTTCCCACAAAGTTTCACAAAGTTCCCAGGATATGACTGATCTTCATGGCCCACATATTATGAATCTGAAAAATAAGGAGGTAAAATTAATTAATTAATAATGAAAATATATGTGAAAATATATATAATGGATCACCTATGGCATTGCTACAGTTTTATATGACATATTACTGAAATCTAGCTTTGCTGTGGCCTAAGCAGCACCGATGGAGTGAATCTAAGATGCTTTGTTTAAGTGAATAATTTCCACTCCTCTAAAACCAGGATTCAACAAAATAAAACCAATTTGAGGTCATCATAGTCAAGTAAAACATCTCAAAGGAGTGTGTGCATCTTTGAAGGAAAGAAAATGCTGAATATGGTTCACACTGAACTTTGGAGATAGAAATCCCTTTTGAAATTGGGTATAATTCTAGTTTTGGTATGAAAGTGTAATTCAGTCCTTTTAAAATAATTTGTATAGAATTCACCTTTCTAGTTCAGAAGGATCACTAAAGTCAGTGGAACATTTCTGCTTCTGCCTGAAAAATATGATTTTCAATATGCCTTCTGCTTAAATTACTGATAAAAATTTGTTTGACAGAAAAAAAAAGCTGATAGAACTATGGATTTTTTATATATCACACTTTCTCCAGGGTCTACATCCTGATTTCCCACTTTGTGTTGCTTCTGATCAGTTGCACAACGGAAAACAGCTGAAAAATTAATTGCCATTGAATAGCATATGTCATGACATTGCACAAGCAAATGTGCTTTTCACGTTTTTAATGAACTGACTCCAGTCAGTACGAGTACACCTGAACCATTTTTACAGGTGTAGACTGGCTGAAGGAAGACTGCTTCACACAAAGCAGGAGTTGAAAAGTCTTGAAAAGCACATCTGCTGTTACAATATCTTAAATAATATTTACTGCCTGTCTACTCAGCCATATGGGTAAATAATCAGTATCACTTAAAATAGAAAATCCTTTTAGATGTTTGACTGCATTTTTGATTCTTCCAGTACTGGAGGGTTCTATGGATCAGGGACAGGGAGACACATCCCTTCCCTCTCAGTGTACCTGTTCAGTCCTACACTATCCTCATGTCATGTCTCTGTTCTCATCAGCCTCTGTGAGGACTCATGATGCAAGGACATTCTCCCTGAAGGGCATAAAGGCATGCATTGCTAGAAGGGAGTGAGCTCAGGAGTATAGTTTTGCAGTATAATAACCTGGAGCCTTAAAAATCCCTGAGACATCCTTAGAGAATGCAGCACTGGACAGAATTCATTCAGTTATTTATTCATGCATCAACGTTCAGACTAAAGCCTAACCCTTACTCTACTTCAGCATATCACTGTGAGAAAGTTTAAAAAAAAATACAAAAAAAAAGTGAAAAATAAAACTGTAGCCCTTATGAAAAATAACCATACCATTGAATCTTCCATCACTTACGAGCTTTGCCACTCATTTGAAAGGCTACTCTTCTAGAACACTGAAATCCATAACCAAATTTTTTTTATTGCAGAACAGTTTTGATGTTTGTTATCAACAATACTGAAATTGTGAACGTTTCAATCTTTGCAGAAATGATGAAAACTAGAGAAGTGCAAGTGTGTTGTAGTCTGTGTGAAAGAGGCATCAAAATGTTGGAGGGCCTTTCCGAAAGCTGGCAAGCATACCAAAGACAGCTCACCCCTGCCCACTTTCTTATTCATGTTTCCTAAGTCTCCATGAAAGGCCATTTTCAAAGTTAAGCTCTGGGAGAGATTTATCCCAGATTTTACATAAAGATTCTCATGTCCTAAATGTATCAAAGCACAGAAAAATCTTACTGTATTTTCATTCTGTATGAAATTCTTGGTAGTTTGTAACTCAGAAGTGTGTTCAGGAAGCATTTCTACCAGCATTCTAGATAACACAGAGGCAAAAAAATTAGGAGTTTGAAGAGAAAAACTAAGCTCCTGTAAAATACCTGAGAAAAGTAGGACAAAAAAAAAAAAAAAAAAGTAATGGCATAGTGAGTTAGTGAAAGCACCAGCTCTAAACCATTCATCTTTAGAATTATATTTATCTTTCCAAAACTGTTAAAGTGTCTACAGATCTGAATTCTCATGCTGTAATAGCTCAGCTAAGCATTTCATGCATTTCTGCTTGAAACTGTCAGCTGATTCCTGTATCTTTGGAATCTTAATGTTCTTTTTATTCTTTTTTTCAAACACTTGTGTTTCTGCTGTTGTAGCTCAGCAACTCAAATACAGAATAAGTATTTGAACCATGAAATAGAGTTAGAAACTTTATTTTCAGAGAAAAAATTGCAAGAATTGTGGGAAAATTGCACTTTTAGGTAGAACAATAACTCTCAAGGAAATCAAATTAATCCAAAGTGGGCCAATAAATTAAAATATCAAAAATTGGTAGGCATTTGTAAAAATATGTGTTTTATTTCTCAAAATATGTGCTATTAAAATTTATTCCAGCATTTTTAAAGCTGTGAAACTTTTAAATTTTATATAGCACTTGAGATTTTCCTCAATAGAATGCAACTAGCTAAAAGCAGGGGGGAAAGGAAAGGGAAAAAATTAATTTTCCAAGTTAAATGAACATTAAGTTGATGCAAAATTTGAACTTTAATCTTATTTTGTTTAATGAGTCATATCTTTACCTGCAAATTTCTGTTTTGGTTTCACCTCAACAGATTTTAACTTTTCCAGTTTTCATTCCAGCCACAATTCAAAAGATTGTTATTGCAAGATGTGATTCCCCAATTTATCATCTTCTGTATATCTCTCTGGGGATAAAAAAATTTTACACCAGATGACATCAATATGCTGGTCTTTGAAAGCAAAGATAGTGTTTCAGTATTTCACAGTGTTACTAAGTTTTAAAAAAGGTTTGTAAGTGATTCTGTGTTTTCTTAGGATTTCTGATTGAAAGGTGTGGAAGAAGTATTTTTCAGTGCATTGAATAGTTTCTCTGGAAGGTGTATTCACTCACTGGCTTAAGACAAAACGCTGGTAAGTACTATTTCACCTACAAAAGCAATCAGCTGCTGTGTGAGTTCTGAGTTCAGACTCTGCCAGTGTCAACCTCTGTGGTTTTGCTGGCTTTTAATAGTAAAGTATTCATGGCATAGGAAAAGATTGACAAAACCCTGTGTCTTGCAAATCAGGAGGCAGAAGGACAAAAATGAATTGTGAGACAGGTGTTTCCTGTTACAGTAGGGCTAACACAGTAATTGTTATGAATGTCAGTAATTTCATATCAATAAATAATCAGTGAAAATGGATAACACTTCTGTTTTGTTGGAGCCATCTGGTGCAGCCATAAAATAAAGACAAAATTGAAGAGGACAAGAAAGCATCCATTTTGTTTCATAGAATCTTTATATGTTATTTCAAATTGAATTTAAATCTGATGGATTTGCAGTTAGAATAGACACATGGGTTAATGTTCATGAATTGTGTGCATTGATGACTCTTCCTTTTTTGTTGGCCTCCAAAACTCAGGAACAGATTTCTACACTTGCTGAGATCCACATCTTATGTAACATGAAACCTATCTCCTGCTTGCCTTGCAGAAGCTGAAGTCAAGCAGAATGGTGTTAAAATTTCTAACTGTAAGAAAAAAAGACATAAAGCTCACAGGTAAGTATACTACCACTCACATGTAAGAAAGAGCTAAATAAAGTCCTCTGTATGGAAAACATGAAAAAAAAATTATTTTGCTTATTATTATAGACAAAATTACTCTTTTAATAAAAAAGAATTTTATTACAAAATGACTCTGTTATTATAAACAAAATTACTCTTCATTTTGAAGAGTACAAACAAGAAAACAAAAATAGTAATACTGAGAAATTATATATACAAATCATTCACACAGTATAGTTTTGTCTATACTTAATTATACATAAGGAAGGAGGTGCTATTTATTGTACAGAAAATATTGAAACTGTTTGAAATAAGGCCTTATTTAAGACTAGACTGTACCTCTTTTGCTAGGTCACAGTAATACCTAGCAGAGCAACAACAGAGCGCTCAGCTGTCTGTTGTTGGCACCATCTGGTCTTGACTCCAGGCCCTTCTTTCTCCTGTCCCAGTTAAAAATTTTGTCTTGAACTAAGTAGAACAGTGTCAATAAGAAAAACTCAAAGCAGTTTGCAGAGAAACTCTTGGCATGATGATTAGGTATCTCTATTAGTTGGCCTGAATCAGGCAGAATACAAATTAAAACCTTGATTTTACTACACATCAAAGATTGCTTACTATCTTAACCGTGGGTTCCACTCTTCACCCCAACAAGACTCCAAACCTCAACAATCCCACGATTTCCCCCCTCAGGCAAGCACAGGAACAAAACATCTGTCTTATTCTTTCCTTCCTGGTTCTTTGGCAATGCCTCTCTGTGCTACCCATGGTTGGCAGTTTGGCACTGAGAGCACAGGACAGCTGTTTTCAATTCCTTCTATTGGCACCATAGACTGAATCTATACTCATAAATTAAACATTCCCAGGATCATTCTCATCACTGAGGCCAGCTGGAACAGAGCAACTCACATCCACACTACTGCACTCTTTCCCCTCCAACGAGAGTGACATCATCCAAACTGCCTAATAGGACTAGTCCTCGGTCTATTGTAACTCCCAACTGTGCATGGTAATTGTCTGGGAGAGTCAGAGCTGACCCAGTGCCAGAACTGCACCAGAGACTTTTTAGCAAATGATTATGTTTCAAAAGTCCAGCATGTTCCTTTCATGGTTCTAACATAAATGCAGTAGTATTATTCATTGCCAAAAATAAATTGGAATTGCAAAGAAAGCCTTTCTTAGCCCTGTGTAAGTATGTTCAGCTTTACGACAGTCTAGTAGGAATTAGACTGTAAACATAGTGTTACCTAGATCCACTCTTTATCAAGTTATTCAAGAAAAATTTCTATTTAAACAAGTCTGGCAAAGTGACAAGAAATTGAAAATAAGTTCCTAGATGTGTTTGTTCAAATTGGCATGCCATTAATAGGCATCCTACAGTTATAAGTTCACATGTTAAAAACTTTCCTGAAAGGCTCCATTTTCAAGCAAATTTCACACTTCCATTTTTGCACCTGCATCTTATATTATGAGTGCATATCTGGATATTTGTGACTGTGATGAGTTCATTGTTTGTGAAAATTATGTAGTAGAGACTTATAAGTACTAAATTTTAGTATATTTTGCTCCCCTCAAGATTGAGAGTTTCCGTGATTCATTAATTTCAGCTAGCTGTGCAATTTCACAGCTTGTGCACAAAAATGGAAAATATTAATTAGCAATTTTCTCATTGTTTGTTTAAGAAAAAGCAATAAAACTAGCTGAAATATGTTCCCATAATTCCCTGTATTTACTCCAATGTGTAGAGGAAAATTGCTAGTAGTGTTAGAAAGTATTGAAAATATTAAATATAGATATCTAGCCTTGGGGAGTGTAAATTAGCATGTTTTTAATTGGTTGCAATATTCAGGGAAACATTCCTCAAAGAAAATTAATTTTAGAGAAGCATATTTTGACAAGCACATGTGCCAATTTAAAAACCTGTGATCAACTTTAAATAGGTTTTAAAGACAACAAAGAACTGTTTCTAATAATATAAGGAATGATCTCTGTCTTTTAAGCATGTTTTCTGTGGGATTGATTTACACAGTATATAGAAACCACCACAACCTTTCAACCTTTTAAAATAGAATTGTGAGGGGCATATTTTAATCTCAGTTATACTGGTGTGAATAGAATAATTCCTTTGAAGACAGCAGAGTTACTCCTAATATGTGCCAATGTAATTGAGAACAAAATTGACATACAAAGCCCCTGTCTGAAAGAAAATGCCAATTGGCTTAAAACAGGGAACACTAAGGGACTGCTTGCAGCCCAAATATTGAATGGAATTTTCAAATGTTTCTTAATATTATGTTGCTTTTTCATTCTCTCTACCTTTTGTATTTCAAAAGCCTCTTCTTTAATTGACAGAGGTGGATTTCCATCTGCTTTAGCATGCTTATGATAATCCTGCATATAGCACATGGAGATGGGATAAAATGAATGAGCAAACTGATGCTTGGTGAAGCTACTAACTTATTTTGCTCTTATTTAATAAGAAAAGATGTAAGAATTCCCTAGAATTTATTCAATTACACCACAGACTGCTGTATTCTTTCATTTCTTAAGGAGGTAGGACTTACAAATAGGTGTAGTGTGAATCAAATAGAGCTTCAAAGAACTTTCCTGCAGTCTGGAGTTAGATACACGTGCTTCTGAAAACATCCAGATGTTCCAGGTGAGGGCCACAAAGATGATCTGAGGTCTGGAGCTCCTCTTCTATGAGTCCCAAGCAGAAATTTGTGGTTGTTCAGCTTGGAGAAGAAAAGGTTTGAAGAGTACCTTATCACAGCCTTCCAGTGTCTAAAAGTGGCTACAAGAGAGTTGGAGAGGGACTTTTTACAAGGGCCTGTAGTGACAGGACAAGGAATAGCAGCTTTAAACCAGAAGTGAGTATATTTATATATTAGGAAGAAATTCTTTACTGTGAGCATAGTGAGGCACTAGAACAAGTTATCCAAAGAAGTTGTGCATGCCCCATGTCTGGAAATGTTCAAGGCCAGGTTGAATGGTGCTCTGAGCAACGTGGTCTGGTGAAAGGTATCCCTGCCCATGGCAGAGAAGTTGGAGCTAGATGATGTTTGAGATCACTCCCAACTGAAACCATTCCATGAATTTATGGTGATTTCATAAAGAAAACAGGATAATTGAAAAGTCAAATGGAATGCAGCATTGCCTCAAACAATCAAGGAAAGAAAAGAAAAGGCCAGAGAAGAATGAAAATCTGTAATAAAGACCTTGGAAAGTTGAGCTTGTTATTCCTTGCTGACACTGGACCAGAGGCTCACCCATGATAACTGAGGAAGAATGACACCTACTATGCTAGTGACTTACACACTTGAGACACCAGCTGTTTGGGATGTTAAAGATGTTGCAAAACTTGTCCCAGATTCCAGCAGCATCAAATAAGAAATCTGCTGCCTAAGGCAATTTAACACCTGAGCACTTGTTTATTTTGCCTTTGTAGATCTAAATTAGAGTAATTATTTTTGTAGTGATTTGGTCTGTTTTGGACCTTTGTTAAGTACTTTAATAAGGCCTGCACATGTACAAAAATGGTATATACTTCATAATAAACAGATGTGACCTTCATCTGCTGGATGGTTACACATCATTTCCATATTAGAATCCACACTTATGGAGTGGTTTGTGAACAACAGTGCATATTATGTTCCATTACATTTCACAGGTCCTTGAAAAAAATGGTATGGTTGCACACCTTCTGGATTCAAAATTAAATTATACTTAAATGATTTTGATATGCACAACTTGAGTAAAAATACACACATCTAATTCAAGGTCAGACAACTGGCTACTGTTAGACTTGGGAGAAGTATTCCTTCTGGTTGAACAGAAATCACCTTATCTGCTCTTTTAACCAAGTCAAACCAAAGCTTTGCTTCTTCCAACCAAACCATTCCATGATTCTTGAAAATTCTGCAGAAAACAATTCAAAATGTTTGAGTTAAAGTGAAAAAAAAATTCTAAATGTTTGCAATTAATTGCTCACTACTCATCTTGATGTAGTCATTAGTCTAGTCAACTATACAATTTTGTTTCCTTTTTTTATTCAGATGGATTAAAGACAATTTAGTAAGATAAGTTAGTATTAAAAGGCATCTTGACCTTGTTCCTGAAAGCTTAATTTAATGAAAAGTACCAACAGTCTTTTCTGATTAAAATATATCCTTATAATAAATACTACATAAATTACATTCTGGTCTACAAAAGAACAATTTCTATCCTCATTTGAAATTCAGAAAACACACAGATTATGTTTCAGGTGGCAAAAGCTCCAGGGTTTCCTGGCTGTCTTTTGTGTTACACAGTCTTGTAGAGTGCTAAAGGCTGACAGATGCTTATCAAACATTCATGTAAACACTGCTATCAAAGCTGTGTTTTCTAGTACTGGCTCCATACAAGAGGGTCAGCATGAAATATAATTAAAGGAAGGACAAAGCTAGAAATGTCATGGCACCAGTCTTTGCTATATTAGAGGACTGACATAGTGGTCTCCTAGCAAAGAAAAATAGCAATAGATTAAAGCAAAAGATATAGAAATCAAGGATTAAGAATGGAATTTTTAAAGTGCTCGAATATTTTCGAGCACATATACTCAAAACACAATTTCTTCCAAGCTAATTATACACTTTTTTTCCAAAATACTGACAGGAGTGTTTAGATAAAAAGCCCCAACCTTTGCACTCCAATGCCTGACTTCAGACATTTGCTTCATACTTAATATTCTTCCATTAATTATTATTGACAATAATTCCTAAGTAATATTTTCATGTGTATGCCAAAATATATGGAATAAAGAGTAATGAGAGGGAAAATTCTTTTGGCACTGAATTCACATTTAGAGCTTATTGAGACGCTTATTGTTAGAACAACAAAAGGAATCATGTGCTGCAGAGGTAACCACTGTCATATTCAGTATTAGCACAAACTCTAGTGCCACTCAAGGAACAAAATCTTCTGCTAATTAGGGTGAAGCAAAAGCAACTAACCTCTATTCTCAGATACAAACAGGCTGAGCAGTCTGCTGCTAAGCCAGACATTTGAGGTAATCTAGGAAAATCATTTGTCCTGCTACCAACAAAGTCCAGGATCTTAAATTTCTTTCTGTGTAGAAAACTTATCAATTCCAGACTTTTCATATGAAACAAGAAGAAATATGACATGAAAATGTTTCAGTGCTTAGGAATATCATGTAAAATCATCCTAGAAGCACTGACATATTTTATTTTATAAACACATACTTCAGTCTTTCGGTTTCATATCTTTGTAACTAAAGTAATTCTGAAGATAATTGGAATAATCATTAATAATTGGACTTAATAGGAAGAGAATGGGAACAAAGAACCAGAGTTCATTTGATGTAAAATGTATTTTTGAAAATGATACCTGAGCTCCTATTTTATATAACTCTTGGATAAAATTGTTTTTATCAGTTTTTGAGAGAAGGTAGAGGTCACAGTTAGGATTTGAATGGAAACACAGTAGAGAAAGTACCACTGATTGTATTTTGATTTTATCCTTTTAATTTCCTCCTTACAAACTAATATATAATCTCTTTATTCACTAGTTGTATTCATTTTGATGTTTTAAGTCTTGCAAAATTATATTCTACAACTAAAATTTTTTGAAGGTCACTCATGTTACCCAAACTGATCAGACACCTCTGGAGCTACAGTTCTATCAATACTTACATAAATGCAAAACAACTTCTAATTTCCTACTTAGTATTCAAAAATAGGAAAGATTGTATCTCAGTGTGATCAGAAGAAAATAAATTGAAGATGAATGTCACCAAAAGACTAAGAAAAAAACATATATGAATACCTATTTCATTTTGATGCAACATCAACATGAAAAATTGTTGCTGTGGCAGCAGATATGCAGTGAAAAAGCCATGAAGAACGGATCATAAGAAAAATCACCTGCTTCAAAAGTATTGACCCCCAACACTCTGACCATCTGAGACCTTAGTTTGTTTTTTGTTTTCTTTTATTTTTATTTTTCATTAATTTGTTTTTTTTTAATATGGTGATGAAAATTGGGGGTCGTGATTTGAGTTATGTTGCCTATACATGTAAACAGTACCTACATATGTAAACATGTGCTAACTTCTACCAGCACATGAAGAGGACTTCAAAGATGAGCAAGCTTGCAGTTAGCTTTTTTACTTCTACTTCATAATAACATTGAAACAACGTCTATTCTCTGTATAAATGTTGTAAGTCACAGCAGAGTGGCTCTCAGCAGCAGCAGCAGGGAATACAACTAGAGCTCTGTATTTTTCCAGGTACTGCTGTGCATCACATCCTACACGTCCACTTTCATCTTGTTGCATGGCTGTCTGCCATCCCCAGCTACATCTTCTACAGCAACACAAATCCTACTTTACAAGCACCTATAATTGCCTTCTTAATCCTTCTCAGTCTGAAAAACTGAAGCCAAGTGGAGAGAATAACTAACTAGCCATGCAAATAATGCTTTAGAAGGTGTCCAAACACAGTACGTCACCTAGCTCTCTAACAAATGAGCCTAGCTACTGCAGTCAGTCATGGTGTTCTTTAGGAGGGAAAGACATCAGTGCTGACCTCATGGCTGGGCTGATGGCTGAATAAACAATCTTTTATATTTTCTGTACATAGTGCAATTAATATATAAATGTATTGACTATTTTAACTTAGCGACATTTAGTTGAAATTACTGCGAACATCAGAGATAAAAAAAGTCAACTTGCAAACTGAAATATCCTCTAGAATTGTATTAATTGTGTATGTAGAAACACATCTAAATGGAAAGATGAATATTTACCTGGTGAAAGAGGACATTCAAAACAACACATATAATAGGAGTAATTGTGTGTACTAGAAAAGTTGTGAAAGAAAATAAGTAAAGTAGGAATGTATTGTTTAGTTTACCACTGTGCCAAGATTCATGTTTTTAGAGGGGAGGATGAATGTATCTGCAATGAAGGATGAAGGCTATAACTCTATTTCAATAGTAGAAAACCCCCAAAACCCAACAACCTTCCCCTCCCCCAAACTCTTCTGATTATTTAAAATGGATTCAGACACAAAGGAGATCATTATAGCCTCAGTATCTGTCAGCTGTCCTCTCCTGTGGATGCAACATTCATGGGATGGCTATGCATAATTTATACATGAGCTACGACATTGATCTATGAGTCAAACCAAAAATCACTACTGAATGATGTGTACCTGCAGAAAAGAAGCAAAAATAGAGTTGCAAATATCAAAACCAATAAGAACACTTCTTTTTCCTACTCTTTACTCTTCTCATCTTCCTTAATTTTCTGCTCTTCTTAATAAGGGTTTATTAACTGTGAAAGAATAATATAAAGTAAAATTAGGCTTTGTGCAGTTGTGTTTGTTTAAACTTAATTTTTTTTTATATTGAAAAGCACTTTTTATATGCCAAGAATTACAGACATAAGTTTCTTGGGAATTGTTAAATTATTATATCTAGGTGAGCAAATGTTCATTAAATTTTATAAAGATAACTCAGAGTTAAGTGATAATCTAGGTGATTCTTAGATTAGCATAATGCCATAGATGTGCACACAGTGGGCAATGCTTCTACTGTAG
Source organism: Fringilla coelebs (assembly GCF_963513975.1). Lineage (NCBI taxonomy): Eukaryota > Metazoa > Chordata > Aves > Passeriformes > Fringillidae > Fringilla > Fringilla coelebs. The sequence goes on from NC_140034.1 coordinate 28,285,192, forward strand.
CAATTTCCCATTAATCTTAGATACTTTCTAAGTTCTTCAGAACAGATTCTGGTTTGTTATTGAAACTTACAGCTATTTAGAAAATATCATGAGAGTCTAGAGGAGAAAGATGAAAAAATTATGAAGAAGCATGAAAGAATGGGAGCTGTTTAATCTAAAGAAAGGGTTAAGAAGGGATCTGATGAGGTATGTCCTTAACTTTAGAAGCTGAGAGAAGACAATGGATTACTCCTAAAAATAATATCTGACTCTAGGTCATCCTGTTTTCTGAATACTTTGCAACAGAACATATTACTATGGATATTGAAATAATTGCCAAGGATACCTGGAAATTAGTTAAAAAAAAAAATACAATTCTTCACTGTCTTATCTTTTGCTTCCTCTCATCTGATGAAATAAACATTTCAACTAAAGCTGCCACGTGAACATACCAATAGGTGGTACTGCTTGGACTGAAAACAGAAGAGAAAAAAAAAAAAGTGTAATAATATGCAATTCTAAGTGTCTGAAACCAATCTACCTAGTAATAGTACATATTTTAGTAGTGATTTCATTCCTAGTTTAGGTCCTCTTCAGAAAATGAGACAAGCAGTAGAATAGTGTTGCTAATTAATCAAACCTGAGTGTTTCCTCCTTTCTGACAAGGTCTTACGCCAAGTTGAAATCAACCAAATTCTCACTTTAGTCCCATGATTTATGGTGCATTAATCAGCTCTACTCAAGATCCTAGTGAGGGACAGTTATTAAAAAGTCTCCTTGATTTTTGACCCTTTGTGCTGATCCTGCAAGAAGGAGTTTTCAAATACAGACAATTTTAGTGAACATTTCTCTTCAAAGAGATGATGCCACAGTCAACCACAGTGTGAATAGACAGTAGATCCTGTACCTTTGGTAAGCTTATGAGGACCTGGTTTGGTGACCTAGATGAAACTGGTTGCTCAAGGGTTGGGTTTGCCATTTCATTAGGCCCTAAGCAGAATGAGAACAATAAAAAAAAATTTTGATTATACTTTCTGGTTTTTATGCATGGTCTTTTTCATATTGGAAGCAAAGAAGCTGGCATGGTCCATTTAAGAGAGTCCATTGGAGTTTCATCAGCTATTGATGAGATTTATGCATAAAAGTGTCAAATAATTTCAATGTCATTGGATGTGAATCATTTACAGAGAAGTCTAAACATAACCAAATATAGGTGATGACATACAAGAGGTCATACAGCTGTTCAAGTGCTCACCATTCATCCTGCAGTAAAGCGTGCCTTTGATAAGGGCTGGTGCAAAATGGCATAGCCTCTCACAAACTGAGCAAGTTTATATCCTGACAGGAGTAAAACTACTGCACACTGCTTTGCTTCTCTCCATACAGATAATTCCAAAAAAGCAATTTTCTCATAATATTTTTTCTTGTAGAGTAGCATCTCATTACCCATACACATTGTATTGATTAGCAAGTGTAGCTGTTTTCTATGTGTGCATCACATTTAGCCTCCAAGGAGTCTACTGTTTTAATAAAATTAACTTTGAGAGGAAAATATTAATTTTTCAAGCAAGACAATGGTGTTAAAAAACCAGCATCTTTTAATTAAAAAGCTTACATCAGAAGAATGACTATGTGAAGTCAATGCTTCCTTGTGATGTAGGTAACAGCCACAAGTGATCTTTTTCTTTTTTAATAGCAGTGCTCATTTATCCCACTGAGAGAGACAAATGAGTTCCACCCAGCTGCTGAAGAGTTTTAGAATTTTATTGAAGATCCTCAAAACAGAGGTTCCCTTTGTTCTGTGCATGTGTAAAGGCCTGATCAAAAGCACAAGGAACCAGTGGGAGCCTTTCCTACTATGTATCCTATGGCCCTTGTCATAAAAGATGAGGTTTAATTCCATCTTCTCTGTCTCAAGCTTTCTTTGTGTATAACTGTGCAGTGCTCTGCACAGCTAGTGCTTTTCTTCTGGTTGCTAGCAAAAAATTTTCCAGATTGGTTAAGGATGATTTTACTACACCTGATATAGTACACACTTTGCATAACTACTGCTTTCTTTTAGTTACTAGCAAAATGTTTTCCAGATTGCTTAAGGACAATTTTGCTGATATAGTATATACTCCTGTTAACATATTATGCAACATAGATCTTAAAATTTCTATTATAACCTTTAACCTTCTTTTTTTGAATCAGAGTTTCAAGCATCCTTGATACTGTATTATTTTCAAGCAGATTAAATTTCAAAGATGTTCTGAAATTTTGACATGAATTTTGATAAGCCAAGGAATGTGAAAGATGAGGGAGCAGTGAGTGAGAAAAAGCAGACCAACATTTTTGCCTTGGCACAGGACACACTGGAATAGTTAAAAAAGTTTTGATGCACATGGTCCTTGAAGGACATTAAAAAAACCCAAAAAGTGAGGAAATGAATACAAATGCTTCTCAAACAAAAAGAAGATTGCAAAGTGACTTAATTGCAACAAGCGGTCAATCTCAGTACAAGCAGCCATATGAGTGACTTCCTTGTAAACAGCTATCAGACCTTATATGGAAATGCAGACTAAGAACCAGGTACTAGAAGTTGAAACCAGAGAAGTTAAAAGCATATTAGGCAGACCTGTATGATTTTTTGAAAAGGGAGAATGAAAAGCCACTGGAGCAAGCTACCAAAAAAAGTGTCAGCTTCTTCTGCTCTTGTGAAATTTCTCTTCAAACCTAGTTGTTTTCCTAGCAAGTATAGTGCATTCAAAAAGTGCTCCAGATTTAGTCAAACTTTTGTCATCGAGTTCTATGTAGACCTAATTGGATAAATTGTAATGTAGTGAGACATTACATTTTAATGGTGTTTTCTACATTTAAAGTCTATTAAACTGAATAACTAGACCTACTTTAGAATATATGGTATAATTTTAAAAATACTACTGTACATTTTATTTTAATCATTCTCTAAATGTCATTAGATATTTGTATTCATTTCTCAGTGAGGACTGTTAGACAGCTTTCAAGTAAAAATGCTATTGAGAAGAAAAAGGTTATTTTAAGGTGTAGATATCGCCATGAAGTTGAAGAAAAGCATCCTTTGATGAGCTACTTCAAAGCTATATGTTTGGGGATTTTGATGATAAGAAAAACTTGTTTATCTAAACCAGATACTGAGGACACATAATATATACTGAGAGCATCAGTTCTCTTGCCCAGAAATGCCAGACATTTGAATAATCAGTCAATATGTTTTGGCCCAGCATTTAAAGCTCTGAAATGACTCAATGGGAGGAAACTTTCATGACAGCCAGCAATCTGTCAACAGGTTACCAGGGTAACCTTTGTGCAAACATTCATAACAGTGTGTGCTTAATTTCAGCCTATTCATTTACTGTTGTTATTCCTTTCCTTATCTTCTAATAAGAGATGAGAGATGTGCAGAGCTTTAAAGCTAAGCCCTAGAAATAAAATGAAATGTTGCCGGAAATAAACCCACCCCATTTATTATTTAATTATTGATTCTTGTCAGCTTTGTCTTACCTTCTATGTTTGATAGTTTCCAAGAGCAAAACTTAAATCTCCATCAAAGAGCTATCACTGGCATCCTTTACTCTACAAGGTGTAAAGCTACTAAAGATGCTCTTTTCCCTGTGTAATACACAGCAAAGATAGTTACAATTTGTGATTATTTACTTGAAAAGAGCATAGACATTTAAACTCAACTGTTCACAATCTTTTTCTTTTTCCTGACATGGGTCATAGCAGCGTAAACCTTGACATTAAAGCATAATCATCAGCATCTGCATCTGTCAATGAATTATTGGATCTACCTAATTACCTGGTATCAATATATTTGAAGCTAAGTGATTGTTTTTATTCTATCAAATATGTATGCAGTCGTTACCACAGAAAGCTGGGCTTGCAGGAAAAAATCTTCTGTGTATTTGAATATGTGCCATCATGACTGCCACCCTGGAATATTTATTTCAGAGCATTTTAAATGAAACATTATGCTTTCAGCTTTATGGTATTAGCTAGTTGTTTTACATTGATGATGATGGGCTATATCAGCATCTCTGCAGCTTCCTCCATGAAATCTGGTTCATTTTAATGTGATGTTTATGAAATGGGCTTATAGTTCATTTTATATTTCATTTTTGCTCTCTGAATATTATTCTATTTAAGTCTGGCTGTAGTCTTCAATGGCATCTGCAAAGGAACTTAATATCATCTAGCTTGACCTGTATTGTGGAGCTTCTTTTATCCTGCAGGAATGTAATTATTTAAAAAAGACTATCCAGTAATTTGCGACTGGATACTATCATACACTTTTCTAAAAGACTTTCACAGCTGAGAGAAATTCATTATGTATTTATGGGGAGCTCTTACAGTTAGGCTGACTACATTGAAAAAGAGTACTCTTGCTTTTCAACTACGGAGAAAGCTTTGCAGGTTTTAACCTGCAGCAAGACTGCCCATCTGACATTCACTGCTCTCAGAACCACAAGCTAAAAAGCTTCCCTTTCAGTAGGTTTTTTTTTTTTTCACTTTATTTCTTTTAGGTCTTTGGATAACATAGGAGATGAAAAGTATCTGCACCTGAGTAGTGGCTGGCATATTTTCTCTGAGAAGTCACTATAATGCAGGAAAGTGAAACAGCTGATGTGATGTTTTCCACATTTAGTTACTGTGACCATTCTGAGATACAGTAATGACTATTTCAGCTGTACCTTACAATTTTCTCAGCTCTGTAAAAATATTAATATGTTCAGAAATGTACTTCAGTTCAGATGAAAGATAAGTTATTTGGGTGTTGTACTCATCCAGGAAGTGAAGCTAGAGAAATCAGAAAACGAATTTTTAGATTTGGGTCTCAGGACACGTCTTGGACCATAAAAGAAGACAGGGAAGACAGGAAGGGATCCTGGATTGCTGGAGGCTGCCTCTGGTCTGGTTGTGGCTGGTGGTGTACCTGCCCAGCTGGAATGCTTCGTGACATCACTGGATCATCCCGTGGGACAACCCCGCCAATGTTTATTCCATTGTTGATTTTAGGAAGGAATCTCTGTATAGTTCAACATATCTTGAGAGCAGTAAGGTGTATGCAATGACATAGATAAATAGCTTGGAGTAAATATGTTTGAAACACAGCTGAAATTGTAATATGTTTTGTGGGTTGTTTGGATTGATTATTGTTCCACTGATAAATGTTACTTACTCAAACCCAAGTTTACCAAATGAGAACTATTTTTGAGTTTGTTTCCAGTAAAAAGACAGTTTGCTTTCCATTTTAACTTCCCACTTTGATATCTCTGAAAGGAAACATGCCATTAGCTAACTTGTGCAAGCTCACCTAGAAAATCAATGAAAATATTTGAAAGTAGATTTATCTGTACTGTAGATGAGAGATGGCATATTTATTTTGTCATTCTTTCTTCCAAATGATTTTCTTTTTCTAATAGCTATTGTTTGAAAACTTGAAATCACTGACCATTTTGGTAGAAATGTTACAATTTGACATTGCTGAGCCCATGTTTCCAAAGAAATATATATAAAAATATGATTAACTTTATCTGATTAAAATATACACGTTTTAGCTTTTTACTTTCATATATGAAAAAAAGTTCATGTGTGCTTGACATAAAAAATATAAGAATCTGTTATCACAAGATATGAATAGAATATACAGCATAGGCTCAAAGTATAGTATAAATTCATATGTTGAAGCAACAATAATAAATTCTAAAATTTTCAGCATGTAGATCTACATGCTACAACATAATAAAAAAAATTTTTTTTTTCTCTAGCAAACATTGCAACATTTTGAGAAGCAGAGAATAAGGGAGAAAAAAGCATTTAATCACAATATTGTGTTGAGTCCTATCTTAGCCAAAGCTGTCCCAATTTTAGTAAGGACTGAAAAATATATTAAACTTTTATTTTCCTCAGAAGAAAAAGTGTTCACTATAGATTAAATATTTCTAAACTGAAATAATCAAAACCCATGAATGCAACAGCTGAGTAACAGAATAATCAGTCTGGAGTTATGATGCTGTTTAATGTTTGTTTGTTTCTTTACTCTTCACTGGTGGCTTATCTAAATAAGAAGCATTCATGTAGATGTTTGTTAAAAACAGTTACTGGCACAGGTATAACTGAGATATATGAGTGTAAGCTTATTCAATCGCCTATAAAATGTTTGTTTGAATAAAATGTATATTTAATATACTCATAAACAACATACAGATACGTTGGTTTTGAAAAGAAGGATCATAAAACAAATAGGATCAATAAGATACTTCAGGTATTTATTTTATTGAAGCATTACATATTGCTTTGAAATGTTATCATTCATTGTTTTAAAGTGTGTTGAGCCAGATCCTCAATCTGCATAAACCATGGACTGCATTCACTTGACACTTTTGAAGCTTTTAGAAAGTTATTGTGAAGAACTAGAATGTTTTAGGGACAATCCCTACTGAAGCTCTTTGCAAGTTTTTAAAAATTTACATTTGAATTCACATTTGCAAGTTAAATTTACAGTGTGGTTGCTCTTGCTATGGTGCTTGTTGAATTGAAACTGATGTTTTTGGCTGAGTATTGAGCATAACTTAAATTCCAGCTAAAGCAGACCAGCTATTCTTTAGAAATGGAAAAAAAAAGTCATCTTTATGAAACAAATAATACCCTTTGGGTGAAGGAACCTTTTAATACTTTAATCAAGGACTTTCAGTTGGGGAGCTGGAGAAATTGAGAGTATCAACATGAGGTCAGAGAACTGTTTTGTTATCTGTGTGAAAGACACCTGCCTTTGGCTGACTTACAAACTCCTCAAAAGCATTGTTTGCACATGGTAAATATGGGTTTGTGTGTGTCTGCCAACATACTCTCTGAAGATGCCATCTGCATTGAGCATGTGGCAGCACAAGGAGAATCTTTGTGGGTTCCAGGGTCCACTGAGGTTATGGGCACAAAAACCACAAGCAAGAAGGCTCCTCCTGAGCATGTAACAACACTTACTGTTTCTCCGTGACAATGGCAGAGGAAGGTGTAAATTATGCAGAACCCAAATGTATGTATAAACCTGAGTACAAACTTTTATGATGTAAATGTTTTTCTGACTCAACAAACTTCTGCTCATGTAGGAAAACATATTTATGGCATTGACTGCAGCTACCTTGTCTAGGTTCATTGTAAGGACATTTGTCCTTTCACTATTGTGCATTGAGTCCCAAACAAGATGGCATTAGGATCTACTGGAAAAAACTTCATTGATATTTCACATTTTTTACAGCAAATTAAGAACTAGAAGAAAATAAATTGATCTATTAATTTTCATAAGCTACTTTTATTAATAAGAAAACCAGATTGCCACACTAATGAGATAATTAAATATATCTTTTACACAAAGAACAGTCCAAGAAATGAATCAATATTTTCAGTAAATACAGTGATCCAAGTTATCCTATTATTTTAGGTTTGTACCTTTCATGGTATTTGCTTTTGATTGCTGTTTTGTTTCTTGTTGTAAATGTCAACAATATGAAACCTGAAGTAATTATTAGGGAAAGTGATTTTATATTTGCTAGCAGTGGAAATGCCAGTGTGTCTTCTGTTTCCCCCTTCAGCTAAATGCTATTATTTCTGCCAGACATGCTGGCACATTCTTGCGAGTTCGCACAGTTAGGATGACTTCCATCACTTCCATGGTGATGAAGAAGGATGCTGTGAGAGAGAAAATATTTTACATGAGAAAAGAAGCACAGAGAAATTAAACAACTTGTCAAAGGTCACACAGGAAGCTTCTAAAAGAGGTACGATTTAAAAAGTCTTCTGAAAATTATATGAAACACCTTAACTAGAAATCCACCTTTTTCCTATAGCAGGCTTTTCCTTTCCTCAAAACAATTGTTCCATGTACGTAGCCATGATATTTTATGAAAAATCCTTTCCTTAGGATTTTTTCCTCCTGAGGAGCTGAGAGGCCACAGAACAAAATGTAAACAATAATTATCTGCTGCTGTGGGATGCAACAGGTGGATCTGTGATTGGTCTCATCTGGTTGTTTCCAATTAATGGCCAGTCACAGCCCAACTGTCTCGGACTGTTTCGGTCAGTCTGAGCCTTTGTTATTCATTCCTTTGCTATTCTTATCCAGCCTTCTGATGAAATCCTTCCTCCGATTCTTTTAGTATAGTCTTTAATATAATATATATCATAAAATAATAAACCAAGCCTTCTGAACATGGAGTCAACCTTCTCATCTCTTCCCCTGTCCCAGGACCCCTGTGAACACGGTCACACATGTAATTTGTGGTGTCTGCATAGAAAATTTTTTAATTATGATTAATTTTAGAATAATGTGATGTCCCTCTTTTTATGTTAGCTCTTTAATGCCAGCTAAAATAAACACAAAATCCAATTTGTTTAAGCAGTGATGTTACACTAAATGTATCCAGTCTTTGTATTTCAATAGCCACCTAGAATAACAGCATGAACCTGCTTTCTCTGAACTCATGCTAGGAGCAGGGAATATTACAAAAGTATTCCTAATGAGAGTCAGCCTCTTATGAATTGATGTTTCCTTGGATGGAAATTTACTTCAGGAATAAATAAAAGTCAGTTGGATTTTGGGAAAAAAAACCCCTTAAGAAATAGTAAATTTTTATATACAAAATTATATATATGATGTATATTTTATATACAATATTGATTAGATTTGTACTGTTCCACAGTACAAATAATTGTCTTAAAGATTGATTTAATTATATTGTTACAGCAATCAAAATTATTAAAACTTAAAATAAATAAATAAAAAGTGTCTGTCAAAAAAATTTTATCCCAGAATATTAAAACTTAGAACTGCTGACAAAACTTTACAGCAACTTTTTCTGGATCAGAAATTTAAAACAATGCCTAACTTGACAAAAAGGGGAGCTGCTATTTATATGATCAGGTGTTGCTTTTCACTTTGACTACAAAAAAATGGTAACATTTTCCAACAGCCTCCACGTCCCTTACCCCACTCTAGCTGGTAGTTCAATTTTCAACAGTTTGCCTTGAGTTCAAGGCAGTATCGTGTCCATTGTTTAATTTAACTTATCTCCTCAGAGCATAATCTGCCCCCATCTGCTTTTTTAAAATATTTTTCTTTACATTGTGGGGTTTTAATTTAGCCAGATAGTAGTTCAGCATCTCCTATGCTTCTGTTTTTTAATCAAATGTTACTCTTCCTAATTGCACAGAGATAAAAGATTTCTCTACTTTCATTTCCTCTATGAAAATGAGTAGTGTGGTGATTTAACCCCATTCAGACACTCGCATTCCCCACTTCCACCAGGTGGGTTGCAAAGGAGAATTGGAAAAATCCATGGATTAAAATAAGAACAGTTTTATAATTTAAATGAAGTAAAAAACTATTATAAAAATTGAGAATTGTAAATAATAAGGACAATAGTAATGAAAAGCGAGATAAAAAAAAGAGGGAGAGAAATAAAATTTAAGGGTAAAAGAATAGAGATACGCAAAATTGCTCACCACCCCCGACTGATCCCCAACCTGTTCCCAGACAGTGATTGATGCTCCCCAAGCTGATTTATTGGGTATGATGTTCTGTTCTATGTTCTGATGATTTATTGGGTATGATTTATTGGGTATGATGTTCTGTATGTTCTGTTCTGATATGGAACATCGTTTTGGTACATTTGGGTCAGGTGTCTTGCCACACTCTGCTCCAGCTTCTTGTGAAGCTACTCACTGGCAGAGCCTGGGAACCTGAGAAGTCTTTGACCTAGGCAGGGTAAGCACAACTTGGCAACAGCTAAAACATCAGTGTGTTGTGTTATCAACATTACTCTCATACCGATTCCAAACACTGCGCTGTACCAGCTAGGAGGAAGAAAATTGAGTTTAGAGTTCACAGCTGTAACGGAGCTGGCTACCGCTTCACATATGAACCTTGCTGAGCATTTTGAGGAGCCAAGGCTTTAGTGGTTCCATGTATTTCCCCAGAAGCACATAGTTGACGTTGTAGCAGGTTGGCTAAGCAATTTTTCTTTAAGTACCTTTAATGCAGAGGAAAATGCAAGTTCAATTTATTCCCATTTGTGAATGTCCTGAAAGAAGTAGAAACCAGTATAGTTGTTATTTACCGACCATAAGGAGACCTGAAGAGTCATTCTTAACTATAGTCACAGAAACCAAAACAAAAGGGCAAAAATTCATCATTATGTTTTCTAATCAACTGAAAAATAATTTTGATAATGTTATCAGCAGTTTCTTCCAAGTAATCCTATTATTTTTGATTAAGAATAAATGATTTTTTTTTTCCATACAAGATGTTAAGCACCATGACTAAGATTCTTAATAAACTTTTCAGTTTAAATTATTCAGTTACTTTAGGCAACTACTGTCTAAATAGGCTAAGCTGTAAGTGGTAGAATAGCAATGAACATGTTTTTCTCTGACCATCAAAGTGGTTTGATAACCCCTCATACTCTTCATAATGGCAATTGGTATGCTTTTCTGTTCTTTCTATTCTGATCACTATAGGAAAGGAGGTTGAAGAATTTCCTGCAAGTCAGGACAGAAGGAATGTCAAATAGAAAGCTGAAAGAGAACTGAGACAAGGATAAAGGACAGTTATTAAATTTGTGAACTCTATCAGGGGACAAGAAGATAAACTGTATGACTGACTAGAACTGTATTGGAGTCTGACATTTCATTTTTATGCAGGTCTTGGTTTGATAAAGGTAACAAATTGAAGAACAGTGCAATTCCACAAAAGCAGTTAGCACAGTCATTGAATATCAAGATGGCTAAAGTGCTTCTCTTTTGTTGCTATCTCATGTCTTTATATGGGGCAATATAGTGCAGGGGCTCATACTGAAGATCAGACTCTCTGCTGTCGTAGCAAGTTTATGATAAGATTCTTTTTTTTATTGCATACAGGAACATAATATCTAGCTGACAGTTTTTGTCACTCAATTTGTAGGGCTATATTCATTTAGGATTTTTTTTAGGCTATATGTACAAGCAAAAAAACCAACAACAACAACAAAAAAAGAAATGCATAAAGGAATGAGCTGTAAGCTCACCATTAGCTAAACATTGAATAAGTGCTGAAATAGAGAGCAAAGGTCTAAGATGAAATGCATTTGAGTGTGAAGAAACTACAATTGGTTGCAAAGTTAGAAACTATTTTAGGACACAGTCAGGCACCAACACCATCTGTTTGCTGAAGAAAGAAAAAGAGAATAAAAAGGATACCATTATTTGTCAGGCGGGAGTATGGCAATATGGCCTGAAGCCCTGACAGCCCTAGACTGAGGCTGTCCAGCCTGAATTCTGTAAAGCCAGATTACTAAATATGCCAAGTCCTTGATAGAGTTAGCCCTCCCAACACGGAGACAGATTCAGGGAATGGGGAAAACTAGCACAGCAACCAGTAAATTTTCTGCCAGAATGTGAAAACATGGATTTTATTAAATATTTATGAATGGGTATTTTTCTGTGAAGAATACCTTTGTTCTCTACTTTGCTAAAACTTTAGCTTGTTAGTAATTACCCCAAAATACATAAATTTTGCTTAACATTTTCTTACATATGGAGAAACTTCCAATTATGTGAAGCACAGTTTGATATTTTTATACAGGCATTTTCTACAAGAAAAAAGGTTTTGGTGGTCCTGTTGTAGATCCTAGATCCTGAGTAGATTAGAGGTGAAAGAGAAATGTCTCTATTGTTCCTTACTACAGTCTAAAAGCTATGATGTCCTTTAAAATACTGTTCAAACTTACATTGTACCCACACAGAGTGCACCTGCACTACTGACTATTTCTGTGCAAAGAAGGTAGGAAGTTTTTTTATAATCCCATGATTAGAGGGTCAGGTTGTGTACCTGTACCTAATAGGCAAGGCTAGTTAGATTTCTCTATCGCTATCCCAGGTTATTTTGCCGTTGTGTTAAAATCCTCCCCGCATGTAGAGAGCAAAATGTTGGAAGGTTATTTTCTACATTGCTAGTGGTAATTTCTGGATGACGTAGTAAGGCACAATACCACTCTTGCCTTAGCCATGGGGGAAACCTTGAAAGTACATAGAAACATTCTACAGTGCACAGCAAACAGTTAATGCAGGCACAGATACAACCTAAATCTGCAGTTAAGAGAGCCATTTCAAAGAAAAAAATCACCAGTATAGATGCACAAAGAGTTGCATCTCAAGATAATTCTCTTCCATCGAAAAATAATGGAGCTCTACTTCACATCTGAGTGGGAGATTCTGGCTATTTCTTCATCATCAAGTAATTCAGCCATCAGACTTGATCCAGCTACTTCCCTGCTCCTACTTTATACATCACATCAGTTCCAAGCTTCCTTTCAGAGCAAATCAACCAGCTCCGATTTCCCAAACTGTTTCTTTAGGTGGATGTTCTCTCCAGAGATCCTTCTTGGTAGGTTCTATGAATTAATCCCAGATGTCTGAGTCTTTTAATTCCCCGTAATTCCTCATGCTCATCCATAGAGGTCTTACTCTTTTTGAAAATCAGTTGTGTCCTCCATTCTCTCAAGTGATAACTCTCTATTAATTACTCATGACAATAGAGGAACCATGTGCACAGTAAAAAGAAGGTTTTAAACTCAGAGGAACACCACAAGGAGTTTGGAAGAGACCTTGGCCAAGGTATACACAAAATGGAGATAGCCTGCCCAGTCTAGTGGTGCCCAGCCTTGGGCAATGTGGAGATCAGCCTTTATTCACCCTGTGGCCTGGGGACCGGTGGAATCTCTCACAGTTCGTCTTAGCCTTCAGTGTGATCAAAGAGGAAATCCTTTGATCCATCCTTCACATCCTTGCCACTATGATGTGGCTTTATTTAACAAAGATTTTTTAAACAAAATAACCTATAAAATCTATAAAGTGCCACTCTTAGTAGGCAGCTTACTTGATTTTGTTGTGATTTCTTTATTTGCACACACTTTATACACCGACTGCTGTTATTCACTATTTTTGTTCAGCTTTTCCACCAAACTTAAAAATGCCCCAGATGATTAACACTTTTCATCTGTACTGCATCCAAGCAAATGCAGTAGATTTTTTCTTCAGTGTAATTTTTTGGTCTCTCTCAGTGTTCAGCCTGACTCTTGACAGTCCAATCCATTTAAAACTTGCTTTGCTGACTTATTAAAGTACACACAAAAAGGAATGTATCTCTCTGAGGTTCTTCTTTCAAACACCATTAATTTATGTTTTTTCTTCACTAATTTAAAGTTCACAGCTTGCTGTAGTCCCCCATAGCAACAGGTGTAGCACATAACTCAGGATCTTACTATGTTTTCTCCTCCAGTACTTGGAAAAAGCAAATCAATACATAAAGCAGCCTAATCACTCAGATGCCCTTCTTATCTGAGTAGGGAAATAAACTGAGTAGCTTAGGTTCATTAATATTGAGAACAAGCATGACCACATCATTATATTGTATTAAATTAATCTCTGTACTGAACTCAGTAACCTACATTTGGCCTCATATCTTTACTATGACATCAAAAGAATGAGAATCCTTCTGCTTTTCTGACAATTTATTTCTGTGGTAGCTTGTAACATTATTTTATTTACCTTTTTTATCTATATCTCCCCATTTCTTGAACTGTTGCATACGCTGTTACACTAAAGCATATGGCTGAAACAGACTTATGTTTTTATTTTTGTTTTGCAGTACTGATGGGTTATTTGAAAAAAGTCTAATTTCAGACAACAGCTCTTGCATAATTAGAAGATATTGAGGTCCATGATTATCCTATTTGCCTTTTTCTCTTTTAGAGATGATATCCATCACAGTGGGAAAGGTGCTTAGGTCTAGAAATAGACCATCCATGAAGCATCAACAGAAATGTGTGTGTAGCAGAATTCAAAATAACTTATTTGTATGGGTATGCATGTATTTGTACTGTTTGTCATCCATTAAAATAGATAAGAACTTGCTTCCACTTTTTTTCCTTGTTTTTCTAGAATTCTATAAAATGTGCACAAAAATAATAAAGAGAATTATAGCTAGATACTGACTCAAAAGACATGTTTTGCAAGTAGAATAACTTTTTCTATAAAGCAAGGTTTTCTTTTTGCTGTTAGAGCTTTTGAAAAGGCTAGTATAACAGCCTGGTTTTGCATCCTATATTTAGACATTTAGAAGACAATGTCAGAGGAAGAAAAACTTAAAAGCAAACATAATGAGTTTGGCATTTGCAAAACAATTTTTCATGAAATCAGTGATTCTCCATATGTGCCACAAAAATTTGACTTGAAAAATGCTTGAAATTAACCCTCTCTAAAAATAGCAGAATGAACTTGCCAAAGTTACCTGAGTTAACACATGAAAATCACTGGTAGTTTTGGTGGATTATTATGCTAGATTTAATTTCACACAGAGACAGACATATAATTCAGCCAGGCATGAAAGTTATTTAGAGTATTAAAGCTTTCTAGTCTTAAAAAAACAATACCCATGGACTGTTAAATAATGAGATTATATAAATACTTTCATTTTCAAAATATTACCAAAAGCTTGCATGATTTTATTGCAATATGCCCTGCATATTAAAAATTCTTGGGATAAATTTCAAAAATACCTTTCACATAATATACATGTCCCTCTAGTTTGAAATTTTGCACATGAATTGCTTGAGGAAATTTGAATGTTTTTACCACATAATATTCTGGTTAGACTGATGCCATGTGTGTATTGAAGGTGTAACTATTGAGGTCTAAAGTTTTGCTTGATATTGCAGATTTAAATATATGTGAATCTGTCAACTACAGTAATAGTATTGTTGCATGTGTAGACGGATTACTATTTTAATTCCCACCAGGCACTTGAGAATTTCCCAATTCAGGCTTAAAATTGAGTAAAATATTTCCAGGGAAAAATTATATTTCAGATTAAATTAGAATTTCATAGGGAATTATGTTATTATTTCAGATATTTAAAACCTGAAGCTTGGTTTTAAACTTTATAATGATGATGTATTTAAAAGAAAGTGTAAAAGTTAAAAATGTCAGATATTGGTTATATCTATTATGCTTATACACATTTATCATTATGTATAGTTATGTATATGCATCTTTATAATGGGATCTCTGAATAGGTGAAATACATTTGAAGGGAATTTAGACTTTGTGTCTTAGTGTAAGAAAAAAATTACATTTTAAAATCTCAGCATTTCAACTGAAAATGGCAATCTGCAGTTGAAATAGGTTGTCCTGTAGTATTTTTCTACTCATGGAAAATACCTGTCTGAAAAGGGAGACAACAAGATATGCTCACAATAGGAGTAACTGTTGGACATGCAGGTAAAAGTTTGAGAAAATCTGAACTTCAGCACCTAATTTAGGCTTACAAGCCAACTAGCTTTTAGCAATAATTTTACACAGTGGGCAAAAGTGTGGATGAAGTCATCACTTTTGCATTGGATGTGACAAGGTCAACCAAATGTTATCTGATGCTCTACACAAAATATTACTTTAATCTTTCATTTTTGATTTTAACCAATTTTAGTGTAATTTATAGTGCTAATTAGTAATGGCTGAAAGATAAAAGTTCTAAAAGTTCTAAAAAATAGTCTCAGCAGGAATAAGTAAAGAAAAGGAGAGCTCTGAGAAGGAGCTGAAACTGAGATGAAATTCATGCTAGAAAGCTATAACAATAGGACACAGAAAACAGAATTAAACAGAAATATTTTCCACAATTAATTTCCCTTTTTTAAATGATTTTTTTAAATTAAAACAATTGTTTAAAGAAACTAAGATTATAGCAAATGATAAATTGCTGCATATGCTGTGTTTGAAATTTTCAAGAGGAAAACATGATTTACTTTTGGAAAATTTGGGTTTTGTGGTATAGGGAAGAAGGATGACTCACAACAGGAGGGGAGAGGCAAGAGGAAACAACATACCCCATAAAAGTAACTTCTTTCAAAATGGAACTTGATCAATGGATTAGGTAATGTGGTTATCTTCTCTAGCACTGGCAAGGGAATGATCTCCGTGTCCAAGAAAATCCCTTTACAACCCAATGTACTCCAGTATCTATCATTTTAAGTTTCTTCAGGGATCAGTCAATTTTCAAGGTGATGGCTGTAATTGAACTGTAAGCTGGTAAATACATTCAGTTAGAACAGGAGATAGCAATTCCTTGTGGAGTTCAAGATTTTCTAAGAGCAAAGATGTTGGAAATTTGCATCTCAAATGACTGAATCTGTTGCATAGTTATGGTGATAATATAATTGTATTTTTCCCCTTTTATTTGCACATTTACTATCCAAAGCTCTGTTAGATTTTGCTAAGTGCAACATACAGGAGATTTTTTTCAATCACAGGTCCTGATTTTACTAAGATGTCTCTCTGAATTTAGAAATAAACCAAGGTCATGCTCTGAATCAGGACACGTTTTCAGCTTTTCAAGCCGCTTCATGAATGTGAACTCCACATGGATTGGGACTGATACTGCTTGAAAAACCTGAAAAGCAGCAATATGAAGCACTTTTCTTATTTGGAGTGAGCACTTTCTGACATCATATCCTAGACAGTCTGTCTCACTGCTGTCTGGAATTGAGCAAGAAATCCTTCCTGTCATCCTCTCACTGTTGTGTAGAAACTGGACCTCATATATCTGACATAAAGGCAGGTGGTTAAAATTGTTATGTTGGGAATTTGTGGAAGGAAGCATAATGGAAACATGCTCCAGCAGAATACTTTTCCTCTAAGAGTGAAATGGAAATAAAAATAGAAATCTTTTACTAAGACAAAAAAGTTTGTCCTCAGAGAAATAGAAAATCCCATTAAAGTGTTTTCTTGCTGTTAGCTGAAGTTGCAGCAGGAGTTTGAATCACCATCAGTGCACTTTTCATTACAGATCATTGCTACTTTACTGCAAATCATTGCTACATTTTATAGGAGTGAAATTCCATAAAGGAGCATACATAATAAACTTTTTGGTTTCATGTCAAAGTTGAATAATGTTTATGACTTGTGGCATATTTACCCTTGATGTTATATTGCAGATGAATATTTTTCATTGTTTTATTAATGCAGCATAACTTTATCCTTTTTCTTTATATCACTAGGCAGTGACACTAACACTATTAAGATGTTATAGATATATAAATAATAAAAGTGAAGAAGAACAATTTGGATTAGCATCTCTGTTTCTGGACTTACATAACTTCAGATTTGATTGAAAATTCATTTATGTATTAATTAATTCATTTATGTATTAAACAGGCAGCAGCAGGGATGAGATGAAAAGGAATCACATGGGATCTTGATGAAAAGCTTATTTTAGAAAGCAGTCTTATCTTCAGTCAGAGGTAAGCACTGAAAAGCAGCTTTACAACCAGTTTCAGGAGGCATTTAGAATCAAGTTTTCTGTTGTTATTTTGATATATTCATCCAATCTCTTCTTAGAAAGGAAGACACATATGCTAGGAATTGTTTCCAATCTTTTTGTAAAGCTCTGTATGAGTAGTCTGATTTAAAAAAATATTTGGATAGGGTAAAATTAATTCTTGGGCTGAAAACAAAGCTTTTACACTTCAGCTGTAATTATATCACCAAACCACAAAAATATAAACAGGATGAATTTAACCTACTGATTGCTGAGTGTAATTTTAGTCTGGAAACCAAGATACTGCAAGTGTCATCTCATAGTTTCCAAAATAATTTTCACTCTTCCTTGGATAGAATTTAAACTGCTTTTACAAAGAGCAGGATAAATATGCAGTCTTTTTATTACAGAAAGTTTGTTTCTCCTCAGGTCTCTAACAGCCTTTTTACTGAAATGTTGTAGTGCATACTACGCTGCATAGGAGGAGTTTTGACAGTAAATTATCAAGGTGAATGCAGGTTTAGGTACAAGGGAAAAGAAGAAGTCAATGATTTCTTGAATATTATCCATATATGAAATGGGAAGGATCATTTAGAATATGAGAAAAAAACACCATTTGAAATAAATATAGTAAAAACAAGTTCCAAAATATAACTGACTTTATTGGATTATCTAACACAGCATCTATTTCATACATTACAGTAATTTGTGCTCTTATGGCTGCAGAATCTTTTGAGCTTGTCTTACTGTACCTGAAAAGAATGTTTATGTTTGTATTAGCAGTGTCAAGACAAGGTTTACAGTAATTTTTTTGAGAACCACAGGTAGGTATTTCAGTGCATCATCTAGTCAATTAACTTTCAATTTATTCATTGCCTTCACCTATTCTCTCACTGTTAGATATGCCAGTAAAATTCAGTAATGCAGTCTTTACTTGAATTGACATGTTAAATAAATTTCATCTACCACTTGTCACCTATCTCTAGCCTTCACTTTTTTCTTTGCAAGTCATCCCATATATAATTTTGAATTTCAGTGCTCTTTTGTATTTTTTACTTTACCAGAGACAATATAATAATGATAAACCCCCAAAATACAATATACACAGTTATAATAACTATAAAGTGATCTTTGATGTTAAAATATTTATTGGTTTTAAGGGTTGTCTTTATAGATTTACTTTTGAATGTTTTCTTATATTAAGGTGGGACTTCACTCAAAGGTTTTGAAAATGTTAGTAATGTTCAAAATATAAAATTCATAAATTGTTCTAGAATTTGTTTTGTTTTTATGTACTTTATGAATGCTGTTTGCAGATTAAGAAAAGCATTTATTTTGTTATACATGACATACATACTTTTCCCCCACTGAAATACTCTGTGAAATTCATACAAACAATAAGATCAGTTTATGGGCATAAAGTAGAGGATTAAGATGATCAATGGTTCAAAGGAAAGAACAAAATATTAACTGTAATAAATTAAATTAATTAAACGCGTATTGAAAGATGTCTCAAGGCATGGTGTGTACAATGCTAGTGCCAAAAGGCATATCAAAAATCAGCAATAGCTGCCCCTTTCACACCTGCCAGTTATCCATCTCATTCCAGGTCAGAGGAGAAGTGGGGCTGGTGCCCTCCTACCTCAGCACCAGCTCAGGACCCTCTGCAAAGCAGCTGCTCCCAGCTCCCACCTAGGGTATCAGTGTCTGCAGGGTACCTGCACCTGAACTGAACAGCTTTGAGAACCACTGCTCTGACATTTGGGCTGTAAATTTCTGTATGAATCAGCGTCCTGCTCCCTGTCCCTGCAGGGTATGGAGCAGGGAGCAGACACAGAAACCATGGTGAGAGGCATTACACCTTGCCCTTGCCAAGCAGTCACAGTCACCTTGCCTCAAGCTGACCATGGGTCCTGACAAAGCTCAGGAACTGGGCTTACAAACAGCTACTTCTAAACATCACAGTCTGCCTGGAACAGAATAATTTGAAATACCAGTGTTGCTCCCCTGAGAAAGACGCTGCATTTTTTCCTTCATGGGAAAACCACATACACTGCTATTGCTAGAAGCCATTGTCCAGTGAGAGGGTTCTAGAAATGAACTGTAAAAAGGCCCAAAGTTTTCTATTAATTCCGGGTGTATGGGACGAGACCTTCAAGAGGACAGTAATTTCAAGAGGAACAGAAAGAATAAAAACATTAAAAGAGGGAGATAACATTAAAAAGAGACTTAGAAAGAGAGGAGGAGCAATGAATGTGAAGAAAAGAGAAAGCTTAGGTTAGAGAATGGTAGAGTCATGCACAGTGGTGGGGTCAGCAGGGGAAGAGAATAGAAAAAAAGAAAATGTTGCCAAATCACTAAAGCAAAGTTGCAACTATGCCTTTTAAATTGTTTTTCTGTAGAATGACATCTCTGCTGTAGAGAATAGCACCTACAGAGGGTTTTTGCTTACCCCCCTGCTGATTAGAATGACTTATCTACAAAGATATAGAAATCATATCTACAAAGATATAAATTTTCTTTGCTCTTCATGCCTTTATTTTCTACTTTTATCTACCTTTCATATTTTACCAAACCTAAAGGCTTTTATGGCATCATCAGTCTGCTTCCATGGGGAACACAAATACTAAGGATTGAGAGAGGATAACAGCTTCAGCACTACCCAGAGTACAGATATTTCTTTCTGAAGACATAGATTCCTCTTCCCTGGAACATTTATTTAGGGATTTTAATGCATGTTTGTTAATTACTATCTACCTAAATTGACTTGAAAGAAAAGACAAACCATTGTGGATTACTCCTGTTATGAATTAACAATATATGTATTGCTTAATTTTTAAATTAAGTGACTTAAAAACAAAACAGGTAGAAGGAAAGGAAAGGAAAGGAAAGGAAAGGAAAGGAAAGGAAAGGAAAGGAAAGGAAAGGAAAGGAAAGGAAAGGAAAGGAAAGGAAAGGAAAGGAAAGGAAAGGAAAGGAAAGGAAAGGAAAGGAAAGGAAAGGAAAGGAAAGGAAAGGAAAGGAAAGGAAAGGAAAGGAAAGGAAAGGAAAGGAAAGGAAAGGAAAGGAAAGGAAAGGAAAGGAAAGGAAAGGAAAGGAAAGGAAAGGAAAGGAAAGGAAAGGAAAGGAAAGGAAAGGAAAGGAAAGGAAAGGAAAGGAAAGGAAAGGAAAGGAAAGGAAAGGAAAGGAAAGGAAAGGAAAGGAAAGGAAAAAGACAAAATCATTGTGAATCAAGTGAAAATCAAGTGAAAGGAAAAAAAAGTAAGAAAAGAAAAAAAGAAAAAGAAAAGGAAAAGAAAAGGGAATAGAGCAGCAATTTTCCAAACAAGATTATTCTCTGTAAGGCTTACATCATTGCAGGCTGAATTGGTAAAAGCTGTGACCAAAAAATGTGAAATATGGAAAATGTCCTGAGTCTCAATTCTCTGTGTTTGAAAGTGGTATTGGCTTTTAAAAGATGGGTAAACATGAAGAGACTGAACAGGATGCATAACAGGTGAAGAATGCTGTGGAATATTTGGAAAATTATAGCAGCACAGAGGGGAATTACATCGAACCTGCAGGATATAAAGGAATTCTGCATTCTATGGTATTTCCTGTGGAGGGTGATCTCACATCACTTAAAAAATACTATTAATTTTTCTAATGATTGCCATGTTTGAAACCATATAAATAAAGCAATATAAAAATGTGATGTCCCAGATACCACCTACTGCTCTGTGATGAAAATAACAATTCAGTGTATTGCATTTCTTATACATAAACATATAATATCTACCCTGAAAGTATGCCATTTTATAGCTGCACCTTTTTGCCATTATGCATTAATCTTTTTAGATCCAAGACATGTAGTACATAAATTAATACAAAAAATGAAGCCAGTCCTGGAAGTGATGGAAGACAAATGCGACTTCTGGCTTCCATTGTAAGTGATGCATTATATCTTTAGGCAGCAATAAAGGTAATGATTTCAGAGCTCTATAATGAGACTGCTAGAGTTATGTTCACAAAAATTCTTCTCATCTTAACATTCTGAGCAAAAAACCATCATTGTCCAAGCTGCAATGTTATAACTTCATGAAGAACTACCATGGGTAGAAAATACATGAAAGCAATGTCACTTGTTTACTACTTCATAGTAGCTACCCAAGTGCTCAAAAAATCTATTCTGAAGAAAAAGAATCTAACACCTATTGCATTATCTTATTGTAGAAATAAATACTCTCTTTGAAAATCGTTGACTTTGATTTTTTAGAAAGCAATGAAATTAAGAGATCAAATGTTAAAATACGTCAACATTTCAAAAAGTAACATTTCAGACTCAATTTCAAATATGAATTTTTACCTAGAAATTTATTATGAAATGAAAATTGTGACTTTAAAATTGCTTTTTTACCAAAATTTATAAAATCTGGGATTTAAGAAGGAAACACTTTATTGAGATTCTATTTCTTTCCTCCTACAGATTGGCAGAATTTTATTCTGCCAATCAAGACAGCTTATTTGTTCTTACATGTTTGCTTTATCTGGCCAATTCTTTCATATGGAGTGGTCCATAGGTGAGCTAATTATATAATTACAAGTTTCAGGTTTGTAAATGCCATTTTTAAAAGTACTTTCACAGCTTGGCATTTTAAACTCTCTGATTAGGGCCTCAAAAGATATGTATGCACCTCTCTCTTTACTTTCTTTAAGTTCCAAAGTCTCCAAAGCTACTTTTGAGCTGCTACTCAAACCTAGAATTACATAAATCTTGGTGTTTAATCTTCTGCATGTCAACATTTGCAGAAACACTTTTGTGCTGAAACTTCTCTGCAGAAAGATACCTCAGAGTCATAGGTTAAGCCAAGGCTTAAGAGTGTTCAAAATGGTTTCTTGAAGTCCCTGGAAAAACAATTTTGTGATACTGTGATCTGACCATGATCTTAAGGTAGGAGCATTGTTTGACATTGATTAGCAGTTCTACTTGGTTAAGATAAAAAGAAGAAATCCAGCTACACGTGGAAGAATAACCGGACATCCACAACAAGTGTCTATGAGGACACAGATAAGTCAAAAGTAAATGCAAAAGAAGTCTGTATCAAGAGGAAAAAGAACAGTCATATGGTTTCAGGGGTGGCTGTTTGGCTAGCATAGCCATGGATCCTGCCATTAAATGGCAGATCAGGACAGCTCCAAAAGTGTTCATTACATGAGACAGCTTTCTCAAAACCAACTCAGGTGTGTACTTGATATTGAGCTATTTAGGTACTAAAATCAAAGTTGCCCCAGTAGAAAAGACTAACAGCTTTGGAAAGGCATTAATTTAGCAGTCAACTATCTTCTGAAGATACTGCTACCAAAGATCCATTAGTCCCTGCTTCTCCTTTGCACTGCCATCTGAAAAGCTCTGTCAATACTGGTCCATCTGACTTTCCTTTTGTCTTTAACCAATAGAATCAATTTAAGCTAGAGTACTTTAAACTGAAGTTTTGGATGATTTGTTGTGTTTTTTCTGAAGTAGAGGTAGTGAGCATTTCATCATCAGGGTAAGAACTTGTTCCAGAAGGGTACCAAGAACCTTCTTACAATGGTAATATTTCAGATTTTCCCATTTTGTACTCGGCAGCACTGCAGGCAGAGGCCAGCATTTGCCTAGTTTTACTGTTTCTGCTGTATAGATTACTTCAGTTATTTCTGCATATCACTGCAGAGCACTCCAGAGTCTGGGAAGTTAATAGGATCTTGAATGACACAGAATTTTCCCAAATGTTTGTCATACTTATTTCTAATTTTCATCTTTGATAGAATAGCTTTTATATTGCAACAGATACATATCTGATGGCTCAGTTTCCATTTTGCATTTGTATATAAATATAACTATATATTAGGAGAATAATTTAAGCATATCTTTGCATGCAACAATAATTTATCTATATTAATTTAAATATATATGTTTTTTAGGAATAGTTTGTAGTAACATAAGAAAAAATCCCTGATGAATTTGTCTTTAGTCTGAGACCATCCTAAGTCTACTGCAATTATGACTAGGCTTATCAACTCCCTGCATAAATCCTCCTGTTCCATTGTCTCCTGTGAACCTTAAATGTCCACTTTAAAATATACATCTGCTTCAAGATGAATCAGAAACTTGCACATGCCTCACCATCTACAGCAAGCAAAGATGCTTTATAGTGCAGCTGTGCACATTACAGATGTGCAAGTGCGTGCACATACACACTATGGGAAGGCAGAGCTTGTGCTGTGTGTGAAGCAGTGGGCACAGCAGCACAGTAAAACGGCCTCACTTTTGCAGTTTGTATTCCTTCAGTGGTTTGTTGGCATAGTTTATGACAGCTATTTATATTCATTTCAAGCCTGGGGGAAGAACAAAGCTTGAAAGATGGTTGCCGGTAAGTTTTCATTCCTTACAATATGTAAGTAAAATGGAACATATTCCTTTTTTTTTCTCCCTAGTGGTCTGATAATTACATTCAATCATTTATTTTGCATTGAAAATACATCACACACATCTGAAAAGAACTTATGATGAGCAAGAATATTTTAAAAATATTTCTCCTTTGAATTTATTTAGGTGTAAAATAACAAATATTATCGTACAAGATGTTTATTATTTTATGAGAAATTTATTACAGTACTAACAAAGTTAAAATCAAAAATTAAGGTAAAAGCAAGGCATGCAAGCGAACTTACAAGTCACAGAAAACATAATGTAAGTGGTGATGAAATAGCAAAGAAAATCTGAAGACTAAAAGGTTTCCATAGCAATGCACTATTATTAATTTCTCTTGAAGCAGAAAAATTCTCTAGAATGAGAACACTCTAGCAAAAATGGATGTGCATATATTACAAAGATTTCATTCTGTAAATTTCTTTTATTATTTCATTTTGCAAGACTTCAGACCTATTAATGAAGTGTGAGACAATGCTCTACAGTATAGAGGCTTGGCCCCTACAGAAATTAAAGCAGCATCAGTACTAAAATAGAACACATTAATAAAGATGAAAAAGGGGTGAAACAACCTGAAGGACTCAAGCTTTGTTAGTGACATGCAGAAACCATTATTTTGCTTTATGATTTTTTTTTCTACTAACTGCAAGAAGAATGGAGATGAAATTCAGATTTACCTCTATACACTCCATATTTCACATTTAGCTGAAGCTGTACACAGTCTTGATAATAGAAGTACCAAGGTTAGTGTTTTAAATAACATTATTGTATAACTGGTAAGTTCCATACTTTTATGATGGTGTAGAGTAGCTAGATCACAGTTACATCTTCCTCATTTATGCTGCTTTTCTTCCTTCCCCATGTCTTTCACATCCAATGTGGTAGGAATGATGAGGAGAAACTGTCTATCTATCTCAATTATGAAATAGAACAATTAATTGCCATTCCATAGCACAAAAGATCCTGAAATAAAATCTTTCAATATGAAAATGTAGATAATGTTGATTACGTTTTATTGTTAATAACAACACATATTTTCATTTTGTTCAAATAGAAAAATACTTGACTTCTGTATCCTGATTTTAATAGGAATTTTACCCCACTGAAATGTTTATTTTTAGCATTCTTTCTAAAAATATGTTAGGCAAACTTACTGGCCTACAACTGCCATCCAGCATCATTTTAAAGAAGCAAGTCACCTTAAAAGAGGAAGTTTGGAACCAAATTCTATTCTTATGCACCTCATTTCCATGTTTGCTCTTCTGAGAGAATAATTTCTTTCTGAAAGACATACAGTCTAAAATTAATTCAAATTTTGCATCCATTTAATTTCATTCTTTAGCCTGTGAATGTTTTGTGTTCATATAATGAATTTGTAAGGTGTGACAATTTGAGAGAACTGGTGTCACTAAAATTAGCGTGAGATAAGCCTTTAATATTCATACAAGACTCTGATCCAAAATTTCCAATCAGCTAAAACATAAATATTGATACATGGTTAGTACTGAGTTTGTATTGTACCAAAGTAATAGGTCAAGTACTCTTCTTACCTGTCTACTGTCTCAGCTTAGTCTAGTGCTCAGCATTTTCAAACCTCTTTTAAAATAAATATCTTTGCTATTGTGTATGACATGGTCCTTGTCTGGGCATTTTTGACTTGATTGTGGTACCTTAAGAAAAATGTTTATCTTAGGTCCTGGGTCCCTAGAGCCTACTACATTTTTAGTGATGTCTCACAAGGAAAAGAAAAGAAAAAATGTTGGGTTGATACCATCTCTCTTATGATCTGTAACAGTTAACAAATCATACAAAGAAAACCATCTCTGGAGGTCATGTCTGAAAAAATATTTTGCAATATTTTATTCAGCTGTGACATATATTTTGGAAAATCAAGGAATATTCTGCAAATTGGTAAATTATCAAGAACAGCTGTTGCTTTCTTTATATGAATGCACATGAGTATTTGCAAAGCAATTCACTAATGCAGTGATACATTTCTCAGTGTAAATATGATTTAGTAAACAAATGAGCAAAATTGCTTCCTTTGATAATGACATCAAAATTGGCATTTTTGCAAATTAAAACTGGTAAAGAAAAGAGATCTGCTCAAAGCTGTTACCTTTTTAATCCTACTCACTGCTCAGAAGCACTGACTCTTTATAAAAATTTCCAAATTAAATGGATTCATGTCTATGTGGAAAGAAGGACATAATAGACAAAATTATATATATAGTTCTTTGAGTGTGATGTCAATTTCATGGAGCAGTTCACTCCAGAGGTATACAATGATTTCACAGGCAATCCATCCAGATTTGCATTGATGTTGCAGAATGGAAATAAGTTTTTGGAATTTTAAAGCAAACTTCAATAAATTAATTTTATAATTCTATTGAAATGAGTGTGTTTGGATAGACAAAAATCAAGGAACAATGGTGTCAGAGATTATTTAAAATATATCTAATGTAAGAATGGATATACATTTTAACAAGGGGCACTTATTTCAGGATTTGACTCACTTTGTCCTTTCAATTTTTTATTCATCAGCATGTTTTGCTTCCCTGTCTTGATTTTAGCATTCAATGAAATTGGAGTGAGAACTGAACTTTATGCTCCATGAAATGCAGAGAAAAGCTTTTGTGTCTGGTTGCACCTTTTGTTCTCTGGCAACCTGAATATCTGGGACCATGAAACCTTCTGAGTCCTCAGTTCTGGTAACACAAATTGGCCACTATTACTGATGTTCTGACTCTTCTGAATTCCTGTATCTGTGGACTCCAAGAATGGTTTTCCTTTTGTTTTGTTATTGTTAACAGCTCACTCTCATGATGTGGGAAATACCTCCCCACAGGGATTATGTCTCTTAGCTGCGTGTTGTGAAAGATTGTATATCCTGGTCTTCCAAAAGGTCAAAACATTCTGCTGAAGCTTGATGACAGTTTGATAATAACCTGGTAATTTCCATCTGGACTGTTCTGCACTCCCATGAAAATATTTACCCTCTGTGACTGGACCCAGCTCTGAAACTTTTATTCCAGTTATAATCCATATTTTCTTTTTCTGTGCTCATCATGTTCTGAAGTATCTATTCTGGTACAATTTATAGTATATTTTGTCTCTGTGTCAACCAAACTTTTTAACATAATGGTCAAATTTCAGAAATGTGTTTGCAACTTGGTGAACTAATATAAGACAGATAACAAAATAATTTTAGGGGCAAATATTGCTCTGTTATTCCTTCTAAGTTTGATCTGTACCTAAAAACGCTATAATCAGCTGGAGAGTTTGGCCTCATAAAAGCAATGTGTCTTGTGAAATTTTGATTTTGTAACCCTTTTTTGATCTCTAGTTTCTCAATTACAAAAATATATCAAAGAGTAAGATTCTTGACCAGGCTTTAAGAGCTTTTCTTCTTGGTAATTACTACAGGCAGTCTTTATTGAACATAAATATATATAAAATAGACATAAGTAGATATAAAATACTTAATGGAAAAGAATTCTCAAATATTTTTTAAAAAACTTAGATGATTGGTTTTGTAGAAAAAAAATACATCCTTCTCTTAATTCCCAATAAATTGTATTTAGAGTAATATAATCATTAAGGCTGGAAGAGATCTCCAAGATCACCAAGCCCAATGTTTAACCAAAAACCACCATGTCAAACTAAATCACAGTGCTAAATGCTATATCCAGTCATTCCCTGAACTCTTCCAGGGATGGTAACTTCCTTGGGCAGCCCTGTTCCAATGCTTAACCACTCCTTCAGTGAGGGAATTTTTCATTATGTCCAGCCTGAACTTCCCCTGGCACAGCTTAAGGCCATTTCTTCTTGTCCTATTGCCGGCTGCCTGGGAGAGCAGACCAACCTGCATCTTGCTACAACCTGCTTTCAGTCAGTAGTAACAAGGGATGTCTCCCCTGAGCATCCTCTTCTCCAGGCTAAACAACCCCAGCTCCCTCAGCTGTTCCTCATAAGATTTTTCTTCAGAGCCTTCACCAACTCCGTTGCTCAGAACTGGACAGAGGATTCGAGGTGTGGTCTCACCGTGCTGAGTGCAGAGGGAAAATCGCTGCCCTGGTCCTGCTGGCCACACCACTGCTGACACAAGCCAGGATGCTCTCGGCATCTGGGCACACCCTGGATCATGTCCAGATGCCTGCTGACCAGCATCCCCAGGCCCTTTTCCACCAGGCAGCTTTCCAGCCGTTTTCCCTGCAGTGCTGCCTGGGATTGCTGCGAGCCAAGTGCAGGACCTGGCGCGTGGCCCTGTTGAACTCCATACAATTGGTCTCAGCCCATCAATCCAGCCTGTAGAGACAACTCTGCAGAGCATTCCTATCCTTCAGCAGACCAACGCTCCCACCCAATTCAGTGCTGTCTGTGAACTCGTTGAGGCTGCACTGGATTCCCTCATGCAGAACATTGATCAAGATGTTAAACACCACTGGCCCCAAAAGCCTTGACATGTCACCATGACATGTTTTTTGAAAGAGAATATTTAGATGTAACATATGCATTATGAAGCGTACAGCAGCTGGAACTTCATAAATAACCATTACATTAACCTTATATTTTTTTCTCAGCTCTAGAGAACCAAATTTCAGAAATTCGACATGAACCAAAATGAATTGCAACTGTCACATCTGCAATAAAAAGAAAGATAAGGTTCAGAGATTTTTGATGGGTCACTAGTTTTTACTTCTATGAAAAATCTGCCTGTGATATTTTCTGTCATTTTCTATGCTTTCCTTACTGTATAACTCCAGAGACCACCAGTCTCAAGAATTAGCTATCCATCCATTTCAGAGGCATTACTTCTATTTCTTTGTAAATTAAAAAAAAAAAAGTTCAGGACTGCCTTCAAAACAGGCTTTTTCAATACATTCAATTTACAGGGTAAAAATATTTGTAAGCAATTTCAAAGGCATATGCCTACCTGGAGCCCTGTGCAAATTTTGTAGTTTGGAGACCTATACATCTAAACTTAATAAACATGTTACTGAATCAGTAAGGATAAAAAACCACATTATTATGAAATTTAGAAGAGTTAAAAATCCTTTGAACTTCACTTACATGCAAATTCACCATGACATGCATTTAAAAAGAGAATTTAGATCTAACATATATATTATGAACTGTATAGCAGATGACACACCATAAATCAGCAACTGTCATTTCACAATAGAAGTTTTATACACTCACAAATTATGTACATTATCCTTGTAGTTATTCCCTTTTTCTGCAATATATTTTTATAAGGTTATAATATGCAAAAATTTTCAGACTGCTTGCTAAACAATTCTGTATTCTTCCCTTTATATCATAATAATTATTATATTAATACCATGGTCTCCACACATACAAAAAGAAAACTTGAAATTAACATCCAAAGCTAAATTTATGCAGTCCATAAGAATACTTTTATTCAACTACTAAAGCTACTATTAATGTTGGTAGAGTCCAGAATAACATTCTTTAAAAGCCTTATAAAAAGGATTAAATCACTGGAATGCAGAAAATTGGGCATTAAATCTAAAATGTCACTCCTCAGTGAGCCTGCTGTGCTTAGGCTTTCAGTTGACCTAAGAAGCTCAAAATACAGAGGAATGATTCAGTCAAATTAGAAAGGCAAATAGTGCAAACCTTTGGAATACTGACACAAAAGGAAAAAAATAAAAAGCCCTAAAACCAAACCACTAGTATTCTTAGACTGTATTTCTCCTTTCCCTCTTGTGTTCATGTTGCATAATCAGTGTAACTGAGGAGAAAAATGTGGCATACTCAGTAGAGACAGCTGAAGATGTGGCTCTTCTATAATACGTTCACTATGACCCTCTGTGGAAATTTCTGCCTCTTTAAGAAAACTGACAAGACAGGGAATGGGTCTGATTTTCAGCAGCCGCATTTTGCAGGCTAGTATCTCAGGACAAATGCTGATGAGTGCAGTTGGTACAGTCCAGCTGGCCAAAATCTGTATCTCTGCATGTTCCAGGGGCTCTGGAGCAGAGGATCAGCTGTCCAGGCAATATGTAGATAACTCTCTAGAAGAGGAACAGGGTAACTGTATCAATCCTACTCCCACTAACTGTTCTAGATGCAGCAGTGGCCATAGTCCCAATTTACATATTTTTTCTTTTATCAAACTTATATCTATAAGAAAATATTTTAAAATATCCAATTGCCCACCAAGCACAATCCCTACATGTCGTAGATCCAAGCTCCTGACCAGTCTTCAGGGCACCACTGCCCTAGTCCCTGTTTCAGGACTAACCATATGGTTTTACCACATCTCCTCCTGACTCCTGAGCCCAGGCCCACCTGCACAGCCCCAGTCCCACTGCAGTAATGACGAGATTCCAAGAACACATTCCAGGGCCACCACACCCCAGCCGTCCAGGAAGGCTTGTGATTCGCAATGATTCTTTTCATCATATCTGAAGCATTTTTCTTGCTTGGATTCTTTTGAGTGTTTTGCCACTCTGTCTTAGCCACTATGCTAGAATTAGGCAGACAATGCCCACCCAATAGGAATCAAACCCCTCAACCCCATAAAAGTCCCCCTAGTAAATACTGTGTAGCATCATAGACAACCAGGCTCAACTTTCCAAATGCTTCTGACTGAACCTAAGTTATGTGAGAAGCCATATGTATGAAAAAGGTTGCTTTTTAAATTGTAAAAATTAATATGCTAAAATATATATGTTTGTACTGTGATAAACTCATGAAGTCACAAAAAAACCCTGTATCTGTGTGATTAGTTATAATGTGGCAAAAAACCTCACATACAGAAACTGTAGTACCTGCAGAGTGAAAAAAAATAGGAAGAAAAAAACGTCCTCTGTATAGGCAGTACTATCTCACATCTTTGAGATGTGTTTGGGAATACTTTTTATGGTAATAATTGAGGCAATTGATACTTTTTTACTAATGCAAAAATAGTAAAAAGTAAAAAACTAAAAGTAATATATTAATTATTAAATACAAATGTATTTTGTCTTTATAATTAATTAGTATGGTTTCCCAAAGTTCAGTCTTCCCTCTCTTTGACAGCTTTGTCTGTGGCTAGTGTGACACACCAGAATATGTTTCTATCACACCAGTGCACTCCAATATTAACGGTTTCTGTGGAAACCTCTATTGGTCTCTAAAGTTTTCACCCTCCTATTTTCCTTGCCCTTTCTGTAGCTGTGAGACCTATACAAGAAACTGAACTTTGATAAGTGGTCTAATACAATTATTGTAAAAATGACTGAGGTAGGGACTAAAGTGCTTTGATGTTTGCCAACTAACCTGAAGTGTCTCTTGACACAAACCAAAGGTTAAGGCAGTTGGAAAAGAAAAAATATATTTGCATAATTTAAATGTAAACATCTCATTTACTGTTTTGGAAAGTGACAAAAAAAATCTGCGACTTTGATATGCACATTTTGCCTTTGATATGAACAAGTCTCATATTAAATTCCTGAAGCAGAAAGCGCTATTACAGCAATTTGGAATATGTTCCTTTCATTCTGTCAAACCAGATTAAAGGGGACTAGTATGAGAGATGCCTACATTTACAATCGATCAGATAATGGTTCTGCTGTTAGAGAGTATAATTTCTCCATTATGGAAAAATTTTGCTTACATTTTTTTTTTTTTCCTTGAGAAGAATAAGAAGGTAGGTTTTTTTCCCCTTCTCTATCTTTTCCACATTTCCTACTCACATCTCAAATCTTGGAGATATGCTCAAATATTTTTGCAAAGTTTGGGACAGTAAAGATGGCATGAGAAAGATTAAGACAAGAATGCCTTTATCTATTTCAAGCTCGCTGAAAAGTTTTGACTGGTTACCTTTTAACCTTCTGTTTTTTACACAGTGCAGTAACAGTAGAACAATGTCACTGAAATTTTCCACAGAACTTCTGTAATATTTGAAAGGTCTGTGGAAGACTGATTTTAGGCATCTGTGTCAATCTGTAAATGTCTCCACATTTAAGGGAATGGAATAGATTTCTTCCCTTATCTTCCAAGTATTTTTTTTTACTACATGAGATGATTTGAATAGTGCGATGTTTGTAGGTAGGTTTCCCCAGATAATTCCAAGCTTCCTTTATTTCTGTTTCCAAGTTCAGAAGGCAGGGATGGCAGAAATGTCATGACTGTGTAATACAGCCAGCAATTTAGCTGACCTGCCTCAATATACAGCTGGAGGACTAGTCAGCCTTTTGACATGATCTTATCTCTCATCAGTGATGAGAACTGGTTTTGTTTTCCCTCTGTGGAAAGAGGGCTTTCCATTTAAATCCACTCTGCTGGCATTCTATTCTCCATGCTAAAAAGAAATGCATCGATGACAGTGTCATGTTGGCTTTCCAGAGATTTCCATACGACCTCCTTTTGCTACTTCCTCGCAGTATTCATACAGAGTTTTCTACCTGACCTGACAGTTGCAAAGATTTAGTTACAAATTTCTATTCTGACATTTTCCTACTTAGGTATGCACTTCACAAATGACTACAAAGCCACCGTGTTAGACTCTTACATCTTTGGGGATGAGGCCAAAAATCACAAAATCGATTAGAACTGATTCTTCAAACTTTACTTTTTGTCTTGTGCTCACTTTGAATTCTTTTCTCCCTGCTGCATCTGAAGCTCACAACTACCTCCCTGCTGTGATAGGATTTTAGCCTAGTCACATGCGTGTGACCTTGTAATAAAAAAGTGTTATTTTACTTTATTAGTAATGTTATTAACCCTTTCCACCACATCAATAGACTTTCCCCAACACTTCTGAAACTGCTGATATTTAACAAAAACTAAGAAGTTGGACTTCAAGCCCTATGTGTTTACCCAAGTTTTTATTGTAAATTCCGTGCCAAGGTACAGCTTTATAAACCCATCCTGTAAGGTAAATTAGTATTGACCCACTGAGTATATATAATGCTTGCTTCAGCGTCCTGTTCAGTTCTATTCTCTCCAAAATCTCTAATGCCGTCCATTTTTTTTTTCCATTTCGATAGGTGATTAAATCAGATTGTATGCCAGTTTATCTAGGGAGAGCAAGCACTGCAAAACTGTAACTCTATCACTTTCTACTTCAGAAGTGTTCATAGGGCTCTCTTAGTCTATTTGCTTTACTCCATTTTGTTCTATAAATCCTTAAAAGCTTTTCTGACAGACGTTTCTCTAACTTTGATAATTAGTGAAATATAAGTATTGATACTGTTTCAACCTCTGCATTAGGAAAAGGATTGAATTTACAGAGCAAATATCAGATGACCACAACCACAGTCATATCTCTTTTGTGGTGATCATAGAAAAAACCAACAATATGCAGCAAGACTCCAGGGAATGGCTCCTGGAAGGGGATGAGAGCAGTGTCAAGAAAATCTCTTGTTTTCTTTCTGATGTGTCTGCGAACATTAACTTCTGATATAGTTTTTCATTTCTCCATGTCCATCATACCAATATTTGATTGAGCATTTTATAAGCTTTATCTGAGCTATGTATGATACCTTGATGGATTATAGGTATATTTTCCTAGATGAATGTTCCTGTGCAAGAACAAACTTCCAGGAATATATGTCCATATTTTCCCTTCGTATTTTGGGCTTAGATTCATAGCTTGGTAAGTGAGAAGGCTTTTCTGGGTTCTGAAAATGCAGGAATTATTTCTATACAGATGTTAAGTTCATGCAGTCCTTGTCTCATGTATTTACTATTATGCTTGAATATGCCTCAGGTATTTTGTATTTCCTTTTTCCTATTTGTAATGTTATTCCTGTAGCATAAGCCTCTTTTCCCTCATATATATTTGCCTCTCTGAAGTCTAAAGACACACAGTGGGTACTTCTACTTAAAAAAAAATAAAAAGAGATTAACTAATTAAGACAGATTAAAAAAATAAAAAAATCACTGCAAAAAGTATCATCTATTACCTGGGGAAACCACTCTGTCCTTATAACTTGCCACACACATTTTTCTCCTTTGACCTCACATCCCAAAGCTGTGCACTGGAGCTATTCATCTTTTCTCCATGAAAGAGACACAAGAAAGTTTTAGTCAAGGAGATTTAAACACAACCATAATAGATGATTCTTGTTGTGAAGTAGTTCTGTGTTATTTTGCCATGGTCTGACATTATGCAGCATTTGCCATCTTTACAGAACAAGAGGATTCCTGGCTTGAAAGCATAAATTCCTACAGCTGAAGATAAGAGCTTAGCAATCCAGCTGTAAATAATTGTTTGAATGCAACAGGTGTTATGGATCAAATACACAGAGGACAATTAATACTGCAATTGCAAATATGGGATGCCTGTTTAAAAAAAAAAAGGAAAAATATGTCTGCAATTTTTTTTTGCCACTCTTAGACAGTACTAGCTGTTCGACATATCACAATCACATTTGATTTTTTAGCTTATTTTGTGTAGGTATTGCAATGTTGGTGCGTCAGAATCTGCAAATTCTCAGAAAATGAATGTTTGTGTATTAGAAACAAAGCTATAAATATCAATTGAGCTCCATAAATATTTGCAATCACAGAAAAGAATGCTTATTCTTATAGTAGCTATTGTGTTAGTACTCAAGGATCGTAGTGGTGAGGATAAAAGCACAGGTAGGTGCTTAGTTGTAGGCACCTACAACTTCCTAATGTGTGCCTGTGATGACTTTGCTGGTAGTTCTGGAAGGAAAGTACTCTGTAGCAGTATGAATATCTGGGCACCTCAGAAGGCCTAGAGGTATTTGCTTTATGCCATGACCTATTTTTTATATGTTCATTAAAACATATGAAAATAAAAAGTTCTGAGTTGGTAATATTTTTTTTGTTGTTGTGATAGCCCATGGTTCTGACAGCCAAATTCAGTATAATATCTTAGTATGGCTTTTCTTTACCATCTAAAATATTAATACAAGATTGACTAAATATTTCTTCTAAAGTCTGTAGAGCCCAGAGGTTTTTAAGAAATCCTGGTTTTGTCTTCAGGGGTTTCAGTCGCCTCTCCATACCTGCAGATAGCTTTTGTGCACTCAGCTTTTGAAGGATGGATCTTTTTCAAAGCTGAGGGGGAGGAATGCTAATAAATCACATCTTTATGAAATATTCATTAATTCAGTGAGTTCTTTACAAGGCTGCTGCCAAGGCAGCGCAGGGTGACGAATTACATTTTACACACAGAGGAAATGGTTGACAAGATACATTGTCTATACAGAGGGTTTCTTGAATGGTCACATACAAAGCTAACCAACAAAAGTTGTTTACACTATTAAGCAAGCAAGACAAAAATGCAGCTGTGTATATCCTTGCCAAGTTCCCCTACCTCCTCTTTTATGAAGCATTTTCCCTCCAGGCTTAGTTCTACTTTGTAAAATTGGTTCTTTTGAGGTTCTTAGAATGCCAGTGGAATGAAGTCAGATGGTAAGAAAAAAAGTGAGCCAGTCTTGCGGCATTTATTACATTTTATAAGAGGATGTGGACTTGCTTTAAGGTCTCTCTTCATATGTCAGCAGTCATCAGAACCACACCACAAAAACAAACTGAATGTTTCTCACCAGAAAATGAAATGGAATCTCTTTCTTGATTGCCTCTTTTATCTTTTTTGGACTGTGAAAGGAACCCCTGGGTAGCAAGGACACTGGAATCAGTGTGACTGTGCTCCATCTTGCCCACAGTTGTGCCCTAACACAGCACCATGATAGAGAGGATGGTGTTCTTGTGAGAGCACTCAAAGGGCACATCTTTCATTGCAAGGTACATAGCTTTTGGCTGGTTCAGTAAAAGAGGAATGACTCAGATTTACAAAGACTCAATGGCTACTCAGAAAATAGCCATTAAAATGTAATGGTACTCTTTCTCTTTAGTGGAGTGTACAAAGTGTTGAAGAGTTAGGTTTTGTTCCCAGACATGAAAGAAGATGATACAAGGACTGTGACTCAATGAGGTTACATCTTTATTAACTTATCTGGAAACTATGCAGATCACCTTAACAATTTCCACTTTCTGGAGAGCAAATTCCACCATGTTAAAAATCTACACCCTCTGGACTTCTACAAGGGAGTTTGTCCTACCTTCTCTGTATATGAAAGTAAAGGGGGATGTTGAAAAAGAAATATCCCTCAACTCACCACAATGCTTTTTTATTTTGTTAATACAGTTTCTATTGGTTTAGGGTTTTTTGGGGGGTTTACGTCTTTGTCTTATACTTCCAAAATACATACGCAGTTTGAGAACAATATGGATGTCCTACCTCGAAAATAAAATAAGATCCTCTTAATTTTCATATTAGCTCCCTTTCTATAATGATAGAATGGTTTGGGTGGAAGAGAATCTTAAAAACCATCTAGTTCCACCCCCACACCATGCTCAGGGATGCCATTTATTAGAGCATGTTGCTTAAGGTCCCATCCGGCCTGGCCTTGAACACTTCTGGTAATGGGGCATCCACATCTTCTCTGGGCAACCTGTTCTGGTGCCTCACCACTCTGAATAGAGAATTTGTTCCTTCTATCTAATATAAATCTCTCCTCTTTTGTTTTAAAACTGTTCTGCTTTCTTCTATCACTATCAGGCTGTGCAAAAAGTTGCTCTCCTCTTTCTCAAAAGCACCCTTTAGGTTCTGGAAGGCTGAAAGGAGGTCTTTCCAGAGCCTCCTCTTCTCCAGGTTATGCAACCCCAATTCTCTCAGCCTGCATTCACAGGAGAAGTGCTCCAGCCCTTGGGTCATCTTCATGGCCCTCCAGTGGACTTGCTCCAACAGGTCCATGTTGTTGGAATGTTGAGGATCCCAGACCTGTATGTGGTACTCCAGATGGAGTCTCCTGAGATCAGAGCAGAGGGGCAGAAACACATCCAACCTGCTGGCCACACTGCTTTTTATGCAGCCAGGATACAACTGGCTCATGTTCAGCTTTTCATCCACTATAACCCACAAGTTCTTCTCCACAGGACTGTTCTCTTTGAGTTCTTCTTTCAGTCTCTACTCATGTCTGGGATTGTCCTGACTTGGCTGCAGAACCCTGTATTTAGACTAATTGAATTTCACGAGGTTCTCATGGGCCCACTTCTCAAGTTTGTCCAGGTTCCCCTGGATGGCATCTCTTCCCTCTGTTTTGTCAGCTGCAATGCTCAGCTTCATGTTGTCTGCAACTTGCTGATGGTGCACTCATTTTCTATGTCACAGACAAAGATAGTTCCATAAACAACATTTGTGCTTGATTTCAAAATCTTTAAAAGAAACTCAATCCTGAGCCTTCTGTATTAGATAGGTTGTTATACGAGGTCCTACCAGTATTTTAAAACTGGGAATATTTTTTATTAGCTCTGTCAAAAGTACCCACTGTTTAGTTTTACATCTGGTGGAAAATGTGAAGATTTTGAATTCTGAATTAAGTTTGTGATGATAAACAGTGTATACTTGATTTTTTTCCCAATAGATCTTGATTTATGCACTAAAGGTCAAATCAGAATCTAATCAAAGACACAAGGAACACTTTGAATGCGTTTTAAGACCATGATATATTTTCAAGTGTTTACCTGAGGCCAGATTCAGCTGATCATTAAACATCTTGTTTGCAAATACTCTCTGTGAAATACCTTCTTTTTTCAAAAATGAAATGTACACAATTGAGAAAAAAAAATCATTTTTGCAAGCAAATCAAGCACAATTTGTTTAAGAAGCAAGAGAGTAAGGTATTAATTTTTGTTGCTTCTTTTTCATATCCATATGATTTTCTGTTAGCCTAGGTATAACTCATTTATTTCAGAGAAAAAAAAAAATTTGGTACCCTAAACATTTTGGTTCAAGTTCTCCTGAACTTCACAACATTGACATTCCTGAGAATTAACTAGCAGAATTGAAGGGCACACCATCTATATAAAAGGACACTTTCCTTTATACAGCAGTATCATGAGCAATGGATGTCGACAATGCTATTGAAATGCATGATAATTAACAATAAGAAGTTGAGGAAGTCTAATGGGAAATGTTCTACAATTTGTTTCAGTTTCTAAGGTCAATTTTTAACAAATTCAAATAAACTTACATTTGAATCCTTTCAGATCACCAGGGAACATACATCATTGAAATATCACTGAAGCATGTCATCTGGCTTTTCCTGTGCTCCTAATCCCCCATCCTTGAAATGTCCCCTGTATTGAGGTTATGAATAGAGAGGTTCAGGAACAAATTTGGATATCCATATGCCTTCAAGAATTTGAGGGAGATCTTTTCTCCCTTGACACCATCCAGGCTGGACAAGCAGCCAGGAAATGTGTCCCTGAACCTTTACAACTCCCTGCTGAGTGAAGATAGCTCCTCACTGGACAAATTAAGTCTCCATGCCCTTTATCAAGTTGGCTGCAGAATTCTCAAATGAAATAGGAAGTTAAATAATAATTTTTACTTTCATAGATTTTAAAGCAGAAAAGAATTAAACTATTTGAGCAAATTAGATTTTTTTTCTCCAAATTTCATTTTTTTCTGCATTTTTTTATTTTTAGTCCTATCATAAATTGTACAAGGTAATTGAGAATGTTAATTAGGGCTTATGATATTGAAATATGCATATTTATTACTGACACTAAAATACTTCTCCCCTTGTACTACTTTGTGAA
Source organism: Fringilla coelebs (assembly GCF_963513975.1). NCBI lineage: Eukaryota > Metazoa > Chordata > Aves > Passeriformes > Fringillidae > Fringilla > Fringilla coelebs. The sequence continues at coordinate 28,323,579 of NC_140034.1, forward strand.
ATGGCTACTAAAAATCTACAGTATTCTTTGATAATATCTTATTCACATATATTTTTGATGTTGTTTATTTCTACAAATTCAAAATTTGAGGGTTTTGACTTAGCTCAATGGGGTGAAGCTGTAGCCTTACAAAAGACAGATTTACATAGACTTTTCCCAGATGGTACCAGTATCATAATCAGCTAAAGACATGGCGTTGCACTTCAAAAATTATCAAAAGTGTGATGAAAGCTTTCCTTTTCTCTTGTAGCTCTCACAGTAAGAAATTTAAATTGGCCATGTCAGCTTCCAAATCTGATTAAGAAATCCATCTCCTAAAATATAACATGAGCTCTCCAAATATGTACCAACTCCTGCAAAGACATTGATGTTTGAAAGTCTGAAATGTGGTCTAGGGAAGACTCATGGAATTATCTAAAGCAGCATCCTTAAGGCCACAGGTCAAGAGGAATTCAACAAAAAGATCAGGCTTGGTAATGATGGAAAACAGTGCATATCTCATTTTTAATGTTTTTTTTTTAATGTAATTAATTCCTTTAAAAATCTCTGGGATCCAGGAGTTCACACATTTACTGCATATTCACCTGCAGCAAAACTTGTGCTATACATGTGCTTTCCTTTTGCTTTAGAGGAGGAAAGAAGGCCCAAGAATGCCTTCAGGGTAAAGATTGTGTTGAATACCTGTATCTCTACTAATGACATGGGTTTTGAATTAAAATATATATGCTGATTTCCTTTTTAGCTTTTTCACTTTGGATAAGTAATTTGGGAATACAAGCTAGAAAAAAATTACATCATATTTAAAAGATTTAATATTAAAATTGCCTTCACTAAACATTGTTATAAAATTCAGGAAGAAAGCAGGACTTGAGGAAAAAAAGATATTTAGGAAAAAAATGTGTTCAAGGTAACAAATGGCAAATGGTGGTGATAGCCTTTATGGGTTCTGAAGTTTAATTCTTTACAGTGTGTCTTAAAGAGTCTAGTAGTGGTGATTTATGTCACATCTCAGAAATTGTGTTGCTGGATTTCTGTTTGGAATTTACTCTGTGGGATCACCTTAAGAGCTGAATAGACACTAGCTATTAAATCCTTCCACTGTATTTTTCCCAAGGAGCTATTTCTATACACATGTGAATAAGTGCACAATGATCCAACAAACACTAACTTTCTTGTTGCCTTTCTGAGCCATCCTCCTTGGTGTTATGAGCTCACATCAAGTATGTTAATCCTTTCTTATTTAATGAGAAAAACTCCAAGAACTCAAGGAGTGCAATAAGTATGGGACTTGAATCAGTTGGTATTTTTCCTTACATAATCAAAATTATCCCTATTTTGTGTGTCCACAATTGTCCCTATTTTGTGTTTCCTCTCCCAAAAGAAGGAGCACATAATACAGCGCACAGTAAATAAAAAGTCTGTTATATAAATCAATATCAATTTTCTTTTTTCAGCTCTTGAGTAACTTTGAAAGAAATACTTGAAAGAAAAAAAATTTGAATGAAATAACCTTGAAAAATTACCTTGAAAGGCAGACTCTTTTTTTTCTCTTTTTCCATGTCAAACCTGTGCTATTAAGCTGGTTCACCTGGACGCATGTTGACTGGATTCAACTTTAGCAGAGCAATAACAATGCAAATACTAGAATTTGGGGAAGGCTCTCTGACTAATCCAAGAGTAAATTTTTCATTGGAATGACTATCTTCCTTGCATAAAGTGAGAAATAGTTTCTCCTCTGCTGTTTGTGTTTTTATAAATGTTGAGTTATCTGCAAAGATAAAGGATGAGGATGTAATACCAAGATGTGCTTAGTCACTGTTTGAAGAGTTAGATTGAAGGTCTGTCTGCTATGCCATGCTACTTCTACTTCAGTGCTCAGAGGTTTCTCTCTTTTTTTTCATTTTTGTTCCAACTCTACTTTTGAAAAGAAGTACAGAAGTACTACATCTAGAATTTGATATCTATTTTGGTAATTGGAGTTTTCACACAGACTTATAGGAAAGGTATTACTAACAGAAAGGATGCTATATGAATGCTATTGAATGTTAGGGGATGATACTGCTGTGGAGTTGGAAGTTCAAGAAAACAAATCATAGAAATGTTTTAGGGATCAGCATTTTAACTTTTCATGGTTTTTTTTTTTTTTAAGCTTCATCAGTAATTTGTAATCCAGATACTATAATCTCTGCTAGAGAATCAGGTATGCCTGAAATATTGGCTCAGAGAAAAACCATCTAACCCATCTGTTACTCATTTCTGGCACAACTTGAAGTAAGAGAATCTAGAACAGGCTGTTTCCAGTTCTGGGTCAAAGAACAGGTGGGGAGATATATCCTGAATTGCTACCAGGGTAGACCCTACCCTTATTTTTAGGGAATGCATGAGAAAAAATGACCCTTTTCTCTTGATCTTGTTTGCTCAAGAGTTTAGGGAGAGACGCTCAGTCCCCCTAATGCCGTTTCATTTAACCAGTTTGGAAAAGTAAATCAATAACTTATATTTGAAAGCCAAGATTTCCCCGGGTATTGGCTTACATCCATTGCAAACATCTGGCATCTGTGATGGTGTAGGAAATTTCAACATGAAAAAAAAAGTAGATGTATTACTTTCATCTCTGATTCTCACACCCCAGCACTAAAGTGTCCCTTTAGTACTATACCATCCCAGCCACAGTCCATCCTTTTCACATAAGCCATCGCCTCAGAATCAGAGTCTCCAGGCCCTTCCATCAATCCCTGTTGTAGTCCCTTCACCACTAAACTCTGCTTTTTATCAAAACAACCCAAATAACAAAATATCCAAATATCACAAATAATGTAATATTGAAATCTCTTGGCCTTAATTTCAGGATTTGTGAAAAAAAAAAATCTTTCATCATCCAGTTAATCAATGCTGCCTGATTACTGTTATCTTGCAGTTTAATCACACAGGAAGAAAAACAGCATCATACTCTGCAATGACCTATGCACTACTAATTATTTTAAGTTGTATGTGCAAATTTTCTCCCATGTAATATTCACCTTGACAGAAATGGATGGTAGCAAATCACCTAAAAGTTATATGACACTTCTGTTAGGAAGGGTTCAGTTTAATGCTCCAGAATTGTCCCTCTGTGATGACAATATGTCCCTCTAAGCTGACGAACTATTCAGTAACTGACTGACTACAAAGCTTTTGCTTTTACCCTTTCTGTACATGACCCTCCCCATCACTTTGTTGAACATGCATGAGACAAAAATCTTCTATGAATAGCATTTTCAAGTTTGTGTCCTGAGGGCTATAGGCATTGTGCTCCAGCTGTGGAAAACTGAGTAATTTAGTTTAGTGATGGAATCATTAATGCACAGTTTGGGATCATGTAACACTACAATTTTTTAAAGGGCTTGTTCGGTTTATGGAAATTTTGGTGTAAGTTTGTGAACATCTAATTATAAAAGCTAATTTTGGTTTACCTAAAAACCAAGTGACAAAAACAGCTTAAGGAAAAGCCATATAGGATCCATGTGAAAATGCCTTTTAAATAGGATTCTTTTCTGTCTTAGTCATATAAAATTAGATGATTAGGTGATTTTCTGTAGTTGTGTATGTCCTTGAAACCTTGGATAGCTATCGAAAAACAGAGACAGTAGGGAGAAAAAGTTTTTCTGATTATCAGTGTCTGGGAGAATCAGATATTTGATGTTTTCAGTCAGGAGACAAAATCAGTTATTTATAACTTTTTATGAAATTTTGCAACATGTATTAATTTTTATAATTTATGGGGGTTTTTTTCTATTCTATTCTATTCTAATGAAGCAGATGTAAAATATTAAAAAGCAAGTAGGTATCAGCCACCAGGGATATTTTAGCTAATTAAACAAATGTATATATGTGCTTTTGGATGAGTGTTTCTATATGTGTGTTCAGAGGGCAGAACAGAAATAGATATCTACCATTCCTTTGTTGCATTCATCTGTCCAACTGTATAAGCAATTCTCTGAGGAGGCTGTTGTATTAAAATTCTACTCCTGATTTTGTAAGGTCGCTGCAATTGCAGAGTTAAAGATCTAGCAGAAATCTCTTAATGTTCAAACCTAACAGAAAATGTTATTTACATTTTAACACTCCTGTGTGCTCAATTAATATCTTCTTTTGGAATCTGAGTGTGATGGTTAATGATGAGTCTTTGAACATTACCGTAGCACTGCTGTCCTACACCACTACCATTAGCCTGCAATGCAGCAAATTGTTGACAGCTATAACAAAGCATCACATCTGCCTTGTGAGCCCACGATGTAAAATGCTCTCTGTTGCTGCACAGACAAGCAAATGTTATTTCTGTTTAATACCATCACTCAAAACAATCAGATCTGTTGGTCACCTAGAATTGTTTTCCTACCAGTTTGCTTTCTTAAGCAATACCTATGAAGTTTCCTTACCTGAAAAATATTTGAAGATCTTTGTATTTAATTTGGGCTATGATCCATGAATGTGTGAAAAATTAGGTGATTTCTTTGCCATGTAAGTGATCTTTTGTCACAGGGTAGCAAATACTAGATACGTGACATCTTGCTGCATTTTTGCCCCATTTTCAGTCAGCAACTGTACAAATGAAATGCAATAGTTGCTGTATATCTACTGATTTTCATCTGTAAATTAATGCAATCTGCTCTGCTGCAGTCATTCTGTGAACACAAGGCTGTAAATTTAACTGACTGCTTTTCCACAGAAACCTGGTTTCTTTGAGTTTTCCCTGTTTATAGGTACATAAATTGAATCTTAGTCTTATGTGCAAGCATCACTGCTTTAAAAGCTATAACCAGTGCAGATTGGAATACTGATTCACTCCCCCACATCTAGTTTTCATGTCAGACAGCTACATATATACAGTGGCTTGCCAAATTGTTCAAATATCACAGTAATCCCCTTAAAAATAGGACCTTCCAGGAAAGGCAGTTTTCCATAATAATCAATTACAGGAGCTGCTAAAAACTAGAAACTAGTCTATAAACACTGTTAGTCTGAAGTGATGGAGCTACATAATTTCATTTCATTTATTTTTGCATTGGTCTGAGCTGCATTTTTATTGCTCCACTGTTGTAATGGTGACCTCACCTTTGTTTTCATTAATAAACCTTGTTATTAATTTTGAAAAAACCAGAAATGGCTAATACTTTAAAAGTATTTAAAAGTAAAGATTCATGCTGCGGTCCTTTCTCTGGGAACAACAAAATTAATCAAGAGCAGAACATGAAGATTTGGTTTTGATGAAAAAAATGCAAATATGAAAACACCTCAAGCTGCAGTTTCAAGTACTCTGTCAGCTAGCACTGCTGCCTCGAGCAGCAGTCCTGACCTCCTTCTCTACCTGACAGCTTATTCTCACCCTGCTTGGCTTCCTCCCTTGGGCTAGCAGAAATGGTTGTGCTGCTGCTCATTGAACTAGATCAGGGAACCAATCAGAGCTAAAACTGCCTTTTTTTTCCTCAATTAATTTTAACTTAGATCAGATTCTCAATTTGGTTCACCACAGGATTGAATGAGCTGGAAAAGGCTGCTGGCCTATAAGAAAGGAAGGGTGAAATGCCTATTCATGTAACATAAATATTATCTTAAACTGTGGCTCCAAATCTATTTTATCTCATTCTTGCTGTTCACATGTACAAAAATTTGAAATCTTCTGTTTGAGCTTAACTCCTTAATCTAACTTTTGATTTGCTAGGGGTATTTTTCCCAGAATAATTAATGGACCTCCCCAGCTGCCCCTGCCATCTATAATCAAAAGGTATATCTGTAAATTGTATTCTTCACAGTAAAGAGACAGTATAGTATAGCACACAAGGAAAAGGTGTTCAGTTTCATGACATCAGCAAGTACTTAATAAAGTACAGACTCAAAATCTCAAATCTCAGACACTTAAGGAACTCCATTTTAAAAACTATTTTTTTTTCTTCAGCTCTTATTAGCTTTGTTAAAGAACCTGTTGGCTCTGATGGAAGTTGCCTTCTAGGTTTATGGCTGAAAATATTCTTGGCATTAAAAATGAGAGTAACAGCTTGGATTTGAACCTTTGTAAGAAATCACTAACCCTGTCTTACAGAAAAGCCTAGGAAGCATTTAAAGCTGAGATATCATTATTCTTTCAGGATGTTAAGCAATTTAAAATAGTTTCAGATAATATATTTTTTTTATGTGGCAAAGTTTTGGTAGCAAGGGGGCTTTAGAGATGGCCTCTGCGAGAAGAGACTAGGGACTCTCTCTGTTTGGGGCACAGTCAGTTTCAGCTGTCTCCAAAGTGGACCCAGTGCTGGCCAAAGCTGATCCCTATCCCCATCATTCTGTGATAGCATCTTTAGGGCAGGGTAAAAAGCACTGTGCAGCAGCGAGAGAGAAGGGAGAGGAATGTCAGAGACCCTAAGTGAGGGAAACTGGAGAATCCTACACAGTCCATGGAGGAGGCTACAGTGAAGTACCCTGTTCCCCTGTGGCAAACCCCACTGCAGCATGTAGAGAGCTTCAGCTGGAGAAGGGGATGTGTGCATGCAGCAGGAAGCTTTCTGGAAGGAGTGGTGGCTGGGATGTGTTCATGCAGGAGGAGGCTTTCTGGAAGGAGTGGTGGCTGGGATGTGTTCCTGCAGCAGGAGGCTTTCTGGAAGGAGTACTGGCTCCTGGGGACCCATGCCTGGGCAGTTTGTTTCTGGAGGACTGTAGCCTGTGGAAAAGACCCATGAGGAAGAAGGGGAAAAACGTAAGGAGGAAGGAGTGGTGGGGATGGAGTGTTCTGAAATGACCATAACTCCCATTCCCCATCCCTTTTGTGCTGTTTAGGACTGGGAGGAGGTACAACAGTTGGGAATGAAGAAGTAAAATTGAACTTGGGAAGTGGGGGTACAGAGAAAGAAGACATTTTTAGTTACGTTTTTTGCTACATACTGTCTTATTCTACTTTTATTATAGACTTTTTAAATTGAAGACTTTTAAATTAGTCTTCCTGAAGTTGTCTGTTTTGCCTGTGATGTGATCTCATTGTCTTTGCCTTGTTCTGTGAGTTCATCTTGTCTTCACTCTATGCCCTGCTGAGGAAGGGGAGTGAGAGAGTTTGGTAGACTACTGGCAACCAGAAGAAGTTAACCCACCACAGGTAGTAATAGTAACATAGAGAAGTATATTTGCAGTATTTTGGTCTTGTAATATTTAATATATTTTTGTTCATTCTACAAAATAAAATCAGGTTTAGAGTGAAAATGTAGTAGTCTTCTGTTTCTGTTAGAGATACTATTTGGATTGAATTATGATTAAACTATCCATTGAATTATTTATTTAAGAACAGGCTGGAACTGAATTTCAAATTCTGTTTTTTCCAAGGTCCTTTTAAATTATTTTGAGTAAAAAAATAAGGTAGCTCCCATGTATCATCTTTTCTTGAAAAACATGTGTTTGCTACATGAAAATTTTCATAAAGAGAGCTGCCTTTTTTCAGCTTAATTTTCCAAGTCTTGAAATCAATTTGATAAAAATCCAGCAGCCAACAAACACAAAACCAAAAACCCAGAACAACAGTAAGTCAGGGAATTGCTTTGAACTTGAGTTCAATGTATTGAATTTAATTTTGTCTCAAGTTCTCTCCTTCAAAACTCAGATATTCAAATAGTTCATATTTAAAATATTCTCTGTGACCTATCCCTATGTTTTGTATGATTTAAGAAGTATATGTTTGGTATAATTTGAGGAGAAGGAGGTCCTAGCAAATTAATACAACAAGGAATCAAGTCAAACAGATTTTTAGGAGCATTATGACTGTCATCCAGCATTTGGTAATAGAGAAAAGAATACACTTACAGCCTTACTTTAGAATAAACACTTTTATAAGAGCAATCCAACTACATCATAGTGATATTTCACCTTAACAAACTTAAAATTATATTATTTTGAAATTTGTAGTTCATTTAAAAGGTTTTTCTTGAGGCTCTGCATGAAAACTCAGTATTGAAACGATTGTAATGAACAAAATATTTTTGAATGATTCTGATTAATAGTCTTGGTTTTCATGTCCTCAAAGGCTGGTGACAAGACTGCCCTGGAGATTTTTATTTTCAAGAACTGGAATACAATTTTGTATTCCAGTGGTTGGTTGTTCATTTTATAAAAACATCATATCTCTACATGTCTGGTTAAAACCTTTTTGTGTTTCCTCCTTGAGACAAGATGCTAATAAAGCTGTAATCCAAAGCCATTGCCCTTGGGTTGCCTGGATGGAACCTTCAGGTAGGAATATGTGAGGAATGAGGTGATTATCTTTTTTTTCTGATCATTTTGTGTCAATATACATGATAGTAACCATATGAAAGTGTTACCATATCCTGCAGCTTGAGCAGTAAGGGCAAGTCTTAATAATGAGGGTTAAAATTAACATCCCTTGTGAAAAGAATGTGAGGAGTTTTTGCAGTGGGGTTTTTCAATAATCATCGAAGTTAAACTGGCTTCACAGAGGGATGCTTTTCAATTTTTGAAAATGCGGTTTTACAACTAAATGAATTTTATCAATGCATTAATGCATATTGTAAAAATGCACAACTGCAACCCCTTTCATGCATTCAATTTTAAAACTGCTTTGCATCAGTTAGGCTGTATTCTTAGCTACCAAAAAACTTAACTTTAACAAGTATGTGATTAGTGCTAATGCTAAGCAGCTAAACAAGTAGGAAAAAAAGGTGTTATTGACTTCTCAGGGACTAATAAACTTACTTATATGTTCTGATAACTATAGCCCTCACAGGTTGAATGGACTGGAGAGTAATTCAAATAGAGTGAAACACTCCCTCCTTAATTTAGAGGATGAGAACAGAGCTGAAACTCTTATCACAGATAAGACAGAGCTTAGCTCTTCAGCAAATGCTAATTGTCAGTGCCTTTCATATTGGGTACAGAAAGAAATGGCAATGTTGTTCACACATCTTACAGGCAGTTTTCAGCTCTCTCTGTTGGAACGTGTCTGTAAGGTTGCAGTTCTGCAAAGTGCTTGTAGTCAGAATAAAATGAACCAGCCCTTTCAGTTTGGAAGAACTTGGGACCATTCTCTAAATCTGAAGAAATACCTAAATAGTCAGGTAACTAGAAAAATTATGATAAACTTCAGAGAAATTAGAACTGAGGAGAGTGGTTACTAAATGCTGGCTATAGAACATGTATTTGAAAATACACAATTGTTCTTTAACCCCCAGGTCATTTTGTTACTTTCTTAGTTTAACTTCCTTATTTTTCCATGTTAGCCAATAATCTTTCTTAGAAAAAGAAAAGTCTAATTTTATTACAATATTTTATATCTAGAATATATTTTACACATTAGTTATATTGAAAGACAATGAATGTTATTGATGCACACTTCTTAATTATAAAAGCTGGTAAAAATTTCACAGTAAAATTTATGTGTAGGGAATGTAATTTTGGTTGTAAAAGGTCACTTAAGAAGCTACAATGATATCTTTAGGATCCACAAAACCTGAGCTGTGGTGAAGTAAAGGCACTGAATCCAAGATAAAGTAATTAAAAATGTTCTGTCTTAGTGAATTTTAAAGTTTTTTTTCATTATGGAGTTTAATGGGATCTTTCAGCTTAAATATCCTTTTGTATTCAACAGTTCTTATTTGTCCCAGGTTTAAGAAGCCATATCTACTTTGTATTATCTGACAGATTTTCAGAAGACTGCTAGAATAACAAGGAAATTATGACTTCTTTTTTATAAACAGCAAGAAAAACTGAACACATAAATATTTCAATGCCTGCATTGGCTTCTCTTTCCCATATCAGTTTTGGAAATTTCCTTCCTTATCCACTAAAACTATTATCTTAATAAATCAAAAGTGTAGTAAGTATAAGTTACTTTAGTATAAGCATAGGTAACTATAAAAACCCTCTTTCTTATCAGAATGAATATGACAATCATGGAAGTGATATTGAGTCTAATATTAACTTTATAAATGTGGGAGATGAGAAAGCCAGTGTAAATCTGATGGAAGTTTGGCAGCTGGCAGTTAAGTGATCACAGTGTGTTTATTGTAAGCAACTACTGTTGCCTGAAGGAAACAGAAGGCAGGATCTTAAAAGCATTGCTAGAGGATGACTCCAGTCTGATGATATAAATGAGGTGCCTTTTTGAAAACTCAAGTTAATTTAAAATTCAGATTAATTAAGAACCCTGGTTGTAGATGTTACTCTACAGTTTTTCTCTGGGCATTGTTAATTCTCAATCTTTAAAATGATTATTTTGAAGAAGAGGTGTGTTGACCCATTATGAATCTGTTTTTGTTTTTTCAACAAGTGAAATGTGTCACTGCTTTTCTTTGGGCTTTCATTCCTCTTTAGTAGTCTTCAGGTTTGCCCAGGTCCATCTGTAGGAACACTTCTGTAAGAAGACTGTGAGAATTCTTCCCAGTTTTCTCAGTTTAGTCTTTTCATCATATTTATTGATATTAATGTGGTGGATTTGAAGATCTTTTCTCAGGATATCCTCTAAAGTTTGTGTCGTCCTTCAGATATTTGTTTGTTTCAGCATAACTGACCGGAAAAAAATTGGTTTCTGAACTCTGGAACTTATATCTGCAACATCCCTGAGTCGATGTAGATAAGACATTATCAGGAGGTTTTCACCACTTAAGAGATTAGGAGTTACATGGAAAAATCAGTGGAAATTTCTCAGTGGAAACTAGATTTTGAAGAGGGTACTTCTAATTAAATTGCTTCAATTGTTTCTATGTCAGGCAACTGTGCAGAAACTATAAGGACTAGCAGAAGACAAACCTGTTACTCAGGCTCTTGGAGCCATGCTTTTTCACAACAAATGTTATTTAAGCAGGCATAAAAGTACAAGATCATTTTGGAAGCATGAAATATTTTACAAATGTTCACTATTAGGAGAGTAAACTCATGAGACATTTTCAAGTCCTTTTCTACCAGTTAGGGTAAGATTATAACTGCAAGGCTTCTCTGGGCAGGTAAAGCTTTTTAAGCATAATATTTCAGCCATTAGTTAAGGCAGCAGTTAAGGCTGATCAAATATAATGAGGATGTGAAAATTTGGGGGTGGGGGGGTGTTTATTTTATAATAAAAAAATAAATCTGTGTAATGCCTCTTCTAGCCTGATTTATCATATTTTCATTTTTTTCAAAAAAGGAGCGCTTCAAAATTCTTTAAAAGCTGTGAAGGCTTACGTCCTCAGAACTTAGCATTTGTATGGCTTCTCATGTAGCAGAAAGAAGATAGCAAGCAGTCACCCCAGAATCAGGGTGAGCTCCTTTCTTTGGGTAACACTGACCTTTAAGACCACCTATAAAAGGGCTCTGTAAATCCTATTCACAGGCAGCTGCTGCTGTAAGATTAAAATGAAAACCAATGTCCAATATAGAGTTTCTTCCTCCTGTCTGATTTCCTTGTCCAAAGGAGTGGTAATTAAAGTAATGTGCTCATTAGTGCTTTTACACTAATCAGAATGCTGAAATGAGGAGAAAGGATCTCTTTGGTTCTGAATGCAACCTGGTACATTACGGTTTCTATGCTATTTATTGATAAATTAAATACTCCTTAGTGGTGCCAAAGCAGACTTGTAAATTCCCTACTTTACTAGATTACCGTAGCAGAATACTTGGAAGTCACTGAAGAATTCTTGAGAAACTGATGAAGAAAATTTATGGAAAAAAATGACAAAATGACATATATGTTTATAACAGAAAATTTGACTATTCCTATGCAAAATTCAAAAGGGCAAAACCAGCAGAAACTAGAGAAAGATCTAAAAGGATACTAGAGTGATAAGTGCATGGTGAGTATTTCAAAACCCAGGAGCAGGTGAATGAACAGGGAGCTGATCAGCTTTGAAATGAGAAGCTCAGATGATACGACTACAAATGACAAGGTACATAAAATAAAATGCAGTTCTAAGTGGGCTGAAGACAAACATGGCAATAGCATAGGGAAAGGAATTTTGAAAGTAAATGGGGAGCTTTAACTTCTGTTTTTGTAATGTAAGAACACAAAGCAACTATTTTCAGGTGCAATAATAAGGCTGGCAACAGCTAAAGTTGCTCTTTTGTATTGTAAAGCAAAATACAGTAAATAGATATTTTTCTTTTTGCTCTAAATGGGGCCCATTTTAAGGTTTTATCTTTGAAAAGTAAACATTAGCAAAAAGCTAATGTTGGCTTATTGGGTTCACTTGATAGATATGAAAATATTTCTGAAATCTCAAAGATTATTTCTGAAATGTTTTCTTCTGTAGGTTGTGGGTGATCTGATACCTTAATCCAACTGTCTTTTACTTTATGCATACTGTGCTAATTACTATGAAAACTATTTTCTGGTTATATTTAATTTGTGACTTTTATTCTGAGCTTTCAATTTTAGTATGATAAGAAAATAATAATTTTAAAGCCTTTGATCATGAAAGTTTCAAACACAAGAGAAATGTTCTGGATGTTCAAACACATGGAAGTTCTATAAACAACTCCAGTTTTTCTGGGTATGTAATGCAGAGACATCATTCATCTACACATTTATTGCCATTTAGTGCAAAAGTACAACTTAAATGCTTTAAAATTTACAAGAATAATTCAACGAGTACTTTCAGCAAACGTGATTTTCTTTGCTCCATTTTCTTCAGAGAAACGCAAGACTTGAATATTAATGCCACCAAAGTAATGACAAAGTTGGTTGTGATGGGAAATCTTATTAGTAAACAAAAGCTGCATCTGAAAAATATTGTCATTAAAAGCTATGTAGTAGTTAATTGAGTCTGATATGAAATTTAGTGCTGGAAAGTTAATGGCTAATGCAGCTATTTCACAGAGCTTGGTTACTGCAGGCTCTGTAATGATCTCTTTTGCTTCATGGCAACAATGAAATTAACCTATCCTTTGTCCTGCAGGTGTTGTGCTCTGATAATGCATATCCTCTACAAGTATGAGCAAATTATTTGCCTTGCATACAAATTGAGCATAAGCTGAATCTATATGGATAAGGAAATGAGTTCTTATATTTTTGAACTAGAGAATACACACTAGAATATAAGTCACAATTCAATAAGCTGGCATCTTGGGTGACATAGAATAAAGAGTACAGGTAGGAATTTAGACAATTGTTGGCTTTCTGGATTTCTACTTCTATGATTCTGCAGTCTTAAAACCTTATTGGACATAAACCCACAGGTTTGCAAAACTCCTCCCTTATTTTAGCTTATGACTCCCAAAGGACAGACAGTTTTAAGTAGAGTGGTCTGCAAAGCAGGCTGGGGAGATGAGGGAAGTGGGGTAAAAGGAAAATTGCTAGGTTTGATTATCAAGGTATCTACTGGATTAAGAAGGCAGAGTGCATTTATAATTTGTATTGAAGAACATAAAAAGGAGCAAAAAATACTCCTGGCATGGTGTCAGAAAAACACTGTGAGAGTATCAGGAATGAAACAATATGAAATAACCTGGTATGGCTGGAATAAGTAATATGAGAATTCATGTACTTAAATAAAAATTAAAATTTTTTGTTCATTCTAGTGACTAAATTGCTTGTGCATGTCTTATTGGCTGTATTATCAAGAGATGTATTTGTATTAGAAATTGTGAGAGTTGATTATGGTTACACTGTAAAAAGGAAATGCCAAGAAAAGTTTAAGGATGCTTCCTCTTTTCTACTTTTCCAGGATTCTAAAGGAATGTGGCAGGAGAGATGACAGACTAACAGAAGATTGATAGGTTTTAAGAAATTTTACCAAATTGTAGTACTGTTCTTAATGTAGATTATTCCAACTTGTTTCTTCCTCTTGGTATGAAAAGTAGATATGAGGGAAAGGTGGGAAGTGCTTACTGTCATCTCCAGAACAATAATTACTGCAGCCAGACTTAACTCTAACACTCCTATCAGCTGGACTGTGTAAACCAATTCAGTTTGCACATTTAGTAGCCACATCAGGGAGGCAAAAGCAACATAATTAACAATAAATTTCAGAAAGCAGCCTGCTTGACTTATTATTGCAAGCTCAGCCTAAGCACCCAGTTTCTGTTCATGCCATAAAAAGGATGCATAAACTTGGGTATAAACAAATATTGATTTTTTTTTTTTGGATAGGAGGTAATTACCCAGGAATGACATTTTCAAAGACTAGCTTAGCGTCAGAAAATGAGTGGGAAACCATTCCTATACATAAACCACCAGTTTAATAGGACAATGTTGTATAATTCTATACATCAAAGTCATTGACTTATAACTGAAGAGGAAATTAGATGCTGGGTCAAGAAGCATGCAATATAGTAAATCTTAGTCAGCTTTTCTTTATTCTGAACACTACTTTTCTATTCTTCAGGGCTTTTTTTCTCCCCATACGTTTAATAGAAAAAACTATTACAGGGAAGAACAGTTGTATAAAGCTGTTTGCTTTTGGTTTAATTTCCCAGTATAGAAATGCTATGAAGGAACTATTTGATAATAGACCCAATGAAAATGTTGTTATCCTTAGAAAGGTCTGAAAATTAGTAAAGGAAGACACAGAAAGACAGAAAATCCCTCTGAAAAAAGCAAAATACTGGAAACCATTCATTTTACAATGCTAGCATAATTTTTGTTGGAAAACTTCACAATTTTTATTTCAGCAAACGCTTCCCACCTCTCACACTTGCCTGAAACTGAAATCTTGAAGTCTGTTATTACTGCATAGAATTTAGATGTCTCACAGTTATAGCTATTTGTTAAGAAGAAGTCTTCATGAGAACTGAAAACAAGAAATAATACTAAACTCACAGTGACTTTAAGAGTGTCTCAAAATTTTCAGTGATTGTAGGACAAGTTTGGTTGATAAAGAGAGAAAGTAAAATTTATTTGTATGCTTCTGTGTGTACTGAGGAGTAGGAGAAAGAAAGGGAAAGTTCATAAGGCAAGTGTCCATACCTTAGTTTAACAATTTGTATATAAATTATAATACCTGAAATATTTTAGTATCTAATAATGGAGCTTTGTGGGAAGCTCAATTTCAATCATATACATCAGTAATGTAACAGTCGTTTTTTGTTTTTTTTCATCACAGAATCACAGAATCATTAAGGTTGGAATGAACCTCCAGAGGTCATCTTGCACAATGCCACTGCTCAAAACAAGATGATCTGGAGCAGATTGCTCAGTTATGCATCAAGTTGGCTCTTTTCTTTCTCCAAGAATTGAGACTCTACAGCTTCTCCAGGCAACATGTTACAGTGTTCAACCACCCTACAGCCGTCAGCAATCTGGTCAAAAGAGTAACCTGAATAAAAGATGTCACAGTCCATGGCAGAGAGTTTGACTGGATGATCTTTAAGAGATCCCTTCCAATCCAAACTTTTTAGTAATTCTACAGGAATTTGTACCTTTCCTTGTGTTTAATAACTGGAATTTCCTGTTTTTTAGTTTGTGCGTGTTGCCTCCTGTCTTTTTGTTAGGTGTTACTGAGAAGAGTCTGGCCACTACATCTCTATTTTCTGCCATTAATTATTGATACACATTAACAAGACCCTGCTGAACCCTTTCTTCTCCTGGCAAAAACTCCCAATTCTCAATCTTTCCTAGTTTAACAGATGCTGCAATCCTTGAATCACGTTAGCAGTCCTTCACTGTGCTCTCTCCAATACATTCATGCTCCTTGTACTGTGGAGTCTAGCACAGGGAACAGCACTCCAGATATCTCACCAGTGCTGAATATAAGGGAAGGATCAACTACGTAAATCTGCTTGCTGGTGGTGCTCTTCCTAATACAGTCCCGGATGCTGTTGACCTTCTTAGTTGTAAGGGTATCCTGCTGCCCTTGTTGCAGATTGATTTGTGAGAATCAAAGGGACAAAGCTAGTTTTTTAGTCCTGATCAAGGAGTCTGATCTCATTCTTGATTTTATACTATAACATACTGATATTTCAAATATATGTTTTATTTCTTTTCCAGTGTCTAAATTCCACAACCAATCTTTGGATACTTTATTTTTCCACCTAACTGAGCCAAAACCTTTTCATTCATCTGGAACCTTACCAAGTTCTATCAGCTGTGGGGCATTTGCTTGTTTGGTTGTTCTCTTCCTCCCAATTTATTGATGTATGAGTTGAATTGGGAAATGTAAAAGACACGATGGTCTAGTGTCATATTAAATGACCTCCCTCGCTCCACGACATCTATGATTATTCATATTCCAATCATGCAAATATTTAATAATCATTAATTATTTTAGCTTTTTTTAAATGTCTCTATTGAATTTCCATCAGTATTTATCCTTTTTAATCTGTGAAAATGGTCAGACTGAAAAATATATAGTTATTTGGGCCTTTGGTTTTACCTTATTAAACCTGACATACGGTGACAGTTTCTTACCGGTCTTTTGAGATCCTCAGTTATTGAAACAGATTATTAATGGTCCAGAGACCTCATTAGCTGAGCCTTTTCCAATTACTGTTTGTAAATTATGGATAACTTGTGATTTTAAAACTGCAATTTTATTAGCTCTTGTTTAAGTTCTGCCTAATATCTGCTTGGATGAAAAGAATTTTTTTCCTTCAATCACTACTTATTTCCCAAACTTAAAATAGGTTTTACTGAAAAACTTCAGTCCTCTATGTTAGCAAATTTATTATTTACATCTCATGGGAATACCTAAGACAGGACCAAAGATTCATTGAGCCCTGAATAGTCTCTATGGATTTCAGGGAATTCAAAAAAGATAAGAAGGGATGAAAAGCACTAGTCACTGTCATGGTTTAAACACAGCTGGCAAGTAATCACTAAGCAACTGCTCTCTTAAAATTTTGTTAAATTATGAAGTTAAATCTACTTTCTCCATGTAACAGAAAATTGAGTTTTGAAAGAGGAAGTTATAGAAAGGAAAACCAGGAGAAGTGCGTTGCTTAAATACAGTAGAATCATCTCAGGAAAGACCCATGGGATGGCAAGGAAGCTGTGACATTACCAGTATTCCCTAGGATTTGGGATGTCAGATATTAGCTGAAACTAATGAGTCATGCTTTAGTGCTTTTAGAACTATAACTGTTTTACTAGATGAGAAGAATTCATTTGGCTGAGGAAATTGAAATTTTGGTTGAATTCATTGGTTATAATTAAGATAGTCTTGGTATATTAAACATAGCTCTGCACTTGGGGTGTTTTGCTGTGCTCCCTGAGGATCATGTACTACTTCTGTGAAGGACTATGTCAGCTACCCTGTGGAGCTCTTCCTGACTGCAAGGCAATGAAATCATAAATATATTAATCAACTGGATGTCTTAGAAGGTGCAATTGTGTGAGCTGAAGTTGTCTGCAACAAGCTGCACTTGTTACTTTCCCTGGTGATTTGGATTTGGGATACTTTCATAGAGGCATCCAAGGAACAGTTCTAGGCCCACTCTGTAGTCAACAACTGTACAATTTCAGCAAAAAGTAGGTAGATTCTTTTCCAGATTCACAACAAAATTTAAAAGGATTTACTGAGTTGCAAGTTATATTACTGGAGCCCTGCAACAGCACACATGATCCATTAATAAAAGATAAAAAGGTGCTAAATTAACATTGCAGTCTGTCAATTTTATTTCCTCAGGTTCTGGATTCTCCTTCCCGGTAAGAGAATATGAAATCCTGTTATCTGAACAGATAATCTTGGGAAATGTATTTCAAGTAGGCCCAAAAAGTCTCAAGATTTGTCTTTAGTTTTAAAGTCTCTGGAAATGAGATAAATACAACAAACTTGTTTCTTTCATTGGCTTAAAGTGCTGTCAAATCTACATAATAGTATATAAACAGTCATCATTATGAGCAACCCTAACTTTAAAAACTATCTATCTGTGGGAATATAGATTTATTGAATTAGTGCGAAGTTATCAGTGAGACATTTCTCTATGGAAGAAATTTAACTGAACTTTCCTAATACTTTATATGTAAAACTGCAGTAGAACATAATTCTAGTCCAAATTTATTTTTTCTAATCTGACAGCTGAAAGGTAAAGGTTGAAAATGTCTCATTTGAAAAGTCTGATATGAGGACATAGATTAAAGAGAGCCTCTCATTTATCCCAACAGGATGGCCTTAACCTTTTTATTCCAGACATTAACATGGCAGAAAATGAAGTTATAAAAGACTGAATGAAAAAGAAAAACAATAAAATATAAAAAAAAAAAAGAACACCTACACTGGAGAATACTGTGAAAAGTTAATAATGCATTGTCAAATTTTTCTCTGAGCTAAAATGGAGTGCTTGTTGCCCTACAAAGTTTCAAGTTTCACATGAACTAAATGCAGGAGTTTTAGGAATTAGGGATCTCATGAGAGGATAATATTCATGCCAGTGCTTGACTGTATTTTTTAAAAATTTTAATGACTCTACTATTAACTAGAGGCCCCTGAATGTAATGAATCACTTGGAAATGCGATGGTGTGATACAAATAAGAAATTATTCCAATATTTTCAACAATTGCATATCAAATATGACCACAGCATGTAAAATTGTTGGGAATAACTAATCTCTACAACAAAATTCATCACAGGAGCGTTTGATGGTCATCAGAATCAATGTAATTTCACTGATGATAATTCATAGATTAGAATAGAGAAGAAAGACATTTGCCATTTTCAGCAAGATTATATTGTGTGGATTTTTCTTTCATTCTCCCCTCTGCAACATTTATATCTGAGTGTTTCCAAGACCAGTGTCCTGCAACAGATGCTGCCAGCAATACTGAATACTTTCAATTAGTAGTTCCCTACTTCTCTGGTAGCTAAGCAACTGACCTGTGGTGAAGAATACATATGATCTTGTGCATATCTACCTTAGAGTATCAGGGAGAGCTAGACTTCAAAACATGGGTTTGTTCTCCCATATTGACGACTTTGGCTTAGCCTTCTGTGAATTATAAAGTGTATTTACTCTGTGCTTAATATAAATTGGTCAAAAACATAAATAAGAGGCTGCATACATGGCTTTATCTTTCCCCATTCATTGAAATTACCATGCTGTTAGCAAGCAAACATACAGAACTCTATAAAATCAGGATAAACAAGGATTTGATTTCATCAATATACAATCATAATTAACTACATAACAATATTTTTGACTTTCCTTTTTAATGATTGGGAGTAATATGGTCTTGTTAATAAGGCAGTGTTTACTGACTGGGAATTTGAGAAAAAACAGCAGCTGGCATGGACTTAATCCACATAAAAGAGAGGCTCCTAGTTGTCAGGGGGATGGTAGCATGAAAAAAATAGCTCAGAAAAATAACCTTATCCTTTGTAAAGCCTTCCAGAACATTGAGTCTGTACCTCAGAGTTGGCCAGGACTTACTAGAATCCCAGATTCTAGAAAATGCCTGAGCAGTTTTCTCCCCTCAGCTTTGTTTGATCAGAGGACTTGCTTATTCTGGTTCAATGAAATTTTCACACTCCTAATCCATTTTTTTATCACCTATGGGAGACTGAACAATGCGAGGAGGACTGGGAGGGTCTTACATATAAAGAAAACAACAGAAAGTCTTTAAAAACCCTGGCCAAAAAAACTCAAATAAAATCCAAAAGAAGCAGAATAAAAACATTATAGATTACTGGGAAAACATTGCCATGGTCTAATTAGACCAGATAGAAAACATAAGAACATTTTGGCCAACAGAGGTAATCCATGTTTTGTGAAAACATGAAATTTAAAGGTGAAGCTAGTTGTCAAAAATCAGTCTGGCTCAGCAGTCGATTTTGTAGAGCTTTAAAGAGTGTTTGGGTCAAAGCGTGGTTCAAAACATTCTTCAAGATAAAGTACAGGTTACACTAACTGAAATTATTTGAAAAGGTCTCTTAAGATGTTTGTATCAGTCATGAAAAGTATTCACCTTTCATATAGTGTTTCAGCAGCTCTCCTTTTTCAGTCAGCTCAAGTCCCCAGGGAGGTTTTAGCAATTGTAATCTGCTGTAAAATTAATTTAAAGGGAAGAGAAAATGTGTGTTGTCAGAAAGACTGGAGAAACTAACATTTACCTAATGGAAGTCTGTGAGAATGTCTGTAATAGTTCATGCTTCAGATTAGCGGTACTTATACTTCTTTTGGAATAACTTTTTTTTTTATTAAGTCACAATTATCCTACCAGTCTTTAAAATACCCTAATAATGACAGCTATAACTTTGTAGGGAGTTGATCCTGGCTGGACACCTGTGACCCAACCAAGCTGCACTGTCACTCCACTCCTCAGCTGTACAGGGTGGAGAATATAGAACCAAGGGCTTGCAGGTTGAGGTAAGGACAGGAGGAGATCACTCACACAATTATAGTTTCAGGCAAAATAGACTCAACTTGAGGAAATTAATTTCAATTACTGACAATCAAATCAGAGTAGAACAAGAAGTAAAATCAAATCTTAAAAACCCTTGTCCCCACCCTTCCCTTTTCCCCAGGCTCAGCTTCACTCCCAGTTTTCTCTACATCCTCCCTGCCAGTGGCACAGCAAAGATGGGCAATGGGGAATGTGATCAGCTCATCACACTTTTTGTCTATGTCTCCTTCCTCCTCGGTGTAAGGACTACTCAAACTCTTCTCCTTCTCCAGGGTGGGTTCCTATCTCCATGGGTCCTGCCAGGACCACCTGGCCTGCTCTGACACGGGGTCCTCCTCACAGAAGCCATCACTGTAGCCCCACCCCCTGCCCCCCACCCCCCCAAAAAAACCCCAAACAAAACAACCAAATCAACGTTGCCACCCAAAGCCAATCTTAAACATTTATTTATCGAAACACACACTATCTGTAAAGTCTTCTTACTGTATGCTGCAATTGCAATTTCCCACAGAGAGTGTCAAAACTGTCTTGTTTGACTTTTCAAGGTGCAAATGTTCAGAGGTATAATGTAATTTACTAGCTTTATCTAAGTTTGTAACAAAATACAGCATGTACTGAAATTTAAAAAAAAGCAACCCAATCAAACAAGAAAATAGAACTGTTTAACAATGATATTGTCTTTTTATAAATAAAACATATTCAGTGCATTAGGTGAATCAAATGTCCTCAGGACCTGTCAATGTCAAACTGTGTATGTCAATGGCTTGGTAAGATTTTAAAGCCTCAACATAAACCAGAAAACTTTAGTGCATTCCATGCAGTGCATTCCATGGATTGGCTCTGAGAAAGCCTTCATTATCATTTTTGCATCACAACATCTTTACAGATAATAATTCTACAATTGAAATAAAATATCTGTTATCATGTACTGTCTTTTAATATTTGTGGATATCAGAATCTGCAAACCCACAAAAAAACCCAGTGTAACTAAGTACTCCAATAATTTAAAAAAAAAATCAAATAAATTCATCATGTACTGTCTTTTAATATTTGTGGATATCAGAATCTGCAAACCCACAAAAAACCCCACTGTAACTAAGTACTCCAATAATTAAAAAAAAATCATCAAATAAATTCAGAAGTCAGACAGTCTAAGTTGGCTTTCTCTACACAGTTAAATAAAAATCTGAAGTTCCTTTCTGCAAAAGCAATCTGAAGTCATATGGGCTTTTAAAAATATTGAATTATTAAAATAAATCATCTGAAAAATTAGTTTCTAAAGGAAGTTACTTTCTTTATTTTAAAGCAGAGTATTTAATTTGGGAACAATGATATAAAAACTTCTAAAAGATGGATAGATCTTGATTCTATTCCAGTCTTGGACTGAGAGTCCCTCTGTGATGTGAGGAGAATAAATAAATCATATGGTCTCCCTTAACAACTGTAGCTCGTTGCATTTGTCTCATACTTTTCCAACAGGGATGGGTATAGGCCATGTTAAATAAAATAAAAAAAAACAAAGGAGTTGGTAAGGGTACCTAGACTGCTCCTACTGCTCCTGCCTTATACAGAGAAGAATTTTTCCTTTCTGTGAAGGAAAGTGTTACCTTGTTGAAAGAACTCTGTCTGACTCCTGGAAGTCTTTGAAGTGTGATGGTGGAAGAGGAACAAAGTGGAACAAGTACTGTGATAGAGTGAAGGACTTTTTTAAAAAAAGAAAAAAGGAGAGAGGAATAAATCAGCAGCCAGTTAGGGGAAGAAGAGTGGAGAAGAAAAGCTGATAGAAAAATAGTCTGTATATGTATAATTGCAAGTAGAATGCAAAGGAAACCACTTCCTACATAAAATGTCATTTAAAATTATATATCACTTTAATAAATTATATATCACTTTAATAAATTTTGTTTGCATTTTGCTTTGAGTACTGCTAATTTTAAGGCTCATATTTTCCTATTTCATTAAGTGTGAAGAACGTAATTAATGCAATTCTGCCACGTGTCACAGCCCCTGTGAACGTTATCAGCCTGCTGCCACCAGAGTGGACGTTCAGCCACAAGGCTGTGGCTGTCTGCCTTACAGTGTGCAGATCCCTTCCTTTCTCCACCTGCTCTGTCCAAGACAGGTGCCAGGGTGTCTCTCAGGGTTGTGCTCTTGAATAGTAAGCCATGGTAGTACTCTATGCTACAGAGTGTTATAGCACCCTACAGGAATGCTCTGTTCAGTAGTCATTTAGAGGTTGGGAATAAAGAACCTAAAATATAAAATGCCTTCCCAATTTGATACCAATTATCCTAAATTTAAACCAAGTCAAGGGTGAAGTTGTGTCTGATAGGCATTTCTGACTCATGAGGATGTTGGAGTTGAGCATGTCTATTGTATGCTCAGGATGACAATCTTTTCCAACAGACTCATACACCAGGAGCAGTCACAGATAAGCAGTGCTAGATAAGCTTCAGGAGGAAGCTGCAATCAGAGGAAAGGGAACATTTGGATTAGATTTGCATTAGCTATAAAAATAATGTTCTTACATGTCTACATAATTTGAAATGCAGGAATGGGTTGAAATGAACCATCTCCATACATGCATCTCCATTCACACATATATCCAGATGCGATGACAACTTCCAGAGAACAAGAAACTATCTGTAAAATTCATTATTGTGAATTTCAAAGTGCTTTCTTAAAACGTTATGATATTTGACAACTTAGAAAGAACTTTAGTCTCCTGTTTGATTACTGCAACAGTATCCTTCAAAGCCTTAAGCTTCACTTCCCATTCATTACCACCTCAAGGTGGTTTTGTTCTTGTGATGTCTGTTTTGAGTGACTGTCCTGGTTTAAGCCCAAGCAGTAAGCAAGCTCCAAGCAGCCGCTCACTCATTACCCCACTAGCAAGATCAGGGAGGGAATTGGAGGGGTAAAAGCCAGAAAAATGGAAAAGCTGGGTTGAGTCAAAGACAATTCTATATCAAAAGCAAAAGCTGCACACACAGGCAAAGCAGAACAAGGAATTAATTCACGGCTTCCCATGGGCAGGAAGGTGTTCAGCCATCTCTGGGACAACAGGGCCCCATCACATGTGATAGTGACTTGGGAAGACAAGCACCATCACTCCAGACATTCCCCTCTTCCTCCTTCCCACCACTTTATAAACTGAGCATGATGTCACATGGTCTGGAATACCCCTTTGGTCAGTCGAGGCCTCCTGCCCTGGCTGTGACAGGATGCTACTCCAACTTCCCAAGTACCTCCAACTTCCACCCAGCGTGGGCATACAAAAAGCAGGAAAGGGCTCGTCTCTGGATAAAGCATGCTCAGCAATAACTAAATCAATTTCATGTTCTACACAAATCCAAAACACAGCCCCACACTAGCCACTGTGAAGAAAGTAAACTCCAGCCCAAACCAGCACACTGGTTCATTATTTTTAATTGCTCCTGCAAGATTGTGCTATTACTATATATGCTTATAAGAAGCCTTGTTTTCAGAGTTGGAAGAATAAAGAAAGGAAGTATGAACTATTTGTTGCCAGATAAGTGCTGGAGCAGTGGAGCTCAAGATAGGTCTTTAATATACGAAAAACAATGTACTTTTAAAGTCTGTAGAAGGAAGAAAATTAAAAGCTTTCTCCTGAAGAAGGATGGAATGAATTCTGAATATGGTCTCACAAATATTCTGTTTCCAGAAAGCTGCTTGTGTCTCCAGGAATGGTATTCTGTTCAGAGAGCAATTTTTTGGAAGAAGATTTTGATTTCACAGTCTTGTGTGGTACACCAACTACTTTTGCTGCTTGAAACAGATAGCAGAATATCTTGAGTTCTACGGCAGACATAAAGGGGGTGCCTCTACGTGGAATAAATATATTGCTACACATTATAAATTTCCTTGTATCTCATCCCGTGAACCTTTCCTAATATTTCCTCTGTCCCTGTCCAGCAGAGGAGGGGACTGAGAGAATGGCTTTTTGGGCACCTGTCATCCATCCAGGGTACACCCACCAGAACCCTGCTCCTTCATAACATATGATCCACATCTGATCAGGAAAGGATATCTCAGTATCAATCAATCATTAGCAATCACCTCAATTGAAAATGTCTCCAGGGGATAGTAAGTGGCATTGACATATCTTATTTACATTTACACAATTATTAACTCATATTTTATGTTCAAAAATATGACTTTTGCTTTTCAGTAGATTTGGGAAATTTCCAAAAATATAATAATGACCAAATTATTTTCAAACTTAATACATTAGGTGCAGATATCTTGTTATCTAGAACAGCCAGATATTTCATTAACTTTTTGTGTTTAATTTTAAGCTATTTTTATTTACTAATGCTAAAAGATGTAATTGTCTTTGTGGAGGTGAAACACACTGGACTAATTCTTATTATTGCTATTATTGTTTTTTGTTTTATTTTCATGTGTATCATGATAAAGTCAGTTATATGTTACCTACTCAGAAAGCAAACGATTTTATATGCAGATTTAAGGTAATGGGCACTCAGCTTTAAAAAAATGGTTCTGATACCCTGTAGCTTCTCAATAATAGTATGCTCTTACAAAACAACAGAAAAGGATGGATTATGGGCTTTTCAATTTGCATCAAGCATATTAATTGCAGAGTAGGATTTCCACATAAAATATCAATGTACTGGAACAAACTGTTAATGTAGCAGAATATGAACACTTACATTCATTTCTTGAGATTTAAAAGCAATCTTCTTTTTCATATATCTGAATAGTATTTTTTTAAAGTCTGCTAATGAGAACAACGTAACCAATGTTTTCTGAAAACCTTAATTAGCTTAAGTGTTAATAGTGATTTCCTAGTCATTGTACTGGCAAACAGTACAACAAGCTATTAAGGAAAGAAAATAATTTACAGGGTATGGAAAAACTTTAAAGCAGCTTTTCAGAAATGTGTCATGGAAGATCAACTTTATGTTGTATTAGCGAGAAGAGAAACATTGAATTCAAGTTTTACTTGTTTGGGGTTGTTTTTTGTTGCTCTGGATTGTGTTTGTTTAGGTTTGGTTTTTTTTTTCCCTTGGAGAAGATATTCCTAGACTAATAAAAATGTACTTGGAAATTAAGTTCTTCTGGGAATTTGCAAAGTGTTTTTAATGATACAGAATAGCAAATGTATAGTTCATGTATTATCTAATTTGTTTGAATTGCACACAAAGAATCCAAGAAATTTGTTTTAATAGGTAATAATAATACTAAAAATTTTGTTGTATAAAAGGAAAACAATTCTTTAAGAGCAGGTAAGTAAAGAGACATGATTCTTAACAGTACAAAAGGGATTGTTTACAACCATTATCTTGTTATTAATACACCTGGGCAAGTACATATCTTCTCATTCACTTTCAAATACAAGACTATAGCTGCTTAAAAAGATGCAAATTAATTCCTTCTTTGTTTATGCAGTTTTGTTTTATGACTGCTCTGTTTCACACTACTAATCTTTAATGGGCCTTCAATTTATTTTTCCTTTTTCTTTAAAAAACAGCAAATGAATGCAGGTCCTTCCTTTTAAATCGAGACAGAAAGAGAAAAAATATTTAAGTTTTCATGCCACAGCTGCAGGCTGTGAATTATCCTACTAGGGAAGAGTGGAAATACCACCCACATAATCCAACAAGAGGCTTGATTCATTTTGTGTCTGAAGCAATCGTTGTGGTCTTACAAAGCTGAAATGAGTTTCCTTTGCAATCTTCACAGGAGAAAAAAATGAAAATATCTTCCTTACAGGCTCAAAGTGAGATCCCACTTTTTAATTTATTTTTACTCCCATTTCTCATTTTTATTTTTCTTCCTTAGTTTCTCACTATTTTGCAACTGCCTTACTTTACATGTAATGGAATTGAATATGAGACAGGATGTAAAGAAGAGCCAAGCAATCTCTTCCCAGGCCTACCAATCCCAGCTGAACTTGTGACAAGTGATTTGGTTAGTGCACAAGAACCAGGTACAAGGGACTTTGCAGAGCCTGTTTTAAGGCTCCTATTTGTTCCAGGACAGTCAGAAAGCCTTCCTGTCTCACAGACACGAGCAGTTAGTTGTCATCTGTTTAACATCCCAGTAGAAGCAACTGCCTAGGGTCCTCTCTAAATATGCAGGACTCCACTCAGTATGCAGAGACACTATGTAGCTTCCTACAGATCATCAATAGTGAATAATGAAGAGAGAGAGATTAAATTCTGCCTTTTAGGTTCTTTACTTAAGGCTGTAGGGAGGTTTTTTCCTCCTGGGATCCTGATGCTTGAATTTTAACTTGGAGAACTTTAAAGCGCTCTGGATATATGTGTGTGTGTATATATATATAATATATATATATTTAATTTTTTTTAAAATGAGCTGGATAAATGATTTAAAAGTTCAGCTACTGACAGATGAAATTATGACTGCAGTAAAAGTCAGCTGGTTGCAGTTCTGTCCAGAAACAGTTCTTCAGTCCTTTCTATTGCCTCAGAATATTCATACACTTGCTATCCATTCCTTCATACAGTGATGTAGTCACAAGGTTGTATTTATTAGGACAAGAGGACAGAAGGTAGGACAGAAGGCAAAGGGGAGGGAGGAACAGAGAAAGAAGGAAAGAAAGCTGCTTGGTTTGGATTCTCACTTGATGAAGGTGGAATTAAATAGATATTTTTATCAGATGGACTAGCTGATTTTTGTAGGTCCCTTCCAACCTGGACTATTTCATTCCATATCTCCAGTGGGTATCATGGACATGAGATTAATGCTTCTGATCTACATGAAGTAGAAATTGCTGTTGTATGTTTAAAGTGTGTGAGCAGGTTCACTTTGAAAACACTTTCCAGATCAAAACTCTCAGCTGAGTTGGATCCCTGCATGAATGATTTTGGGATACTGACCAAGCTTTGGGTTGCGTGGTATAGTAATCTTCTCAGTTCTCTCAAGAGCTTGTAAGGATGTGGCAAAGCTCATCTCTTAATCTGATTTCAGAAGTCTTCATCACAAAAGGCTTATACATTTCAGATGCAAATAAAGAATTGAACTAAAGAATTTAATTTCATTGTCATTTCATTTTACTTTTAAATAGTAAAACATCTCTAATATTTCAATACTTTATTACTGTAATTTTTCTCTACATCTAAACTGAGATTTAAATTCAAGATACTTTACATACAGTTCTAAATATTTCATCACATCTATATGTGCTTAAATTAATGTGTGTTTGAGATCTAAAACCTTGATCAATGCTTATTCTAGTGACAGCAGAAATGTGGCTCAGAATTCAGTGAACTCACGCAAATTTTGCTGATTCCAGTGAAGTTCTAAAGAGACATGGGCAGTGTATTTAATAGCTTTAGATATATGTAATGAACTTGTAGTCATCATTGTTTTAAGAGTCTATTAAAAAATATAAAACTGAAAAAACTATATGTCAGCTCACCACTTTTTAGTTTTCTCATAAAGCATAGCCTTAGCTGTATTTTGTTATGTATATTTAGGAGCTGTAATCTCTGAAAAGCTTGCCAGGCCTTGCCTGTGAACTCACACTAATAGGCATCCTAAACAGAAAAGGAACCTGAATACAGGGGAAATAACTGTTCTGAGAGCTCTGGCATGGTCCTCGTTGCCAGGGAAACCTCTTCTTTGTCTCTACGTGTTCAGAATGGCTGCCTCATTAGACACTGAACCTGATCATCACACTGCACTACCAGGAGAAAAAAAATAAGGAATGGGAAAAGCTGAGAGTTCCACAAATCTAAGAAAATGCCAAGAATAGGGGTAATCTTAAATAAATCTATGTGTAGCTATTATCATAATTATGTTCTGTAAGGGTAAATCTGTCCAGGCTGCTTCTTTCCATATTTATTTGCAGGTGGAGGTGAGCAATTCTGGTTTTTCTTTTACTGAATTAAAAAAGAAAAAAGAGAAAAGGGAAAAGAAAAAAGGAATGTGAACACAAAACTGGTGAATTGCATATTTTGTCTAAAAAATGTCTTACTTTTAAATATTGAAAAACACCCATTTAATAAGGTCATTCTGCTTATTTAACTGCCTGAGACATTGTTTTAGCATTTCTGTAGCAGATTTTATTCATGGAGTCAGAAGCATAAAATGTCAGGGAAAAACCTGTATAGGTGCATTTATTACCCTGATCATAAAGAGGAGTGGTGAAAAAATAGTAAAACTTGAAAATATATAGTGACAGGAGGGTTACTTTATGTTTACTACTAAGTTTTAATCAAGATACTAAAAACAGCAGCACATAAACTTCTGAAGTGCAGAACTGCATGCAGTTTCAAGGCATTACTCATTGGCAATAAAACTATGAACCCAAGGTCCCTCAGGAGCTCAGCTCCTGACCTTGGCTGATGAGACAAGCCGTTGAAAACAGGGCCAGAGCTTAACCTCCACCCTCTGTGGTTTATAAATATCAACATAAGGAAGGAATTTTAAAGTCATCATCCCAACAAGTCTGTTCTCTGAAAAGAAAAATGAAATCCAAATCACCGGTGAAATAGTTAAGGAATGCCTGGCTTTACTCTTATTTATGAAGAGGGAAAGTGACCCATCTAGACCTTTTTTTCCTTCTTTTTTTTTGTGACTGTACCAGATGTTTAACTAAGTTGTTAGGTGCAAAAACAAGAGATACCCTGACCAGGTGGTCTGAGATTAACTGGTACCTTTCCAAGAGCATAAAGAAATTACATGAACTAAATTTACATGTACCTGGAGCAATTTTCCTTCTTAGTAAGTGATAAGCTATGCTGAATCTCTGACATTGCCTAAGTAACAGTATTCAAATGAATATATTTTCTTTTTTTAAAGAATTTCTTTTATCTAACAAACATTGCAGGGATTTTTTTCCCTCCTCTGGGATAATATTGCTAAAAGAGGACTTGCAGACTGCAGCTAGAAGAAAAGAGGAAAGAAATGGCTGAATGTAATCGCCTGTCCACTACATGGCAAGAACACAGTTCCTCTCCTTGTAAAGTGGTTCTTTTCAGTTCCATGGGGAATTATTTCCAAAATTCTATGAAAGCTGAGTCAATAATGATAATAATTTCTCCAAATGGAGATTGAGGCAGAGAAAGCTATTCTGGAGGGCTCCTGTAACCACCAGAGCTCTTTGCTTCCTTTATTTTAAACAGTTTCACATAGAGAGGAACTAGAAGAAGATATTTAAAATTAATATACAAGGCAAGAAGGAGTAGCAGGAATGGTACTAGAATATTACTTGGAGTGGGTCTGATGTGCAGGTGTGAAGTAGATGTTCTTTGCACCACTAATTTAATAAATTTTGGTAAATACAGAGAAAGTAAATGGTTCATCTTGGCTTTTCTTTTGAGCAAATACACACAAGGATACCGAGGTTTGAAAAAGAATATTAAAAAACATGGCCTGAATCTTAATGCATGAATGTGTGAGCCTATATGTCTGAGAAAAGGTAATTAATGAAGAGATACAGTTATAACTAGGTAGTAATTATAATCACTCTATTTTATTATGATACTGAACCAGGCTGGAAATTCTAGGAGCTGCATTTCTAAGTCCAATTTATGTTCTGAGCATCAGGTTTTTTTTCTCGAATTAGTTTCCATTGACGTAGCGTCTTGTTCTATTAACAGATCCAAAATGCAAAGTCTTGTGTGTCTTCATTTTTGAAGGTGAGTTTAGAAAAAAATGCTGAAGAGATTTCAGTAACCTAAGGGTCTCCCAATGCAGAAAGCAAAAAATATTTAAGAAAAAATTTGTATACTTTTCAGTCCCAAATACTTTACATATATATATGTATACTTTCATTCACAAAAGAACAAAAAAAAAAAAAAAAGAGGGGAGATGCAAATGCAACTTTTGATCCAGTTTTGTGAAAGTTCTACCAAATATGTACTTATCAGTGTGTCAAAATTTTTTTTCAATATAACAGACCATATAAGGTACTAAATAGTTCATACTCTATTTTACATACAGCATTGTGAGACCTAAGGAAACAATATTGAAAAAGTTTAATCCCTTTAAATATTACACACCCAGTACGCATGATCACACAAGCACACATATGCATGATCACATATGCATAGTCACCACAAGCATCAAAGCAGAAACTTCTGGAACTAAAAATATAAGCACTTCTAGTTGGGTGTAGAAGACCATGAAGGAAAAAGGGCACCTGTACAGACTGCAAAAACCCCTCAGAAGTTTCTAGGCAATAGTCCTTAAGTCATCACTGAGTTCACAAACTGATGCTTGCACATACAAGTGAGCCTTTCAATAAAAAACAGAATAAGCAAGCAAAAGGGTTGCACCTTTGAGAGTGACTTAAATCACATACAGATCGTACAGTATAGATACCAAATATCCTCATAAGATCCTTGGTCCCTTGATGCAGCATGCATCTTGCTCTCTGATCTCAGCATACGTCAAAGCCCACTGTAAGAAAGAAAACAGCAGATCAGCTTCATCTTTATCCCATTATTTTTCACGTTACAGTGTGCACCCTTAAATAGCCAACCAGCAACACTAAATGGGAGCAATGATGCAATTCCTAGGTCTTGCACAAGGCACGTGCAGGAAAAGGAATGAGATTGTTTGTTTAAGGCATATAAGAAGTGGCACAGAAGAAAGACACAGGTCTCTTACCTTAGCTGGTGTTATAGGAACATGGTGAGTACCCATGTTTCTTGTTTGTGTCTCTTTTGTCTCTTGGAAACCCAACTTTAGAGGCTTATGCCCATCTTCTTGCTAAGGTACCTGCATTTCCAGACGCAGTGATGGGAATCTAAAAGTTTGTATTTTGCTCCAGTGTGAAAGTTGCAGTCTGTTTTCTCTCTGTTCTATGTCTCTTTTTTGTGAGTATAAGCAACTAAATTAGTTTCTTAAAGCTGGAAAGGTAAATCAGATATATAAACTAGAAATTTGCCTGCCAAATGCTTCTTATTCTACCAGAGCCCCCAGATAACACTCTCCGGATACTTGGAATGCAATTTCACCTTTAAAAGGAAGTATTCTTATCAGTCAATTGATATTTTTAAACACCATATTGTCACTGCAAAATGAAAATCACTGATGACTCTCACAAAAAATTTGGTACTGGCAGAGCTACAAAAATAATCTTTCTAAGTGTTAAGCCTTGGGACATAGTGTTTATGCTGTCTAACAACAGCTCTTGTCTCAGCATAACATATATTAAAAATCTAGAACACACTTCAAGGTCTATTTTTAGCAGGTTTTTTTCCTGGCTCCATGGTTTTGCCTTTGAAATTATCTCTGAAACAATAGTATTGCATGCATATTTGTGCCTGTAATCCCAGGTATACTCAAGAATATTTGAAAGGATTAAAAAAGACACTTGCCTTTTTGGGTTAAGTGTTTTTAGCTTTACTTGCATTAACATTGCAGGTGGAAGCCAAAAATCAAATAATAAAAAAAAAGAAATTAACCTGTTGGTAGCAACCTACCGTTTTCAGTCTTATTTCCAATCACACCGAGACAGAAAGTAGCCCTGACAGTTCTGTGACTGCTCCAGCCCATTGTAAACAGGAGGTGGCAGTTCTAGTCTTTGATCCAATATGCTGCAGTGTTATAAAATGGCAGTAACTAGCTAGGGAAGACAGTTCCACAATATGCAAGCTAAATAGCTTTTCCAAGGCTAGCCGGAGCTGCTTCCCCTTTATTCCCTTTTTGTAGAAAGCTAAAATGTGTCACACAGACAGAGAAAAAAAAATAAAATAGAGCAGCCTTCTGACAGCTCAGAATTGGTACTGTGATAGAGACTCTAGAGCTAACTACACTGCATCCAAGCCATTTTATTTTCCATTATTTTTCTTTTTGTTTTGAGTGTGCAAACACATAAAGATTGTCTTTATAGGGCTTTTGTGATGAAAAAAAATACTCTCTATTCATCTTGTGCTCTGTCTCATGCATTAGTTTCAAAATCGTTTTTATCTCAGAACACACTTTTATTCTAAAATACTAAAATTCCACTTAAAACTAGATCAATAATACCCCTCCCCCAGTAGGGAGGGGAAATCTAGCAGGAGTGGCTCGAAATCCAGTGCAGCCAATTCAACAGGCCATAATTTTTTAAATTTCTGGTGCCTTTCTGAAATACTGCTGAATTATCATTAAAGCAACTTCAGGATGAAACCTCCTCTGCTGTCTCTAGTTATGGAAACGAGAGCTTTAACCTGCATGTTAAAAAGTCCTATGACAGCAAAGACCAAGAGCAAAGCAGAGCCATTGGAAAGTCTTTCACCACAGAAAGAAAACAGCAGAGCAAGGGAGATAAAAGGGTGTGAAGGATGCAGTCTGACATCTAAGAGAAACTATACAAGCAAGCATTGTACTTACTGCCTTTTAACCCAGCTCAGTGTCTGATCATGACAAATACCAGGAACCACAGCAGAAATATATTACACAGCCATAGTGAGAGTTTTATAGAATGCCTGGAAGCTAGGTGGAGGTGAGAACTCCTGAAAGCACCTGACATTCAGAATCATGCAGAGTAGCACATACCTGCAAGGTACAAGCTCTCGGGAAGTTGTTTAATGTAATTGCCAAACAACAGGCTTTCTTAGGAAGAGTTGTGGGATGCTTCATTTTGATCAAATAATTTTTGCCTTTCTGCTATTCCACCTACATCATTTCTGTAAGTAACTTCTCTGAGTAGAACAACTGCTTTGTACTGCGGTGCATGAAACTAGGACATAATGTCATGGCCATAGATAACAAAATATCCTACTGTTCCCATCATGCTGTCCAGTGGGAACTCCTGTAGTCAGAGATTCAGCAGTGCACATTAATCTTCACAGTGTTATACTAGACATCACAAACTCAATTCCCTTGCATCCTCACAATGGAGTATGTTCAATTGTAGAAAGATAAGACGTGAGTCTGATGTTGTTAAACAGACAGACACGTACTCTGACGTGTTTCAGAACAGGAAGAGAATACAGATTATGACTTGTAGCTATGGAAAACAATAAGAATGTTAAGGGCAGTTCTGAACCAAAGAAGAAATCTGGTTATAATTGTAAAAGTGTTGTAGAGGCAGGAAAACAGTACAGTAGTACATATCATTCTGCCAGGATCTTTCTGAGAGTTTTAAGAAGCATTTAAGGGATTTACACACAATGAAATTCACTTTAATTACTCTGTATCAGCTGAGCAATGGTAGCAGTCTCCAAGAGTGTTATCTGGCCAAATTCAGGTCTGCAACACTGCTTACCCTCCTTTACAGTCCAACTTAGATCAGTTTAATGGCATCACATTTACTGAGCACTAGAGGAGCACAGCTTAAGAGCCCGGTTGTTCTGATGTATAGTATCTTAGGCTGTGTTTATCTACATTTCATTGGAGTATTTCCTTAAAAAAGTATTAAGGCAGGGTAAAATCAGCACTGCATAAACTAATTAGAGGGGACATCCATCAAACCAGACTTCTCACACAGAAGATCTCATGGTAAGAACTATGAGGCTGTGCAAAGGCTCACAGATGTTCTGGGTATAGAATGGAAAAAAATAGAGTATGACTCAGGTTCTTAAATTTCTGTTCTAAGCAGAGGTATGTGCTTTCCTGTCTGCTAAAAAGACCTATCTATTTAAGGTTTTAATTTTATTACATTAAGACATTTTCATAGTCTCCTTTATCCATGAAAAATAAGATCAACCCCCAGCTGCACCACTCAAAAGGAGCAGTGTTACTTGTTCATATGAAGGAGATTTGGAACCTGAACTTGAATTTAATTTCCCTGTGTATATGCAAAACCCAGATATGCTGGAGCAATTTGAGAGATTTTTTTCCCAGTGATTCCACTGAAAACTGTATCACTTTTGGGTATTTACCTCAAATTTCCTGGGACTAGAATCTCCATGAATCTCTGTTGCTTATCCCTGACAAATGCTTGAAGAGCAACCTACAGAGTTAGTATTTTTTTCGCTCCTCTCTCCCACACTAATATTCTTGTATGCAATAAGCACAGCTCTATCTCTGAGAATCCTTCATCTTAGATCAGTTAGCACAAGTCTAGAGGTACTTATGATAGCTATGTAGTCTTCTGGATGTCCCCTGAGAGAGCAAGAAAAATGAAAGCATGGAAAGTGAGGCAGACAGAGAGCTATGTGGCAGTTCAGAGACTGAAAAGTAATGTGCTTTTGATACCTCTGATACCTCTCTCAGAACTAAGATTTATAAGGCTCCTGTTAAAGCTCAGGTACGCAAACTGTCCTGATAGTTTCAATGAGACTAATGGTAAAGAAAGTAAAGTGTGTGGTTTGATACTCCAACAAGAGACAGATTACAACATATGAACTCCACTAGATTTTTAAAATATTTGAAAAAAGCTTAGAAAGTAAGGCAAAGACTTAAAGCTAAAAAGCCATTCTGTGTCAGCTGAGACACTGTTCATAAAAATTCTCTTTCATCGCAGAAGTGAATAAATCAAATTATAGCAATTTTGCAAGAGCAGAAGCCCACACATTGACAGGAGAGGAGATGGGAGGAGACGAGATGAAATTGAAGAGCAAGAGACATAGGTAGAGTGAAGAGAAGAAACTATCTGCCATTGAGAACCAAATAATTGAGAAAAATGTAAAGTATAAAATCCTGGTTTCTGGAAGCAGAGAGACAGTACTTTTAGACATGTGGAATATACTAATCTCAACAAAAAAGTAAAAGTGGGACAGAATTCAAGGGCCTGAATTCTATACTAAAAGTTGGATAATCTCACAGTAAACAGCACATTTTTTCTGGCTATTTGCCAACTCAGATTTGTAAAATGCTTTTGTATTTCTAAAATGGTTTTACCTGAGATTTTATTCCTCTCCACATTAGATATGAAAATTTCTGTCTTAATTTACTCACTAGGTTTCTACTAGAATTCTATACACAGTGAGCAGATTTGTCTAGTAAGTTATGAGGCATTTTCTTCTGCAAAAACATTGAAATGTCTCTTTTTTTCTATTCATTTTCTGCTTTTTTCCCCTCTAAACCACATAGAGTCATAGGATCATTGAGCTTGGAAATGACCACTTAAGTCATTGAGTCTAACTGTTAACCTGAGACTGCCATGTTCACCTCTAAATCATGTTTTCAAGTGCCATATCTGCATGCTTTTTCAATACTTTCAGTATAGTTATCACATCACTGCTCTAGTCAGGCTATTCCAGTGCCTGAACAGCCTTTCATTGAAGATATTTTTCCTAAGATCCAGCCTAAATCTCCTCTGGCTCAATGTAAAGCTATTTCTTCTTGTCCTGCCACCAGCTGCCCGGGAGAAGGGACCGACCCCCATTTCTGTACAACCTCCTTTTAGGGGGATGTAGAGAGCAATAAGGTCTCCCCTGAGCCTCCTTTTCTCCAGGTTGAACAACCTCAGTTCCCTCAGCTGCTCTTCATGACTTGTGCTCCAGACCCTTCCCCAGCTCTGTTGCCCTTCTCTGGACACCCTCCAGCCCCTCAGTGTCCTGGAGAACTGGACAGAGGATTCGAGGTACGGCCTCAGCAGTGCCCAGTACAGGGGGGAAATCAGTGCCCTGGTCCTGCTGGCCACACTATTGCCAGGATGACACTGAACTAATGTGTGTGAGGTGCATATCCTCCTTCACTGCCTCCTTGAGCTTGCCAGTTGCATCCTTCTCACTTTTGTCACCAGTTTTACTTCACAAGCATGAGTTTGCTTCATTAGTTATGGCTCACCATAAAGGTGTAATCATTCCAATTCCTGCTCAGTGTTGTTTGCTCTCACTGAAATACCAAGTTTGTGCCTGTTGCTGAGATATCAAATGTGTTTTATTCTCTGGATATTATGGTAAATTTTGAAACTGGCTTTTCTTAGTTCTGTCAAGTGGAAGGATCAAAGTTGTGGGTTTGTTTTGCTTTACCATTCAATTCTTCATGCAATTTCTAACTATCCTAATTTATTTATTTCCTGTAAAGGACTTGTTATGAATTATTTTGTTAAATATATGAGATTGTTGTCTAATTTAAATTAACCTAAACATTTAACCAATGCAATTATAAAAATGCCCATTTTAAGCACAAGTTATTATTCATAGAAATAGTTGGGTTTTCTGTTTGAAAGAAGTTTGTAGATACCAAGTTTGTGATAAAAAAAGAAAACTGATTCCTGCAAGTAACTGCAAGTATGCAGGCTGCCATTAGCATAGATGAAGCACTGGGAGCAGTGACTTATTTCCCCTTTAAAATATAATAAGAAAAGAGAAAAAAATCTTTTGTGGTATATCTTCATCTATTAATCTCTAGCACCAAAACCTCATAAACATGGTGACAGACACAGAGTAATTCTTGTATTTCAAAAAAGGTCAATTGAAAAATAGGTAAAAGTAGTCAATAAATAATCTTATAAGACTAAACATTGCACTCATCCTTTTCAAGTCACTCATTAGTCATCTTCAGTGCCCTCAGTGACATTTTTAATGCATTATTTCAAAGTTCTTTCTTTATTATTGAGAAGGGAACTTTTTTTAACTTATAAAGCTCCATCTATAGTTGAGGTCCGGATCACCATAAATGAGCAATTTCCCAGCGGACAAGAAACTACTCTGACAGGAACATTAATAATACCTTTGAATGTCTACTGCCCTTTTTTTTTTTTTTTTTTTTTTGAGGAGATTTACAGTTATATGGGGAAATGCTGAAGAAAAGGAAAAGAAAGAGGCAGGAAAGGTTATTTTGTGGCTAAAGCTGGTTGAGTTATTATTGTTTAAAATTCCATCTTTTAAATTACTGCTCAAAATTAAAATCCTACACCCATTGTTTCAGTTTCAGTGGAAGGAGCTGTGTCTTTGCATAACAGGCCATTTCTTAAGGGTAACATTTCTAAAGATGGTTAAAAGACTTAGGTAGCACTTTGAACCTGAAAGATATTAGATGCTTTTCAGGGATCATCTAAAATCCCTGGAAATAGCTTAGATAGCCAGGTAATTTTTTGAGTTTCCTCCCTCTGCTCTTGATACCCAACAAATATTAAGAAGTTTAATATAAGCATCTAATTTTAAAGGTTTGTCCCTTATGAATGTAGTGTTCAATGTGTTCCTGTCCTTCTGCATTGAAACCATTCACATTGAATTTATACAGCTATTGAATAAGAGATGAAGAAGTGTATTCTTCTTTACAATCTAAGAAGTTAAAAATCTTAATTTTTGCAAACTTTTAAATTACTTAAGTCAAAGAGCCTTATTTTCAAAATGTCCCCATCTATGAATAGTTTGTCCTATTTAAAGTTACCATTTGGCTGTAATATTATTCATGGAATGTATTCTATCTATTCTTATTTTATCTATTCACACAGGAGATCTGCTTTTCAGGTGTTTGATGGCAGTTTTACAAGGACTCTAATGACAAATATCCAAATGTAAATGATTAATAAATCAGTTATGCAGTTTCAGAAAAATAATCTGCTCAGCATATTAAAAAAATTGAAGAAACTTTAGAATTGGGAATACAGAGGATGCTACATACTTGTAAATAATTTGTTAAATGCAAAATGAATTTTCTAACCACTGTAACAAATAAGTAAAGGAAGAAATAGAGGGAATTCATACAAAATAAGAATGTTCAAGGGCATTGAAGAACTAATTGGAATGTGAAAGGACTGCAATTTATTTTCCTGAAAGGAAAAAATGGAAACCAGGGGTTTATAGGAAATAATGAATGATCAAATAAGCATGTATGAAAAATAAAGCAAAGAAATATCCTATCCTGGTTCTGTCATATTAGAGCAAAAATATAATTAAATGATAGAAGGCTTGAAGTAAATACAAGAATATAGTTCCTTATGAAAATGTTAAGTCACCAAGGCAAAGAAATTGAAAAGTGTAAAATGAAGACTGGGCATGCGATTTCTAATGTAGATCAGTGGGGCACCTTTTAACCCAAGCAGTCTGAATGAAAGAGAGAGCCCAACCTCTCCTGGACTAGAACTAGAAACGTGAGAGAGAGCTCAGGCCCCACAGCAGAGCAAGGCAGTACTCCTGGCTGGGTGAGCATTGAGTAGGATAACTCTGTAAGGGAAAGTTCTGTCTCACATGGTACTTGATTTTGCCATCTGTTTAGGGGAAGGCTAATCAAACTCAGATCAAGACATTTATTGTGTTCTATTTCACTTAATAAACTGTGCAAAATTTGTTGTGCAACAACTTTTGAGATTGAGGCCAAGTGGAAGAAGAAGCTATAAATATGGGAAGAGAAACACTGGTACACAAGACATTATACTGGTGGCAGTATTTGGGAAATATTCTTATGACCTGTATTTCTAATTACCAGCAGCTCAAAAAGTTTGTTTGTTGCAGAAATATATGTGTGAGAAGATAGTTTTGTATCTATCAATCATTTCTTTCCCTCCAGATGCTGATCTGAAAACTGATGTTTGCAGAGTAGTACGTATCATATTTAGACATTATTTTTCTGCTATTACCCAGATTTGCTCAGTGCAACAAAACTTTAAGAAATGAAACTAAAATAATTTTCAAAGTCTCCAGCCATTACATGCTTACATGCTTGCTTTGTAAAGATATTGAAAACATCTAAAATCTTAAGTTCCAATGTGAATATTCTGTACAAGGTGACATTGTTTGAGAACTTTTTAAGAACACCTGCTCTCTGAAGTTTCATAAACTCAGTTCAGAGAGACAATAAAAACATTGGATTTAGAACAACAGCAACTGGGCTTGACTGGGTTCATGCAGCACTAAAAACTATTTAGCTGTCAGCTCAGCCATGATAACCATCAATGTACTTCTGCTGAGTCCATGGCAATTGTGAAATGGGTCTCTTTCTCTGAAATTTAGAGACACTACCACAGATAATTAATTCATTATTGCGAACTGACTTCACAACATTTTAATTAAGATTGCAGATCAGCCTTGGGGATGAGTATTATTATGGTACAGATGATAATTTAGAATGACCTGGACATGCTAGATTAGACACTTGGAAACAGCTGCATCTTTATAATGGTATTTGAAAATCTCTATCCTGACTTCCTGGGATCGTGTATGCAGCAATAGCTCTCTATATATATGGGTAAAGAATAATCTTTGGAGAGAGGTTTTGAACAGCAGAGATCTTTAAACATAACTTTCAGTAACTATAGAGTAGACCAACAACTTAGAGAAACACAGAAGGTGCAGGATTATAAACATTGTGATGGCTAGCCACAGCGTGCAGTTAAGAGAACAGTATTTAATCTTCTTATTCTAAAGTTAAAACTGTCAATTTTTTTGAACCACATAAAAATATTTAACCATATCCATATTAAAATCAGTTTGAAACATTCGAAAATGGAAAATGCACTTCAAGTGAAAATTATAATTATTATTAAGGAAGTTTTTGTAACAGAATGAAATCAGAGTATCAGTTCCCTGTGTATACCAGCTTCAGTCCCTGTGGATACCAGAAAGCCTCAACAGCAAGTGCCCCTTCTCCACCTGATGATTTAAAATAGCAGGTGATGAGACTTGGGTTTGCTGTGACAATAAAATATAAACTTACAGAAAAAGTGAGCTGTTCTGTTTCCATTTGTTCTGTTGTATTCATTTGTTTCTGAAGCTTGATTACTTGAGTACAGCAAATAAACAATTCCCATGAGCTATTTTCTCATTTTGAGAACAGAGACAAATAATATCTATCAGGTGCTGCAAGGAAGAAAGGGTGACTAAGGCTGGGATTTGCAAGGGTTCAACATTTCTTGCAGCCCTCTAAGGTCAGTTCCCCTCTGAAGATTCTTACCCTTAAGCATTCAGAATCTGTTTCTTTTAGTAGATTTATTTGCTGTAAAGAAGACTGTAGAAGAAAAGGATGTTTATTCTATTTTGTCTCCCATGTCATCAACCAAGCTAGAAGTCAGATTTTAAGTACAGAAGTGTTATTACTGGTGGTACCCGATTAAAAAATCCACACCAAATAAAATCTCACCAGACCAAACCAAACCTTGCCTTCTTCACTTGTAGAGCACAAGTTGGGTGGAGCTGACAGTTAGAATAAACTCCTTCCACTTGTATACCAAGCAGATAATACCTGAAAATCACTGAGATAATAAAAGCTGTATCCCCCCAACATACTTTAGAAAGTGGCACTCCAGAGAAGAGTAGAACTTTCAGCAAGAATTGTTTGTGTTCTGGGTGAAAGTTTTTCTACAAACAAACCTTACCTTTTTTCCTCCTGTACTTTTCCCACTGCTTTCATACAAGAAGTGAATTGGCACATTTGTATTGTTCATTAAATATTGAAACCAACGCAAACATTGCCTAATTTCCCAGAAAAGAAACCTTGTCTTATATAGTGCTGGAAAATTTGAAACTTCATATTACCTAATCACATTTTAAAGAACGTAAATGATGAAGGAATGACAATATGAAAGATTACATAACATTTAAAAATACAGTTATTTAAGAAAAATAAGGTTAGAAGTGTTTTGTTTATGCTATTGTTTACAAAATAATTGCAAATCCAAAAAATATTTAACTTGAAGTGTTTTGAGTTTTTACCTGTACATATTTGAGTTTTTACCAGTTTTGGTGGCTGTTTGAAAACCCGTATGCACATGAGACTTGTCATGTATCTGTGTACTTGTAATATAAAAATTACTTTGTAGACTATTAATCATCTGCCCTTAATTTCATAGAGATCACACTCCAAGGACATACAGAAATAATCTGTGTATAAAGCTTTGATCCTCTTCCTGATCAGGCTTGCTTTTCTATTGATTCCTTATTATAATTTATTTAACATAAAAGCTGTTACATAAGGTGGTTAAAGTTGCTTAATGAGCTAACCGATTAGGGAGAAATGAAATTGAGATCACTTTGAACCCAAAGAACCAAAATTTATGAGGTTTGGGGTCCTGGAGGAAAAGAGTAAAGCACAGTTCTTTAATTAATAGGATATTTGGATAGAAGAGATATTAACTACTGAACAACTTTGATTTTTTCATGGAACTGGATCGTGAAATGAGCTCATTCTCTGCCTTTACTTACGCCCTTGACACTGAGCAGAATTTGCCCTGTGGCAGACTGAAAGCCCCTCGTACTAACAGAGACTAAATTTCAATTGTTTGTTATTTTTAGTAAGATCAGAATAGAACTACTTAATCAAATAAAGTTATAGAGAAGGGGACAGAACAGAAAAACTGTACTTTTAAGTATAAAAAGAAAGTTTGCTTATGACAGTCATTATCACATTCATTTCTATTTCCCATTTTTAAACCAATTGGACCTAATTAAATTTCACAACATTTTTGCACCTGAATACATTAATGTATGGGATTTTTGATCTCTAACAAAATAAAGGAGGTCACAAGCAAAATCTTTGCAATAGAATGATAGGCAAAGTTAGCAGGGAAAAATGTTTAGAAATAAAATCTTTATAAAACACCTTGTAAATTTTTCAGTTGTTATCTCTGTTTGAGTGCCCTAAACCTTGCTGTTTCTTTTAATGAATGTATAATAAGGACTTCAGTAATAATCCTTGCACTGTTTTCCCCACTATTGGGTTATAAACAGCCACAGTCACTGTCTTTGCCATCCCAACTTGTACTGTGTGCAGTTGTATAACAGCTCAGCATTCAGCCAATGAAGACAAATTCAGGATGAAAAATTACTTGAAAGGGAAGTATTCCTAATACTCAGTATGCTGGTTTGGCAAAATTGTGACAATCTTTTATGTACATATGCAAAATCACAAATTAATCGGAGGGGATATGCATGCTACACTGTTGCTGTGGCAGGAAACCTGTAGAAAATAGCCCTTGTTTAGCTTTAAGTGCCATTATCACAAATAGGACATGATGTAGAAAATTGAAGAAAAACAGAAATAAAAGTTAGCTCAAAAACTAACTGTATGTTTTAATATTTTTGTCCCTCAGGAAGACTTTTCCTCACTGGCAATTTATGAGAAAAGTATAATTAGGTTAACTTTTTTATATTTTATGACTCTTCTCACAAGAATATGGGTGATTCACATTTGAAAAAACATCTTTATTTCTGATGTTTGCTTTGAAATATTTTTTCAATCTTAAAAAATATTTTGATACAGAATATCTGTAGGAATTACAGTGGAGTTATACTTCTCACCATCTGGGATTTTTAAAAATTGTCACTTAAGATACGATGCAGACTATAACCCCTACTTGTCTGTTAACCACTGAAAATCTATCTGGAAAAAAATTTGGAA
The DNA here is from genome assembly GCF_963513975.1 of Fringilla coelebs. Lineage (NCBI taxonomy): Eukaryota > Metazoa > Chordata > Aves > Passeriformes > Fringillidae > Fringilla > Fringilla coelebs. Next base: position 28,366,031 of record NC_140034.1, read on the forward strand.
TTTCAGGTGGGAAAATACGTCTTTAAGACAGTGGGCCTCAGTATGGTCAGTTGTTTGAAATGTGCACCTTGATAAAAAATAATGTACTTCTCTACTGACACATGGCAAAACATAAATTCTTAATTATGTTCCATGACATCCAAATGAAGGATTTTAATTCTTAATTATATCCTTTTTTTTTCCTCTCCAGGAAATAAGAGTAATTTCAGCTTTGATCCAGCCTCCTAAATTCATCCTCTGAAGGTATCAATTCAAGCTACTAAACTGAAGTTCAGTTCACATTGCAGACAGTCTGTGTTTTTTCTTTTTAAATTGCTTTCATCATTTCTGAACAGTTAGGAGGCTGCTGTACTTCTGCTTCCCTAATGCTCAACTTTGACTTTTCTACTGTCATTCCATTGCAGCTATGACCATGACTAAAGTAATTTCCTTGTTTCTGTATGAGATTATTCTATGTTGAAGGAGGCCTTCCCTTCATAAATATCACAAAAATTTCAGCATGTAGTTGCTCTATAACAGAAGGGCACACCCCACCTGTGCTGTCTCTAAATAGCCACTTAACTAAGAGTCAATATACATGGAAACAACTTCCCAAAGGATAAGAACACTAACCAGAATCAAAAAGTACCTCATCCTCTAAAAACTGGTCCCCATAAAATTATGGAAAATTTATGGAAAATTTATGGAAAATTTATGGAAAATTTATGGAAAATTTATGGAAAATTTATGGAAAATTTATGGAAACTTTCTAGTCCAATCCCCACAAGGTGTCTGCCTGACATTGCAGCTGTCTGCACACAAAAGTAAAGTCAAACATTGACAGAATTTTTCTCAGGAATTTTGACCCATTCTGGATTTATAGTGGGTTTATGCAAGGCTATCGAGAGAGACAAGTATGAGAGAAAATTTTTTGGAGAGAGACAAGAAAATGTTAACGTAAGGGGAGATGTTGGGAGAGGATATAATGTTGACAAAGGTCTCTCTGTATTTTGTATGCCAATCAGGCACTCTCTCTGCTGTATAGAATCTGTTGATGTATTAGTTCTGTCAGACCTTTTGAACCTGCTAACACTACTCATGGGATTCATCATATCCAAATCTAGCCTTTTCTGTTAGAAGAATATTTCATTCAATCAAAAATTTTCTGATGGTGCTGTTAAGGTTAATGGGAACTTCGAGTAAAGTGCTGAAAAAGAGAGCTAAAAAGAGCCTGTTAAATGTGATACTCAATTTTTGTTGAAGTTTTACTGCTTCAGACAATAATACAAGTTATCCTGCAAATTATCTTTAATCTTTCATGCACCCCATTAAAAAAAGGTAAAATTTAGCTTTTGTTATTAATAAAGGTGATGACAATCTTGCCAAAGATTTAGAAGATGAAATTAATATCTCTAGCAGAATGACTTGGATCAGTGAATGTAAACTGAAATAGAATACTGGAAAATATTCAATTCTCAACTGCTTGAATTAACTTTACTGAGAGGTACCTCTCGCCTAATGCCAACAAAAATAAGATAATAGGAATCACAGGGTTCAGAGGCTAAATCTCTACTCAGTCAGACTAGATTCCCTACTGTATTGCCAAAGTTGAGGGTGGTGTCATGCTGGAATTTGATTAGTCAGCTAAAATGCTATAAAAATAACAACAATGAAAGAAAAAGATTCAGTATTGCTCTCGGTAATGGGAAGAAAAAGCTTTAAGTAGCAGTTTGTTAAAGAATAAATTATGGATTCAGTGGCCTATATTTTAAATAAATCTGAGAGTAATATCTTCAGAAACATGAACTTCACTTTAGATGAAAACTGCTCAAAGTAGCTTTTTGGTTTGTTACTAGTGTCACCAATTGCCACAGAGACAATTTTCCTAAAGATTAAATTTAACTTTGAAAAATTAACCTATTAAAACCTTTATTTAATTTATTAACAAGCATTGCACTTAAAAGCAAAATTCTAATTATGTATATATTAACAAGGAACTTTCTAAATGATCTTTAAGTAAAAAGAATTATTTTGTTGTAAGATACAACTTGCATAACAAATAGGCAATTTGCACAGAGTTGAAATATAATTTTAACAATGATGCATGGGCTAGATGATGGCTATAATCTTTAGAAGCATAATTTTGATGTCAATAACAAATGCAGTTTAAAAAAATCTTTCTTAATATTACATTGCATTTTACTGAATAGAAGTATTTGAAGAGGAAATACACATTTAGCATGTGTTAGGAATCATTTGATACAGACACTGAGGGAAACCTGAAAATAATTTAAAATCATTTTCATATCTGCTAATCATTATGAACAAACTTTGGGAGAAGGGCTAGTTAGCACAGCCATGGCTGCAGTCTGAAATAGAGTAGTAAGTGGGTGAAAAGAGGTATTAGAAAATGTACCAATTTAAAGTATCAGGCTTATCACTGTAGCAAATCTGAATAATTTCTTTTTCCTGCCTCTGCAGCAGGTGTGACTGTAGGAAATGCACCCATAGGAGTACAATCGCTCAAAAAATTCAGACAAGCTGGGTGGACAACCAGCACAGCAACCCATTTCAGATTGCAAACAGTGTCTAAGTTGCACTGCTCTATGTCTCACAGCAGGAGAAATTTGGTTTCTCCAGACTCCCAACTGGATGTATCAATCCTCAGATAAATCTTTTATACATTATTTGTGCACATAATAATGAGTTATCCCCTGCAATGGAACACCGCTGTCTTGATGAACACACTTATAAATTTTATAGAAGATGTGTCTTGAAATGTAAAGCTCATGTCAAGCTGATATTCAAATACTAAAGTTATTCACTAGTAAGTGTGTTCTGAAGAAAAGCATAACACAACAGGAGACAATAGCAATCAGAAGAAGCAGATATCTAAAAGAAAATTCAGGTATATCAGGCATTTTGTAAAAGTAAACAGATTCAAGTTCTTTCTAATAGAGTTGAATTCCTGCTGTGCACATTCTGGCATTTTCAGGATCCCAAAAGCATGAGAAACAGTTGAAATTTCTAAAGGCTTTGATAAATGTTTGATTTAATTTATAAGGTGGAATTTTGGCCTTGTGAAAGCTTGTGGAAAAATTCCCTTTGGCTACAAAGGAACTGGGTTTCCAGTAACCAGGACTGTTTCAACACCTGACAGGTCTGTACCAACAGTAAGGGACAGCAAGGTAAGGGGAATTTTTAGTACTGTTACCAAAAGCTTTTCCAGTGATGAATTCATATCAATCCATTTTTTTAAAACAGTAACTGTTGTGGAAATCACAGGAAGGAGAAGAAAAATATATTTTTACTTTGATATATTTAAAGATAAAGGGATAAAGATCTGTGCTTATATTCTGAAAATACTTCTTTTTACTAGCAGTGATGTAGTCAAAACAGACTGCAGGACTAGAATGACTGTGGAGAAATTATGAAATATTTTAAATACCCTTTTTGCTGTGGTTTTGTGTTTATGAACATTTCCTGATTTTTTGCTTTGTTTTCAGGCTTCTGTATTTTAATTTTTAACTTAATTTGCTCAAAATTATTTAAAAAATTGTTTAAAATGTCAATTTATTAAAAAAAATTAAAAAAGAAAGGAAAATTTCTTCTTTCCCCACCCAGTGGAGGTCTCTTACCCAAGCTCAGATGAACAGCTCTGAATTTAGAAGTTTTGTATAAAAGAACATCCTGCTATTCCTACTTCCTCTTAACTGCTGTAACTTCCTCTGTTGAAGATGCTGTACTTTTACTTAGGAAGGAGGTTTTATTATAAAGCACAACCTTGTGAGGCAAGACTGGATAGAAACAGAACTAGAAAATATTTAAGGGAAAGTATTCAGCCTGCAGTCAGCTAACCACAAAAGATGATAGGATGTAACACATTCTATTAACATCAACAGGCAGTCTTGATCTAAGAAAAATAATATTAAATGGCTTGAAAATTAAAGCAGGAATTATAATTTGTTCTTCTGTATTACAAAACAATCAAATATGTTTAGCTAACATTTTTAATAGAGCTTTAAAACTCTTTGGCCTATACAACATACATTTTGATTGTCTTTAACATTGGAATTTTTTATCTAGTTTGACACTGGCAGGACAAAGTGAATCATTAAAACATTCATCTTGAAAATATGTTGTGGTTTCTTTCTGGAATATCGATTATGTTTTGCCCATCTTCTTTTTGCTTTCCTGACATTTAGGTAAGGTCTTCTCCACACTCGACTAGTGATGAGTATCCCACACCACTGCATGATGTTCAAATAAGGATGAAGAAGTCAATTTTCACAAAAAGAGTGAAACAAATATTAAATTATTTTAAGTAAGCCAATTTCAGTCTATGAAATATTTTAGTCTAATTTTTGGAGTCAAGGCATGAGTAATTTTCTTCAGGCATTCAGAGGTTTAAATATGGGGAGAAGGGCAATGGAAATGTTAAGTGAGGAGGCTGCTCACTCTTAAAAAGAATATTCAATTCACCTCTACAATGTATTTTTCACCCATAGTTGTCTTAACCTTCTAGATTAATTAGAAACTTATCATTTAATATGTACTGGCACATTTTGAATATTCTGTTTTACTCTCTCATTTAGTTTATGTAATTTTGAAAGGCAGCTACATAAATATTCTTGTTAGATTTCAAGTGAACAGAAGCAATTAGTTTTCTATTTCTTAGAAAACTTTTATAATTCTCCAAGATGTTTTTCTTCTGGCTATATTTGCTGCACTTACACAGTAAAATTATTATTGTGAATTTCCTGTTTTATGGTATTTTTGAAGCTGCAAGGTCTCAGGAACTTTTGGAGTCTGATAAAAGTTGATATAAAATATGGAGATGAAAATATAATTGAATTTCTGGTAGGACTTTCAGTCCTGATAATTTCCACTTAGCTTATTTGGAGGGAAAATATGGATGGAAGTATTTTATTTTAATTGACTTTGGAGGCCTATCACATGTTTACCTTTATGCACAAGTTAAACATTGCAGTGGACTGAGAATTAGTGCTGAGCATCTTGTAAGAACTTAGTGGCTCATTAAGCAAACAGTTTAAACTGCTCCTCACTTTTTTATCATGCATCATATAACAAAAGTAAAAAAACCACCATTTAGAAATGCTAATCTATCCTGCCAGTAGTTATGAAGAAGCCTTTGGGTTAAAGTTGACTAATGCTTGGAAATTCCCCTCTTGATAAAAGAAAGAAAGAAAGCAAATTATTCAACATCCTTGATCAGAGGTTCTTGCAAGTTTTAGGCATTGTTTCAGGCAGTGTTAAATAAACCAAATCTAATTGTTCCAAAAATCAAAGTAATAATCTACAAATATTTTCTGACAAACCATTTTTACTTGAGTATAAAATACGCTAGTGTCTTTTCCTCTCCTTGTCTAATTCTGTTATAGTTAGTTTAATTTATACAGGAACATTATAAAGCAGATTTCTGTAGCTATGCTAACAAAGATAAATGGAAGTAGGAACTTCAATAAAACTTTGCAAACAATTCCATTATAGCTTGTCAAATGCACAAAAACCTCAGGTGTAAGTTGTTCATTTATATGTCAGTTTTGTTGACATCACTGACTAAAAGTATGGACCCTTACATTCAATCTCTGCACAATAAATGCAGAATAAAATGACAATTCAAGCATAAAGCTTCTTACCGTGTTTTTAATTCTGACATATTTTTACTACCATACAAGATTTTACTGCAAAAATTAGAACTTCTCAAAAAGCCCAAAAGCAAACTTCCATGTTATTTGAATATTAACAACTAATTCTAACCAAGTAGAAAGCTTGCATAATTGGGTTTCTCCTTTTCACATGATCTTCATACAAGTCACAACAGGAAAATAATTTACAAATTATTTTATTTATATACAAAGTTTGATAGATTGTTGCTACTATGTTCAGTGTTGCTGTGTTTACGAGTTACAGCTGTTTAAAATCATGGCATTTCTGTCTGTGGGAAATGAGTTCTTCATTTTCATACCCTTTATGACCAGTGTGCTGAAGTTCATATAGGCATAGGGCATTCTTATTTAAAAATCCACTAGTCTCCACAGGAAGTGGAAGTGGTACCATATAATGGGTAGGAAGAAACTTGCAGCCTTGAGTCAGAAATGGCCTGGCAAAACCCTTGCATTCTCTTCAGCCCTGGGAAAGAAAAGGAACCTCTTTGCCTCTTGTCTTTCTGCTGGGAAATCTGTTTATCATTTTCAGAGAGAGAATCAACTACTTGATGATGCAAAAGTATGTACTTCAGGAAGCTTTCGGGACTGTCAGTGAAAGTTACTAATCTCTCATTTAATCTGCTTTTATATACACCTTTGTAGATTTTATAAAGAACTATAAAACAAATAAAAAAAAAAATCAAAGCCATTGCCATAAATTCTAACCAGTATCAATTATCAATGCAAAAAAATTTAGATACTGTAATTAGGGAATGAAGTTCAAACGTGGCAGTGAATAAATCTTAGGTGATCCAAGTAATACATTTGGTAATCAAATCATTAAATTAAGACAGGATGCAGTAAATTCTTATAAGTCTCACTACAGGAACTGAATTAGTCTGTTCAGTTTCCTATCCCTAGTAGAAGTAATCTTTTACATTTGCCCTAATATAAAAATCCAAATTCATTAATGATTAGTCCTCAGGTCATAAGGAGGTTATTTTTTTCCTGAAATGCCATTGTGTACAGGAAAACCTTCCTCTCCCCCATTTCTTTTTATTCCTGTTCAGTCTTCTATCTGCAATCCTGCATCCCTACGAGGTAACTGATCGTACACGCTTTCTTACAGGTGTAAACCTGTTTGTCTGACACTTCATACAAACATTAAAAGGGAAGGCATTGCTGTGGTTTACCAGATGAAAGTCCTTTACATTCCCAGTGCCTGGAAATTATTCTTGGTTCCTTCTCAAGGGAAGGAAAGCTGAATGAAAACAAAATATATATATATAAATTAAAGAAAATGCCAGATATAGTATATAAAACTATGAGAAAACCAAAAGTGAGGACCAAAGTTTTTAGACTTTGTGGCATATTCTTTTAGAATATGTTGCAGTTTGGGAACAAAGGTGACATGAAACTGACATTTGCTTCCTCTGATGATTAAGGGGATGTGATATTTACTAAGAAACTCTCCTGTTCCAGCCTTAGACAGCAAGAGAACATGTACCTGTGGCAAATTAAGCAATTAATTACTATATAATAAGATAATTTGGTAATGACTCTTGTTTGTCTAACTCTATTCAGGATGAATATAGAGGAAATTTTTTGAGATTTAAAATATTTCAGTGGAATACAATAAATTGAAAGGGCTTAGTCTAACAAGAAAAAATTATGCTTCATTTGGGATCTTTTTGATTTTAGCGTATCCATATTTTCACTAAGTTAAGCCCTCTTGGTGTGATATAGACTGGAACCCAAGAGAATGCCATTCAGGGAATGGGGATGCTGAATTAACTGCAGTGGAAACATTGTGCCCTTACAGGAACTAAATCTAAAATGGGTGTTTAACATGTATGGGCATTTTTTCTATTTTAATCTTTTTATGATAATATTTTATTGCTTGTGGGTAACAGCCAATACATGTCTTATGGTGCTTAGTTAATTATGTTAAGAAAAATCAACATAATTTTCTAGCTGTAATTGGTGTTTTTATTATTTTGTTTTTTGATTTCTTTTATAAACCGTTTGCTGTACTAGCCATACAATTTTCATTCCAATAAACATTAGAATATCTGCATTACTTTTTTGCAGTAAAATTCTCCTAAATTTAAGGCATTGCTTATTCTAAATCACAATATCAGCTAATTAGAAAAATTCCATGGCAGAATATATTTATAATTGACTAAGAATGGTTGTTACTTTTTAATTTTCTGCAGTTGTCATTATGACAGTCTTCTAATAAGACAGAATCCTACCTACTGGGTTGCACTTTCTGTTTCCTGCATGTATGGAAGAAAACTATGAAAATAATGCTCCCATATCTTGTTATTCAATCCAGTGCCTTTTTTGCAGATGTGCTACAGTTTCTTCATGTTATGACCAGATGTAAACTCACCAAGTCTTACAAACCCAACAGCAGAAGGCTGCACCACTGTGTTGCCTGTTAGAAATCAAAGCTGAGAGAAGGGCTTTACGACATTAATATTTACAATGTGCTTACATGGTCACAGGGCTTCCAGTAGGGCTTGCATGGCCAACAAATTCTCCTCTGTCTGCAAAGCAGCCTTATAGGGCAATGAGTTTGCAATTCTCTCCATGTGACCTCTCACAAAGGCAAGCCAGATATAACATTTTAAACAGAATTAGATCATGTGTTCGTAGGATCACATGTTTGTCAAAACAGGAAAGCCCAAAGTGCAGGCAGTTTGAAAAATCCCCTTTCTGAAAGCTCTTTAGGTTATCAGGCAGAGCAACTATTTGGAACTGGTTCTGAAAATATTAATATTAAGACAAAGAGGTCTGATTTTCTCTTTAGAGAAAATGCTATGGAATTTTGGACACAAATATTTTTAGCCCCATGATTTGAATTAGAAATACAAAAAAAAAATAAATCTGTACTTACTACCAGACGCAACTAAAAATAAATGTTGCCAAATACTCATGAATATCTGTGATTATAAAACTACCAGAATAATTTCTTTTTTCTTCCCAGAAAGCATGTCTAAATAGAAATAAATTCAAGGAATGTGTGATCTGCTTGTGGATAAGCCTTGAACAGAAGGAGAGGTTAACATTTTTAGCTAAATTATGCATTGCAAATGGCTCACTCACTTTTTTATCATTTGCATAAATGGCCCTGGTTCAAAATCTCACTGATTGATTGCAATGGAAACAATTTTACTGGCTTAATTTTTTTCTTTTTTTTTTTTTTTAATCACTATAGGGCTTGAAACTATAAGATGGGGAGAAAACCAGAACAACATCTCCATTTAAAGAGTACTTTCTAATCTTAATTAACATGGCAACCAAACTGTTTTTGTGAATTAAGTTCTATAACTGACCATCTGGAATAAAGAAGTTAGAATTTTACTGAAAACAGTATCAAGTTTCAGACAGAAATCTGAACTACTAAGACAAGTATTTCAACCTATTAAGCTATTCTTTTTAAGGAGAAGAATTTCTCTGAGTACCAGCCATTGGATAATTTTGTATTTCAGGAATATTGAAGCAGAAAAAACACATGCTATTAGGTTAGTTACTTTGCTTCTGTTTAGGAACATGGTAATGAGTGGCCCAGAGATTTGCAGCAGTGGGTTCTGAGATATGGAAGGAGGAAAGCAAGGACTATCAATCAATTTTTGTGAATTTTCTGGATTATTTATAAGAATTGCATCTTTCAGCAACATTACTTAATGTATGCTGTTTTCAAACTATTTATAGTATCCTTATTAGTCTGATGAAAAGCAACATTGAATTGCAAAAAATCAAACCAAAAAGTGCTAGGTAATGTGAGGTATTTAAAAAAAAGTCATTCAACCACTCAGATTTGTAGTATTTCTCCTTTAGTTGAAAAACCCAGGAAATGTTATGGCTTGAGCTAAGAAATAAAGTAAAAGCTTCAGCTTTATTTCACTAGGTGACTATAACATGACTGAAAAAAATCTGATTCAGAGTTTCTATCTACTTAAGTCATGAATGGGCTTTTTCTATTAATTATTATTTTAAACTGATACTTTAATAAGGCTGTTGTAAACTGCAGAGCTATTCAGTGCATATAGATAAGTCCTACTGATACTTGCTTATAGTTTTTACTTCTCTGCATCATCCTTACACTGTTTTATAGATGTCTTCTGGTCTGAATGGATCATTTTGCTGTCAGTACAGTCACAGTTAAAGAAAATATGATAACATTTACAAGGCTCATCAAGATTTATGAACCAATAAGGAGCCCAGACTGAGGGGTTTGAGAAAAATAGACTGAGCATTGTAATCGTATGAAAGAATTTTAATTCTGGAGTAGTTGCTATTTTTGATGCACACCCTCTGCAGAAACATGGCTTGAAACTTGGGGTTTACAACTTGCAAATTTTTACTTTATTTTAATTTTTACTCTATTTAACTAAATTAATTCGTTTCCCAATTTTTATGTTCTATTGTGATTTAATTGGTAGACTCCTCATAGATGAATGCCATTCATATATATTCAAAAAAACAAAATCTCTTCAGTGTGATTTTAAATTGCAAAAGATTTTCAGTTTTGGCTGAGAAATATGAACTGCAAGGAACTTCACATTTGTATATAAGAGCAAAGTTGAAGCATTTGCATATGTCTTGCTTCCCAGATTTGGCCCAAAGTCAAGGAAAGCAACTGAAGTTCTGTGAGCAAAACTAAATCCTGGATGTAATTCTCCTACTAGAAAAATAGGCTAGGTACCATACTATAAAAATCATGGCCAGGTATCCCCAAGGAATTCCTGCAGTTTAATTGTATCACCTTATTTTAACCTAAAGTGTGATCTAGATTGAATTTTAAATAAAATGTAGGTCTGAGTTAGAATATCAACTACACTAGAAAGACATTTGTTGAACATAAAATTGATTTTTTTTAAAATCTCTTTTTATCCACATTTTTAAGTGAACAAAAGGATATTTCTGCAGGTTAGAAGAACAGTCAAGGTTTAAGAGCCTTGCACTCTGCTTTTGTCCAGAGGCATTTTAGATAAACTTGAGCAAACACCTGACACCTCTTATCTATCATTGATCTAAACTCATAAAAAACAGTGGGTTTCTTCATCTGAGAAGGGTTTGGGGAAGATTATTAAAAAGACTGACTACAATAGTTAATATAAGAGGAATGGGTGTTTTAGAACTACTGCAGACAGATATAATGAGAAAAACAAAAAGTGGTTAAACTTTAGCTAAATACATTAAAAAGACATTATGATCACTCACTTAATGCTACCATAACTTAGGTGTTAAGTCGATTATATTGATTGCAGCTGTGACAGTGTAAGGATACAAATTAGGTAAAGCTTGTAGGAAGATATAGTATCTTTATTTAGATCAATTGATACAGCTTGAGAAAAGAGGGAAGCTTTTGGATACATCAGCTCTTCTGCCATGAGAAAAAGAAGAAACAATCTTCAAAGCTCTGTACAAGTTTTAGAATAAATGCTGGGGCTGTTACAAGGTACACTAATCAGACTGGGAGAAAGAAAATGGTTGATAGCAAAATTCTGTCAAAGGAGAGGAGATGAATCTCATGAGATTGAGATGAATTAAGGATGAGATGAATTACTATGATCCAGAAAATTATTATGTCTGGAGTTTATGATTTTGAAATCTCATGATGTTGCTTTATTTTCCATTCCAATCTTTTAAACCCTGTTTTGATTTTATTTTTATTTCGTTTTTTATTGAGAACAAACACTGAGAGATGAACAACCGAGGATTTTTTTTTTTTTTTGAGAAATTTAAGTGAAAACCTAATCACCATTTAGAGAACTTCAGCACATTTTTTACATCACCTTATTCTGGTGTGTGGTGTTTTTTTAATTTGGTGCCAGTAATTTATGTGTTTATAAGTAATGACAGATTTGCATGTGTTACTCAGTTATGGTCAGCTTTGATTTGGTGCCTAATCTTGGAAATTTTGTTTCTGAGGACAAATATAGTTGTGAAGTCAAGAGGATAGTTGAAGACCAGTTTCTGGGAAACTTTCTTCTCCAGGTAGGATCCTTGTTCCATAAAACTCATATTGTATAAGTCCTAGATGATTCTACTATCCAAAACAAATAAATAACTTAGAAAAAGTGTAAACAAGTTCAACATTTTTTTCTCTGTGTTCCAAAGTCACTCTCTACCAAGTATTTGGACTCCTCTATAAAAGTCTGCTTGCTGGGAAAAACCTCTCCTCCAGTTTGTTGAGATGGGAATCAGAACTATGTTCCCCACAGCATGCAGAGGTGCTTTCTGCTGGTTCTCTTAGCAATTTAATATAATAACAAGACAATTTCCCAGAATTATTACATGTGCAGTACACATCAATGACAGCATTTTCCAGTATATTGTGGGATAACTCTTTATAATAAAGTCAGAAAGAAAAAAACCTTGACAGTCAATTCAATCAATGTTTTACTAAATTCGTGGAAGGCTGCAGGCAGATTTATTCCAACATTCCCTGCATTAACTATAGGTATTGCCAACTATATTCACTGCTACCAAGCAAAAGATAGAAGCATTTCAATTTAGGTTTTCCCCTGAACTCCTAGCTCAATTCAGCTTAGGTCTTTCCACAGCTGGGGCAGTTTCACATTCTCTGAAATTATTGAAATCCAAAATTAATTTTATCTTATTGTACAAATACATGAACAAACTCTCATTCTCTATACCATAGTTTGTGTTACAAGGGAAAACAAAAGCTACAAAAGACATTTCAGGAAAACTTACCAGAAGAATTATTGCACCCAGATGCCTTTAATTTGAAATGAAAACCACATTATCATTTGAACAAAAGCTGTTGCAGCAAGATTTGGGGCTATGCTTCCTGATAAGAATCATGAAAAGCGCTGGGAAAAGAATGACTACCTGAAGTCCATTTATTTGGTTTTGCCTCCCAGCCCCCTACACCCCTCCAGTTTTGAATTCCTGTCTTTAAAATCATTTATTTATGGAAAACCTGATTCCCTTCTATTCTCAGCATAATTGGACATGTATGTAAGGCATACTAGACTTAAACCTTACTACTTAAATTCTACTCTTGCTAAACAATCAGAAGTACATATTTTAAAACAGGATATTGTTTTTTCTCAGCAGAGTAGATTTAAAGTGTAGTGCTTGTCAGGTGTGTACTTCATGCTATTTCATACTTAGTTTAGAAGAAATTTTTGGACAAAATATTTTACACCGATTTTAAAGTCAGAACTGATGAAAGCTCAGCAGCCATTGCCCTGAGATTGTAATGAAAATATTAAACTTTAATTTAATCAGTCAGTTATATGAGATTAATTTACAAATGGAAATCACAGACTAAAATATTTAGAAAATTTTCCATATACCACTGAATTTGTTGCTCTGTTCTGGGCAAGATTAAGCACCTAGACAACTAAAGAGTATTTGGACCACTCAAAGATTTTTGCATAAAAGCATCTTTAGAAAAAGAAAAGGGAAAAAATAATCAGACAAAGAAAGGAAAAGCCAATAACCAAACTGACAAACAAACCTCTGCTAAATAGAATTCAGAAGTACTGATTCTAAGCTGTTGTCAATGCTTTATCTTTCCTGTCTTTGTCATAAAAGTCCCAGTGGTTGCAAACTACTTCCAAATTTTGTATTCTTCATGTAATTTTTTGAACTGGAGAGACTCTCAGGTGTCCAAATTATGAACAGCTGTGTCAATTCAGATCCTCTAAAGCATTTAAGATTTCACTATGAAGTTAACAGATATGACACTACAGAAAATGGATGTTCTTATAAGAGAGCTACTGGAAGCTAAGCAGGACATGTGGACTGTTTTTAATTGGCTATAGACATTAATATTTAAGCAACTAAATCCTACCATAGATTTTTGATTACTAGAAACATTATATTTTCTTACTAAAATTTGGATTTGATTGCCTTATTGTGAATGTTTTCCAAACATCTTCCCCTCTCTTGTTCTCCTTTTGACTTCCTTCACTATGATGAGTTTTGAAAAATGCAGCAGCCCAAAAAATTACAGCTGAGACCTACCCACATTAAGTAGAATGACCTATTCCCCAAATATATATTATCTCATTTTAGGATATATTATATCATTTGGGATATATTATCTTATTTTGATCTCATCTCATTATCTTATTTTTTAATGTCAACCTCTTTCAAAATTCCCATTTTTTGCCTGAATTCATAGAAATTTTAATTTTCCAAAGCCAAGGTATTTTCTCAAATAGAAAATATTCCCAATTTGTTAGAGAGTATTTCAGCTGTATAGAGGTCAAGGACTGTGAGGAGAAGGTTGAGTGCCTGGGGGAAGGCTAACAAGGCAGGTATTCTGGTGGGAGTCTGATATAGAGCATCCAATCAGCATGAAGAGGCAGGTAAGTATTTGATACTTCAGTGGCTGGCTAATGTTTTAAGATTGCTTATTCTTGTCAGAGACTTTAATTTGCTGAATGTCTGCTGCAAGCCCAACACAGTGGAGAGCAGGCAGTGCAGGAGACTCGTGGAGGGTGCAGAAGGTAACTTCCTGACACAGTTGTCAAGTGAACCTCTCAGGGGTGGGACCCCCTTGGACCTGCTGCTTATGAATTTACAAGGGCTGGTGGGAGATGTGGTGGCTGGAGACTGTCTTGGACAGAGCAACCACAAAATGACAGCATTTTCAATTCTTGGTGAAGCAAGGAAGGGGGTAAACAAAACTTTTCTTCAAGTATCAACAATATGGTATCTAGTGCTGTCGTCTAGTTGACATGCTGGTGCTCTTTCAAAGGTTGGACTCCATAATTTTGTAGGTTTTTTCTGATCTTAGTGATTCCATGATTCTATTCAGACCATGAGCCATTCCAGAAGAACATGCTTCCCTTACTAGTCAGGTATCACAAGTATGATTTGAGTATCACAAGTAGGATTTATTATTTATCTGGTCCATTTCCTAGATTGTAAGACCCAAAACACAGAGGCATTATAACTTTAACAAATATAACCCCATATGCCACAAATAGACCTCCTCCTTTTTGTTCAGCTGAGGACTCAGTCACACATGATTTCATCTTCACCATTTTTTGCTGTTTTGCATAGGAGAATGTTATACAAGACTATACTAAAGACTTTTTGAAAAAAATATGTAATACACATACAACCTTCCTACAAGAGCAATAATCTCACCAGTAAAAGGAAATAAGACTTGTTACAAATATCTTGATTGTACTAATGCCAGGTTTTGTGTATGTTTCATCATCTCCTAGGTAATAGAAGCTGGTTATTTAATCCTTTGTTTAAAACATTTTTCTTCTCTCCTACTCTCCCTAGAATGGTCTGATATTTCTGCATTCTCTCTTTTTACCACTGGCTTAAATTTTAAGACCAAACTTATCTATGTGATCTGGATTACCTAAAACCAGAAACAAACCCACCAGTGTCAGAGCTCCAAGTACATCTTCCTCCTCTCCATGCTGCTAATCTTGCTTTGCAGAGGGTCACCAGCAGTACTCTGTAAGCATGTCCCTTTTCGTTTAGGAGCTGCTGTGGCTTGGTATAGCTGTTGCTATATATATATATATATATATATATATATATATACATAAGCTGTTATGAGTTTGCAAGGCCTCTAGATTGAGGTGTCAATTTTTTCTTAATATTTCTTTACCTGTAGCTTTGTTTTCCTTGTTTTATGACAGAAATTTCTCTAATCAGCCAAATGTATTTGTCTGTGCGTGTGTGGCATATTTCCCATGCCCATTAACAAGATGCTGAGAGCATCACCCTTTTTGAGGTGAGTTCTCACACCTGGGTCCCAACCAAAGCTATTCTGCATCAGCATTGTAGCTGTTAACAGCGCTGGTCAAGTATGCCTTTACTTTCCTTGTTGCTTTTTGGATCTGATCCTGACTTGATATATCAGAGGCATGTCATAGCTATGAATTTGCCTTGCTCTCTGGCTGCTCCAAAAGGTCTCTAGCCTGCCATATTCAGGGTTGCTGGGCAATGCCCTCCTCTGTAGACCCCATGAGAGCCCCCACACCACAACCTGCAGTGCTTGATGGAAGCAAATCATCCATGAGGGCTTGGAGCAAAAGCTAGTGTCATAGCAATGACTTTGGTGTTTATTTACGTAGAGGTTTGTGTCTAAATAAATGAGAAAAGGTGATGTGAAAAGGAGATTGTGGTGGTTTTGTATTGAATAGGTCCTTTTCTGTTTGTTGTTTTTAAACAGAAGGTGTTTAAAGTTTTAAAGGTAGTACTGCAGGTGGGTTAAGGGAGATAATTGACTCAGGTAGACAAAGAAAAATCTGGATGAAAGCTTTCTCTTTCTATTTACTCAATTAAAATTGAGTGATCTCACCAAAATCTGTGTTGTGTCTTACTCCTTTTCCTGTTTGGAGCACTTCATACAAATTAGAATTTGCAATACTCTATTAGAAAAAGTAAGTGCTACTTAATTATAAGCTATTTATATTTTTCAATTCTTCTTTCTTTGTTTAAATTTAGGAAGCTAGGCCAGAATTTGGGCTAGTAATGAAAGTTGGTTAAAATGGTGGGTTTATTTGTCCTAGAATTTAATATTTTCCTTCTTTAGAAATCAGTACCAGAATATTGGTCAGAATATTCTTGATTGGCCTTAATACATGTGGATTTTAACAGATGGAGGCAGGGAACACATTCTAATAAATACAACTTTTAGAAAAGTTATTATAAATAGAGAGAAAAGTTATTATAAATAGAGAAAGGAACAATTCTAAGGGTGGGAGGGGAAAAGTTGCTGGATCCTGAATAGTCTTACTTTCTATAGGCGTGGGTTAGGTGTAAAGCAACAGATCCTAGAAAAAAGAAGATGTTTGGCTTTGCACCACTTTACTTCTGTGAGTCTAATCAGCACCATGATTGCAATCTAAATGGGATTTTGGTATTTAAAAGTTTTCTTTAGAGTGAGTGCCCTATGTTTTGTTAATATCGCATTTCCTATATTCTTAATTTAATTGTCCATTATTTATAACTTGAATCCATTATTCATTTAATGCAAAATGTTAAAATAATGGAAATCTCTTTCAAGAAAAGAAAATAAGCCAACCCCTAGAAAAAAGAAGTGACCTCTCTACAGTACTTAAATTATGCTCAAGAATAATGTTTTAGGAATATTGCTTGTTAGATGGGTTGATAATTCAAGTTAAATTGTTCTCAAAACTTTGAATTTAATTGTACTGTTATTGCTATATATCATCTTTTGGAAGACACGATTTGCACATGCCTACCATCCAAAAACACAATATGCTGCATTCTGAGTCATAAAACTTTTGTTCAGATACCAGTTTCATCTATGATACTTGTTAAAAGTATATTCTTATTTGGTTTACCCCTCCCCTGGACATTCATCTATTTTGTTACGATTTTAAAGAACTTGTAAAGCTGACAAAATATTTATTTGAAAATCTTCTTTTTAGATCTTATTAAAGATTTCATTATATTGACAGATCTTGCCTTTATTCAATATACCTTTGTTTAAAAAAAAATCTATATTTTGTTAATTTAAACGTCAGCCAGCTCTAGAAACCAATGCCAGGAGACAAAAATGATATAGTCTTTCCAAAATCCCTGCTATACGTAGCAATGGATAATTAAAAAGACAATACTAGGAAGTTCTTTTCTATTGTTATGTACTAAAGGGATGACATGCATAAGGGTGCTCTCCACACATCAAATATGAGGCCAGGCTGAGTCTTCTGAGTTTCTAAGCAGTCAAAGAGCTAAGTCCTTGAAGATATCTTAGAGAATTTTCCATTTAAATTGTTGGCTTCTGTAAGTTCTCTGTATATTTCGTGGAGAAACCTTAAAATCTCCTTTAGGGCTGCAGACACTATTAAGACATCTAAAACAGACTGTAATACCTGAGTCACTTATTACATTTAGTAGCTACACTCAGTCTTATGAGTCACA
This sequence comes from Fringilla coelebs, assembly GCF_963513975.1. Classification (NCBI taxonomy): domain Eukaryota; kingdom Metazoa; phylum Chordata; class Aves; order Passeriformes; family Fringillidae; genus Fringilla; species Fringilla coelebs. The sequence continues at coordinate 28,383,589 of NC_140034.1, forward strand.
ACTGACTAATTATAATCCATGAATTTGAAGTATAGTTTGTCATTACTACAGTTCATCATGTCTAGTTGTTGTGGTAAAGACTTCAAACTTGGTTCTTCCCAGGAGAAATCTGCAGCCAGAAATACTGGAAGGCCCTTTAAAGACACCTGTGATGTTGTATTTGTGCTTGTGATTTCTTTGTGCTGTCCCTAAACAAAATAAAAGAATCTCTACCTCTTCTGAGGAACACCATGCTACTCATTATCATGTTTGTTAAGCATTTTTGGTAAATCTACATTGAATTTGAAGAACCTACTAAAATAAGTGTTGCTGTCTTTTGTGCATTGGTGAAAAGGTATTTTTATTTGACTACTCTTTGAAACGTGAGATACAGAGTAGCTGCAAAAATGCCCATTGATTCTTTGCTTATTTGCTTATTGTTTTATTGAATACAATAGGTTTAAGGAGATTTCTAAAGAGAACATTTGGAGCTAAAACATCCATAAACTAAGGAATAAAACAAAAATTATTACAATGAATACACCGATTTGTTCCTTGGGAGGTCAGAATGTGCTTTTTCTTTCCAGGTACATACAGCAATTTGCAAAACTAGTCCAATTCCTTAAGTTAAAACAGATAAAATGGAAAACTGTTGAATATTTGCCTATAGATAAGAGCAGTCTCTGTTCACATGTGTAAAAGGGAAAGTTGAATTAATACTTATGTTTCCAGTGTAAATTTTTACCTATGTAGCTACTGGTTAGAGACTTGGTATTATTCAATGACCTGAAAATGACTATGGGTATGGCACCTACTTCATAGCCTAACACCATGAATCTTGGGAAAGAAATACGTTTCTATCACAATTTCAGAATTTTATATAATAAGTGTTACAGCATCCTCTGAAGATTAAAGGAATTCTATGAATTTACTTTACTTATTCATCAGAGTTCCTTCTGAACTTTCCCCTTCAAATAACTGGCAGTAATTTGAAATTTTTTTCCTTTGTTTTCTTGTGTGCAAATCCAGAATATCCGTAACACTTCAACACCGTTCTTTGCGCTCTTTTCATACGCCGGCCGCTGAACAGCTACGCTACAAAAACCTGCAAAGGGCGATGACTCACCTCGTTCAAATTTCAGGCACATAGTAAAATCTTCACCTCCTGCACCGTGAGGGTAGTTACACTCACTGCAGGCAAAACTACTTAAAAGAAGCTCACAGAGGAAAAACCAGCCCTGTCAGAAGCATATGCTGCAAAGATAGCTTAGCTTACATACAAGATGCCTCACACATTTTTCCCAGATGCAGTAGCATTTTTATCAGTGCTTACAGAGAAACATAGGTCTCCTACAAAGATCCAAATTTTTGCTTATTTTAATTTTTCCCTGGTTTCAGGAAAAAAAAAAGAATCCCAAATACAACAGCAACAAAGCGACACAAATAACCCCTATCACGGTGACTATGTATTCAGGATATTTATATGAATTTGTGTGATTGGTTTAGGACCCCTTTATCCATCACTGTGAAATTCCCTTGTACATGCTGTAATGGAGAACTTTGAAAATTATTTTTTCTACAAGTTTTTAGAAAGTAAAAATATCCATCTCACCCCTCAGGAGTTCATTTATGGAACTATGCCAAAGGACTGATACCAGAGGCATATATTTGTAGATTTTGGTATGTTTCCAAAGTAGATAAATACCTTAATTCCGATTTTTCTTCTGACTTTACCTGTAGGTTAAATTATATTTTCCATTCGATCGGATCTTGACTTATTTAAAATTCAATTTAATTGACAATTAAAAAAAATATTTAATGTGAATTTCAAAAAGCTTAAAAGCTTAAACTTTGAAAGTTGACATTCACAAAAATGTTAACTTCCCAGAATGTTTTGAATGTTTACTGATATTTATAGATTTTTTTTCACAAAATAAGCCACTGTCAATAAGCCATTGTACAGCTATTTTTGTTTAAACCTAAACACGTGTCAATATACCTTGTGCCTGTGATAACTCTTTGTTTCCACATAAGAAGTCATTTCAAGTAAAAAAGTGTAGATCCAAAGAACCTAAATCTATCAGGATGGATGAAATTTCAGACTAGCACATAATATGTTGTTTCCCATTAAAATACATTAAAAAGTACTCTCTTGATCATTTCAGAGGTAGAGCACAAAAATGCAACCAAATTATATTAGACAGCAATATTAAATTTCATTTTATTCCAATCAAACTTCAAATTCAATTTTTTAAAAAAATTTAGGGTAAAAGCAATCTAAAAGAAAGGTTATGGGTATTATGTGCTTGAACTTTAAATATATCAATAGTAAGCACTATTTTTTCTTTTGTTTTTCTTGACTAATGTGAATATCATCAAATCATTCAATTCCATGATGTACAAATAACTAAACCATGAAAATTAACACCTGATGCCTGATTTATAACAAAAACACTAATAAACAATCTTCTGCCCCCTTATTCTCAATGCATTTTTTGGAGTGTCTGTATAGCAGCTTCATTTTAGGTAGAACTCGGTACTTATCATTCCACTGCATAGTGAGCACTGTGGAATGCACAATTTCCACTTGAAAACCTGGCCTCTTCATTTAGCTCCTAAGTGAAAGCTGCATTCTTTTGAAAATCTGGCCTTTATGGGCCAAATTTTTGAAGTGTTAGTCTGGTAATTACTCAAAAAAAAGACCCAGTCATGCTGTAACTTGAATTTTAAGTTTAACATGGAAGAACCAGAATTAGGAATCACTGAGATAAATGTTTTTGTTTAATTAGTTTCATTTAGGAGAATATAAGTGAATTCTCTCAGGGTTATTACAATAAGCTCACAATTTATGTATTTGGTATTTTAAAAACACATTTAGTCCACCTTATCAAATGGGAGCAGAGGGTGTCAACATGCTTAGTGCTTTCATCAAAGCAGTATGTACATGACTTTCATTATCTTATTTAAAAGTAGCACCACAGAGGATGCAGAACTTCATCCTGCCTCAGTCCTCTGAGTCTCTGCTTGCCCCATTTGGTACACCTGCAGCTAGCACACATTCCACTGAGTACTTTTTTTAACACATCATCTGCCAAGGAAAGAAAGGGAGGGCAGGAATAGCTTAGCAAGCAGCTGCTGGCAGAGAATGAAAGGTTTCATGCAGCGTGAATCGAGGATTATAGTGTGAGGTTGGCAGCTGATGCAAAGTTTGGAAGCAATAATCTGTTGTTTTAAATCATGAATTCTGAGAGCTGTTTGCATAACTTAGGCAGTGAGTCCTAGTCACTTATAGTTAGGTCAGATACTGCACCAACTTACATGAAAAAGAAAAGCAGGGGTGTTAGGCGCAAAGCAAAAGGAGGATCACTCTTGTTAACATAATTCAATTTTTAAAAAGATTGCAGAGGTGAATGAAATCAGCAAGTACCAAATCAGTCTTGTGTGAGAAAATGTGTAGTGTTTGGTACTTTAATGCTGTGGCTATTAAACCATTATGGACCGAACTCAGACCCTCAAGCTTGTTTCAGTTTTCCAGCTTCATACCATTAGATGCCCCAGAGAAAACGACAGTGCCTTGAGCTACTCTTACTGTTTTTATGTTCAATTTATTTGTATTGATCTGTATAATTTGTCTATATTTCTTTAACAATGCGTTATCTCTCAGCTGAAATACAGAACATTGTTGAATAAATGAATTCAGATTCAAGTAAACCAAAGTCTTAAGTATATAGAGTAGGCCATTTGTATCTGCTCTCACACAACAAATCCTTTTAAGATCCCCAAAGCAAAATTAGTGCCATCTAGTATGCGCAGGGGGCAGGCTGGGGGTAGAGACTAATTCAGAGTGAATTAATCTGCAGTTCATTAGCAAACACTAATGTTGCTTTTGGGAATGAGGAAATTAGCAGGATTATAATTATAAGCAACAAGTGTTTTCATAAACATAAAATTACTTGTCAACAGTGTACAATATATCAGTAAGGCCATTAGGTAGGGTTGATTCATGCCATAAATCAAATTTTCAGTTATGCAACAGATTGTGTTTATAAAATAACACCATTTCTGAAGAGCCATTCTAGTGACCAAAGCAATTTCACAGGTGTCTACAGGCCTGGTGAGCTGCAATAAGAAATTAATTAAAGCAAAATTTCTTTCTTTGTCTTTGCAGATTAGGCTGTCAGCTGAATCCCCTGGTAATGACAGTAAACCAGCACTAGGCACTGAAGGCAGAGGTTCAAAGAGCAGATCAGGGTGCCTGGTCTCTGTCAGGCTCTGTGTGTGTGCACACAAAGGCAAGCAGTGGTGAGAAGGAAGAGAGGCAGCCAGTCTCCTGTAAGTCTCTGTCTGCAGCGGTAGCAAAGAGATTGGCTGCCAGGGGAATCGGTAAGATGCTGTCTCCTATGGGGGCTTGTTAGGTTATACAGCAGACATCCTGCAAAAACATTGAATAACAAAGAAGCCTGGCAGGCAGAAATGATTGTGCTGCCTGTGGCTGCTCTAACCAGTCTCTTCTAGCAGGGTCACTGGATGGGATACTATAAAGAGCATGAAAGGGATTTGGAAGAGCTACGTTGCCTAGAAACTGACTGAGCCTCTTTACAGGGGAGAAATTTCTACACTCAAAACTCTTTAAAGACTTCTCTGCTTTTAGTGTCTTACAGAATGTATTTTGGGCGCTGATTCCAAAGAGTTTTGTGAATGTTGCAGGAGATCAGTTGTTTGTAAAACTTCCTTGATACAAATTTCATGAATGTAAACTCCTCTGAGTCTAGTAAGGCTTCAAAGAGAAACATTTCTACATGCATTTTATGCCTGTTCTAAATTTGATTTGCACTTTCTGCCTCATTTTTATCATTTGTCAGTTTAAAGGCCTGCATCAACGATGCAGACATTTGCAAGGTGATAGCAGTGACATGCAAATACACAAATAAATTAATTTCTGCAGTTACATAGATCTAGATTAATGACTGCTGTGTTTCTTATAAATGTGCTCTTGATAAAATTCTCAGGCAAGAGCAAATATGAAATATCCTGCTTTTAAAAAACATAGAAATATACAGAACGCATCAAAACTGCTTCAAAAATTTGAATATTTACATATTCCTTACTGCTTTTCTTTAAAGTAGAGAGGACAGGGACACAAAATAGCAAGGGTGAACTATCTTCTCATGGTTTAGCTTTCAGTTATTGAGCCAGTTCCTGAAATATTCTCAGGCAAAATTCTTGCTGTTTTACCTGACTAAAGGGTAAGTAGGGAGGGATCAGAGAAATTTATGTTTTAGTGAGCTGTAGTGACCATTGAGAAATGATGGATTCTTTCTAGATGTAAATTGTGTAAATAGATAATATAAAAGAGAGATTAATCCAATCCCAGTGAAAGAGAACTGTTTTGTCCAATATCCTCTGAAATCATGCACCTAAACCTATAAGTTTTGGGTAAAGGGAAATTGGAATAGGGCAACAGGAAAATTCTCGCGTATCTCACCCAAAACATGCAGATTTCATATACAGTTAAATTCTTTCTGATTTCTTTTTCTTCCAAAGAAAAGAATTTACAAGGTCTGATAAGCCACTTAGACCATGAAGGTAAGTTACATAGACAACAAAGACTTGTGTGTTACAATATATAGATACAGTAATATCTACCATGATATATTGTTAAATAACAACAATTCATAAACCTCCACTAATTATACCGATCATTGTGATAATGTTGAGTTCAAAATCCTCTGGATTCATTAATGATAAGAAGACCTTAAAGCAGGTCTTCTTTGGAAGGCATTTAATTTTATTTTGTTGGCATTTGTTACTGTATCACCTTAAGCCTATCTGGAGATCTTGCTATGTAAAGGAATTCTTTGTTTTTTAGCTTTAATATACTTTACATATCATCACTATTTTCCTCTGGATTATATATATTCCTCTGGATAATCTTGTTTGAACCAGATACTATGAGTTTTACAAGGGCATTGAAGTTCTTACAGACACTTTCACCAGTATGTGCATCTTGAGATTGATTCCAGAAGTACTCATAAACAATCAAAGTTTGTTTCCTTCATTAAAAAATTTTCTGTGATAGCTCTTGATATTTAGATTTTGAACACTCAGATTTCTCTCTTTTAAGCTCAAAAAAATAGATTACTTTGCTGCCACATCTGGCTTATGTATGGGTGAAAGAAAAATACATCTGATGCTTTGTAAAAAAAATAACAGAAATGAGATTTGTTTATGAGATTGAGAGACCTTCCAAGTTCCAGCTTGACTCTTGGTGTTGCCTGACACATTCCTCTTTTGGTGCCTGGAATGTTAGTTTGATGAAACAAAACATTTCACAATTTTAGAATCTAATTGTGTTTTTAGATTGAGAAAGGAGAAATAATTATTTCTAATAATTCACTTCAAAAATTAATTGCCAGAGAGGATATTTAAGTATTATTTGATTAAGCACATGCACAGATTTTTCCCCTGTTTCCCTGAAAATGAAGATGACAACACAACTAATTTGGATCATAGTTTGATGCTAATTGTATAGGTCATTGTGAATACTGTAATACAATGAAATTAGCAAAAACTTCAGCCCCTCTTCATGGTCTATTAGTGTAGCTGAAAGCACATGTATTTATTTAAAAAAATGTTATAGAGAAAACATATTCCACAGGATAGTATGTCAAAAAGGTATAAAAATTATGTTACTAAGAAGCTTTTAATATACAAGTATGAATATGAAAAAACATGCCTGTTTTATACTTGCATGAACTGTGATTGTGCATGAAATGGGAATAAATGTAAATAAAAATGATAAGAGGGAAAGCTGGTGTATAAACATGATATGTCAACAGGAATGAAGTTAGGCAAAATTTTCATTAAATACTGAATAATACTCAGGTTCAAAAAATAGAAGGTTTTTCTTGATTTGGATGTAATACATAATTTTAATTTCCCATGAGAGAAAATATCACTATGACTTGTTTAATTTGTATTACAATGCTAGATAGTAATAAAAAAGAAATATTAAACACCTGTTTATATTTTGCTTGAAGAACCTAAAGTATGCTATGTGTTCGTTAATCAGCTTGTTATATAATGAATTTGCAATTTTCTTTTCTTATTTAGAACACTCAGTAATGTATTGGACAAAATCAACAGCAATTTGCCCAACTGCAAGTTTAGGAACATCAGTAAAACCTTGGTAAGACCTTTCAGTCTGTTCAGAAAAACAGATGATAACACTAACTGGCAGAAGAAGAGGTTTAGGTATCTTGCATTGCTTATCAAGTTGTGATAATACAGTGGTAAACTGTGTGATGAGCTGAAAGTGGCCCATTTTCTATGCCTAGGTTCCCTTAAAACAGTGGACAGGTATAATTTAAACCCATGTAAATGCATCAAATTACAGAAATGGAAATATTACTCTAGGACAAAGAGCATTTAAAAATCACCATTAGAATGGTGAAATGTCAGGAGCCATTGATTTCAAAATGGCATTTTTTTAAAAACATCTACAGTGCTTTATTCTCAGATATTGAGTTGTAGGTATATTTCAGCTGCCCACATTCACCTACTGCCTTGGAGTTTTACAACCTCAGATATTTTGGCATGCTCTTCAAGTAAAATAAACTGCTTTGATTCCAGGATATTTTTTGCTCTATGACAGACTGAAAGATGCTCACCTTCCCGGCCAAGCCTGTGAAAAAAGTCACTAAATATCATACTACTCTAGATTTGTTCTGCTTGACATAGGGGAGTACTGCAGAGGAGAAAAAATGCAAAGATTTAGGCTAGAAAAGTAGAACACATAGCACTCTACATCAAGTAGGCTCTTTGCCTAATAACACTGCTATTAGACACAGGTCACTTGCTCAGAGGGAATAAGGAATATGTTCATTCAGGCAGTCAGCTGAATCAGACTGCAACTTTAGGGGAAATTGTACTGAAAGCCTGACATTAAATCAGGTTCCTTTTCCATTAGATTTTGAAATGCCTCCTGCTAGAAATAATTTTAATGAACAATATGTGGATATGAAAGTTACAAATTTATAATGTCAAGTGATGGTTCATCTGTGTTTTTGCTGTGTTCTTATTTCACAGAATCAACTAGGTTGCAGAAGGCCTTGAGATCAAGTCCAACCCATGACCTACTGCCACCTTATCAACTAAACCATGGCACCAAGTGCCACATCCAGTCTTTTTTTAAACCCCTCCAGGGACAGTGACTCCATCACTTCCCTGGGCAGCCCATTCCAATGCCTAACCACTTTTTCTGTAAAGAATTTTTTCTAATGACTATCCTAAACTCCCACTGGTGCAGCTTAACAGAAGGATTTTTGTTTGTTCTGATGCCCAACATGACAAAAATGTATGTCTAACTAAACAACATTTAAGACACTGTGAGTTTGTGTGTGAGAACTTAAGTTCATGAACACTTTAATACTTTTATTCTTTAGAAACTTACATGCACCTTTATTCAGTTTAAGAATCTAAGACTCCTAAATAATTGGAACTGAAATGTCTATATTCAAACAGTATCCAGATACAGGTTTCTTGAAATTTTCAGCTCATGCCCAAGCTCAAGAAATATTGATTTTAAGCTCTGTTTTCACTGTGTTTTATAAACGATAAAAATAATTATTCCATATTGTGTGTCAAAGCTTGAATAGCTATGAACATTAGGAGTCCTACAGGATCCTTCACTTTGATCACACCATACTTGGTTTTAGTGTTAACTGATTGGGCCTCTCATAAACATTAAATAATTTGGATTCAATGACCTACCTTTGACTTGCCTGTCATGAGTCTGGTAGACAATAGACTCATCTGAGTTTTTGATATGGAGGCATTTTTTAAGGAGAAAATTATCTTGTGTAAAAGGTACATTTACCAGCTTGCATTGATTGCCAGGCTTCATCTCAGGGAAACATGAAAGCCCATCAGTAGTGACTTGCTACATTCCTGCACCACAATATATCACCAAAATTAAATTTCTAATAATGAAAGTATGAGTAAAAGGATATTTTAATGTGCCAATGTATAATAAATTATTTAAATTTGAATTTATTTTTTATTTTTAAAAAACATAAAATAATTTTTTCGTGGCTTTTTCCCCACATTCATAATTTCTTAACATTTACTTTGAGTTTACATAAAGTTAATTTTCCTCATCTTTATCCTTTTTTTAAAAATCTAAATGCAGTAGGTTGAGAGTTATGGCTTATATTGGAAAAATTATTTGCAATTTGAAGACAAATATATCCACCATATTAAAATAGCCCATCTTCAAGCACAGGTGTTCCCACTGTACAAAAAATATTTGCAGTGTGTTTTGGAGAAGTGGGTACTTTATTTCTAGATGACTGATAATTAATATTTCCCCCAGGAGCTGTCTGCAACATTCACCATGCAACAATAGACAAAATATATATATTTTTTCCTTTGGTTGTTTCTTTGTTGTTCTGGAGTCTGTCCCTGCCATCTTCCATCTGTTTTCCTACAGTTTACTTATGAATACAAATTTTGAAAAGAACGTGTGGAAGCTCTTCTGGAACACATATGTTCCATTTGCTAACAAGCCTTTGTTTTCCTGTTAAAGAAATGTTTGCAATGGCCCCCCAAAGTGAATTGACCTAGATAGGTCAGTATTTTTGCTCAAGTCAGTGTAAGACTGCAGCATCACGAATCTTTAATTCAGTAACTGTCTAGCAAATTGTTTTTCAGCAGTTTGAATACAAAAAATAATACAGGGAAGTTTCTAACACTAACAGTCTCCATTTGTTATTTCTTTGTTGATACTGTGGTTGTTATTCACTGTGTATTTTAAAGTAACTTTCATTTACTCTATGAAACACATTTGAACCAAACTGCAGTAAGTATCAAGTACAATGATTATTAAATATAGTTGTACTGAATTTTTCACAGAATGGCTGAAAATTGAGAGTATATACTGCAGACTTTGATTAGATACAGTATATTTTATTCTGGCTGTATGATTGAACTCATATCTACTGCGGATTGTTCAGTGTTTTTAATTTATAGCAGCATCCCACCTGATATGTCTTTACCGCAGCATTGTTCTTGAGGGAACATTTAACTATTTTGACATTTGCTGTTGTTTTTTATGTTGATAGAATTCAAGGGAAATAGTAAGGTGGACCATTCCTGGAAGGTATTAGGGCATGCAATAATTCAAGTAGTAGAGAATGCAATAATTAATCTGGTCTTCTGTGGCCTCACTTCAAGTCCTGCATGGAGTTTTGGGCTCAACAATATAAGGATGTAAAGCTCTTAGGGATTGTCCCAAGTGGGGCTGTAAGGATGGTGAAGGGCCTGGAGGGGAAGCTGTATGAGGAGCAGCTGAGGTCACTTGGTGTGCTCAGCCTGGAGGAGATTCAGGGCAGAGCTCAGTGCAGTTACAGCTTCCTCATCAGGGGAGAGGAGGGGCAGGCACTGATATCTTCTCTGCAGTGACAGTGACAGGACCTAAAGGAATGCCATGAAACTGTGTCAGGGGAGGTTTAGGTTGGGTATTAGAAGAAAGTTCTTACTCCAGAGGGTGGCTGGGTGCTGGGACAGGTGCCTCAGGGAAGTGGTCACAGCACCAGCCTGCCAGAGGTGTGATTCTTGGCTTTGGCTTGCAGGGCCAAAGAGCTGGGCTTCCATGATCCTTATGTGACCCTTCCAGCTGAGGATAATCTATGATTTCATGAATTGTAATGTATATTCTTCCAAGGCTGTAAACTGCTGAGTTCCCAGACCTTTATCAACTCTCAAGGTCCATCATGGGGTTACATTTTAGAATACTTACCTGACAAACCGACAGCATGAAGATGATAAGACCAGAATTTCAGGGTGTGCTCACAGCAGTCATGGAATTATTGTTCTTTCAGAAATTTATGAAGTCACTTCCTAAAATCACAGAGGTATTACTACAACAAATTGCAGTAAGGTATTCTACAGCTTCTTTTTTCCTGTGCAATGGCTGATTGTTTTGGAAATGCCCTTTTGACTTGAATGTCATGCATTTCCCCATGTCCTCCTCCTGGGAGGACATGACAATCATTAAATCCACATTTGGTGTCTCTATGCCGCTTATAGGTTTATAAAAAAGTACCATTTTCTTTTTTATATATAAATAATCACTGTCAATATTTCTTACATGAAAATTTTGATTTTCCTTATATGTCTTCTCTCTCTCTCTATTTTTTTATTTATTCTGTCATTTCCTTTGAGACAGAGAGGTCTGACCTGTGCACAGAATTCCAGAAGTGGCTGTGAAGGATGTATGCTGTGGCATAATTTTTCTTTATTTCTTTCTTAGGAAATATGAGGTATTTCTGCAGCAAGTAAAGAGTCTTCTCAGTTTCATCTTAAATTTCCAAGTCATGCTTGCTGTTAACACAACTGATGTCAAATACATTAATTTCACTACCAGAGTAAAACCAAATCTAGTTTTTATTTAAAAAATAGGCAAGAGGAATATTGAAAGGAAGAAAACTGTCATAGACAGTTCATTAATAAGTTTATCATTCATACTTGATTAATCTCCACAATTTTATTTTTTCAGTAACACAGAAAAGTTACTAGTGGGAAAACACATTATGTAGAGTAAAAATTGTCTTTAAAAGTAATCAAACTAATGATGTTCAAAAGTGGAGGTCCGTAGCTATTTATGATGCTTATAATTTTTTTATTAATTAATATTTCACAGGGGATTTTTAAACTTATTTTACATGTTTATCTGTCCCTGACCTGTATGTGAAATTTTAAGCCACTTATGTCCAGTTCTGTAAACTTTGTATCTTTCATGACTAAGGAATGAGTTGCATTCAGGTGCAAAATATTTTAATTTTAAATTATATTTGAATAGTTCAAAAAGGATACTACCACTAAAAAGATGTATGCACATATATGCATTTAGGTCTCTAAACACATATTAAATAAGTCCATAAAATCTATTCACATAGCTAAGTCCATAAAATGTATTTTTCCTTTCAAATTTCCAAGCATTGTTATGCCTATTTTGCAGTTAAGGAGTTAGACTCTAGGAATTGAATTTTCAGGCATCTATGCAAGCTCTTTAGCAATAAGGTTTATTCACCTGTCAACCTTCTATAGATAATTTCACCGGATATGGACATACAATAAAACAAAGATAGGCAGATAGATGTGGCTATATATTGATACACATAGGTATATAAATGAATAACTGGGTTTTTTTCTAATATGAAGTACAGGTAAAAGAACTACTTTCTGTATTGTATGATTTACAGGTTCCTGTGAATTCATGAACTCATAAACCTTTAGGTAATAACATTTTCTGATAGATAATGTCCTTGTGGCTTCATAATTTGATATTTTTTCAAGTGGAAATGTTGTTTTCTGTGATGATTCTTTCTGTGTATGTGTATGTGGATATATATTAGCAAACAAGAGAGAAGGGTAATAGAATGGTCAGCCATCAGCTGATGTGCAGGATCCTGTCCTGTCAATTGATCTCAGTCACCATTTAATCAATTACATTTAATGACCTTTAATTTGAATAGGAAAAAAGAGATATTTTATTTAAATGGAAAACCAATGCAATGATTGTCACAACACTGAGGGATAGTAAGGGAGCAGAGCAAAACAGACTATGAGCATATCAAAAGGGAAAATCACTGTCTCAATTATAAGATTATTTTGAATTTTCTGCTTTTGGGGTTCCTATTTATTGGAAATTGCTCTTTTTTATCAACCAGCAAGGAGATGATGAAGTTAAATAGTCTGTTTATATTTTTTGTTTACATACTCAATGAATAGAACCTGCTATCTTTTGCTCTAACTGCACAATAGAATGATGTTTTGTTTTCAGTATGAAAACAAAAATTCCTTTGCAACAGAAATGGTCAGTATGATTGCTGAAGATGGAATTTTATGTCAAAAAAAGAGCATCTGTTGGTTTGATATGGATTCTCCCATCTTTTACTGAACTCAGAGGTCCTTAATATCATAAGCAAATTCAGGAGCCAACTTGTTGTCCTTCATGCTCTTTGCCTTTTCCTGGCATAAACTATGCACATACTACACTTGGCAATTCTTTTTAAATACACAGAAAATGCATATTTTATATTCAAAAATAATATATCAAACAGGATTTCTACAAGAGATATCTCTTTCCTCTCCATCTGAAAACCTTCTTTTGTTTGGTGGCAAATAGCATCTTTTTTGTCTACTTCAAAGCCAAATTATTACCTTTTCTAGTCCCTAAGATTTGAACTATGTGTTTATAAAAAATCTGGAGCCGAAGAGCATTTTGATGGTTTCAAACAATAGTTTGGCTGCTTATGTTTTACCACATTGGTTTTGTTTCTTCACATCTGAATATGAGTTTTCAAATACAAGGGCATGTCTTACATTTCTTAGCCCTACCCATGGGATCAAAGGATGAGCTGAAAGTCACTAAAATATACAGAATGTTTAAACAGTCCTGCAGTGCTACATTTGAGAGAGATTAGGATGTTCCCCATATGAGTGAATAACAAATAAATATGCTCCTCTCATTGAAGTTAGTTTTAAATTATGTTTAAACAAAGGAAACTAATCATCAAGAATGAGCCATTTTTATTCTCAATATTCATCTTTGATTTAAAAGCATTGTTTTACTGCATGGATTGACAGCCCATATTATTGCTGTTTCCCTCTCTCACGAAGTACCTCTTCCTCCTTTCTTTACAATTCCCAAATATTTACAGGAATATAATTGCAAAGGAATCCCATACAGGAAGCTTTTCTGACCTTTCTGGCTCCTGGCTACCTAAATGCGCTATTCAGCTGTTCATAAACAGACTCTAAATGACACCAGCATAGTATTTTTTTCTTCTCCCATCAGTTGTTACTATTGGACATTCTGCTTCTTTGGTGCTAAGGGGCTATTTTTGAATTTTATGTTTTTCTGGCTATTAAAATGAGTTATATTTATTGTTCACTATTTAAACACTGTAAGCAAGCTGGTAATTAAAGAGGTGCTCTGATCTACATATGTGTTTAGAAGGGATGTGGCACCCGTAAAGTTAGGCTGAATTTTTAGTAGACCAGGTGATATAATTAGAAAAATCAGTCTAACTTTTGGTTAAATTGCTTTTTTCTAAGTCTGGCGATGTAACAAGACAACTTCAAGCATATCAGAATGTGATAATTTCTCTTAGTGGAAAAGTAGATGAATTTGTATATTCCTAACAAACAGTGGTTTTCCAAATCTGTTTGTCACTGTCTTACATGTGCTTTTTATCTGTTTTGGTCCCTGGTTTCTGAAATATCCACAGCAGTGTTAGGAGTTTTATCAATCTGGTTTTGAAGGATAATTAATGTTCAAACGACCATGGATAATTTTATATTTCTCTCATATTAACTATAACATTTTCCCCTCATGTTAAGTGACTTTCACAGATTTCAAGATCCTTTGTGGGATTAAAAAGGTTATACTTTACTCATTTCTTCCCTGGCATACCTTACATAAGAACTATTTAATCTGGTCAAAATCTATCTGAGAATTAGGCCTGAAGTCCTGTCTTTAATGATATAAATTAAAATGCACAGACATTGTTACATTTTACAATCAAAACATTTCCTTTCCTTGCCCACTAGAGTGAATTTAATTTACAGTTGAGCTAGAATTTGATACATATACCTTTAGTACTTGCATACATTACCTTCCTCATATCATAAAACTGCATTGCAGCATTTCAGGAAATGCTGCCCCAGAGGGTGATAATATAGTGAGTGCTTCTTTGTATCAGCTATTCATTTTCTCACTGATTTAGAATGCAACATTTTGAGCATCATTTTCAGGATGACATAACTGTAAGAGTCTAATAAATGTAGACATACTCAAAAAGAGTATTTTTTACTGCAGTTTAGTGTACTGAAGAGACAGCTAACCTGAACCATTGTAATTCATCTCAGAAAAGAATGCAGCAAGCACTCTCTCATCAGTTTATGTATGGTGGAGTTACACAGGTGCAACTTCATTCCCCCAAATACCAACATAAAACCATAGCACAGTGCAATATATAGAAGAGTTTGAAAGAACATCCCAAGGAGTTAACAATCTGCATCAGATCACTAGGACTGAGGGAGCAAATCAGTTCACAAGAATGTAAATATTTTGTCAGATAAAATTTAGAGAAAAATTGTAATACATATATGTATTATATGGATAGACTATCTATATGTATAGACTAGAGGTGCTTCATTCTCTTCCCACTCAAGTGACCTACCACTAAAACACCCCACACAGCAGATAATGCATTTGCACTGAGCTGCATGTGTCTGATGCACCTACCCAAGAGACATGCACATCAGAAAAACAGAGAAACACTGTTGAGATATATCCTGTTTTAGTCTTGCCAGTGTATTTCTGGATCATAGCAAAAAGTGGCAAGCACAAAGATTGATAATGATATATTCCTTCTTCTGTACTCAGAAGAGAGCGGGCAAAATACCTGCATAGTCATAAAAATAAATTCTAGAACCTTTCTTTTTGTTTCATAATTTTTGTTTTTTCCCTTGTAATTTTTCTTTAATTTTATTGCAAGCTCTCTTTTCCTGTCTTACTTAGCAAATAAAATAAAGAGAAGAAGGGAAGAAGGGAAGAAGGGAAGGAAGGAAGTGTCGGAAGGAAGTGTCGGAAGGAAGTGTCGGAAGGAAGGAAGGAAGTGTCGGAAGGAAGGAAGTGTCGGAAGGAAGTGTCGGAAGGAAGGAAGGAAGGAAGGAAGGAAGGAAGGAAGGAAGGAAGGAAGGAAGGAAGGAAGGAAGGAAGGAAGGAAGGAAGGAAGGAAGGAAGGAAGGAAGGAAGGAAGGAAGGAAGGAAGGAAGGAAGGAAGGAAGGAAGGAAGGAAGGAAGGAAGGAAGGAAGGAAGGAAGGAAGGAAGGAAGGAAGGAAGGAAGGAAGGAAGGAAGGAAGGAAGGAAGGAAGGAAGGAAGGAAGGAAGGAAGGAAGGAAGGAAGGAAGTGTCGGAAGGAAGTGTCGGAAGGAAGTGTCGGAAGGAAGGAAGTGTCGGAAGGAAGGAAGTGTCGGAAGGAAGGAAGTGTCGGAAGGAAGTGTCGGAAGGAAGGAAGGAAGTGTCGGAAGGAAGTGTCGGAAGGAAGTGTCGGAAGGAAGTGTCGGAAGGAAGTGTCGGAAGGAAGTGTCGGAAGGAAGGAAGGAAGGAAGGAAGGAAGGAAGGAAGGAAGGAAGGAAGGAAGGAAGGAAGGAAGGAAGGAAGGAAGGAAGGAAGGAAGGAAGGAAGGAAGGAAGGAAGGAAGGAAGGAAGGAAGGAAGGAAGGAAGGAAGTGTCGGAAGGAAGGAAGTGTCGGAAGGAAGGAAGGAAGGAAGGAAGGAAGGAAGGAAGTGTCGGAAGGAAGTGTCGGAAGGAAGTGTCGGAAGGAAGTGTCGGAAGGAAGTGTCGGAAGGAAGTGTCGGAAGGAAGGAAGGAAGGAAGGAAGTGTCGGAAGGAAGTGTCGGAAGGAAGTGTCGGAAGGAAGTGTCGGAAGGAAGTGTCGGAAGGAAGGAAGGAAGGAAGGAAGGAAGGAAGGAAGGAAGGAAGGAAGGAAGGAAGGAAGGAAGGAAGGAAGGAAGGAAGGAAGGAAGGAAGGAAGGAAGGAAGGAAGGAAGGAAGGAAGGAAGGAAGGAAGGAAGGAAGGAAGGAAGGAAGGAAGGAAGGAAGGAAGGAAGGAAGGAAGGAAGGATGTGGGGAAATATTACACATAGAAAAATTAAATTTTGTACTTAAAACTGGGGGGGAAATAAAACTTGCATTTATGGAAAAGTGGTAAACAAAATCGCTGAAGTATTTTGTTTCTTTTTACAATTTTCTCTCTAGGGTGCCTAATATTTTTTTTACTCCCTTGAATGATATCTTTAAAAGATTATTTCTGCTTTCTGATCAATTCCACTGCCTCTTTTTCTGTAGATGACAAGGAGAATTAGAAAAGCTAAAGTCTGCTTACTTTTTCCAAATTTATTAATGTTCTTGTTTTGCTTTTTACTTTCTGTTCTCTTCAGTAACAGACAGTCAATAATTTCTTATAGTTCACTTACAAGCTTGGTTCAGTTTCTGTTTCCCCAGACAGCTGTATCCAATGTATATTACCAATTTACTTCCCTTCTTAAATATTCTTTATTTTCACTTAGTATTCCTTTCCTCATAGCTTAATTTGCAGCACCCTCTTGACCATGAACCTGCATGTCAAGTAATACACTATAATGCAGAGATATAGTATCATTGCGGGCAGATTCCTTTAAGCAGCCAAGATATCATTTAATAAAGATAAGTTAGTTCAGGGAAACTACAGACTCATAAGCTTCAGGAGAAACCTTACAAGCATGCCTGAGATCCTAAATACTGCTGGCTGGCTGTAGAAATGATTTTTTAAAAAATATCAGACTTTTTAAATTCTCAATGTGTAAGGGCTGTCTATATTTACAGCCGTAGAAACTGAGTTTAATTTAGTGGCAAAACATGCAGAGCTTTCAGTTGCACTTCTCTTTGCACCACTGACATATCCAAACTGCAATTTTGGCAGGCTAAGCCTAAGACCATTTACCTGAAGGAAGTCATAGGAGGAATAAAACCTTCTGAGACAGTACATTTTGGATTAATCCAAGATTGACCTGTTTGAGTATTTTCTTTGCAGAAGGCGAAATGTACATTTTTATTCCATAGAATTTTCTTCTCTGTATCCCATTTTACTGTGGAGAATGGGACAAGAAAACTATAGAAAAGGGAAGACAAAGAAATGGAGGCAAATGTTTTTCTTTCAGTTTGGCTAAGATTGGTGTAAATAATTTTCTCCTGCAATATTCATGGAAGTCTGCTCTGAGTATTTTTGATTATATACTCACTGGGAAATTGTGCATGGTCTTGATATCAAAAAAAGAGAGATTCTAGCACATATTAATGTCCTCTAGATCCAGGTATCTTTTGCATTGCTCTATGTGTTAAATTGCTCCATGATCACACACAAAACTCTGTAGAATAACAGAATTACTCTCTTTTTTCCCCCCACCCTTTTCTTCAAGTCTGTAAGTTTACCATTATTATTTACATAGTAAGATATGTGAGTAGAATATTAACTCCATCCAAACTAATAGAGCAGAAAAAGTGCTGGAGTAAGTGTTCTTATTTAGTTTTCTCTATCATGAATTTTAGGAAAATATGTTCGCTGTATTTTTTAATCTAGTCTAATGAGATTTACAGCTGTTGCAATTTGTAACAGTGACACAATGCCAACTGTGCAAGGGTTAGGCTGATAAAACTGTGAAATGAAAAAAATGATACCAACAATCTATCTCCAAGTGAGGTTGAACTCACCTCAAGTTAAGAAGGTAAATCCTCAATTCTAAGCCTTCATTAGAATTTCTTGTTTCTTTTCAAAGCCACTGATGGGGTAGGGATCAGACTCTTCAAAGCAGAAAGAGATAGGAAGAAAGGAAATGGCCTCAAGATGTCACAGATGCAACTTAGATTAGATATTAGAAAAAAAATCTTAATCAAAAGAACTGCCAAGCATTGGAACAGACTTCCCAGAGAAGTGCTTGACTCACTATCCCTGGAGGTGACACAAGGTCACCTGGAGGTGATAAAAGGTCTTTAAAGGACCTGTAGACAGAGCAGTTAGGAACATTGTTTAGTGAGGGATATGGCAGTCCTGGGTTAACAGTTGGACTAGGGGATCTGAGAGGTCTTTTCAAAATTTAATTATTCTATGATTCTATTAATAACTGCCAAAATTTAATACACATATATTACAGAATTCTAACAATCTTTGGATGTCTGACTGTCTAATTGACTTTCATTTTTTAGTAGCTTTAGTCCAGCAAATCTAAATTGCTATTGCTTAGCCTTACAGATTTGTATGCCAAGTTGTGTGATTCATATCAAGCAATTAAGTGATGTAATGTTAGTTTCTTTTCTGACACTGAGGTTGGACTTCTGATTTGATACCCTCAAACCCACCAGGCTGAGTTACCGTGATAGTTGAAGTTTAATATTGAGAAGGTTTTTACTTGTTATTACAAACATTGAAATGACGCAGTATTTATAGTCAAAGTATATATTCTATTTCTCATGCTTGTAGTATTCATGAATTTATAGTGGATAGCTATGATTTTTCCAGAAAGGTCTCAAGATGACATAACTATACTTCTAATGAAAAAAAGCTTTAACAACGAGAAACTTATGGTAAAATACAAGACTGGTACAGAAATGGTATTTTTTCCCAATACTTTTTGTGTCCATCATATGCCCAGTGTGGCAGAAAATGTCTGTAACACAGAGCTCTGCAAGACATCAGAGGCAGAGACCTGTGACAAGAATTCTTTGCCGTCAGACCTGAGAGGGCAGACATTGTGTCATTCCTGATCCTTCTTAGGTCCTTAGGAGTCCTATCATCTTATTCTTCCCAGTGTCATAAATGTTACAGTTTGCCCTGTGTGCACAGAACTACAACAGCTCCATAGCCATTAAACTCACAAGCCTTTTATTTCTCAAGCTACTTGTTGCTACTCTCTATTATGAAACCATGGCTGTACCGTGGCAAGTTAAGGAAAAGAAGAACAGAATAAAAATGCTTGTTTCAGATAAAGCAGACCCATTGGAAGCAACAGACAGGTAGACACGAGCTCAGAAATAGTACACCTCAGAGCTGAGGCCTTGCAAGCTCAATGCAAAGCTTGCAGGCTGCTCTTAGCAATGGCAGTACTGTGGTGGGGGGCTACAGGCTGCATTAAAGAATACATTGCACTCACTCCTCAAACTGCCATCACCACTGCAAACAAACCTACACAGGATCAATTATTTATTTATTCATCTTAGCAACAGGAGACAGGTCTTTGTTATTATTAGTGATTTCTGTAAAGCATTATGGGCTTTTTATAACTGAAAAAGAACTTGCGTTGGAACTGCAAGCCAGTAATGTGGCTATATTCACATGACTCAGCCTCCTGACTTCTCAATTTCTGTCTTTGCAGTTGCTATGAGTCCTTTTTTATTGAATTAAATGAGGACCATACTAAGCCTTAGGACAGGGTATCGGTCAGGTCAAGGTTTGATGTAGCTCTGCTCAACATTAGTTATATAAGATTTCCCATTTGAGAATATCACCAAAAATTATCTCTATATATGATCAAAAAGTTTCTTTTAAAGGAAAGTTTATTAGATGATATAAACTAGGAACACTCTAGAATGGATCCGTAAGTTGCCATACAGTTTCATTAATGACTTTATTTTGGTTTCTTCATATGTTTGAGAACAAATTCTCAACTATTTTTAGCTATCTAACAAAAGAGGTGCAGTTGAACTTGATTTCACAGGAGTTTGGGGGTTTTTCCCTTAATTGGAGAAACAGTGTGGAATACTGATGGGTAATCTCATATGCAGTCCATGCTACATGGTAATCACAGAGCTAGAACTGTCTCATTCTGAGGCATCTATCTCACAAGAGAAGGAAGTTATTAAAAAACGTACAAAGTATATTTCAAAATTTATGTACTGATTGTTTTTCTGGCCAAAACTATTGTCGGGAAACAGTTCTTGGCAAAGACACTAAGGGAAAGGAATTTTATCTTCCTCAAGTTTTTGTATGAGTTTTCTGATATTTTCTACCTAAAAATCAATTAAAAATCCATAGGTGGACCAAGTATTAATGTTCTTTCACTCCAATTATAACTAACAAGGTAAAGTCCTTTGTGAATTTGTTTCCAGTGTTCTCTCGGTTCATTTGGTTTGTAGATGCTTTGCCATATCTTCTGTATCTGACAGTTTGGCAATGCCTGCCTCAATCTGTAAATACCCTGACTGTTCTAAAATGTTTTGCTAAACTCATGTAGGTAGGATTTGGAACTGGAGAGTCCAAGAAAGCACTCTATAGTGAAAACAAAGGCTTCTAAATAAAGCAAATCTCCAAATAAGCTATCAGAGTGGGATTTTTTGCCTCCATATTAAAATTTCCTTTCATGTGGTTAGTTTGCATTAAGTGGCTACCTAGGGATATTGTTTACAATTAGTTGACATATTGTTTGGGTTCTTGTTGCTACCCTATATGTATAACCATCTGAAGTCAGATGAAAGAAGTTTTATCCCCCAATACCTGAGAGACTGCAACCCCCCTCCAAGTTTGCCATTTAAATCCCAACTGTGCTGTTGCCTTTAACTGTGTAAGACAGCAAGACAGCACATTTTGTAGATTAAACCAATAAACTAGCAAACATAAAAGAAACAAATCTCATAATTGTGGATTTCAATTAAAGAAAGGAAGATCAAAGCAAACATTCTGCTTGAAATTGCACAGCTGCTATCGACACAAAATGAGAAAAAAAAATCCTTCTCCAGCTAACCATAATTTTTGGGGTGGGGGAAGGAGGAGGGAGAGCTCAAACCCTGCAGTAGAACAGATTGCTTATGCTTCTCACGTCCCAATCAGTAATACAGAAATATTGAGTAATAAATTCCCTGCCTCTCCTGATCTGAGAAGCTCCCACCATCTGTGAAAGCCAATTTGTAACAGCTTTAGTATAAAGATTCAGTAAACAGACAATCACAAGCATTGTGCCAAACTGTACCAACATTTGAAGAAAAAACATAAAGCCAAAGCGTGAGTAACACCACGACCTTTGTGTTGCAAAATTATCCAGCAACCAAAACACTTTTGACTGCAGAGATTTTTTTTCCTTCTTTTCCCTGTCAGCAAGGCGTGCTGGAGCCTGCACACAGCTCGGCTACATCTGTGGGCTGTGTACACAGGTCTTGTCCTAATGCGCTGAATTATTATTGATGGCTGGGGCAGTTCTGCTCTGCTGGTGAACCAATAATGTCAAGGCAGTACCTGCAAGATTAATTATAGGAGAGAATGGGCTCTGCTTTCCAGGGACTGAGACTTTAATAGAGACTGAGCATTAGTTTCAGGGGATTCAACAGACAGCTGAACAAATGCCTCAGACAATGTTATACATGCTAAATCCTGGCACTTACTTCTTAGCAGTACTGAAAGAAAAGTTTCAACAATTGTGCTTAAACTGCAAAAAACAGAGGGCTCTATAAAGCAAATGCAAATGAAACAAACCCATACCAAGATTGCTGAACCAGGTTAGGCTCTATAAACCCATGTGAGCATATTGCCCTCTGCAATTACCAAAGAGGAAAGGAGACAGTAGCAAATTACTCTAGCATTAGCAGAAAAGGAAATGGCTTTTTGGGGGCTGACAGTCCTCAGTTTTTCAAAATACATATGATATTCTACACATGGAAATGTAAGTTGGATCAAAGACCAGAATATTTTATGCTGTTTCTTTTGCACCACTGCAGTGGAAATTTGTACTCCACAGGGCATTTTAGCTGTAGAGAACTGAGAATATGCAGTGGATGAAGCTGCAGCCATAGCAACAGCTACATAAATTTTCAGGCAATGGCAGGCGCACAGTACACAATTTAAGCAGTATAACTCCTACACGGGCCTGAAAAAAAAAAAAAAAAAGAAATACAAGGAAATTGGAGAAGAGGGTGTCAAATATGGCTTATTACCAAGTAATCATACCTTCCACTTTATCAAGAGATGGGCTTCCTGCATTTTGCTTGTGTGATCAGAGAGGAAGCTGAGAGATTAACTGTATCTCTTTTTTACTTAAGACCTCACAGATATTATTCCTCTTTATTGTTTTCATTATCTACTAGGCCTAATAGTTTTGGAAAACTGGGAATTTTGAGGCCAAATTTTCAATGTATTGTCCAGCTGCCCACATCTTATGTCTCTTTGTAGTTGTGCAATAATTTTGATAAAATAATCCCAAAATTAATGAGAGCCACAGGCTGATGTGGCTCAGCTTAGTAAAAGATAGGCTTATGAAATTAATCTCAAAAGGGAATGAAATAAGTTCAGACTTCACTGATTCTTCAGTTTCACAATTGCTAAGCACTTTACTGCTTTTCTTCAAACTTGAAACACCAGCAGAACTATTAAGCAAATGCACTTGAGGCTGAAAGACCTACAGTAAAATGATATATTCAAGCTTTCATCTTCACTTTGTGTGCATAGCTTCTGGGTGATTTCTTTCACAATGTCCCATGAAACTCCACTGTCAAAATTTCATTGGCCACAGGTATATTGTGGGAGACTCTGATGAACTTTGCACATCTCAGACTGTCTAATAGTTTTTCAAGCCTTAGAGGTTGATCAAAGGGACTCAAATCCTGCTCCAAAATGAAACAGCAAGGCTCTTAAAAGTTTTTTCTCCATGCTGGAAAGAACAACAATTTTTAAAATAATGCTTTCAGAACCAAAAGATGTAATTTAAGCTGGAACACACCAGTATCTTTTCCTGTTTTTTTTTTTTTTTTAGATTTGTGTTTTAGTGACTGCGTCCATGGCAAAGCTTAGAGCTCTTGTTCTAAAACAGACATAACTTCACAAACCTTGCTGTTCTGACAAAGTGGAGAATGCCAGCAAAATTATTTTGAAAAGAATACAATCAATTTAAATAGTAAACCCATTTTTTCCCTCTGAAGTCCAATTAATTTTTCACCAAGAGCAGTTTAGTTCATATTAAATAAATAATAAGTACAAAATCTAAACCTAGCCTATGAGCGTAGGAAAGCATCTCCTGCTACAGTGTTCCCAGAGGGGGCTAGTGAAGGAGTGAAGCTAACATAGCTCATAGCAAAGTACCTGAGCTAAGAAAAAGAACTGGTATTTGGTTTGTCCCTGTGTCTTTTCATGCTAGCATTAATTTCAGCTGCTCAGCAGTCGCACAAACGGTGCTCAGTTTCCTGTCATTCCATAAAGAAGCAAAAGATATTAGAAGCCCAACTTACAGTAGAGTACATTACTATGTTTCTTATCCCCTGAAGACAAAACTGGTTAGCTAAAATGTCACATTATTCCCAACCATATTTGAATGAAGTACAATGTTATGGCTTTACTCTGTCTTGTGAAGAAACATGACAAAACTCTGTTACCTGAGAGCATCATTCTATTTGATGTTCTATTTTATCTTGTAGTCGAAGGTTCTGATGTTCCTCCTTAAACATCAGCTGGTATTTTTCTTGCTGATGGTCTGAGTTTTGGGAAGAAAGACATGTTGAACTCAAAAGCCCAGACCTGGATTTTTTTTTCTTCCAAACATTGAAAAGTTTTAAAATAGGAAATAAAAAGTCTTGAATGTTATAAAAACATTTTTAAAATTTTGTGTAGATACTTCAGAGGTATTTAAATGAAAATAAATTTATAGTCATTATGAAATTAAAGCTCACAGCAAGAGTGAAAAAGTTGCCTGAAAGAAGGTGGACTCAAACAGGAGATGGGTAGGCCAAGTCCATTCAGTCCAGAGTAAATCATAGGTAGGAGAGTTTGTTTTAAAACAAATAGATCTCTTAACAATCAGATCTAAAATTTTCCCCAAATGGCAGAGTATATCACTGAATGCTGTTGGAAAGTAAAATCACCTGAACTCAACAAGAAACAGATTTATGTCAGAACTTCAGAGCAAAACCTCTAAACATTTGTAATATGACTTTTGAAGTCACAGATTTCTCATAACTTACTCTGGTGCAACTCTCTGGTCCAACCAATAAGATTGCTTCTGTCCCTCACACTCAAAAACCAGTGGTACAAATGTATCAGACACACCTTTGGTCAGGTGATAGGAAACAGTAGGATAAAGACAAAGTCTCGATACTTTCCCCTGTGTTCTGGAATGTATTATGCAGGTGTTATGATCAACTTCAGTTTGTACTGCAGTACAATGCATCATGCTAAAAATCATGCCCTGTCTGAGTTTTCAATCGTTGAAATGTTACCGAATCCCAAAACTGAGTTCAAAGGGTAAGCAGCCTTTGGGCAACATTAGCCAAGGTGACTTATCAAGAGAAGTAGTAAAATAAGGGTTAATGGATTACAAAACAGAATTGTCATTCCTAAATGAGATAATTCATCAAACTTAGTTACTTAGTACAGTGGACACTATCACTCCTCAGAAAAAGTAATATTCCACACTAGGCTTGAAGCATCTTTCAAGTGTTTAGCAAATAGTAGCTGCACCACTTTTACCTCATATGAATGTGGTTGCTGTGCTAGAGCACTGATACTGAAATCTATGTTTTTTTATTGAGCTGCATGGAAAAGATAATTAAATCTTTTAAAAAGTGATTCCTACTTTTTCTGAACACCAGCTTAGTGAAGAACATCAGGTTATTTGAGCCAGTGATCAAGAGAGGCATATTTTCCCATGACAAAGTCAATTTCTGGCAAAAAATGCAGTAGAAATTTGCAGCACAAAAAAGCACTAGAAGAATAAAATAGCTTTTAATCTCCACCCACGTCCTTCCCCTCAGAGGATAATCAAGAGTCTCAACAACATAACTGCCACATCAACTATGGTGATGTGTCTTGGCTTTTCAGGAAATATTCATTATTTTTTAATTAATTATACAAATGAATTATAATTATATTGTGTTTGTGAACTTCTAGAAAAAAAAACCCAAACTCTGAAATTGTGTGCAATTTTCTTACAGAAATATTCTTTTCTGGCTGAGTGGTTTCACAGCTTTGTAACTGTATTCTTACAGTTTGCTGCACGAAAAATGAAAGGAATTCAAGATTTTTTTGTATTTATACTTTCTGTAGTCAAGTACCTGCTGAACTTGACCTGTAGTCAAGTTCCCTGCTGAAGCCATAACTCAGGGGACGTTATTCTGGATAGTAAGCTATTAATCAAATAAAAGTGAATACCTACTTTCAGTAGTGTGTGACTAGTGCTCCACAGCCTCTGTTTGTGGCTCTTCACGGAGCCCAAAGCCACCCTTTTAGCCCAGATGGCTGTAAGGGATGGAGGGTGAATGCAGTCCTCCCTAAAAAAGATGGTTGTAACACTACATGACTGTGTGCAGCAAAGGAGGAGACAAGGATTGGTTTTCCTCATCATACTTTTTTTCCCAATAATTCTGGGTTTTTTTTTTTCTGAAAGTCAGATGCACAACATTGATGGGAGTCAGAGAGAGCCGACTAGCAAGGGTGCTCAGGAAACCAGGCTGTAAAACTATCCATTATCAGAATCAGGAATGTGTTCACTTTCAGTGTTTTGAGCCAGGAAGGGAAATGGTACCTGAAGGAATACTTCTGTCTCTTCTACAAGACTGAATTAATTTTGTCATTATCCTTGGGGTGATAAAATTCAATTTTGCTTACCGTACTTAGAAGCTTTGAGCTATGTGTGCTACCACCTCACCAGAAAGGAAGGATAATTATTTTTGTAGGAGTGCCCTCCTGTGACACAGGCATCCTAGATTCTTCCCCTGTCTCTAGGCAAAGCTTCTCATGAAGTCATAAACAATTCAGCATGTTTACAGGTTTAGAAGTGACCTGTGTCTTGATCTGGATATGTCAAAATCCAGGAAATAAGAAGCACAACAAAGAACAATAAGACTAGGGCAAGAAAATAAGTATTTTATACCATTTACAGAGAAAATTTATTTGGGATAAACAATCAAAAATTATATTTCCTTTTAAAATGGAAACCTGTTTGTGAAAATATGAGAGCTTCCACTTCATTTTCTGATTTAAAATAAGATACTTTTTATTGCAGTTTGAGTTAGTCTCAGTTGAATCTGAAACTGCCTACTCAAGGATTTTTCTTTGCAGCATCCTATTTCTAGGTCAAATGAGATAGAATTTTATGATTATATGAAAGGTACTCTCTTCCAACTAGATTTTATTCAGAAATTCATGATCTGATTTATCTGAGTTCTTTCAGCAATTCACAAGCTCTTCTCATTGCAGGAGAGACTGTGAGACTTCCTCCTGAAAAATTCTCTTTTCCTGCACTTCCTTATTTCTGGAACAATTTAAATTAAAAAGTTAATAGCTATTTATTTTCTTGTCCAAGGTAATCAAAATTTTTTCTAGTTAGTATGTCACTGATCACACCAGCTTATCTCCTAACTAAGATTAGTGTGTTTGTTTCATAAATTCCCCTCTTTAGAACAGTCAGTAAGCACAGGGAATCTGAGATTTTTAAGTAGCAAAGGGATTCAGCACATGGTAAAATAGACAATACATCAAATTCAAACACCTAAATTGAAGATATCACTCATAATACTTTTTTTTTAAAAAATATGGATCAAACTTATTTTTAATTAAAATGACAAAGATGACAACATCAAGCTCATACACAAGTAATGAAGTATGACTACTTTCAGTAGCAGAAGCGAATACATTCTTTTGGTTTTAATATTATGTGCCTTGGTGTAATCATTAGGGAACAGATTCTTATCTAGCATAAATTGCCATAACTACACTAGGAAGTTATGACCTGTGATACCATCTGAGAATCTGCTTTGAATATCATACTCAGTTGCACCTAACTTCAGCTACTCCTGAGGTTTTTTCCTAATATGAGGAGTTTTAGATAACTACCTAATAAAAGAAATTTATTTTGGAGCTTTGCAAAGACAACCTTTGAAACCTACTATGATGTACTGAGTATAATCTACCAATCATGTCAACAGAGTTTATTTCCTTTGATTTCATACTACAGCTCTAGGCATCTGCCATAGCAGATAGGAGCAGCTTTTGATAGTTCACTAAAGCTATCATACCAGCAAATAACTTGAAAAAAGAGCTAACAGATTTTGTAAAAACAAAACTAGGGGAGCAAAGTAATAGTAAAAGAGAAACAAAAAGCTGGCTTGTGCCAAAACAAAACATGTAGCTAGATCTGCCAAACTGTCTTCAGTAGTGAGGAGCTCATGAATGTATGTTCCCCAATACTCTTAATCTTGTCATGTGAAGTAGTGCATAGTGGCAGAGAATGCTAGAGCTGATTGTTAATTGGAATGATAAGACTGGTTTATCATTATCTTACTATCTTTCCAGGACATAAATTTTGTTCTTACTACATATAAGCTAGGTGTTCTCAAAAACCTGTAAATTCTGCTGGTATAATTGAAAATTATTTTGATTCACCTTAGGAAATGGGATAGATTAGGAATCTATCTTTTGTTAGATATCTGAATTTGATATACTGTCCATAGTGCCAAGATCTGAATTTCCTCAATATTTAAAAAACCTATTTTCACAACACTTCCTGATCTAAAGAGAGAATCATCTGAAAGGCACTCCTGCATCATATTTATAGTGGAACTCTTTGTGATCTACTGAAAAGTTAACCACAAAATCTGTGTGTTTTTAGAGAAATGTTATACTAGAGGCTTCAGACTATAAAAGATGGTAAGGTCAAAAGGGAAAACCAAACCCCAAAACGTTAAAATGTTATTGTGAAAAAATGGATTAGACCTGGAATTTTCACCCAGCCTAGAAAGAGAGGAGGTGGGAATGGTAGGATGTTTCCTTCCACTGACTCATACCCCCATATCTAGTAAAGGCTGAGCTGAACTGACACCGTCTGTCAGGGAGTTTGTTTACACTCTGGTTCTAGTTCTGCATTCCACCAAGCAGCAGGGAAACAGTTTGTTCAGTGTGCTTTGAAGTTAATGATGAGAACTAGGTTATGTTTAAGAAACTTTCTCTCCAAACAAGTGTTTACATGAAGAAGAGTCATGATTTAGCGGGTCAGAAAAATTCCAACTGCCAAGGGACTTGCAGACTGTCTCAATATATCCTGAGCCCTAAACTCCATATACACAAAAGGCACTGCTTTGCAACTGGCACTGACAGATGTGAGGGGACTCAGGGTGGTCTGTTTGAGAAGCTCTGCAAACTACGGTTGAAAAGCAAGCAGTTGTAAGTAGCTTGGCTTGAGCATCCTGACATGATTTTTTGTGGAGGGTGGGGATGGAACGATTCTGAAGAGCTTCTCAGTACAGCTGTCACTCCTGTCAGTATTACTTGGGCCACCACTGTGATAACTTGAACTCCCACCACCACTGCATCATTCACTATGCTGTTTGATCCTAGGAAACCCTGTTGCTGTACTGTGACTTCAAAGCTGCTGCCATAGCTGCATGTGTGGAAAGTTATCATCTAGTGTAACTAACAAAAAAAGTACTGAAAATTATTAACCCTTCTGTAACAGACCAATTTCTTATAAATACATCCTGCATCAATGTGCTTTTAAGTTCTTGAATCAGTATACACTTTGGTCCTGGTTTCCATCTCTGGCACTGGATTTTCAGTTTGGTGTTCATTATTGAAGGTTTCATTTTTGGCACAATACCGGTCTTCTTCTGGAGCCTTCAAGCTAGTACTCCCTGTCCATAAATTAACACAAGATGCAAGACTAATGTCACCACTACCCAAACCCTAGTTATTTCTCTGAATCACCTTCTGATTAAGACTTCAAAAGTAGAAAATATTTCTTGAAATGGACCCTTTAAAAAAAAGCAAACAACAAACCCAAGCTACAAACACACTCACACACACACACACACTCACACACACACACCTGCCTAAAACCACAAAATAACAAATAAATAAAAACCTCTGTACACACCTAGTATGTACTTAAACATATTTGACCCCCCTCCCTCACGTGACAGAGACTTTGGGTTGAGGTTAATGACATGATTTCTCTTAGAGGCTCTGGAAAATTGCAGTCCTGATTATTGCTCTGTAATATGATAGGCAAATATGGCAAAATACTGAAATGCTGAAATACTTCATCATGTACTAGACATGCACTTGCATGTTGGACATGAAATAATGATATGACTCATACACAAAAACTGGATTATCCTCTAGAGACAGATGCTGATCTCTTCTCTGTGGTGACCATTGACAAGACCCGAGGGAATGGCCTGAAGCTGTTGCAGGAGGGTTTAGGTCAGATATTGCAAAAAAGTCCTTCACTGGAGCTGGCTCCCCAGGGAAGTGGTCACAGCACCAGCCTGACAGAGTTCAAGAAGTGTTCGGAAAAAACTCTTGGGCACACAGTGTGACTCTTGGGATGTCTTGTGCAGAGCCAGTAGCTGGACTTAATGGTCCTTGCAGGTCCTATCCAACTCAGTGTATTCAGTGATTCTGTGATCCAACAATATATACTATGACAGAAGTATTTAATTATTGATTCTTGATTGATTGTTACTCTTAAATCAATTGTATTTATGATTTAGTGTTAGACCTTTAATAAAAAATGCAGATATAATACCTAAGATTTTTTTCCTTAATTTTGGAAGGCAAGTTACTTTTTAAAAAAGAAAAAGTGCACCCCAAGTAATTAAATTTTATTTGATCTCAGAGATTTCACCTTGTTCTAAGGCAGAATTTAGGAACCTTGTTTACATAAAATGTGAGAATATTTTAAAACATACTGTGAGGTCTAAACACCTTAGAAGCCCCTAGAAATGATCAAACGATCAGCCAAGGAGGAAGCTTGATTTGGTGATTACTGGACTTGAGTCTGTGTTTCTATATAACTTCAAAGTCTTCTGCAGTTCAAAATAAAAACAACCCATGATACTTTGGGATTTAGTATTAACACTAAATCAAGGAAATATTCCAATATTATTTAGTGAAGAGGAGGAGTCAGTTCTAACATTCCTATGGATTTAGCAGTCTCTAATGTATTTCAGGGAAAGAAAGTCCTGTCAATAAACCTTAACCGTTTCCCTTATTCAAAGACCACTGAACTCAAAAAGGATTTTATGAGGAGCCAAAAAGATTTAAAAGTTTCCATTTCCCTTGACTTTCAGCTAGAAAGGATGTGAAAACAATCCCGTTCTCCTTCAGACTGGCTGGATAATCAGTTGCTATTCAGGCCCTAAGATGTGCACAGATGACAGTTCAAGGCTTCAATGAGCCATGGAGATCAGTTTGGGAAATTGCACATGAGGAGTCACAGTGTCGGTGTGGCAGGCAAGTGTCAGTGAGGGACAGGTACTTTAGTCTTCCTCCTTATTAATCTGTGCTGCCATTCCAGACCAAAAGGAAAAAAAAAATCATGATTTTCAGAGGCTTCTAGTTTAATCAGTGTTTTCCAAAATTGTGAGAGGGAGACAAGATATTTCATCTATCTTTTCCGAGAGTTATTTGCAGTCTCGCCCTGAAATTAGTATCAATCCCTAAACATGCTCCTTTGTGTAGAACTCAGATGAACTATTTATCTCATCATATGTGATCTAGGCACCCTCTAATCTCTGAGTTTCCCTTAGTGTAAAACTTCCAGAGCCTGTTATCTGTTATTAGGGACCACTCTAACACTGATGAGTTCTTCTCCTCCTTCCTCAGTTGAATCTTGACTTTTCTCACAAGACAGGAAGATGAAATTGAAACACCATGTAGGCTGCTTAAGGTGAAGCCATTATGGCAAGGTGCTTTCAGATCAAATTGGTGAAGTTCTCCATTAAAAAGTAATTAAAGAATGAACCATTTATACTGGAATGCACTTTCATCAATTCAGTTTTTACATGTGCAGTTGGAAAATTTAAAAAGTTATCATATGAAGTTTCTTGAGAGCTGTAAATTGTTTTCATGGTCAACTAAGGAGAAAGCAATCTGATGAATCTAATACATTTCAAAATATACACCAAAGAAAAATGAGATCAAAAACTAATTAAACAGAACAATAATCCTGAAAGGTAAGCTTGGGACAGGTATTTGTATTTCCCCGTTCAAAAGATGCCCACCAGTGTCCTTCATCTGGCTCTTTTGAGGTCTGTTCTGTTACGTTTAAGCTCTTTTTTTAAGCTCAGTCAAGCTTAAAAAAAGTCTTTTTAGTCCAGGGTTGCATACTTCAGGAGAAGGAAGCATAGAAGAGTACATCTTTTTCTTGGGACAGTAGCTCAACACTTAAATTTTAAGCACCAGGAAACCATTCCCATCTGCCTAGGGAAATCAGATATGAAATCTTTTCTAGAAGATTCTAAAGAGCAACACTATTACCTTGTTGAGTTTTGATTTATTGGAAGAAGTACATCTACTGCCTTAGGGTGATGGCCAGGTGGACAAACATAGGTCAGAAAGCAGTCAGTGTTTTGACCTGCCTTAGGAACAACTATCTACCCAGCAGCATAGATGCTGCTGGGTAGATAAAAAATTAATCAGAATGCATATAAAAATCTGAGCCATCTAGAACTGTTACTACTATTTTTCCTATGACACTTGCATGCAGTAAAAAACAAAAGTGATCTAATAATACTCTGCATTTTCAATGTCTTAAATGTCTTAACATGACTTCGTAGTTAAATAACTGTGAATAAACTTCCACAGCATCTACTCTGAATGATTATGGAGTATGATGATCCTTAAATAAAATAAGACTCCAGCCTCTGCTTTCTTTATACTTAAATCTCTTAATCTTTAATATAAATATCTTCTCCACTAAAAACATGGGAACACTGCATCAGCAGTTGTCAGGGGAAATTGTAGTACCCAGAAAGCCAAACAAGTAATTCACTGGAGGGCAGGCCAATGTATTGGGCTGTGAGACTTTTAACAGTGTTAAAATTAGCAGAGCATTGCCAGAAGTGTGTCTGTATACTTTTGTTAGATGATACTACAAGTCGCAGTATGTAAAAAGCTGACAAAAGGAGAAAAGATGAAAGCAAAAAGCTGGGATATAACTAATGATAATAAAACTCTTGGCAAGTCAAATTACTGAGAGTCTCATATCAAAAGCAACTTTGACAGTAATGGGATTCCAGAGTCCATAAAATTAGTCATGATACAAAGATAAAAACATCAACAATTTGCATAAAAGCTTTCCTTTAAAGATTTAGCACTGTGTACCAAATGAAGAGAAAAAGCACTACCATAACAGCAACACTTTAATATAGGTATCCATTATCTAATGCTTATATAATGGAAGCCAAATTGAGCTCATTATTATCAGTGCTATTATGCTGAATACTAAATTAACTCATCATAGAAACACACTTGCTTAAAAAACTATTACCACAACATCAGTGACAAGGAAAAAAAATTGCATGCAAACTTCCTGAGATGACTAATTTGATTTCAGTGTTAACTTCTAATGCATTATTAATCAATAGTTCATTATACTTTAGGATAGCATTTAGTTTATTTGTGGTTTATTTGTATACATTTCATTTCTGTAATCTTTTACTGTATTGCACTTTATTCCTATGTAAACAATGCTGGTTGTTCTGATACAGATTTACAGTAAATGCAAATATGATATGTTTCTGTGTAATTAAAATTTGTTCTGTTTTCCAAAACCAGGAGAGGTACAAAAAGGGAGATGCAATTCAACGTAAACAATAAGCTAAAACTACAAGAAAAGACTGAAAAGTTTACATTTTTAAATGGCTTGCATCAGTTTATTGTTCAAAGATATACAAATACAGTAGAACAGTAGATGTTTTAATGCAGTAGAATCATGTATATAAAACTCCAAGGTTACTTGGAGTCTGCAAGTCTCATGAATTTTTTTTTTGGTATCAAAATAAAATGTAATATTTGCATGATGGAACGTTAATACTCCTTCTTTCAGGACTGAATAAACCATGATTTCTATTAAAAGTGGTGTTTCAGAGTAATTTCTGAGCTCCAATATGATTTTGTGGTAATAGAGTTTATAAGCAAGAGAATAAAGAAAGTTATGATTCCTGGAAGAAGTCCTCTTATCTTTATGACCATTTTAGCACTTAAAAAAGTTACTAAAGAGCTCCTTTTACCCAACGTTTCTGAAAAACAAAACAAAAAAAAAACCTATGATTTTTGTTTACTTTTCTTTAATATTTTCATTTATATTCAAATTAGAATATAAATTAGAAATTCAACATTAGAAATTCAACTATTTGTCTAAAAAAATCACATTATGTAAAAGTGAATTGAAAATTAAAAGTGAATTGAAAAATATTTTCAGAGATAATTTCAAAATATAGAAGTCATTCTTCTAAAATGACTTTTGTAACAAACATTTTGGAAACAAAATTGAAAACTAGTTCTCCTGCCATGAAGATATTGGGTATGATATAACCTTTCTCTGATGACATCCTATTTACAGGGGAAGTACACTAATCATTTGGCTTCCTAGTAATACTGAGAGAGTACAGAAAAGCTTTAAAAAGGCTTAAGCTGGCTGCAAAAGGAAAGCAAAGAGATAATTCTGAGGAAACTTTATTTCCCTGTTATTAAATATTATAGTGTCATTAACTTATAGGATGATTCACACAATGGTAATTCATTTCTTCCTTGCATTGAAGGCTTGAGATATTCTCAAAAATAAATGAGCTAAATAAAGCATTACTATGTGATATTATGTATACAGATTTTGAAGAAATTTCTTCATAAGTTTTTCAAATTTCAGTGCCATCTTTCTTTTTGGTGCTCCTTTGTTGAGAGAGGACTCTTCAAATCTTAGAGTCTGTTTCCATGGGGTAATTAAATAATATGAATACAAATCCTCTTATATTCTTTACAGTGGCACAGGCATAATTTTCAAATGGTATGCACATGGGCAGAAATTCCAAAACCTTAAACCAAAGAACTTTTGGTTTAATGGAAAACTTGGAAAAGGATGTTCTCAGGTAAACTTGAAAACCATTTTAAATATTCAAATATTTATATTATTTCATTGTCTGTTTACTTTTTCTGTTTGCTTAATTTTTTTTTTGAGAGGAAATATTCATCAAAAAGGCTTTATGAAAGGAAAATATTTTGAAGGTGTTGAAATGTGAATAGCTTCAATTAAAATTCATCAAGAAATAAGACTGCCAATGTGTAGTTTAAAGATTGAATTTTCTAAAGTAGAGATTGTCTTATTTACACATTTCTAATAAGCAAAATAGCTATATATTTATTTTTCTGAAGAGACTTTGATTCTTTCTTTTCTCTTCCCACTTGTTTAGGTAACATTGGAGGGATAACAAAAAGAGGTAAAATGTTATATTTTGTGAGTTTTAGTTTCTTATCTCTTAATGAAAAAAAAAAATCTTCTTTTAAAACCAAAGCATAAAGTCATAGTTACAGCACAGTAGTCTTCATTGTTAAACATTGATTTTCTGCACTAGAACAAGGAAGACCTGGCCAAACTCTCAGCATTTTCATGGCACCTTTGAAGGCCCTACTCCAGTAGTTAGCCAATATGTCAAGTACAAATTACATCAATATTTTTAGTGGAAGATGATATTTCTGTATGTTTACTAATGGCTGGAATAACTGAGACACTACTGAAGCAAATTTTTGAAGCATTATTTTACCAGTCAAAAAGATCCTCTAGTGACAGCTATATATGTGTGTAGAGAAGAGTTACAGTTAAGCAGGTTGAAGGAATAGTGTCATGTACCCAGATAATTTATTACATGATCTCTCTTTTTGCAGCCAAGATGCACAGTTAAAAGCATGAGAGCTTGTTGGATTTGGCCTATGGATCCAGCCTCTCCAGGTCCCTCTGCAGAGCTCTCCTAAGTGACAGGGAATTTCCAGTACTTGATCTTAAACTGGATTCCACTTTTCTTAACTTGTCCAAAGGGTACAGTCACAAAGCTAGTAAATGAGAGACAGAGACAAACCCTTCCAGAGAGCATTTCATCAATATAAGAAAGCTATTAAGCTTTTAGATAGTGTCCAAAGGAGGGCAGTGAAGATGGTGAAGAGCCTGGAGGGGAAGATGTAAGTGAAGCAGCTGAGGTCACTTGGTCTGCTCAGCCTGGAGGAGATTCAGGGCAGAGCTCAGTGCAGTTACAGCTTCCTCATCAGGGGAGAGGAGGGGCAGGCACTGATATCTTCTCTGGGGTCACAGGGACAGAACCTCAGGGAATGGCCTGAAGCTGTGCCAGAAGAAGTTCAGGTTGGATATTAGAAATAAGTCCTGCACCCAGAGGGTGTTTGGGCACTGGAACAGGCTCCCAAGGGAAGGGGTCAGCACCAGCCTGACAGAGCTCAAGAAGCATTTGGCTAATGCTTTGCAGGTACATGATGTGGCTCTGGGGATGATGCTGTGCAAAGCCAGGAGTTGGACACAATGATCCTTGTGGGTACCTTCCAACTCAGCATATTCTGTGATTCTGTGATCATGTTTATCTTGCGTGCCTTTAATAGGTGAAGATATATTGCTATTTAAAGGGATTTTTATTTAATCAGACCACTAGTTGACTTAATTTTTCAGTTCTGATCAGATAGATCCCATCTCTGATTTTGGATTCTAAGATGTATTATTTTCAAGTATTTTAATTGATTAAAGTAATTTTCCTGAATGTGAGTTTTTATATTTGCACCCAAACCTATGACCACTGCAATCCATAAAGTGTCCTGGCTAAAGTCATTACAGTAAACTCCATTCCCTGTATTTATTTAGGATGGTCATTGCTCACATGGTGATCTTTTTTGTCCTCCCATATTCTATACAGCAACAACTGTTCAGAAACAACCTCACATTTTTTTTCTAATGTTAAAGCAACCACCAGATGGCGATCTTACAATTGCATAAATAAAATACAAACCGAATTCAATGTGGATTGATTTGGTCTAGCTTATATTTAGTGGGTATTAAATATTTTTTTTAATAAAACAAAAAAACAGGGCCTAAAGTGTGCATAAACTGTCTCCAGGTATTTCAATTGGCTGCAGGTTTTATTAGAGTCTATTCTTAATAGTGAATTCTTGGAGAATTTTGTAAGAGTAAATTCCTTGAATTCTTCTCTTTTCCTTTCTCCAGGGTAATACATTTTAGTTCTCTACTCATTATTAAATCTCTAATTACTGAAACACAAAACACCAGCATGGGGACTCCCACAGAGTATGCAGTGCTACATTTTTCGATGAAATTATGGTCAGCATGTCACTGCATCCCATTTTGTACAGCAGCAAAGCCTTTTTAAAGACTTTTCAGTTTGCATAGCCAGGCTCACAAATTGATCTGTCTGTCAAACTGATGCAGGTGCCAGACTGATGCAAGTGCCAGACACATACTAAGAGCCTTTTCCAAAGTCTGAAGCCTCAGCTGGTAGGCTTTCTACTGCTTAGACTAAGCTTTGGGCCAATCCCCTTTTTTTCTCCTTCAGCCTCTGTCTGATATATATCCAGGATAGATCTGATGTAGAAAGCAATTTCCTGGAATAATGTATTCCACAGAATACACTATTCTCCATCAATTTAAAATGGCAAAGTCAGGTGTTTAAAAATAATTTTTGGCAATATATACTTTCACTCTGACAAGTGATGTTGGATTGCTATAGATTTTATCATGTTAATTGGAAAGAATAAAATGAGTAGGAGTTTAAAGACCAGACAGACCAACTATGATACTCAAGAAGATAGCAGAACAAATTGGTAAACAATCAAATTTTAAAAACCTAGAGGAAAACGTGGTTTTGGAGAAATAGCCAACATGGATTTGTCAAAGAGAAATCAGGTCAAACCAGCCAAATTTCCTTTTCTGAAATGATGACCTCTCTAGATGAGGCAGAAGACAAAAGGTCCGGCAAATTTTGATGTTGGAATGAAAAGTTTCACTTAGCATTTATGCAAACAAAAGTCGGGATGAAATTACCATATAGGTACAAAACCTGTTAAAAATCATACTCAGAGATTAATTAGAATGAGCTCATGGTCTGAATAGACAGTCCATGTTGAAGTGTGTCAGCACTTTCATCACTGGCTTGTATGATGAAAAAACCAGAATTACCTCAGTTGGTTAGAGCATGAAGCTACTAACTCCAGGGCTGTGGATTCAGCGTGGGCCACTCATTTAAGATCTGTACTTGATGATCCTTGTGGGTACCCTCCCACCCAGACTTTTCTGTGGTTCACAGCAATTCTGTGAAAAGTTCACATGCACTGCTGACACTCAGGTTGGGAGAGCTGACACAGTACTAAGAGGAGGACTGGAATTCAGAGTAATCTTGGTAGACCAGAGAAATCATATAAAATCAAGAAAATGGTGTTCAGTCAGAGGATAACAAAGCATTCCTCTTAGAAAAAGGAAAGCAGACGTATTTATGTTGCATACAAGATGGGATATAAGTAGCTAGAAATGGGAAATTATTCTGGAAGGATAAATTACTTCTGCAACACATTTAGGGAGGTTCACTCACTGTGGGGCAATGGAACAGATACATACAAATCATTATTCTGCTTGATTTGACAGTGATAAGGTTTCACAGAGTGTTTCAACCAGTTTTGACAATAATACTTTTGGGTACAGAATAACTGGGGTCAGTCCTGAGGAAAATAATTGCGAGAACAAGTTATTTATAAAATATAACTGACAGAAAGGTTGAAAGAACTATGTTTTTTGGGTTGCAGAAGAGTTCAGAGACATAAAAGTTCTTCGGTATCAAATAAAAAGTTTCTGTAAAGACAGCAGTAGTTTCTATGCTACTAGATAGGGCAAGAAACAATGATCTTAGTTTACAAGAAAGGTTTTCTCACTATAAGGATAGTAAATGTACCTACCAGTTAATGAGCAGGCTCATAAAGTCTTTTCTTGGAAGTATATAAACCAAATTCAATAAACCTATCAGGAAGAGGTTGTTCAAAGAAGCCTTAAGAGAAAAAGTAATGGATGGGTTTATTCAAACTTTTGAAAAAGTTAAATATCTATTTCCAGCACTATGTTCATCACTGGTAAAATCCTTTAAGAAGATCATCCAATACTTTCTTTCAAATGGTTCCATTCCCTATTATTCTTAATGAAACTGAGTTAAGGTACAGTGGTCTCTTTCAAAATTCTGATTGTTTCCAGAGAGAAAAGGTAGTGGATATCTTTCTTAAGAACAAATTGAAAACAACGGGGGATGCATAACCATTTCACCATAATCACCTGAAGTTGGCAAGCTGTGAAAGAAGACAGTACTGAATATTTTGCAGTATTCATCAGTCCTGTGAAAGGACCGACTTCAGGAATGAGACTATGAGAGGAAAAATTCTTTTATCCTATGTGACATGAGGACAGGTTGTACCAAAGAATCCTACAAAAGAGTTTCAACCAAGGGACATGGAAATCTTTACCCTTCTTTCATTCTAAGGATAATGGAAGATGAAGGAATAGCATATGCTAAGCCCAAGTAATTTATGTTAAATTTTTAAAACTTATTCATGAAAGCTTATTTTCCAATTTTCAGAAAAAAAATTAGGAATATAGCTTTGTTACAAAAGAAGATCATTAAATGTTTACTTTGCCTTTAAAGCTCTTTACTCTGAAATGGCAAGCAGTACTGCCACAGTAAGTGTTAATATAGTAGTATCTGTAACAGAGGAAAAAAGTATTTTCTGATTGTACCTTCCATTGAAGTGAAGATGGAAAAAAAAAAAGAACCTAGAATATTGAAAAAATATTAAGAGAATGTAGAAATAGAAATGGTATAGATGACAATTTTATATTTTCATAGTGGGCCACACTGTAAGAGAGAGACTTGCCCAGTCAACATTTTTAATTCATAGCACTTTCTTCAAGTTCATTTTGAGATGACAAAGACTGAAAACAATATAATGCTGCATAGGTCTTAACTGAATCATTTACTTCATATGAGTAATGTTCTATCAAACTGGTAACCCTGACACAGAATGAAGATTACAGAGTAAGCAATGCAGTGGAATATCTTTCACATACCCTTACTGTCCTTCAACAGGATGTACACATCTTGATCATGTCCAAGGGAAGCCACTAAGGAGCAAGCAGGGCTCCTATTTAATCTTGAAAAAAAAATGCACTGCCTATATTTTTCTATAATTTTTAATATATTTATTTTTCAAGAAAAAAAAAAGGTAATTTTTCTATCACTCCTCACCAATAGGACTGGGGAGACAACTGGAATGTTGAGATAAAGACAGTTTAATAGGGAAAGTGAAAGACATGCATACAAGCAAAGCAAAACAAAGAATTCATTCTCTACTTCCCACAGACAGGCAGGTGTTCAGTCATCTCCAATACAGCAGGGTTCAATCATGGATAATGGTCACTTGGGAAAACAAATTCCATATTTCCAACTATCCCTCCTCTTCTTCCTCCTTTTCCCCACTTTTTATGCACTGAGCATAATGTCGTATAATCTGGAACATCCCTTTGATCATTTGGGGTCACCTGTCCTGGCTGTGTCTCCTCCCATGCACCCCCAACTTCCTCACCAGTCTGGCAGTACAAATAACAGAAAGGGCCTTGGATCTGTGTAAGGCCTGATCAGTAGTAACAAAAACATCTCTATTCTTAACACTGTGTTCAATGCAAATTCAAACCCAGTCCTGTGCTAGTCACTGAGAAGAAAATTGCCACTATCCCAGCCAAAAGTAGTGCAGGTGAGTGTCAATGGAAGAATGCAAAAGCTATGGGCTAAAAACTTCATATTAATTTGAAAAAAGATTTAGATTATGCCAATCTCCTTTTGCATATGTTTTGGTTTAGAAACGTTCACTACTTACTAATTTTACATAATTTATGTTACTCATATAGCTGGTAATTTTCAGTTATGACTAATAAGTACAAGACTCAAAAGATTCTCTGCAATTTTGCAGGGGGACATTTTTTCCTTGTCATTTTACCCTCTGCAGCAGTGTTATGGAAAGAGACTGAGGCTATCAGCCCTTCCCAAACCAATGATCCCAGAATCTCTGGAGGAATTTGTGAATTTGAAGGTAAACTTTCTGTCTGCTAGAGAGAAGAATATTGAATCTTTAAACTGTTGAATAGATTTCCCTCCATGCATTGAGTAACACTAAATCTTTTTAGATCAATTTCAGCTTCATTGTTCCCCTGCCATTTGAATTACTGGCCCAGAAACATATAATTCAAACAGAATTCAACTGAGAAGTGCCCTATAAATAATATTCTCACCATACAGAAAAGTGAGTATTATATAGGTAATATTTTAACCAAACTAGAAGAGCTCTGACTGTGCACGAACTCCTATTTTGTTCTGCAGTATTAACAGTGAGGATGATAGCTAGGATGTATGGAATGGATGGTTAGGAAGGAATGGAATCTGCAACTTCAAGAAAAAGTTTGCTATCTAATTTGATCATTGCTACCACATACATTTGAAGAAAATTAGTAGCAAAAATTACAAACTTGGTAATTTGAAGACTGGTTTAAATCTTCTTAGCATTTTTCTTTCCTTCAACTAAAAAATATTTTTTTTTTAATTCCAGTGGATTCATCAATTGCCCAATTAAAGACATTTTGTGAGAAAACAGAAACATCTCATGTACTGTATCATAAAAAGGGAAAAGGATGAAGTGGTTTTCTTTGATAAACTCTTAGGCCAAACTATGCTTCTAATCTGCTCACCTAGAGGCATTTCAGAGCTGTGTGAAGCGCTTCTCGTTCTGAAAGTAGATGATTTTTCTGACAGGCACAAAATACAAAAATTGGACTTTGCCATAAGAGAAGGGAAGCTTGAATTGACTTGCTCAGCACATATGTATTGTCCAGTATAGTCAGAATAGAGTTATAAAAACATGGTAGGAATGATCACATTAAAAATTCAAAGAAAAAAGCACATATTTTAAAAAGTCTAGAGCGTCTCATCTGTAGTTGCTGTAATCTCTGGTTAATTTCAGTTTTTCACATCATGATCACTACCTTTAAATTTTTCTACTGTATTTTGAATACTGATAATTTTAATTTGAGATATTTGAACAGCTTGAGAAACCTCTGATGAAAGAAACTGAGATATAACCCTTGCTGAATTACATTGCCCCGCTCCCCAAAACTCCTCCCCACCCAAATTTGTTTTGGTTTGGTTTTGCTTTTATTGGGTGCAGAACACAATGAGAAATTGATTGTTCTACTCCTGGTTACTGCTATTCCATGGGTTTTTAAAGTTGTAACTGTAATATACTGTCCTTGTTTCAGAAAAAGAAGGCACTAGAGGTGACTTGCATTCATCTGTGGATGTTTGTCTATCCTTCACTTTTTTTTCTGGTTATAACTACCTCCAGCTAATGTGTCATCCAGGGTGCTGGATGTCCACCACCCAGGTTTTGTGGTGGTTCATTTTTATAGATAAACTTTTCCTGCTCTGGAGGGAAGTTTCTCTCTTTCTATGCAAATTAGTTATCATGTAAAGTTTGTTCTTCTAGACCTTTCTGGAAATGGGCTGGAGGGCTTCAGGAGGCTTTGGTGAACTTACACTCCCCTCCAGACTGAGCTCTGTTTGATTGTCCAGGCTCTGCTCTCAAGCCCATTACTGCTTGCCCTGAGCTGCGTGGTGTTTATTTCCAGAAGCCAGAACAAGGACTTTTGTCCCCAAAAAAGGCTCCCCTACCTCCATATGGCCCCCTTCTCCAGGCACATCTTGCCCTTTTCTCCCAGCCTGTTCTTACCAGCAATCCTTGAATATTTGGCTACAGGTGTTTCAGACTTACATATTAGCCCCTTGTCTTCTGGGCTTCTACATCTGGACAAACCAAATATTTTTGGTATAGTAGCTAAACTGAAAGAGAATTATCTGTGTAGGTCGAAGAAAGAAACATCACTTGGGGTTTTGTTAATGTACAGATTGTGAGATTCTATTATTTTTTAATCTTGTAAACTTTAAATTTCTTTTTAAGATAGTTATTCTACTTGTTACCATAGTAGTTAGTCTGTTAGTCAGAAAAAATAAGTCATCGAAAACAAGGACTGTTGTCCCACTTAATTACATTAAACTATAGTCAAGATTTTATATATCTAATATCACAAAGTGGAATGAAACTATAGTCAAGATTTTATATATCTAATATCACAAAGTGGAATGAAAAGGGAAATGTTTGTTAAAACAAAAATGTTTACAGTATTGGGAACCTTCTCTTTCTTTTAGCATAAATTTATTCTGAAGTAAGCTGTAGTCTCCCAATTACCTAAGGTTTCCAGCATTTTTAAATTCCAGGCTACAAAGGTAATCCTATTATTATTATGAAATGCAATTAAACTCTAATATTACTTGGACTGCATATTTTTCTGTTTCGCATATAAACCAAATTATTTTTGTTCATTATTACTTTTTCATTATTTTAATTCTAAGAAAATGATACTATTTATCAGGTGTAATACTTTGTAAAAAACACCCTCAATTTTTCAGTATGGTTGCTTGTCCAGATGCCTTTAAAATATCCATGTAAACTGGTTCAAAATTGCCCTTCAGGGTGACTAGCATAACTATAATTTTATAATAAGTCATAGTCTTAAAATAGAGGGGATTGCAAGATGGGTTCAAAATGAGCAAATATCACAAATCTAATTCCTGGATTCTTCTGGCTGTGCTATTTAGTAATGATTCCAGATAGTTCATACTTTACAGCAAACACTTTCTATTAAGAAATTTGTCAGTTAATTTGATTATACTGTTGTTGCTCAAGTTGAATGAAGCCCATGGTCCGGGGAAAGTCCACTTAAACAACTTAAACTTTTCCACTAAAAAAATTATTTTGTGTTAAAAAATGTGTATTGAGATTAAAAATGGACATTAGTATGAATTTTAAAAATTTCCATTTACAAAACCTCAAACAAGATTTCACACTTATGAAAGGTACTAGGAATCTGCCCTAAGTGACACTATCCATCAACAGCTGGGTGATGCAGTTGTGAAATAGTCTCAATTCAGTGTTCACATAAACTCCTCCACAGTCTCATTCCCAGATAATGGAAATGAGCTGAAATTTTGTTAGTGTGAGTATGAGAGGACATTTCTGTACCAGAGTTCTTCCTATAGTTAAGTTGTTGGTTCAGATTTTGTGCCACTTTCTATGCCATGTTTTTTCCCTTTTGTGCCTGTTGAAAACAAACTATCCATCCTTGAAGGAAACAAATCTCTCAAGCCTACAGGGATTGCAATATCTTCTACTGTAAATCAAGTTTTTCCACCAAGAGGTAACTTCTGAAAAAAGTGTAAATTGCTATTCCCAGCAAAAAAAAAAGAAAAAAGAAAAATGTCCTTATTATATGCAGCATTCTCTATAGGAAATGTCATTATATACAATATCCAATATTAAACCAAATTAGTCTGATAGTCCCCCCC
This sequence comes from Fringilla coelebs, assembly GCF_963513975.1. NCBI lineage: Eukaryota > Metazoa > Chordata > Aves > Passeriformes > Fringillidae > Fringilla > Fringilla coelebs. Next base: position 28,427,418 of record NC_140034.1, read on the forward strand.
TTAATCAGTTACTCATGAAATTAGCATTCTTGTAGCACACGCCTTACCCATGAAATATGGAGGTTCTGGTATACAAATTTAGAAATCTCTAGAGTTTTTGAAACTCATTCAACACCTAATTCATATGAAACTGAAAGGTCATAAGCCCCCAGCTTGTCATGAGCACGGTGAAGTGCACAAGAAGGGGTCATTTTCATCAAGTACAGAAGTGAATTTACTTCAAAAATATTTTACATTTACAAATTCCATGTGGTTTTGTTCCAAGTTTGGGTATTATATGGCTGATATTTTGAAGTAATTTCCTTACAATTTAGGTCAACTTTATTTTTATATCTTATACTTAATTTTATATTACTTTTATGCAGACTCAAAGACCTAGCTACTATTTCAATGAATAAAATGCTTCATAATCAAGATATTCTGTTTCGAAGGTAACAGTAGTTAGGGCTCTTTATTTCACAATTTCCACTATAATTAACCTTTGTTGTCAATAGCAAGGTTACCTGTATAGAGAGCAATATTGTATCATTTGATACAAATAATCACGAAATAATTATAACCATAATAACTGATGAAAATAACTTATTTTCTGTCTAAAGGTAAGTGAAAGTTCTACAATTTCAGCTGAATTTTTGAACTAATAAGTAAAGTATGAAGGGGCTGTCTCCCAAAAATATATGAAAAGAAAAAAAGATAGAATGGTTCACCAATTGTGTGTTTCTGATTAAATCATTAAAAATAACTGAGATGATGCTTGAAAGCAATAAAATAAGAAGGTGAAAAATTCAAGCTGTCCATGACAGTACTAAATCTAACAAATGAGATATACGAATTTAGCAGAAAGATCCACAGAATTTTTTGAGTAGCTCTGTTCAATTTTAGCCTCAGTAGTTTCCTCTGTGATAGCTTTTTATACGGTGCTTTGTAATATAATGGCTGCTGTTGATAAAGTAACCAACTTGCATAATTAAAGAATTATGCAAAGCATGAAAATTTTAATACATTCTGTAAACAAGCATATCCTGTGAGAGTGACAAGTAGTCATTGACTTATGCAGATTTGAATCATTCTATGTTGAAAAGGAAGTTGTTCCAAGGATCCCAAGAGAAAGAAATTGTACCAAGGCAGACATCAGAAATTATTATTTTTAGTTGAATTTTTAGAGTTTTCAAGGTATAACTAAGAAAGTTTTCTTGAACTGAAGTAATCAAATTATTCTGTGCTTTAGAAGTATTAAATCTTCAATAAAATACAGAAATTTTTGCAAGCAGAACAGACTGGGAACCTGAAAGTCCAAAAATTTGTTACTCATCTGTTTTTACTCATATTTTAACATTATGAAGATAGTTAATACAATGAGTGTAGATTAGGTGTTTTGCTGTTTTGCCTATGTCAGGGATCCAGAGCAGGATTTAGTAAATCCTTGATCCCACATTTTTTTCTTGGTATTCAGTCATAATATTAGTTTAATGGTTGAACTCAATGACCTTAGAGGATTTTTTGACAAAAAATACTGAGACCTAATTATTTCTGTTAAACAGGTTTTATTTTTCACTTATTTGTAAGATTAAGATCTCTAAAGAATAGAAGTGAATGTTCTTGGTCAACATGACCATTTTTGCTACCTAAATTTTGGAGAAATATTTTTGCAAAGAAAAAATATTCAAATTCTTTCTATGCAAATGTATTAAGGCTTCCCATAACCTGTTGTCTGAGGTCATGAATGTTTCACCCTGTCATCACGCAATCAATGCTTATTCCTTTCAGTTATGTATCTTTATGTACTCTAACATTGTAACTACAGTTTCCTATCACAGAAATACAAAATATTCCAATGTATAAAAAATGGTCTCCCTTGGTTTGCCTGGTCTAAAGAAACAATTTAATTTTAAAAAATTAAAATTAATTCATTAAAATGCTGTACAAAAGCATACAACTTATGTGTTCTCAGTTAAACCCTTGAGGATATCCACTGAGTATAGAACAAGATTAAAAAAACTCATCATAGAATTATGTAATTTTAAGAATACCATCTTCTTCTGAAGGTGAAGGAGTTCTTCAGATTAAATGTATTTGTATATTCTTACTCTATATTTTTTTCTTATTATGCACCTACAAATCATTGATGCATAAGCATCTGAAAGACCAGTCACTCTTGCTTTCAGGTTTATGTTGAACAAATGTCAGTGGGTGACAACCTAAGTGTTACTGGTACCATAATCTAATTGAGCATTACTGTAAATTGCTGAAATTCCAATAGCCTTTGTGGTGGGCACTTTATCATTCTGACACTCTTTTCCTCCAACACATGGGGACCAGTAGTGGTATGTCTAAAGCTATTTTTCACTGTAAGGCACTAAACTACTGACCAGTAAAAATGTGACCCAAACATTTAATATCCAATAAGAATTAATGAACCAGGTGAGTCATACATTTACTACATTGCTTGTTGGGACAGACATTTTAGCAGTTGCAGAGTTCACATAAAATCATCCAAACAGCCGTGTTTTCCCAATGAAAATATTTAGGTGAGACTTTTCCACGGGGAAAGCTGTAATGTATACCTGCATGTTAATATATCTGTATATAGGAACATATTCTGCTCAAAAAAGGCATCTACTGAAACTCTGGAATTAGTATGGCTCTGAAAGTATCTTCTTGATGAAGTCATTAGATATGTTAAGAGAAATGAAGTAATCAATGTTTAATATGAGAATGCCTGTGTAATTGTCAGGGATCATAGCTATAGACCAGATAAACTGGGGAGGGGAAAGAAACAGAAAACAAGGAAATTCTGACCTTGCTGTAGCTACCTAATATCGTCTAATGCAATTTGGTAAGGCCATTGTCTTATTTAAAATAACAAGAGACCATTTTAGCAAGCTATATTGGCATGGTGCATGGAATCTTTCTCTAAAAGTCTGACTGTGGTGATTGGGAAAACATAGCTATTATAATGCTGTAGCAATAAGCTGTCAGTAAGATTGAACTTCAGTATGTGAAATGTATACATCACATAATCATTATGTACATAAACTTGCAAATGAGCAAGTGTAAACAAAGCAGTTGAAACACCAACAAAAAACACTCACGTAAAGACTAGATCTGCTGCCAAGAACTTTATTAGTTAATGATTATTCAATTCCATTCTACCTATGCACCTAAAGTATTCTATAAAAGAGTACTAAAGTACCTCTATATTGTGCATCTAAAGTAATTAAAGTAAATCAGAAATAATTTAATAAAGTTTTAAAATTAGCTAAGCTTTAAGAATTCAAAGAATTCAAATTTCAATCTGTTCCCTTTTCTCAGTGCCCAGAAGTGTAACATTGTTAGTTGTCCATATTTTAAAAACTGGATATTAGCAAACACCACGATGCAGCAACTTCTTTTAGTCTCAGGTGAGAAGGGTACTTTGGTGCATGGACTGTAGAATGGTTGGGCAGAAGCAAGATAATTGACAATCCAACTATCATGATCACAGCTTGTCACTGTGATGGCTCTGAGGTGCTTCAGAGATAGAACGTTACATTGTCACAAAACTTTCACTTGACCAGATTTATGTGTCTACATCAAAATGAAGCTATGGAAGCACCAGAGAAAACAACACATTTGTAGGGAATCATCTTAATAATTAATTATAAATTATCTGTTTAACATCTTCTATGAAACTGCTTTAAGACCCTTGAATTTTTTTTGCACAGATACCTTCAGCATATATGAGCTTACAGAAAGAAAGTTTCTACTTTCAACACAATAAACAAAAAAAGGGGATAAATATATTAGTGGGATTGGATCTCTCAAACTTACAGGACAATGTACACTGTGATTTAAACCTTAATTAATGAGCTCATTAAGAAGCATAATAAACAACCTTGGCAAACAAGGGCTCAATCCCCTTTTCTCCCAGACCAGCCTGTCACATTAATTAACTTATTATCCATTTAGGTCATAAGATTTCATTATTTATAACCTGTAACCTAATATCATGAACCTATGAACAAAAGAAGAGGTTTTTTTTTGTTAGCTGATGTTAAGGGTGCTCCTTCTTCTTCCTCCAACTCACTGTGGGTGTCCCCTGTATCTCATTTGGAAGTAGGAAAGACTCAGTGATCCAGCTGCCACTAGATCTACTTCAAAAGTTTTTTTGGGTAAACCAGTTTTACACCCTGCAGCTTGGAGGCTTGATCTAGACCATTTCCATACTGTAGTGAATTCTGAGGAAACGGAGGGGAAAAAAAAGTGGCTGCAGGAGGCATCAATTTGCATGTGCCCATGGATGTGTAACAGCCCTTCAGCTCTTCCTGCCCACCTGTCCTACCTACCTGGTGCTCAATTTGACCTAGTGCTGCGGCTTCCAGCATCCATCCGGCCTTTGCATGAGCTGGGTTAGCCAAAATCTAAGCAGGACTTGAGTGAGCAGTCACCTTGGTGCAATAAAATACTCGGAGAAATACTTTAATAGATGTAAAACTATTCTTTTAACCTTTTAACTATACATGAAATGCAATTCAAGGTGAAAAGGATATAAAACATTAAGTAGCACAGATATCCATTCTCCTTACAGCTATCAGTAAGATATATAAATTTCCTTTTGCAGTAGCTGGTAGCTGTTAAGGACACCAAGTATTTTTATGCCCATTGTTCTGCATAATTCTCTGTCCATTTTGTAATAGCATTGAGCTTATGACACTTCTATTAGAAATCAAAGATCACAGTAAACAACTTTGATACTGTCTTGCTGTATAATACAGCAGTCAGACATCTGAGATCTGAAAAACTAGCTCGACATATACCACATAGATTCTTTAAAATAGACCTTTCTATATATTCACAATTTAAATAAATATGCCAGCCTTCAGGTACCTTGATAGCAGAAGAAATTATATTAGCTGGAGGCAATCTAAAGAATAGTATACAATTCCTCTGTTGGACTTTCTTTCATCTAGATGATTTCACTAATCTAATTTGTAACATGTCATCTCAAACACCCATATCAACACAACTGACAGGATAGTCAATTGCTCTGGGAAGAATAAGGGAAGCAGATAGGAGAGACTGTAAGACTCTTAAACTAGTTTGCAATATAGAATTTTACCTATGGTACAAGTCAATCAAGTTTATCTCATGAATCACAGAATAGCTAGGGACGGAAGGGACCTCTGGAAATCACATAGTCCAACCTTGCTGCCAAGGCAGGTTCACCTAGAGCCACGTTACACAGGAGCTTGTCCAGGTGTGTTTTGAACATCTGGCAGCATGTACTTAAGTAAAAGAATAATTGTGAAGGTCCCAGTTAAGTGATTCCAAAACAATTTACAGAAAAGTCTGACTGCTACCAAGGCTCCACACAGCCCTGAAGAAGAATGTGAAAGGTAGGCGTGTTGAGAACACTTATCTGCAAATGAGTTGATCATAGTTGGGTTCTGGTGTAAGAGAACTGATGTTGCAGTAGAAGACAGCACATAGCTGAAGCCTTAGAGACAAGTCTGTAGCTTGAGGAGAAAACTGAATGCACAGAATGGGGTAAAAAACATGGTGTAGGACCTGGTCACAGACCCTTAGCTCAGATGATAAAAATACTCTGCAAGAAGATGTGCAGGAGTTTCAGGGGAGAGAAATGTTTTCAGTAGTGCTGTGTCAAAGCTAGGGTCATGTGTTTGATGTCAGAGTAGGTGTGAAAATGATAGAGGTTGTAAAACAAGAGAGCCATCAACATGTTTATGTGCCCATGATCATAGGTGGAGGAAACACTTCTGCCTCTAACATTGCCAGTGTCATTAGTGGGGCTTAAGTGAATCCAACAGATGGTCACAAGGTGTTCCTAGAGAGGAAGCCTACATTAAGGAGGATAAAATTGCTCCAAATACTTGTCTTTTGTACACAACAGACATGCTTCTTAGAAATTTAGTATCTTTCTATATATATTTTATGAAAAACTTTAAAAGTGTTGTAGTTTAGAAACTAACTCTCAAAATGCATAGTTCAGTTCTCTGTTTTGAATTGAGGCTGTTCTTTACTTTTGCTTTATGATTACTGCTTTAATTTTTCTCTTCCCTTCCTGCAATACATATCTGTATTTTCTGTGCTTTAGCAGTGAAAATGAAACTTCCTAAAGAAAGTTGTATTTTCCCTATTCTGAGGCCTGTTTTCAAAAGGTTGTTAAGAATATTGTTCTCATGGGAAAATACACTTTTATCGTTGTGTAAGTGATGCCTTTGAAAATCCAGAGATTATTCTAAAAGTTTTAACATATGCAGAAGTTACAGATCATACTGCTTCAGACAGAAAAAAGAATGTTGATGGTCGATTTTTTTTAGCTCTTAGTTCCCAAGGGGCTTTTTAAAATGTATGTGCCAAATCTTAAAGGATTTTGCTTTAGGAAATTAGAACAGCTCTGCATTTGATTTTAAATACCATTATTTCAAATAAGTCCCAAGAAAGGTAGGGCTGCAAAGAATGAATAGAGCAAAATCTTTTCCTTTTTCTTAGGAAAATATTACATTTGCAGTAAAATAATAAAAGCTAAAAAGAAATGCAAACCATATGAAATTCATTTTATACTATGCCCCTGGGCTGTCACTCTCTTCCAAATTGCAGAGAACCAGACCAACAGAAAATCAAGGTTACTGAGCTAGAACATATATTCTGTCAAACACCTTTGGGAGAATTTGTGTAGGAGAACTTTGTTATAAAGAGAAGAAAATTACACCTGTATTACTTACAATTATTTGGTCCTTGAACAAGAATATAATGTTTGTAAATATCTCAAACTAAAAATAGAAACTGAAAATGAAATTAATAGCAAATTTGTGTGTTTTCTGATTTTTCCTAATGTGAACATTGTGCTCATCCAAAGGCCATACAATAGAATTGCTGCAACTCATGAAAAAGAAATTTCTAATATTTTTCTTCACAGAATATTTCCAAACAACTGTCAGAAAAGTTCTTTTCTGCCCCTATGTATGCACCTCCACAGTCACATATCATGGCATCTTTTGTTTAAGCATTTTTAGCAATTTAAGCACTTTTGACTTGAGATTGAAAAGAAAGAAAGGTTTTCATTAATTTATTTTCAGAAATGGTTGGAGTAGTCCTCTGTGAAATTTTAAAAAAAAAACAAAACCCAATATTCAAGTGGCTTGATGAGGAAAAAGCCTTGTAATGGAAACTGTGAGAGGGCTGAACCCTTATTACCTAGCTCTGCTACTGATGTCAGGTTAAACCTAATTTCTTATATTTACATGGAGAAAAAGATTAATCTCACAGGGATTTATAGAAAATTATTCCATCAGTGTGGGAATGTGACAGGATTAGAGGTTTGGTAGAAGTAGAATTGCACACACAACAGAAGAGGTTCAAAAGGCCTTGAGGACTGACTACAAAAAACCACTAAACCTTAAAAAATCAGCTTTCTAAGACAAATGCTGTTCTATGTTGTTATTTCACATAATTTTCTAGATGAAAACCTTCATATATTTTCAAGGAGAATTTTTGCTAATGATCTAATCCAGTCCCAGTAAATTTACAGAGTGCAAAAAAAAATTTAGAAAGCTATCCTCTATCCCCTGCGTAGTCCATGACTTCAGGAATCAGAATCTGCCAGATAAGCACTTAGCCAATTACTGTTCCAGAAAGCCATGTTTACCTGATTCTTTTTATAAGCTAAGATAGCTTAACTAGGCAATAATCCAACTTTCATGGTAGCATGAGATGAATTGAAGAACACAATGTCATTATATCAATTGAGGACATGTGATACTTCTGAGAAAGAAATGTGCAGAGCCATTGGGTTCTAGCAGTAACCATGCACCTCAGAGCAATTGGTCCTTATGAATATGGATGACAGTTGTTGGAGGAAAAGAATCTATGTATGACTCTAGTCAAGGCTGGATTTTTTAAGGCACAATGGTTGAGTGAGAAGGAAAATCAAAAGATTAAGAGGATGCCGTGCGTCACCTGTGCGGTTCCTCATCCTCAGAATCTTTTATTTATGTTTGCAAAGCTGCTACATATGCATCTTCAGAAGTATTTTTAATTATTCAGGGCCTAAACTCTTTTCAAAACAGTTTTCTTAGGATCAGCTCCTAGATCATGACACCTGCAAATGTCAGAATTTTACAAAGAATAGCTAGGTTTACTAAATGATTTTAACTAAAGATCAAAACTGATTGAAAATAACGTAATTATGCAAATGCTAGGCATCAGAGTTTGTGCAAGGACTTTTTATATCCCTATTCCTTCTTATTTTATCCTACCTATATCACCCTGCTTTTATAACTTATATAAGAGAAATCAGGTTCACACAGTGTTTTACCATTTACAATAAGTACTAATTTTGTTGTATGAATTTTTAGCTGTAGTCTAATCTAGTAATAAATATTCATGTTTAGTGAACACTCCAAGGACCAACATCTCTTTCCTACCTTCAAGAATTACAAGTTTCTGATTATCTATATTTCATAATTCTCCATTTGAGACTTGTTTCTCCTGAAAAAGGATTACTTCAAAAAGCAGTGGTCAGCTAGGAAAAATGGGGTGAATCTTGAAGGTTCTGGACTAAATCACAAACCTCTACATAAAATTTGTCTTGGTTTATTATTGCTAAAAGGGAGGAAAAAAAAGATTGGTATATTTTTTTATTGTAATTATTAAAGGCAAATCCTCCAAAATTAAGAACCTCTGCCAGATTCCATTCCAGGAAAAATATTTTGAGAAAGGGGACAAAAATGTTAATTTAAGCAACTGACATTCCCTGCATTACTTTTCCCTCAAGTTTGTGCTTAGAATTAAGGGGGATATCATGAAGGATATTCTGTCCAAAACTTCTTACATAAGAAAAGCATGGCAGTTGGTTCAAAATAACTTTATTATCACATATCACCCAAGAAGATGGTTTCTTCAGAATACTCAACAACAGAATACCCCAATCATAATCAGCTCTTATGATTTGATGTAGATAACACTGTGCTGCTTTCCAAAAAACTAATTATTTATTTCATTTCGGAGGAAGGCAGGAAGAGGTGAAGTAGTCTTCTGCATTCTGTGAATGTAGAAAAAGACCCAAACAAAAAAAACCAACAGAAAACCACTACCAAGAACAAAACCAAACAAACCCAAAACAAAATAACAACCCCCCCAAAAAAACCAAAACCAAACAAAACCAAAAAAGCCAAAACAAAAAAACCCCAAAACAAAACCAAAAAAACAACAACAACAACCCCCCCCCTAAAAACCAAACACCCAAAAAACCCCCACAAAATAAAAGTTTATATACTTACATTGAATTTCCATGATCCAGGTAAACTATTTGGATAGGCATCTTCTTTGACTAACTGCATTTGGCCAGGGCTTGTGACCTATTGTGAAGTGATGGGGAGGGAATTCATCTAATTTTAGTTGTTTTGACTAATGAAAACCTGCTCCTCTTGAACTTGCTGGTAACACATATTGATCCAAGAGGTTAAGTCTTTATTGTACCACTTTGTCATTCATTTGAACTTAAACACTGAAATCATATCCTGATAGTGTTAAAATGGTCGTGCTAGGCATGGCAGCTAGCATCCAGTATTCAAATCATCTGTGAATTTTCAGTAAAAAAAGTTCATGCTTAGTCACTTTGTGGTTTATGTCATGTATTATGGTGTTGCTTGACACTGAAGTTCTGCCTCTAGTGTCTGCCTACTAGGTTCTTCTTATTTAAAAAAAAAAAAAAAAAAACAGGAAAAAAAGAGGAGAAAGTTTTTATAATTTGAGAGGGGAGAATGAAATCATTCATTTTCACTGAACACAAAACTGAAGTTGATAATCACTGGTAACAATCCAGTCTGTTATCTGACCCAGCGCAGAGAAAGGACATCAGGGTGCATCTGGATGGGATCTGCTTCACATGCTGTGTCTCTTCTCTTTATTGCTGGTTGTTCAGGCATGAAGAAAATACACTTCCAAAGAGCACATTCACACATTGATGGAACATAAACTTTATCACACTGTTTAGCAGTATGAACATTCAGGATGCAAGTCAAACTCAGGGCACCTAGTCTTTAATGCTTCTTTTTTAACTTTTTCGTAAGAACATGTCCTGCTGCTGAACTTCACATAATAGTAAAGGACCAGCCAGCAGCTATGCCTGATATATTTTTTCATTCACATAAAATGAAAATTATGCACAATTTGTTTTGTTTTACACATGGTCAGAAAATACAGTCTAGAATTTAAAGAACTGAATTAACAATTTATTTCCTGTTGGTTAAGAGTGTCTGCCTTCTAGGAATTAAAAAGCCCAAGTTCATTTTTCTTCCTATTCACCAAAAAAACTTAAACGACCAAACATAATGCAGTCAGTGGGAATGTAGTTTTATCCAAAGTATCTCCATTCTATTAATGTGCAAGATGGTTGACACCAGGATTATGTCACTTTGTACACAGCTGTATCTGGATTTTTTCTTTGGATCTGGGGGAAAAAAAAAGAAAGGTCAATACACCACTCATGCCTCACTTAACTCAAAAGCCTTAATTCAAAAGAGTACTTTGTAGTATTGGAACTGCATGAATATCCAAGGGTCTTTGAAGATAGGGTCTCAAGTTCTTGTTGTAAAATATATTTCCAGCATTGATCCTAGTGAATATGAAACATTTGACTAAGAGATTAAACTAGTTTTATGAACAAGGCAGAAGTCCACGAGAGCCCAAAATTAAATTTTCAATAAATTTATTAAGAACTTAACTAGGTACTGTTTCATTTAGCTTAGCATTATAATTTAAAGTGAATTCATAAATGACTTCACATAGGCTGTTGCCAGCTGAACAAGTAGTAAAATATATGTGTTCCTCACAGTTTTGGGACATGCTCCAAGCCCCATCACTGCTTCCCTTGGAGCTAAATTCTAGCACACGAAATATCTGATGAGAGTTGTCACTCTAATAAAGATACATTAGTAATAATGCAGATTACATCCAACAGAGAGAATTGCAAGTGGTAGCTCACTGTCATTTTTCAGAGGAAAGCTGGAACAGATATGGGCAATATTTGAAAAACAGAGCTCTTTAGATCCCCACTGGTGACATCAAAACATTTGTACAAATATAATCCTGTAACCTTTTGAGCAGCTGCCAGAGGTTAAATGACTGGAAGCTATCCAGCAATTACTGGGTATTTTTAAGAACTACCAGTAGATCTGGTCCAAATTTGGTGTAGGAAGGTGAAGAAAGAAAGAGACGTGGAGTAATAGTAGCAAAAACATATTTCTGGCTAAACTAGAAGAGTATATAAAGAACTCACAACTCTGTGACAGAGACCAATTATTGTAAAAGATTTATTTGAGATTTATTTTATGTATTATTTATTTATAGAGATTTTGATATGCACTCAAATGTCATTTAGATGTATGTCAAGATCTTTTCACATTAAGAGCTGAGAAGGAAAAAGGAACAAAAATAAGATCGGTGACTTATAAATTGGAAGCGTGATGGTAGGAAAGCTAATAGAAATCTAAGCAATTTAAAAGAGTGCAAGCAGAATCAAGCACTTATCTCAAGGGAAATGTTCATGATCACAGCATAAAAACCAAGAAAAACATATATAGGATTGTTCTCAAAGACAGTGCTGGTAAAAATTATAAATTAACAGTGGGAGAATAATTTCTTCCCTTACAATACTTTGGTGATAGAATATCAAAGGTCACTGCCAGATAAAGCAGTACCATACTGCTCATAACTGCCTAAGTAGAGAAAAATATCATAAGACCCTTGATTTCCATTTTTCCTTTACTCTGTTCAGTGGAATATTACATTGCATTGTGTGATCCTTCAAGAGCCTGATTTGTCTTCTGAGAAATTAAAATCTCCAGCTGAAGCAGAAATTAGTATTTTGTTGACGAATTAATTAAAGTAAAGATGGACTTCAGGAATGTACTTGTCTTGATTGAGGAAGTTCCTCAGTTTCCTTACTTTTTTGGAAACTGTTTATATTGGGGTTATGCTATAAGGTTTTGATAGCGGGGAGGGCTGCAGAAGTGACCTCTGTGAGAAGACAACCTGTCTTGGACAAAGTGAATTCCACCCAACTGCAAATTTTACCCACTACTGGCTAAAGTTGATTCTATCAATAAAGTTAGTGGTACCTCCATGAAAACAGATCTGAGATCTGAGAGAGAGTGAAAACCACATTGTAGTATCTGTGAAAGAGACAAATGAGGAAAACATGAAACAACTCCATGGACACCAAGGTCAGAGAGGCAGGAGGAGAAGGACATGCTTCAAGCACTGGAGATTTCTCAGTAGCTTGTGGAGGTGACCAGGGGCAGGTTGTCTGCCTGCAGCCCTTGGAGGTCCAAGTCAGAGAAGATATCTATGCTGCAGCTCAGGGAGGAATCCATGCTGCAACACATGGTGACCCCACTCTGCATGGGGCTCCTGGAAGAATCTGCAGACTGTGGAGAGAAGCTGACACAGAATCATCTTTTTTTTACTGGAATTGTGATCCATGGGGGACCCACTCTGGTGCAATCTGTTCCTGAAAGATTGTCCATGAAAAGAACCCATGATGGAGCCACTCTTGGAGAACTGTAGTGCATGGGAAGGACAAGATGTTGCAGTTCATAAAGGACTGTATCCTGTTGGACGAGGCCCCATGATAGAGCAGGGGAAAAGTGTGAAGAGGAAGGAGCAGCAGAGATGTGGTGCTATGAACTAACTGCAGCCACTATTCATCTGCCTGCACCACTGAAGGTGGGAATGAGGGAGTGAGGTTGAGCTTGGGAAGAAGTGGGTAGTTGGAAGGTGTCTTTAAGTTTTTCTTATTTCTAATCACTCTACTGTATTGATAATTATAAATAAAAAAAAATAACATTCTGCAAATCAAGTCCATTTTTCTTGCTACCGTAACTGGAGAACGATGTCCCCATCTTTAGCTCAACGGATGAGGCTTTCTGTTTTATTTTCTCTCTGAGAGGGAGAGAGAGCTGCTGGGTGGTGATCTAGCATCCAGCCTGGATTAAGTCACCAGACTGGTTGTTTTCAGTATTTTAGGGGATAAAATAACAAGAGTTGAAGACTTGCTCAACGGATATAAAATGAACATGAGAACAAATCATTGTGTGCAGTTAATAAATGGACTAACAAACGGGTTTAATGTCATCATACTGTACATTTATTTTATGTATTTTATGTATTTATTTATATATGTATTTATTCTCCTTAGTTATGTTAGATGCTCATAATACACAAGCTGAAAATTAAAGAAGGAAACAGTAGCGCAGAACTTTTTAGGTTGGAAAAGACCTTAAAAGTCACCAAGTCCCACCATAAAGATAACACTGCCAAGCCCCATAAAACCATGTCCCTAATTGCTGCACCCACATATCTTTTAAACACCTCCAGGGATTGTGACTCCACCACCTCCCTGGAAAGTCTGTTCCTATGCTTGAAAATCTTCTCAGTGAAGAAGATTCCTAAGATTCAATCTACACTGCCCTAGTACAACTTGAGGGTCCTTCCTCTTGTCCTATCCCTTGTTACATAGAAGAAGAGCCACTGTGTCCCAGCTTGTGGAGCTGCCTGGGGTTGTTGTGACCAGGGGCAGGACCCAGCACTGGGCTTGTTGAACCTCACACTGTTGGCCCTGGCCCATCAATTCAGCCTGTCCAGATCCCTCTGCAGAGCCTTCTTACCCCCCAACAGAACAACCCTCCCACCCAACCTGGTGTCATCTGCAAACTGACTGTCTGCACTGGATCCCCTCACCCAGATCATTGACAAAAATATTACCAGATCACTGATAAGAATATTAAACAGGTCTGAACCCAGTATGGAGACCTGGGAAACTATACTTGTGACTGGCTGCTGGATGGATGTAACTCCATACTCCAACACTCTCTGGGCCTTGCCATCCATATTTTATGCCTGCTAAGTGTACACCCACCACTCACTCTATGAGAAAACAGCTTCTCCAGGAGTTAGTAGCCTGATATTCTGTAATAATGACATGAAAGGCCATATTCTTAAATTATATTCAGTTTTCTACTGTATAGCATGAATTTTACTCAAGCTAGCTCAAAAAGAGTTGTAACACAAATGTATTTTTAATGTAAGGATCTGATCAGTCTGACAAAGCACTGAAGAAAGACAACTTGACACAAGAAAACAACCAGAGTCTGGAGTTAATCTCAAGTAGAAGCGACATACAAGTGATATTATAGGTATATAGGTATTTATAGCTCTTGATGATTTATAGACCAGATTTCAGTCACAAGACAACAACCTGGTTTAGCTAAATAAAATACTTTTCATACTAAAATATAGAACTGTGTCAGGAATGCACTAAAAGAAATGTCTTTTGTCAACGCCGAGTAAAAAAACCTTCATGGCAGAATACAAGCCAGCAATGTGTAAATGCACAATTATCAACAGCGAGGGGTTTTATGGACACAAGGAATTGCAACCAGAAAAAAAATGTTGCCAATAAAATTCCCCTTTTTAATGATTTCTTGGAATTCAAATTTCAAGATGACATTCAGGCAAGAATTTTACAGACAAAAGCAATCCTAAAATGTTGCCATAGGCAATGAACATTTTTTCAACTTTATTCTGCATACTGTTGAGCAATTCAAGAAGTCAAAGACATGACTGAACTCTTAATCTGAATATTAGAACTTCCCCTGCCTACTCAGAGAGACACAGAAATAGTATTTGATTGCATTAAGTGCTGAAGCAGTGATAAGAATCGCAACATAGACAAGAGACCATTTCTTTTTCAATGTTTCACCATAACTAATGGGATGAAATAGAAGCAGGTGAAACACTCATGACAGCACAAGCAGAGAGAGGGAAGCCTGTCCTCATGACATTCTACTGTGTGGTGGGAAGAGAGTTGACAGTGTGGTAACTCACATACCTGCATTTCAGGAGTGCAGATATGGGCAACCAAACACGCCTTGATGTCCCCCTGCTTGACATCTAAATATTCTGCTGTTATTATGCAAGTTGAATTTAAATTCTTAAGAAGTTACATTTAAGTGCAAATGAAGCTTTCTTATCCTACTCCGTAATTCTGTATCTACTGACACACAAATTCCACATTCCCTTCTGCTGCCTGGAAAAAGAGAAAGTGTATGGAGATGCTGAGACAGGAGACTGGAGCAGAAGAGAGGGTTGCAGCACACTAGGAATAGGTGAGCAGGCCTAAGTTCAATGTCAAATTGGCACAAAAAGCAATGAAAAAAGGCGACCAACAGAAGTGTGTTGAAACACAAGTCAGATGAGAACAGACAAACAGGTGAAAATAAAACCAGCCATCAAATAGTAACCTTACACTGGCACACTAAAACATACTGAGCGTGGACCAGAATAAGCATGCCATTTAACCTTAAACTATTGTTGATTTTGTAGAAGAAAGATCCAAAGAAACAATCAGGATAAATTAAAAGTGAGACTGAAGTTATAATATTAGAATACTTGAAAAGACTTGGGACTCACTAAGACACACTCACTTGTTAAATTACCGTAGCAGGAGCCAAAGATAACCTTTGTCTGTAGCAACTCAGAAAGGTTGCACAGAAGTTACAGTGCTAATTATTGTTTAGCAAGCACACAACCTGAAAAAGAAAGAACCACACAGAAAAGAAGAATTTACAGAAGTTTCCAGGAAATTAATCTCTTCACTTTTCTGTAAGATTAAGTTTTGTTTTAGAAGTTTGTGTTTGTTTTGCATTAGTTTTCCTCATACAGTACACAAAGCACTCTAGGAGGTAAAATATTGAACAGACTGTTCAAGAGATGATGAAAAAATAAGGATTAATGGAAAATGGGATTATTTCATCTGGACTGTAAGAAGCACTGCTGTGTACTTCTGAAGTGCCCTAGATCTTTAGTATTTAATTAGTTGTCATATTGTAGGAGTTGTGATGGCATAAGAACTTCAATAATAATTTTTTTATGAATTCTGTCAGTCTTTTTTTTTGGTGGTGAAAGAATATTTAAACACAGTTTAGAGGCAATTATTAAGATAGCTAGAGGCAATAATTAAGATAGCTATAATTTAGACTTTGTTACTGATTGTATCTGTGGATTTTTAGATTAATGTATTTATTATTTGTCTATCTTCCTAGCATATATTAAAAAAAGAGATCTGCATGATTTAGTTCATGCCAGGAAGGTAACTGATCCATACAGAACAAAAGGGAAGTTAAATAAAGGAATGGAAGAAAGGAAGGCCATGGCTATTGCAGAAAGAACACAGGAAAGTAATGCATGTTTGTATAGGTCGTTTTTTGCCTAAATATTGGGGTACCCTGTAACTTTTTACAAACAGCAACAGAAGAACCTTAGATTATATGGCTATCCTCATTTCACAGGCTGAAAAAAGAAAGGTGATGCTAACACACTGAATTTCAAGAGTTTTCCCTTCTTGGAGAATTGTGTCTTGATCTAACTGTCCTGTCTCGCTGTTGTACATGAGATAACATAGCCATCACTTAGAGTCAAAATCACAAGGTTTTTAAATGGTCAGTTTCCTCAGAATAGAAATTCTTAGCTTCTATTTTGCACAAACCTTATTTTCTCTCCTTAATTAGAGGATATACAAACCACTGTGAATATGATTACATATGAATGACTGATACATATGAATGACTGATTACATTATATCAGTGCCAGACATTAATACAGCATACATGAACATTTAATTTGGATGACTGAGGCTGTAATAGACATATGCTTAGATAGGATAATAAGACTTCCTGAAATGCTTATTCTTGTCTTCCAAAGCATATCAGTCAGTCTTTGATCAGCTCTATAAGAAATACATTGGCCTAGAAAGTACACAACCATAGAGCATGCAGCAATCTTTCTAGTAAAGCAAAGGCATGCTGTGATCTCATAAAAACATGCCAGAACCATTTAATTCATGTGACAAATCCAACTACTTATTTATGCTAGATGTGCCAGTGCCTGATATATAGCGAGAATTCATGTGAGCTCACAATTAAGAAACATTTTGTCATATTTTTTCTTTTCTTTTTTTTTTTAATATTAAAAAAAGAGTACAAAACACTGTACCAGGGCTGTTTTGATTCACAGATCTCTTACCAGTAAGGTTTTATCTAATTGATTATTTAGTCAACCTATCGATTAATGCTGATATTGTAATTTGACCTGTTCTATTCCATACCCAATACTGGGGTATTTGTTCCATGTTATTCAAAAATCCTTGTTTCTATCAGCTTTTATTTATTTTTATATATGTATGTGTGTGTGTGTGTATGTGTTTGTTTTATTAAAAAAGTATCAAATTCTAAAAAAAATTAAAGCTTATTTCACATATCTGAGATATGCAGCTATTTCAAAGACGGAATGCAATGGCTGAGTAAGATCAAATGGTAATTGCATTATAGGTAATTGGGAATTAGGAGTATACTTTACCTGAAAATATTAATACCCAATTATTTTTATGCAGCCTAACATAAAGAACTAGAAATTTACTTGTTCAGTCTTATTATAACGCATTTTTATTGTGTATGTGATGGAAAATTTAGCAATTTTTCATGAGTTCATAACGGTGACACAATTTCTCATTAAATGAGATTGAATTGCAGCTGCAATCTGCAGACATTGCTTGAATATGGTGACAACTTATGAGCCCAGGATACTAGAAAAGACAATTGCTCTCCATGTAAGTTGCCACCTACCCTTTATGATTTTCAGCTACATTGCTCACAAAAACAGTTTTGTGGGTTTCCTTTAAAAAATTATTTACTGTGCTCTACAGAAATAGTAGAAAATAGTAGGCACTGTGCTGTGCCTTTCTATTGCAAGTTCTTGGACCAAGAGCACATACTATCTGTTATAAATATTTTATATACTGTGGTATTTTTTAGCAATGGAAGCAAACAGGTCTTCAGGTTTCAATTTTTATCACTATGTCACTCAAAAAATAATAATAAAAAAGCAGTGTCTGATCTGAAGTATACTGACATTCTCTTCATAATATTTGAGATAATGACAAAAAATTGATAAGTATTACCTTTCTTAGTCTAGCTCATCCTTGGAAATTTTCTCCCTTATTACTATCCAGGCTTAACATTGATCAGTTTGTCAGGTCAAATAGAATCAGAGCACAAATGGCTGTAACTAGCCTTTCAAGGCACTCTGCAATGTATTTCTGTAATACTTAACCAGTTTGGTTTTGAGCCACTGACAGATTAGGCACTGTTAAAATGAGGTAAATGGTCAGAGATCAAAGGTAGATAAATCTCAATACAGACTAGATCTGATGCTTGGTACTTAAAATCAACACAGTGAAATCCAGCTGTGAGGAAAATGAAAATGAAGCATTAAGTTAAACTGCAACATGAGAACAAATGCAATCCATATATTGTTAATACCTGCATAGAACACCTGCTATCAAAAAATAAAAAGGATTTGTATTATTTTTTGAGCCAGAAAAAATGAATAACGTAGTAATTGTTGCAGTTGTCTGGCAATAACAAAAAAAGTCCTTTTTGCTAAAGTGACATATGATGATGTCTTTCCAATAGACACACACAACATGAGGAAAGATAATGTAGTAGCTGAAATACTTCTAAAATTTTGGAAGAAATTTCTTATTGAAATTGGAACAAATTTCTATGATTTTTGCTCCTATCAAACCAGCATAAAACCACATTAACAAAAACAAGGCATTAATTATACAATTCCTATCATTACGACTTGATTAGCTTTAGTATCTCCTGTGTATTTAAATGCATAGTTCAGAAGCAGTATTGCTGTAGCTAAATTGATTTCCCTCAGAGTAGTACATGATGTGGTATTTGATGCCCTTCAAAGGACACTATTAGCCAAGCTATAAAGTGTCTGATTTTATTAGCTTTGCTGGATTTTATCAGTTTGTAAATGTGTTATTTTCTCCATTTATTGTGCCTATGGGATCTAGAGATAGAGTGAGCTTCAGCTTAATATGTTGTTGGAAGGTAGCAGTGGTCTTACTTTAGCACTCTGCACTGTGATGCAATGACATTGAAGGCAGAGTCATGAAAACACTAATGTCAGGGCCATTTATCAAGGCAATTCCTCACTGCTATAAAACTCTGCCGTGACATTGAATTCAACAGTAGGTTTTGGTCTTAAATAGAGTGTTCCTGTGCTGTATAACTACCAAATCCCAATAAGAGAATAAGATGTAGTTAATAATAAGAAAGTAAGTCACAGATGTTTGATAAATGAGAGAAGGTTAGTTGTTAGCATGGAATTCTAGGATGTAGAGCTTCAGGAAAGGTTTAGTTATCATCACCTTTATTTAAGATTGGGGAGTAATATACTGCAGCAGAATCCAATTTTCCTTATAACCCTTATAAATAGCACAAGTATTTGGTGGGGTGATCAGCAGAAGTCATCTTTTTTGCAATATGCTGGTATGAAAGGCCCATGTAGTATAATTTAAAGTCATGCCTAGTGTTTTTCAAAGCCCTTTTAAAGTAGTTGTCAAATGGAAATATAAGTATGTACCACATCTTTCATGCAGTGCTATTCTCACATCAGTGTCTTCACACTCTATTCTGATTGCTAGATAAATCATATTTACAGCAATATATATTTTGGAAGATTTTCTTACCTGTCCAAGATTTTATCTGAAAACCAAGGCAGATACCACTTGAACAGCATCTCCACAAAAAAGGAAAGCCCATAACTCCGAACTATATCTACAAGCTTTGATTAGAAATGTTCTTCATAATAATAAAAAAAGAAATAAATGGGAAATTAGAACAAATATATGAAGAAGAAGATGCTTATGAAGTATACACTGTAGAATTTCAAAGGGTCTTTTAATGTACTTGCATATATATAAAACATTTCATATTTTAATACTCTGTTGAGCTCAGTAATTGTAGCTCTTAATTACAGTTATTTCTTTCATTTAAATAACTATTTTCTGTTGTTTTAGATACTTGCATTTACTCCTGTGTTTAGCTACAGAAATTACATTCAGAAACAGGAGTATTGATGCAATAGTAAGACATATTCAAAAGATGAACTATGAGAGTGAATAATTTAATATTTTGTAGATAAAAGCCTTAGAATGGACATTTTAAACAGTAATATCTCCATGTCAAAAAGGTTGCATAACACATGAATGAATTTAGGAAAATTGTTAGAACAAGACAGAAACCATGAATACAAAAATTATTTAAGGTCATGAAGATGATTCAATATACTGAGGTTTTATTACATTCATCAGTGTACAATGCAAAACATGTAAATTTGTGGCTACAGATAGGAATTATTAATGCTGCTGGTTTCTCATCCTATACCCAGCATTTTTTTTTTAATAATATCAAGTTCATAAAAAAAAAGAGAATATCTATCTACTATCCAAAAAAAAGAGTTCTTCAAGCTTTTTGCTATACTAACTTCATCTTGGCATTCATAAGGTTCCTTCACCAACACAAAGGAGATGGACAGTATTAAGTGGCAAAACCACTCACTGTCAGAAATAAAGGGATGAGGTATACTCTTAGATTCTCTAGTCATTCTCATGTCTTTATGTTCAGGGGTGAGTATACTTAGGAGCTCTCTCAGTCTTTACTGGATCATTTTTAAATGACAGACATAACTGGGAGGCATTCTCTGTTTTACCTGTTTTTACACAAACAAAAAAGAAAAAAGCCCAAAAAATAAACCCACAGAGTAGCCTTCAATTTTTTAAGGTTTGATATACTCTTCCACATTTGGCATCTGCTCTGAAATCTGTTTTGGATCTATGACCAAGTCAAAAAAAGAAAAGGGCAAAAAGTGTTCTTGGAAATGCTTTTTCATTTAATAAGCTATAGCATTCCTACAAACTGGCTGTATTAGGTTAAAGAGGACAAGGATGTGTCTGATGCTGTCTTGTACAGGCAGCCCTGAAGTACAAGGGGCCAAACAATACAGGCTACATCTTGTATGTGTAATATTCAGATATCTAACTTTTCCAGTGAGGCCGCTCAGCTTGGATTACAAGATGACTTACTGCTAAATTCCTTTGCTTAGTCTTTTGCACTCTGTTTTTTGTGTGGCTTCCAAAGGAGTAGCATGTATGAGAAAATGAGGTTAAATTTTGATTGCTTTTTAATTTTCTAATGGAATGTCACAGGAACTTAGCAAGAAGGGATAAAGATACAGGGGGAAAAAAGTCTCAGAGACCGCTGAACTACTAGAAATGCTGAAAAGCAGGCTTTGTGGTAGAATTCTGGAGAGTGAAAGGGGATCTTTTTCTGAGATAGCCTTTTTAGCAGAAGCACTTATAATTTCCAAGACTTCCCTTGTTTCTCTCTTCTGTTCTTCCACCCAGCAGGAATAGGACTGGTGCTCCAGATGCAGCCTCAGCAGGGCAGGAGAGGTGCAATCATCTCTGACCTGCTGTGAGCACAGGTAAACATACACATGTTTATTTATGTATTTATGTTATTTATACATGCTTTATTTATGTATGGCACTGAAACATGACAAAAGAGATTGCAGTGCCACTCCTTGTTCCACACACAGCAGCCTGGAGCAATGTCTCTGTTCTAGATCTCATTCCACTTTAGGGAGGAAAGCAAACTTTTCATTGCTTATACAGCTTCTCTACAATTGAACTCCACAGGAGAAATTTAGAATTCTGAATAAGCTGGTGTTACTCTCAGGAAAAATATCATACTTCAAATCTGATTTGTTTTGTTTGGTTGATTTTTTTTCTCCAAATAAGAACAATTGACTTGAATTTTTTTTTCATAAACAGATTTTTTAGATGTTTGGGGAAAACAACAATCAGTCAACCAAATCAATCAGCAGAATGTATTCTGGAATTATAAAATATTAATAAAATTTAGGATTCATAACTGCACATAGTGTGTTACACAAGAACCTAAATTTGTAAATGTATCATGAAAATAACTTGTAGCTAGATAGATCAGAAATCAGTAGTGTTGTATATGTATAGAATTAATATTTTCTTGGTAGTTGAAGAAGGCTGTTTTTCTTGCAGCACTTTTTAAGCAGAATACCATAGTTGCTTCAGAGTACCCTAGGATTTACAACCCCTAGCAAAATACAAGTTAAACAGTTACCTGTGAGCAGTTACTCTGAAGAAATTACTGTCATTAGAAAATTCTTTTCCTAAAAATTTCTAAATGTCAATACATGTTATATAACTTTTTTATAGAAATTATGAGATCAAAATGTTTTAAAGGAACTTTTTTTATAATTCATTTGTATGCATTTTTTTTCATATAAATGTATGTTAATTTAAATAAGTTTACAAAAGCAGAATGCTTCATTTTGTTTAAATAAAATGACATCTTTTCGCACACACATATGCTCTTTCATTTGAGATGGAAAACAATGTTATTTTGATAGAAAATCCAGTAAGCATCTGAAGTAGTCAAAAAACCTAAAGATAACATTTTATATTTTTCATTAATTGTTTGTGTCTTAAATCTAGCTCCCGCCTCTATTTTCACATTATTAAATATCTGAAGAATCAATTGAATTGAAATACCTTGTTTAACAGGCAATGTAAATAATAGCAAAATGTATTAAGAAAAATAGAAACTTTGAGGAAGAAATGAAATGTCCAGAAGAATTCCTTTGTAGAAACCTGCTGCCTATTAACTCCTTTTTGCTATAGAGGATCTATGAAGAGAAGAGAAGAGAAGAGAAGAGAAGAGAAGAGAAGAGAAGAGAAGAGAAGAGAAGAGAAGAGAAGAGAAGAGAAGAGAAGAGAAGAGAAGAGAAGAGAAGAGAAGAGAAGAGAAGAGAAGAGAAGAGAAGAGAAGAGAAGAGAAGAGAAGAGAAGAGAAGAGAAGAGAAGAGAAGAGAAGAGAAGAGAAGAGAAGAAGAGGAGACCTCAGAGCAGCCTTCCAGTACATAAAGGGACATAAAGGAAGGAAGGAGAGGGACTTTTCAGCAAGGGTAAGCGGTGATAGGAAAAGGGGAAATGACTTTAAGCTGAAGGAGGGTAAATTCATATTAGATATTAGGAGGAAAAAATTCTTTACTGTGACACTGGGGAGATACTGGAATAGGTTTCCCAGAGAAGTGGATGGCCTTTCTAACAACTTTGTGATTGTAAGATTCTCTTGCAAATAAAATAAGCTGCTTCTTTGTAAAGAAATAAACAATATATTTTATCACCTCAGCACCAAAAATTTAAGATTTTCTGAGAGTGTTATACTTTGAGGATAGTGGAAACCAACATTATTGGTATCTTATGCAGGAGATGATTGTGAAATTTCTATCAATGTGTTAAATGGAATTAATAGTGTGGAAAATCAAGAGCTTTGGTCATGTTTCTGTGTAGGATTGGTCATCCACACTGTAAAGATTTCTGTTTCCACATCATTCCAACCCTGCAAGCTGCTTTTACAGAATCTACAAGTTACCAGGTGCTGATATTAAATTTTAATGTTTGCTGATAATTAGTTGTTGTCTCAGTCAAAAAATCATGCAGCTGCACTGCCAAGGGTCAGTCTTTACCCTGCAACAGGATCCCTAAACAACCCAAGGATTATGGCACTCCCAGGTAAACATTTATCTGTGGTAATTTGCAATTGTAATTTGGCATTGTACTTGGTTAATATATGATTGTAGATTTGTATACTGATTGTGGGCAAAAACTTTGAAAAATAGGAAATCTAATTTAATTTCACCTAAGTGTCTGGACTTTTTTGGTTTTTTGCCTGGATATGGCTACTGTGGTTGTGTTTTATGTGCTATGTTTTGCTGGTGGTTGTTTTTAACAAAAAAACAAAATTGAAGCAATTGCTTGTTGATATTTCTCTTACCATAGTCTGTGGTGTTCTAGTCTTCAGCATGTAAGTGTGAACATGTTTAAGGATGTTGAAGAGCTAAGAAATACAAGCTACCATATTAAAGTAAAAATGCAATTTGTGGTGACAAAATTGTGGCTTAATTATGACAACAATATTTGTTTACCAAGCTATCAATTTTGAAGAGCCCCTCTATTATTTGTAATTCTGAGGATAAAAGTTGCTTTCTGGTAGATGTGATAAACCTACAGCAGAAGCATAGTCTAATTTAATTTGTTTTTATTAAGAAAAAGAAGTTTTGCTATTAAATTTTAATACTTTTCCTTTTACTATATCTGTAGATAAATATTTTTCCTTGAGGTTATATTAGGGAGGATAATCCAGCAGACACACTACCAACATACATGATTAAAGATCCGTGGAACTGAAATTTCCTAACACTGTCCTTGACCAAAGAAAAAGATAGGAAAGTTACTTATTTGTATTACCATATTCTTTATACAGCCATATTTATATTTTCTCAAGATATGTCTGCCTTTGTGTTCTTCTATCAAACATGGTTTTTCTGCATTGCTTTTTTAAAATCAATGTAAGAAAATCCATTTTAGAGGAGGAATAATGCTTCAAGCTGTCAAATTTCAAAATAAATTTTGTTGGTGGTTCTCAGTAACCGTTTGGAAGTTAATCATAAAAGCGGTCAGCTTGAGGTAGTTATTGCTGGAGATAAATAATGCTTGGCAGGTTTATTTTAGTTTTCTGCCTCCAGGCCTACCATTCTGCCACTGGCCGTTTGCCTTGATGTCTGTCATCTGGTTTTGATCTCTTCCCCATTAGTGTACAAAGTAGATCAAAACTAGGCAATGAGCCATTTGGACTCTGTAAGGTCAAACGTTTTCACTGCAAAGGATATGAAGGCAACTGCTTGCCAATAATTTTAACAAAATGTGAGAAAATTCAGAGCAAGTACATCTTCAGCTGGATTTTAGCCATGAAAGCACAAAATCTCTGCTATAGTGTTGTAAAATTTGGAAACAGATACCTAACAGAAGGCTATCTTGAGATTATGAGGAGACAACTGTTTGGCTCATTATAAAGTCAGATGTATTCTATGGCATTTGAGTGGACAGCAGAGACCCTGACATTATGCATGGTCCATTAGAAGGGAATTTGAGTTTGGCGATCACAGTTGCATAAACAAGATAGTTAATATATACACGAATCATCTTGAAAATACCATGCCACCTCTTTGATACAGAAAGTCTTAATTTAAAATTAAAATGCTATCCGTTTCACTTTGCAATTAGAAAAATGATACTAGCTAAAAAAGAGCAGGAATAGAAATGGTGTGACATGAGGGAAAATCAGATGCCTGTTCAAGTCTCTTATATCTGATGATACCTGCACTTTTTAGCCCTTTCCCTGTCTTGCCATAATTACAATGAGAAACTGATAGCACAGCAAAGTGCTATCATTATAGTCACCACATCATGTTTAATGCATCATAGATAGTTACAGGTGATGCATCTTTTACAAAGTTTGGTATTATAATTTTGCTATTCTAGTTTGCATTTTTCTGAAGCCTGCCATCCTGGACTATAGTGAAATATTAGCCACAGTGGGATCAGTGGCAAAACTCTCTCTGATATCAGTACGGCCAAAGTTTCAGTCAGGATCTTTGCAATGATGTAAGTCTCTTTCAGCTAGTCAAATATTCCTGTGTTATGCTTGATGGATAAACAATGTAAAATGTTTATGTGATGCTTCAATTGATTTGACTGATAGAGTGTTTATTTTTAATAAGAAAGGGAAATCCAGCCACTGGACCTTATATACAGGCATTGATTTATTACTTCTGGTAGCAAGTACCCATTGCATTTCAGATCATGTCACACGTGATCAAAAATGAATGACTTATTTTTGCTTGTTGGTTGGACAAATGGATAACTAAATCTCTAAAGTACTAATATATTCAGATTGTCAGCCATAATTTTTCTAGCAACCTGATATAATGTTACTTCTTGTAGATTTGCAGGGTGGCATTGCCAAGGAGGAAATACTGTTGATTACCTAAAATATTCTGGTGCATCCACGTTAATGATTCATTCAAGAGAATTTCTCATACACCTATGCTAAGAATGCTAAGGGATTTCTACCTGCAGTGAAGTTTTATCAGCACTTTCATTCTCTTTTGCTCACTAGTCTTGCTCACCTAGCTGTGAAACACTATGCCATTTTAGACTAGGGATTTTCTTAGATGGTAAAGATTAATCTATTTTACTGAGCAATTCATGGTAAATAGTACTGGAAACTGCTAATGTAGATGAAGAAAAAAAAAAATTGCAAATACTACAGAACAAATTAGAAATTAGCTCTGCTACTAAACATAGCAATGATTTTTCTGGCCTCAGCATGATATGAGGCAGGGGATGCATTACAGAGTTTATTTATTCATTATTTGATACAAAGTAATTAATTTACTAAACTGGAGACATTATTCCTGAAACATACCTACATGGAAGGATATGATATTTGACAAAAACAAAAGGCTAGCAAAGGAAACCTTGATAGTAGCTAAGGAGTAGCTCATGCTAGAACTTTTCATTTATAGCCAGAAAACAACTTAATAGTTGTAAAGTTTTACTGAGGTATTGCCTTAAAATTATATTAAATCATCTCTGTTTAGAAAGACTGAAGGTCCTTCACAAGTTTTGACCTGCCTCAGGAAAGTAAAAGTTTATTCCAAATTGAATTAAAAGACCCTACAATGCAAAATTAAGGATTATCATTCAAAAATATTTTAAATCTTTCTATGCAGTGTAGGACAAATCAGTGTGTTGAAATAAGTAATCTGTTTTCCATGAAAGGATGGAATTCATACAGATCAAGTGACTACAGTTCTTACTAAGAATCAAATTTACTAAGGAACAGTAAGGGTTTCAGTAGATAATAAATGAAAAATTTCTTATCAAATTAGCATAAAATTTATCAAAATATATTTTTAAGTGTTTTCTTTCTTTGAAATTAAGTCTTACTTGCTCTAAAATTAATTTTATTGTTTCCCTCTTAATCTCTATCTATGAAGTTAAGTATTTTATCGCTGAAGTCCTTAGAGTATTCTTGTCGACATAGCCTTTTAGTTCAGTGATTCTGCTTTTAATGGTAGCACTGAAATGCTTTTCAATAGTATTGAAAAATAGTATTGTTTTTCTCAGCATTTTCAATATGGAAACCAGTGTTATTACATATTCCTTAAATATGACACGTGTCTTTTATATCATTAGTCACATTTGTACCAAGTGAATTTGATTGTCTTCTAATTATGAAAGAGCAAAAATTATTAGAAATAGAATGTTTTCCTTAGTCTAATGTGGGAAATATGAAATGTCTGTTGGAAATATTAAAATCCCTTTTTTCTTATTGCCTGTATTCATTAAAATTTTATAAGTAAAATCAATTAAAAGTAAGTTTAGAACCTTTTTTTCTTTAAATGGATGAATTTTAGAAATGATTACACAGCTCCTAGACAATTAATTTACCAACTATTTTGTCTTTAATCAACATTTCCCATTTTCAAAATGTTAATTTTTAATAGTGCCCTGCAGTTTTCAACTTTATCTAGTTTTAATTTTATTTTCAAGACACAAACCTGAAGCAGATACTTCCATGGCTGAGAAAAATTATGCAATGATTAAGTGAACCTAAGAAGAACCCAAACAAAATCTGAATTTATGCTACGTTATGTAATGTAGATGTATGACATTGCTATACTTTGACATGAAGTTGTTATAATCCTGAAAGTGCTACTGTTCAGGCATTTACATGCACAACCCATTTTATGGCAACCTGAAGAATTTCCAGCAACTTAAATACAGCTTGCATAAAAGACACAATGATTGGACAGAAATGAGTAAGCAATGGTATTTATTAAAAGTACAGAAAGTGTGGTGAACTTGGCTGTCGAAGGAGGTGCCCAACATGGGAGCAGCATTTTTCACTATAATGATTTCTTTCTCTACTTTCTATACTCTCACTTTAAAATAAAAAAAAGGAGAAAAAAAAAGTAAGAGTGAAGACAACTATGAAATATATGTTTCCATTAGGCTTAAAAATCTCCCAGTAACCTGTAGATCTACATAATCTCTGAATTTATGGTTGTGGTTTATTAAATTTTAGAACATATTTAATCATGTAAAAATGCTAATATGCATGGTTAAAGTGTTACTAAGCTGATACAGCCTATTACTTAGCTGGCAATGAGACACCACAAGGAAGTAGTATGTTATAGCCATCAGCAAAATTTGGGCATAAAATCAGACATCCAGCAAAGTGCCTCCAGCATTTAAAAAGTGTACTTTTTAGTGGTAAAAAGGGCCAATCTTGAGTTAACATACACTGTTGGAGCTTAAGAGAAATCTCTGGAAGTACAGCACTCCAGTGGTGTCCCGAGGCTGACCTGCAGCACACAACATACATCTCTACTAACACCAATCCATCAGTGGGTATTGTTGGGAAAATGGCAGGTACCATGTAAGGAACAGCAGCTGAGGAGTTTTGTTTCCTTTCTCAGCAGTTCTTTTTATTCTCCCTTGCAACATCCTATTAGCTATTTTTATAAAATGGGATTAAACCTATGTGTCTCAGTCAGGGGTAGAGAAAAAAAAAACTTTAATCTGTTCAAATTGATGTAGCCTTTTTTTATATAAAATATTTTGGGGACATGTCTAGCACAAAAACATGAAGGATGAGATCCATATGCTCTCCAGCTCTAGCTGCAAATGCAAAAAGATATCAGTCAATCTCTAAAATTCATTGGATCGAGATATCTCAGAAAAATGAAGAGCTATTGTAGAGAAGATCACTTCAAAAATGTGCCAAGAACAAGGAAGTTTATGTATGCTGTTGTCACGTTTATTTTAATGTATCAATCTACTCTGATAATAGGAACATCATAAGGTAGAGGTCATGAGGAAATATGTACTGTTGTTTGGCTAGGAAGACAGCTGCTCTAGTTGCTTACAGTTTTCAGCCTGAGGACATTGTTTATCTTAGCAGCCATTTCATTACAGCTCATAAACAGATCACAACAAAACCAGTCCTAAGAAATCCCTGCATTTCTATGTCAGCCTAGCTGAGACCGACAGTGCATCCCCTGATTTGAAAATGAGCTGTTTCAAAATGCTTTAAGGATCAGAATTGAGTTTAAGCCATCTATAAGGTCAATTACACAGCCTTGGGGGGAGTAATGTTCCTTATGAAGTGGGGAATAGGCAGGAAAAGGCAGTTGTACCAAATGCATGGGGAAAGCATCTATTTAATATTTGTGGGTTTTATAAAAAAGTATTCACTGTTGTATTTTGCACGTAGCATGATTCAGAAAACAGTTACAACATTTAATGTATTTAAAATCACCTACTTCATAGACCCCTGTTAGCTTTTATCAGAGTATTGTGATTTTTTTCTTAGCTCCTCTGGCTACACATGCAGCCAGAATTCAAGGTACCCAAGGATTTCAGGGTGAAAAGGTGTTGCTTATTATTATAGAGTTTATAGAAGAGTTATAAGGGTCAGAAGAAAATTCTCTAGTTACCTTTGCAGGAGGAAAGAATCTTTTTCAGTTAGTCTGTAAATAAATAGAATTGCAACAGATGTCCAAAATTACAAAAAACGTAGTTTGTGATCTGAAAGAGGCTGCTTTTTGCCCTTAAAGCAGCACAAAAGGAGCAATTAGTTACTCAGAAATCTGAAGATAAAGTAATACTAACTACAAAATTTGGTGAAAGAATTGTACTACCATTTAAATGAGGAAGAGGAGATGGGGCTGCAAGCAGTGTGATTGCCTTGGAGTGCTTCAGGCAGAGCTTTGGGATGTGCATGAGAGAGAATCTTACAGGAAGGAAGAATTGCAGGATACGGAACGCTTCTGTAACGTTTTCAGAAACACAGTTTTATAACTCAGATTATTCTTGTGTCCTGTGGAGGATTTTGGAGAAGGTGAACAGATCTGCTGTACTGATAAAGAGTGAAATGTAGCATTTGCATTAACATCTATAAATGAAGTTTCCATTGACGTCTGATAATGAGGAAGTAACGTTACGACCCTTTAATTAAAACTAAATCCAAAAAGGATTGTCTAGGTCAGCAAATTGCTATTGAAACAGTGCCATATGCAGCCACCAAGATATTAAAGTTTGGCCCTAAATCGGGTGAGACTGATATCCAGTCAGTACTCGTGCAGTGGGATGCTGGGAAGCAGGGTGTACTACACAGACGGCAAAGAGTTAAAATCACTGGACTAAGCGGAGCAAGTGTTATCTGACAAACTGATAAGATTAATTTATGGCTCCTGGGTGAGAAGCAGATGTCTGCTAATCTAACCCTAGAAGAAATCCAGAGACTGCAGTGCACTCGATCTGAGCAGCACTTACAGTTCCTAAATAAAGAATTGCTGGTGTATCACAGTGCTGAATTTTTGCTGCAGCAGAAAATGGATTTTCTGAAGTCACAGATGATTTGGCTCCACTAACAGCTGCAGTGCCCAACATCAAAAGCCTAACAGCCACAATACAAGCACAGGAGTACTTGGGCATTGTCAGGATGGTTTCACACTCCCTTTCTCTTATCTGGACAGTTTATTGCAGGCAATTGAATGATAATGCTGCAGCTTTAACCACTGCTGTGCTAAATTTTCTGGAACTGGTAACTCAAACTCAGATAGCAGCAACCCTAGATGTAAAAGATATATGTTTTATGATTCCAAGCCAGAAACATGACAGGGCTCAATTGGCCCTTTGTGGAAGGAAGAACAATACTTAACAGACCCGCAGAGGTATAAGCATTCACCCCCCACTGGCCAGGCTGTGCTTGTTGAACTTCTACAAGTATTCTCACTCCCTCCAGACATGAAATTAGCCAGAGATACCCTGAAAAGGTAGGGGAAGTAACAACAGCAGCGTGGCAAGCATTTAATGAAATAGAATTTCAGAGTCTACCTGAGAAATATGAAGTCCAAGCTGTTAAACAGTTTGACCCACCAGGGGGTAACCTGTCCAGGGACCACCCCTTTGAGACTTGTACTGTTTTCTTTTTCCAGGAATAATGCCAGCACACCCTCACTGAAGGAACCAGTTCAGAGTGGGGCAACTGCCAGTGGATTTACATGAGAAAGCTCACAGGAAGCAGACAGGGGAATATGATAATGACTCTTCCTGGAGGCCCTTTTAACTTTTGGTTGCTCTAGTAGTAGACACTGGAACCGAATCAACACTTAATGGATTGTTCCTTCTTTTTAATAATCGGTGTGTAGTAGGCAGAATTTACACTTTTCTTTTTTACAGAAATATGCTAACAGATCAGATCAAGCTGCCTGGAAGTCTTAACTCTGAGGCAAATAACTCATTAAGTACCTCAGCCTTCTCCATGTCTGTTGCCACCAGTTCTCTCTTCTTATTTTTCAGTGACCTTTCTTACTTTTGGCCTTTCTTTTCTGACCTATATACTTATAGAGTCCCTCCTTATTATCCTTCACATCCTTTGCCAAGATCCATTCCGTCTGTGCCTTGTCTTTCCTTATCCCATCATTACACATCCAGACTGCATTCCTGTATTCTCTACAGGTCACCTGTCCCTTCTCCCATTGATAGTATTTCTTTCTTACTGCTCAGTTTGAGGGGCAGATCCTTGCTTAACCATGCTGGTTTCCAGCCTGCACTGTTTGATTTCCTACCCATCAGGATGGAGAGCTCTTACTCTAAGAAAAGTGGCCCTAATGAGCTGCCAGCTCTGCTCAGCTCCTCTGTCTCTAAGGACAGTTTCACAGATTTCATTCACCATCTCCTTCAACAGCTAGGATTTGCTCTTCCAAATTGCAGGGTCCTGACTTTGTTCCTTGTCCAGCCATGGTTCTTCCAGACCGCAGACTCAACAATGATGTGCTCGATACAGCCAAGGCTGTCTCTTATCTTTCTAATGAGCTAGTTCACACTGATAAGCACAAGGACCAGTAACTCTTCTCCTCTGGGATAGTTTCTCCAACACCTGGGCCAGGAGTTCAGATGGACTCCAGGAGTCTCCTGAATTGCCTCCAGCCTGCTGTATTGCTTTCCCAGCAGCTATTCAGCTGGTTGTAATCCCCCACTGGGATGGAAGCCTGTGAGCACCCTGATTCCTGAAGATGAATAAAGAGGCCTTGTCAACACTTGCCCCAGTCAGGCAGGCTGTGGCTGACACCAAACACAAGGGGTCCCTTGTTGCTCCCGTCCTAATTTTTACCCACAGGCTCTCATCCTGTTCATGGCTTTTCTTCAGAGTCAGTCCTTTCTGATCTAACCATTCCTGAAGAGAGAGCAGCACACCCCTGCCCCTTCTTAGAATCCTAGAATCTGCTCGGTTGGAAGGGACCCAAGAGGATCATCTGGTCCAACTCTTGGCCCTGTGTGGGACACCCAAGGACACTTGGAGAAAAGGACTCAACTCCTGTCTCCTGCATAGGGCACTTCTTCACAGACTCTCTTCTCTTAAAGTTTCTACTTTGTGACAGAAGCATTATTTTCAAGGTTATCTCCAAAGTATGCTATGGGATTTAACCAGAGACCTGGCAATCAAATTGACAAAAAAAAAAAAGTATCTAAAATATCTAGTTTGCTTCAAATCATCTCACTGAGAAAGACTTATTTGAGGTGATGTAAGTAGCTGTGATATTATTTTAACATTCAGTTCTTTAATATTTCTGGCATCTGCTCTAATTTATATATGCTTGGTTCTATATAACTGGCATATAGAAGTTAATTTACTTTATGGCTGCATTGTCCTATAGATCTCATAAATTATTTGTATAACAGTAATAGTGAGTACATGCACACTTTATTATGACTGCAGAAAATTCAGAACTAAATGTGTTTTTCCCTAAATGAGAGCATTACAGCATACAAAGCAAACCAGGTACAGATTCTGTAAACCTATCAACACTACTTTCTCTAAGTTTACTGCTCACCAGAGTGAACAGTAAAGCCATGGTCATGGCTGAATAAACTCTTGGGTGCAGTATAAGAGGCCTGGCAGGTTCAGAGAATTCCCAGTGCATACTGCTTATAGCACCAATATAATGATTGTGGTAGTGGCAATAGTGGTAGTAAGGGAAGTTTTGATTGTACTGGTGCCTCTAACATCAGTTCTTTATGCACATTTCTGGTAGGTCACTCTGGTAAGGAAAAAAACTTGAGATCAGCAAAGCTTCCACATGAATGGTCTGTATTTGTGTCCAACAAATAGGAAAATGCTATGATTTTTTTAAAAAAATGCTTATTCTTAATGCAACATCACTAGTTTTAGCCTGCTGAATAACAGCACTTTTAGATATATATTTTTAAAGTGTCATAGAAGAATTCAAGTCTAAATCCAGGTATTTAATTTAAGACTTCTCATTTATATCGTGGCAGCTTAGGAGATTGGAAGACACACACAGTTTTTAATTTCTGACTCTTTTAGCAGTTAAAACTTCTGGCCAGAACTCATAACTGATGGACTGACAGACAGGATGGACCGATTAAGACTCTTGCAGCATTAAATTCCAAGTGTCTCCACTCAGATTCTTCTTGACAAACAATTTTGAAACTGTGTTCAGCTTCTTCATTATTTACCATGTACATTTCCCTCTGCTCCTGAGGAGTGTTTCCACAAGTCATTTTGCTGTGTTAGGAGGGAACACTCACCTCAAAGGTGACCTAACTGGCCCAGGATAGTCATCTCACTAGTCACAGTGTCAGACAGTGGATGGAATGCATCCCTGTAATGAGTGCACCAGGGATGGCACTTCACAATAAATGAGTGTCTCTGAAATGGTGTCCAAGCTGTAGCCAGAAGGGAGGGCTCCTATTAAAATTAATGGCTTGCTTGCTCTGTTTTTATCAATGTATTACTGAAATGGTGTTCTTTCAAGGTTGCACAGCTGGTTTAATGCTGATTATGTTTTAAGCCAGAGTGGATAATTAAAAAGGGTAGAAATGAGTGTAGGGTTATTTGTAACAGAAAAGATGCCAAGAACTATAACACCAAGGCATTTACTGATAAAACAAAAAAAATCCAAAGATAAATTTACTGCAAGACCATTTGTTTCTGCTCTATTAAAACAAGTCTCCAATTGTTACTTCTGTTGCAGAAAGCCTTACATGAAGACAGGAAAGCAAAATGCCATGAGTTCCCTAAATTTTATGGATTTAGAGCTAGTATTAATTCAAGAGAATATATCTTTTCATACAGCTGAGATCATATAATTGATCATACAATTAATGAACACATGAACTCTGAGAGAAATTTTGCTATTACAAAGTCTATATGACAGACTATGAAGTTCCATGTTATAAAGTTTCATTTCATTACTTGGTTAATTTCAGGGAACAGGAATTTACTGAATGTACGGAATGCTAAGTCTCATTGACACATCTGCAGTAATATTTGACCACACTAGTCCTGTGAGTTTGGTCAGGAAAGCTTGTTCCCTCAGTTTCTTCCACGATGTTTTGGAAGTACTTAGAAATTAATTTTATTATTTCCCTGGAATATTGCCCAGAGAGATCAAGAGGTGCTATCTTCATATTTTTCAATGAAATCTGCTTTGGTTCCTCTGTTTTCATATTGAAGGAAAACTGCCTTGTTCCAAATGTTTGATTCCTTTTGTTATCTAAAAATGAGACAAGCTGTTTAGATGGTCTGATACTGTTTCGGAAGGGTTTATGAGACCACTAGACATACAAAAAATGATGGGATGGCATGTGAATCTGTAAAATAACCTGAAAAAATCTCTTTCAGAATTAATGGTTTTTAAAATGGTCTGATACAACATGTATTTCTGTGAGTCACTGTGTGCAGATAGAAATTCATGCCTGTATTGTATAAGTATCAGCAGCCACTATATTTTGTGGAAGTAAAATATGTAATCAGTGGTGCCCTTCAGTGAGCATCTTATGTTGTCTCATTTTATCAGATGAGGCGTGAGCAATGCAGAATCAATGTATAGAAAATATTGTTTCACAGCAGAGAACAGACATAGACAGAATTATGCTTTTTAAAAAGTGATTTTATAGCTTATGTAATCGTCTAAAAGCAAAATTAGTTCCACAATATTTTGCTGACCAGCCTACTGGTTATTCACACTGTCATAATATATAAAATGTCATTACTGTTTTACCACTGCATCAGCTTTTCTAAGGTACTGCATATCAGACACAATTAAGAACTAACTAATGTCCTCAGATTCTACTTCTCCTGTCTCAGCCAACTCGTTTGAGAAAAATAGATTTTTTTTTCCTTTAAGCCAGGATTTTATGTGTTTTTAAGCACATTTTCTAAATCCTCCTCATTTAAGATTTAACATTCATCACCAACTTTCAAGTAGATGAAAACTATTTTGTCTGAACTTCATCCATTTAATATCTATAGTTATTTGCCTCAGGCCCTATCTCTGGAGAGGAAATATAACCCAAACAGAAAAAAAAAAATTATCAAGGAATATTTTCAGGATAATAACAGGATGGAATAAAATGGTATGGAGTAAAACTGAGATTACTTAGATCTAGAACTAAGGCAAAGCTGACTTTCATTCTTCCTGGAGTTTACCATTGCTGGGAATGGCTCAAAGCTGCATTCAGAGGAGATTCAGATGACATTAAGAAAAATATCTCTATCAAAAGTGTGGTCAAGCAGGCTTCCTGGAGTAGTGGTATAGGCCCCAACCCAGTTAGTTTTATGAGGCATTTTGACAATCTCTTAAAAATACATTTTGACTTTTTGTTACCCCTGAATTGGTAAGGTAATTGGACTATGTGATCATTGTAAGTCCCTTCTAACAGAAAATATTTTATTTCATGTGTAGAAGTATTTATATATACTATATGTACTTTAGCAATATGATATGTGGAGCAGTTCCCAGATAAACTGCTCCAGTGCAAAAAAAGCCTATTGCTTTTAGAGTCTTCAGGCAAACAGTAATTACAAATTAGGTCTTACAACAAAAAAGGTAAATAACAACTATATTTTTTAACATTTCTCAGCATGTGAGTACAGCCTTTGGGATCTCATTTATTACCTTCTATTCACATGGTGACTCTTATAAGAATTTTAAGTGGAAGCACCTCTAAAGCCTTACAGTATTAAACATGTACAACATTTATGACTTCTCTTTACCCTGAAAGACTGTTGCCCTATCAGATGAAGAAAAAAAATTGAATGTATTGCCTAATTTTCCCCACTTTATTTCATATTTAGGACTTATTAAAAATCTTTTAGAGATTAGTTCTGGACTAATTTGTACCATATTTATGACTTGAACCCATTCTTTCACACTAAAAGTGTGGACCTGCTAGAATGGGTCTACAGGAGGGCAATGAAGATGATGCGAGGGCTGGAGGATCTCTCCTACCAAGACAGGCTGAATGAGTCAGGGTTGTTCAGCCTACAAGAGAGAAGGATTTGGGGAGGCCTTACAGAACCTTCCAGTGTCTAAAGGGAGCTTACAAAAAAAAAGGGAGATGAACTTTTTACAAGGGCAGATAGTGATAGGATAAGGGGGAGTGGTTTCAAACTTTGAGAGGAAAGATTTAGGTTAAATGTTAGGAAGAAATTCTTTACTGTGAAGAGGGTGAAGAGACACTGGAACATGTTGCCCATCCTTGGGTGGCCTATCCTTGGAAGTGTCCAACAAATACATCCAGGCTGGATAGAGCCCTGGCCAATGTCCCTGCCTGTGGTGGTTGAGGTTGGAATGATATGGTCTTTAAGGTCCCTCCCAACACAAGTCATTCTATGATTCTGTGATTTGATGTAGAAATGAAAAAAATAAAAAAGGTAGCAAACACAGATGAAAGGAAGTTTCTGGGAGATCTGGGATCATAAAACATTGTCAAACTGAAAAACAATACAATCACAATAGTCAAAATGCATTAGAAGACATATTAAGAGGATTATAATATGTAAGGCGTTGGATATAATTTTAGCTGGGGCCTGTGGGTTAAACAATATAATTACAAACACTAACAGTGATAATAAGACAATAGAAGAACACGACCAACAAATAAAAGTTCAAGGAACTAAAATTTCCTTTCAGGGAAAAAAAACAACCAAAAGACAAAGTTCCAAATGAAAAGGCCTGCAGGGGACTTAATATGAATTTTCAAATATGTATGGCTTGATTTATTTACCTCCTGCTGATTTTGTCTTTTTCTGTTGTTCTTCTCTTTCAATTAATGCTTTAAGAAACTGTACAGCATATGACAAAACACAAGACAATATTTACTGGTTCCAAATAGCCAGATTTTTCATATGGTAAAATTAAAACCAGGAGTTTTTTCATTATATCCATTAGAGACAAACATAATCAGCTCAATTTCAAGATTAAAATATTCAGTTTAGGCATTAGCAAAAACTTACTTTCTTACTATAAAAGAAATTAAGTACTGCTGGTAGAATTAAAAAAAAAAATTAAATCTCTATTTGCTTAGAAAGACTTCATAAAACTTTTGCAAAACAGAAGATTTATTTTTCAAGTAAATATTTGAGTCATGTCATGTATCAGTTGGTACCTGAACTATGACTTCTATGCACAGCTTGAGCTCTTATTCCACTGGAGTCAGCCAGCTATATCATATACAAACAAACATTTGCTTCTGGGCTCTGCAGTAGATTTTCTCTGAACTACTCTGAGATTACAAGAGGAAGAGAAACTACCTTCACCTTGCTGGCAGATTCTGTCCATTCCTTACTCCCAAGAGGGAAATTAAGAGCTTTGAGCAGGGGACAGAGCATCAGGAGGATGCCTGGAATTCAGCACTAGCTGGTGTCATAAAAAGATGTAGAACTAGGGCACAGTGGCTGAATTGGCTTGGGGTGAAAGTGGGGCAACCTTTCATGAAATTACTGAGATGCTTTCATCAGAAAGCATCCTGTATTTTGTTTTTCTCCTATATGAAATGAGAAAAATACTGGAAAATATGTCAAGTGTTCTGCAGTGCAAAAAAAATACCATGCATGATAACCACTTTACTTTGTGATGCTGTTTTAGAAATATTCAAATTATACTAATCATTACTGAATTGGTTTGCAATGAAGACAGTCAAATAATTTATTGTAGCTCTGCAAATAAACAACTACAGGCTTTGCTATATAAATCATGTTCACCTATACTCTGCCTAATACTATGTTCCTAATTCTCTCCCTGCTCCTGAGATGACCCTTGCCACAGAAATGTGAAGAAGGTTGTGAAGTCTGCCTCCAATGCACACACATTCATGGAAAAGAAACAGTGATAAGAAAGCTGGGACAGTGTTTCAGGAATCATCAAAGTCTGGAAGAATGGGGAAGCTGACAAACAGTAACCACATCTTGAGTTATATCTGTGACTGAATACAAGTACCAAGCCCCTACAGGAGAACTCCTTTGGACTGGGCTGCAGCATCCTGTATTACTGCAGTGCTTCTCCAGCAGCTAACATGTAGTTTCTCAGCATCTTTAATTAGTTGAGGTCTGATCCCACAAGTCTATAATTTCCAGTTCCAGAAGCACTCTGGAAATAGCTCGGGTACCTCTAGATAGTATGGCTTGCATACAGCTTCACCTTAAGAGCTTTAGCACTGTCAAACTTGTCTGGACATATATGAACTATGGTTTTTATATGGATACTATCAAAATCAATGCAGATTTTTCAGTCATGCAATTTAAAGATTATACTGCAGTAAATAAGGACATACAAAATTAGATTTTAATTACAGCTCGTGACGTTTTCTGCACAAAGCCTATAAATTTATTTCCTCCAATCCAGACTGCAAAATAACATAACTCATCAAATAAGCATGGTTTCATCATTAGTTATTAATTTGGTTTCAATATTCCAGCAGATTAATAAAATGCTCTTTTATATCTTACTGACTGTAAAGGTCAATTAGTATATGTTACTGGTACTCTGAAATTCTGAAGAGAAGTATTAAACCCTTTTGCACCCACGAAAAAATCAGCTCAACATCATTGGTATTCAGCTTATTGTCTGACAACTTGCCAAGTGTTTTAGCAATAGATTGCACAAATACTTTGAAGTGCTGGAAATCTACAGTAGTATATACACATGTGCAATACAGAATTCCAAGTAACTGATTGGGTACCTCCTTAGATTAGATTTAAGGGTCTCTCCACTGATGCAGAAAGAAGGCACAGCAGATGTAGTATAACAACATTAAGGAGCAGTCTTATTGTTATGAGAAACCTGAAGTTTCTGAATTCTTCATTATATTGCAGGGAGATGAGTTTTATCCTAAGAGGGTTGGCAACTGCAGAAAAGAATCTACGTGTGCAGCATTTCAAATCTTCATGAAAGTAAATTTCAGTGTCTGCTTTGTTTAGCTGCAGCTTGCAGTGTAAGGCTTGTTTCCAAAACCAGTTGTGCACACACCTAACAGAGCTGTGGATGCAGAAATGAAATGGAGTCACCTCTGTCCTTGAGGTTCTTTTCTGTTACATATGTACTGCAGGTTACAGGAGGGAAGAGCTCATTTCACATAGCTAGGATGGGATTGCCTGCCCTTACAACAGTTATTTCCACCTTGTGGTCTTATGAGGTGCTTCTTTAGTTCATATATTAAACTCTGCCACTGAAGGAAGCAAGCATAAATCCTTTTACCTTCAGTAGGAATTTAATACATTTAACCTGAGAATATGTAACCATTCTTCATACTGTATTGTATACAAAAAGCCCCTTCAGTGACTGTGGAAATGCAGTCACCTCTGGGATTCAGTATAACAACTGTCCAATAGGATTGCATAGTATTTCTCTTGCATTACAGAAACTGAAGAGATTGTTACAATTTGCTAGAAACCTCAGAATAAACTCTAGGTGTAGAAATTATAATAATTATCCTTTGTTCCCTAAATTTCAGTTTACAGAATATATGGAATACCCACTGACTACTAATTTTCTAAAAGCACCTAGATCCAAATATTACAACATATATCATCCATTAAAGTTGCTTTAATGCATGCAATATGTTCTTCCAAATACAATAATAAATTTTTTTGAAATTAGAAAAGGAAGGTTTGTTAAACCATGATGTGGGAAAACTGGTCCAAAATCTTCTATTGCAAGTACTACCAAAGGAAAGACAGCATATTTTTTTGTCCAGCAGACCTTACTTTCCCTGCATTCAAAATGTTATCTACTTTCTCAATAATAGTTATTTTTGTTTGCTCACTTCTAACTTGCAAATAGAAAAAAAAAAAAGGTAAGAAATTAGATTCAGGTGTGAATACTATCAGTGCAATCCTTAATGAAGCCTTAACAACGGTGCCTAAAATTATTTCTGCTAAGATTTTTCAGTATAGATAGTTTCTTTTGCACGTACGCAGAGAGAGAGAACTTGTTACTGGTATGAAAAGAAATGTGCTAAAGATTTGCTTTTAAACTCTAAGATGAATGAGTTCAGAAATTCCTTCAAACAAATCTCATGCCTGGCATATGACTGCAAGTTCAATTTTTATAAAATAAGAATTTGTTTTAAAAACCCTGAGACATTGGCCAGCGAAATCTCTCAGTACTAGTTTCATATGACTATTATTCACAAGAGCCTCTAGAAGGCTGTGACTAATGGTTTCTACTGCATTTTGAGAAAGATACAGCAAATTTGCAAAGCATGTCTGGTACAGAATCAGCCACAGTGTCCACTTAGGGCATGTGCAAATTCTTAATGCACTATAACTTTGGGGAAAGACAGCAGAAAACTGAGGAAAAGCACTTCAGCTACAGGATATTACACTAGCTGCATTAAACATTTGTGCTTTATGTGCATGCTTCTGTTACAGAAGCTGGAGTCCATTATACTCATATTTTACAAAAATCTTACACTGAAAGGTGGAAGCAGAGTTTCCTAACCAAATGTTGTGCTGGCAATTGAAATGGCTGAAGGATGGGATCATGCTGCAGAACAAAGGTTCTCTATAGTGGGAAGTAGTTAATGATTTATTTTCTGATGAGCTTCTGAATTGTTCTCCAGCATACATTTCGGTAGCATTTATTAACTATTTTGGAAAACCCAGCCTGAAGGTCTTTTCTTACTTGTTTCCAATCCACAATCCAGACTCAAAAGAATGCAGAGTAGGTTTAATACTCATTAGTAAATTCTGGTTTGACTAAAGAAGTTACGAAGGCCACAGAGGTTTAAAACTCTTTGTGAGTTTAACTGAGTCACAATTCTGCACCAAAATTGTGTTTTTTCTTTGACACTCTTGGAATGATGGATGACTCACGTTGATATTAAACTCATTAAGTATGTCTTTTGGGAGAAAAACTACAAAACAGGTTTCATTTTAATTCCCTCATTCTTCAAGGTGCTTATTAAAACAGAATATAATCTGAGTCTCTAAGAAAATAATAAAATGTCCTAATTGAAAGCTGTATTCCTTATCTTCATTAAACAATATTTCTTTGCTAGTAGACAAGACTATTTATTTATAATGTAGGAAAAGGTCACTTATATTTCTTTTGTTTCTATATTTTTGACACCAATGTGGATTTTTTTCATTGTTTGGACTGTTTACTTTGCACTTCTCTGATACAAACTCCTTTGTCATTTACTGAACCCTTTTCCCTGTAGTCTGAAGTTCTTTTCCTTTTTAATTAGATTGACCTTTTGGTTCACTTGGTTGCCCTCAAAATGACTGAGAATGACTACTCTTTTGGAAGACAAGTTGAAATCAGCACAGAGAGACTGAAAACAGTCATGCGAAATAAAAATATTTTATGCAGCAGTCCAGCTCCATAACTGCATAATCGTTATGTTCATAGCCTCTAACACAAAGAAATACTGGCCTCTGCAAATTTTGTGACATTTTAATGATGACAGGTTCCTTCTCATCTCCTTGAATGAATGCTTTTATATTGCACTTTGTGACTAATATTTTCAGAGTATATTTTTACTGTCCTATAATGATTTGCCTTTTTACCCTTCCAACTTACAAAGGGTGAACTTTAATTACAAAGTATAAGTTCATTTGCTACTGTTTATTGCATATAGTCTATTTCTCTTCTTTCTACCATCATCATAGAAAGAAATTACTGTTTAAGTTACATTTTCAAGGTTAAAAACTGAAAAAAATTGATTTTTTTTTATTCTGAGGGTGATTAGACATCATTCGAGTAGTTTAGGAAGAAATAAAAAGACATACTTTTACAGGCTTATATAACTTCCCTAGAAGTTTAATAGGTGAAGCACAGACTCTTTTTTTCATTTTTCACTCGGAAGAGGATAATCAGCAAAATTCACATTTTCATTTACAGCAGTTACAACAATGTACCTGAAGCTAGGGATTGAAGAACATTTTCTTTCTTGGCCTTTTGGGTGGTGAGAAGGAATTTACATCTCATCTCTCTACTCAGTTGAAGGCTCTTTAATTTATAAGTGAACATTGGGTCAGAAAAGGTTCATTCCCAATCAGGTTTCCAATAATAATTGAAAAGCATCTGAAAATTTAAGTATGAGTTACTCAACCAAAGGGCTTAATACAAAAGGGCTTCAGACTTTTTGAAAAATCTATGAGATAAACCTGTCTATTTGGTACTTCTGCATAGAACAACATTTCTATGTCTGCATCTGAGTTGCATTCTCTTATTTTCAGGGGCTTGGTTGATTTTCCAGAAAAGTGACTGAAGTGGCTGATCCAGCTAATCACTGAGTACTGTCATACTTCCACAATACAGCCTCTTGTGTTGAGAGCCTGTGTCTCTCCTGCCTGTATAAGAGCTTCAAACCAGGCCAGCTCTGTGCCTTGGAACAGGATGTC
Organism: Fringilla coelebs; assembly: GCF_963513975.1. NCBI lineage: Eukaryota > Metazoa > Chordata > Aves > Passeriformes > Fringillidae > Fringilla > Fringilla coelebs. Next base: position 28,470,008 of record NC_140034.1, read on the forward strand.
CAGCCACTAGTGCTGAAATGCCACGAGCAGTCACTGGAGGTTCCACTTTTTCCTCTTGGTGCTGACCTTTAGAACCAGTAGCTGAGTGAGAAACATTGCTATTTTTGGAATAGTAGAATCACCATCTGTACTTTTTGTAGTTGCTTTGTTTCTGCTTCTGTAAAGCCACACCTTGCCTCTATATTCATTGATCAGCCTCGAACCAATGGAAATTCCTTAGATCCACTTAGTAGCACTCCAGTTAATATCCCACTCCTATTATAACCTTTCAGAATGTTGACTTCATCCATTTTTAAGGATGATAATCTCTGTTATTTTCAGGACTACACCAATATATTTTTGTTCTAGTATATAATAATCTAGAACTACTATCATCAAGCATGAGCGTTGATTTTGAGGAAGCAGAAACATTTCCCCTACTTTGTTTCCTGGTCTTTTTGCTCTAATCCTCAATATTTTTCTGTGCAAAACAAGGTCACAGAATCTTATCTATTTGATACAAAGGATTTGACATGAAATAAATTTTTACATCTCTTTGAGCAGACAATTAATGTGCTCTTACAGTTGGGCTTTTATCCCAGCTGTTTTTGACCAGTTACTTAGCTGCAGTTCAAGAAACAACTGTGCTATTAGGACACTTGTTTAGGCAGTGTAGGATTCATACTTTCACCATGGTTTTGGGTTCAGTTTCAAATTTTCCTCCATTTCATTGTAATGGCCTTTAAAAATACACTGTGTATATTTATGGAAAACATTATGGGGTTTCTCAGAAATGTTATTTCTTTGGGCATCAAATGGATAATGAAATGCTTGGCGATTTGGCTGTTCATATGAACAATCACACAGACACACTGCCATTGTATTTTTTCATCCCAGAGATAAAAATCTTGCCATTCTGGCACAATGAGACTATCGTGACCCATATAATTAAAGTGCCAAAAAGAATTTGGAGAATTCCCATTGTTGACATGTGCAACCATCTTTGGGAATGACTCATAGCAAACTATATTTTGTGGAATTTGCCTTTATTGCTTCATCATTCTCATTAAAATCAAGGAATTCCACAGGTTTATGAAATTAAACTGGATATACTCAAAATATAAAATGCAAAGCTATGACAAAAACATGTTTCTTCATATTGTCAGTCCAAGACAGCATGCAACAATAACCATGCCATTCTAATAATATTAATAATGAAGGAAATGTAACTCTTAGGATCCTTTTATTTTAAATGAATACAGAATGAATGAATACAGAACAAAAGTTTTTCCAGACCAAAAGTTTTTTTTCCTTTATGAAAAGATAGAAGGGAAAGTGCTTGGTTTGTGCAACTCTATCAAAGAATCTTTCAGTACTGTCTTTGTAGTTGGTTAAGCAAATACTAATGGAATTCATGACAATGATGAAATTTAAGTTCCTTAAAATTTAATTCTGGATTTTAGATTTTTTAAAAACAAATGCTTTTTAGAATGCATTTTTAAAAAAACAATACTGACTGAATTTGGAAAATAATTTGTCACTGGTAACCATATCCATTTATTGCTGTTAATGTGTTGGCTTTTTACTAATATTTTAGGGTGCAAAGAATAACATACTGCTATATCACTTTGTTACAGAGATAGAGAAAAGCTCAATTTACAATTATGCCCATGTAGAATTACTCTCAAAAATGGGGGTGTAGCAGGGAGGGATCAAAGAAACTGTTGTAGTGACTTCATCAGGGCTTTACACAAAAAAGACAGAGAGTTGTATAATTAATATCTAAATTAGTAGTATTTTTAAGTGATTTATACAGACAAAATCTGCACAAAGTTTAGGAGAGTGAAAAATGAGCTTACCATTTTATAGTGCAATCACCTTCCAGGTGATCCCTTTATAGAGTATAAACTTGATCTATTCTTATTACAGTTAAAACAAAGTTTAACAGGAAATGCATAGATTGGTTAATATATCTGTGGAAAACATCTTTGTTTTTGTTATCCTGGTTACAGTTTTGCAAGACTGATGCCATATTTTGGGGAAAACTAACTGGAAAACCATCTTTTCATTTATAATACCTTCACAGGTTGCATTTTACTGAGATTTTAGCAAGATTTTGTTATAATATTTCTCCAATATTAGACAATAGAATAGAAGATCATTTGGAGCAAATCTATTTTTTTAAAATCTTACTCAATTAAGTCTCTTTGCTATTACTGTCTGAAATTTTGTACTCAAATTTTCCAATATGTTCCTGCTTCTTCAAAACAGTGATGCAGGAAAAAGGGTTGGGTCATAAAAAGAGCTAAGGAAATGCCTGCATTGAAATTTCAACCCAACGAGGCCTGAACCTCAGGGCCAGCATCTCACTCAGCATTAGGCACCCAACTAAACCCAAAGATAACCCTCAAAAGATAGGAAAAATGAGCAATTTATGCACTACAGCACTGAATTATCTCCTTTGATTTGATAACTTTTACAGTTGACTGTAGGGAGAGTTGGCGTAACTTTCCTTCTTCTGTTTTGTCTGGAATTATGTGGGAGGGATTCATGTGAAGCATTAAAGGTGGCAGTAGTGGAGGGGAGTGGTCTGGTGCAGTTCTGCTCTGCCTGGTGATAGGACTTTGTGTCTGACTGGATTGCTCTGTCTACAAGAGGTAACAGCTCATTTCAGGGACCAATCATTGCTCTTGTAAATGAGGAAATGTCCATAGTAATTCAGCTTATCCATCAAGAAATTCAAACTATTCTCTGCGTCAGGAAATTAAAAATCTTCTTGCATTTGTTATCTTCCTTAAAAAAAAAAAAAAGGCAGATTTGTAGAGATATTTTGATATTTCATTGTAAGTATACAGCTCTACAGAGCATGCTTACAAAGCTCACGGGAACAGGAACTGTGCAGATGAAACTCCGATGAAGTGCTATTGAATTTCATTGATTTATCATGCGAAGGCCAGGAGTATATGATGGGAGAAACTGTAAGCTTTAATAAGCTTCCTGGAAGCTTGATAAGGATATGTTCAAAAGGGAGAGAGAATACTATTTAGATAAGGCTATATTCTGTGAGACTAGAATGTGATTATTTGTCTGATATTCAGAGGCATTATAAAAATTATGCAGAACTGGCAGGCAGGATGACCAGATTAAGTAAAAATGGGAGCTTTAGTAAGGCAATCTTTCTGTTTACAGATTTTTATTTTCAATTTCAATTTAAATTCAGTGCATAAGAAAGAAGCAATACAAAATACAGACAAAAATTTTCACTTCAGATATTATCCTATTATCCTATATTATCCTACAGAAAAAGAAAATTGGAAAAGAACAGAATTAAATAAACAGACCTGCAAAAATCATTAATAATAATGTAAATATTATTCCCCACATATTTGATCCATTTCATGACAATTATTTATCAGTATTGAATTCAGTTTCAGATATGCAAGATTCTGTGACTGAATTTCTCAGTGATTCATAATAAATTAAGATAAACTGCTCTCAGGGAACCCTTAAAGGGATGAGATTTCATACTTTGCAAACTTACCTTAGTTATATAATATGCATGGCTTTTTGTGAGTTTGGTGTTGTTCTGAACATTGAGCATGGGGTGAAATGGAAATGCAGGTCTGGGCACAGTATTTCCTAAGTGGAGGATTTGAAGTAAATGCCTCTGTGTAGTTGTGTATCACACTTCACAGAAAAGCAACAGCTGCACTGCATCATCACTGCAGTTCCAGATGTTCAGCGATGACAGAGTTTTATTTTTTCATTACACATCAATGATGTAATGCCACATAATACGTCTTACAGACAGGAAAAGAGAACACAGTAATTTGATGAATGTTTCAGATAGATAACAGCTGCATGTTTTGAAAGGTCATCCTCAGATACCATTCAGATAGTACTTGCTCCCAGAAAAGAAAAGAAAACCTTTCTCTCTCATTTACGCTATTTTAAACCAAATCATCTTTCCTAAATTACAACTTAATTTTTTAAGTCTGTCTTCATCAGAAAAGATTTTGAAGCTGCAAATGACAAACAACAGATGACTCCATAGTAGTAAATATTAACAGACAACAGGTAGGACTTTGATTGAGTAGTGTCAGAAGTATCTCAGCAACCAAGGTCTTTGTCCTAGAGTGATAGTCTTGTGAAGAATAACGTAAAACTAAGGTCTTGATTTCAATCTTTTAGCACTTTTAGTTTATACTGAGCATTAGCTCAGTAACTGGCAGACCCTGTTCAATTTTTATTAAGTCATAATTTGCATCATCATGTAAGGCATCCTCTAGTCTTTTCTGCAGAAATAAAAGTAAAGTTTTTATAATAAAAATAAAAATATGCCCATTAATCTTTGGCTCAAATTCCTCAGAATTCCTTAAGGAACTCTTCTTTGCATTTCAGTAGCAAATCCTTCAAACATACATCTGCTAAAAATGTAATGTAACATGATAATTTTTCAACATAAATCTGACATTTATGGAGTTGCTAAAAGAACATCAAAATGCAAATTTATAATAATAGCTGTTATTTTATCCTTAGGTAGTCCGATTATTCAGGCACGTATCTTGTATGCAGGAGTCACCATCAAACACCTCTGTTTTTAAGCAGTAGTACTAGTGTCAGTCATGAAAAAGAATGCCTAGGATGCTTAAGGCATGGTTTGTATGTATCTATTCTTTTAATAAATAGATTGAATAATGTAGATTTTAAAAATTATTTTTGGTACATGTAATTCCTTCTTCAGGTGTGAAACAGAGCCTGCTGATATTGGATTTAGAATAGAACAATAGATCTGAGTATTACGCAGTTATGACCCTCATTTAAGCTGCTGGGGAAAAAAAAGGGTGTGGTACTTGGGGGACACAGGGGAGATAATGTCACTATCCACGAAACAAAAGAGAGACAAATGTCACATTTGGGACACTGAGAAGTGAGGTAGGAGGGAATGAATATCTAATTAAGTCACTAAGTTTGCTGAGATAATTATTTCCATAGCCATTTCTGCTACAAATTGTAGCTTTCAGGCTCACCACTTTGAAATAAAATGTCCCTTAGGTTCAGGACTGAAGTCAGAGGTGGAAAGCTACTCCACCAAGACATACTCTATCAGTAAGCAGATGTTCCTGGTTTTTTTTGATCAAATGTGTTCATTATAGGAGGTATCAACTGTGTCACTTATAAACAAAGGTATACCTACTGAAGTCTAAATTAAATTGTGACTGCTAAATGAAAAAGTTGAAGAATTGAGACTATTAATTTTGTTCTAAGCTGACCCTGAAGTGATTCACAGATTCAAAATGTGCTTCATTTTCTCAGGAGAATAAAAACATAAGTAGGAAAATAAGACCTAGTAATAATAAAAAAACCCCAAACAAACCAACCAACAATAATAGTAACATCAACAAAAACCCAAACCTGAACAAACCCCAAAGCCAGTTACAAGTAAAAGAGAAATAAACTGTTGCAGATGTTACTTAGTAACCATTACTGCTACAAACAAAATAGAAGAGTAGAAGATGAATCTGAGACAACTGGAAGTATGCTATTAAAAATATCTTTTGTCATGTACTTGAATTGTTCTCAGGACATGCAGCAAAGACAGGATAATATTATAATGTATTTTACTTCTCTTTCTACCATTATTGCCTTTTCTCAGTTGGAGAAATCTCAGCCACCTTGCTAAAAGCTCAACAAAATATTTAAGACTGTTTCTAACTTTAAGTATAGTACGAGCACAAACAAAGCATAATCCTTGAAGTAACTTACTGAATCTAGATATAAAAACTTGCTCTAGACAATAGTAAGTACAGAATTTTTAAAATATTTTTATAGGGCTTGGGCTGAAATAAAAAGACTTTGACCTTGCTTAGAAAGATATCCTACTGAGGATACATTTTCACATGAATATTTAATTTATCTACATTTTGGCTTTCAAGTTTGCTTTCTTAAAAAAAAGCAGGTCTTTCATTTGAAGTAAAAAAAGTGAAATGTATGCTATTCAAAAGAAAATCCAAAGTGAATCTGAACAGTGACCCCACGGCTATAAAAAAACTTTATACAATATTAATCAGATACATATGTGTGTGTGTGTGTGCAGTTCCATCAGACAGCACATAAAAAGCCAGATTATGTAACTAGACAACCCAACAGCTTCTTTTTTTAAAAAGAAAAATTATTCAGAAAAAAGCACCAGGAGAAATACCAACATTAATTTCGAGATGTGTTTTATAATGTAGCTGCTTGTGAAGATATTGTGATTTTTTATTGCAACTGCAAATTAATTAATTGCTAGAAGCATGAGTATTTCTCAATATGAAAGTACATAGTCATTCTTGTTGACCTTTTTGTTTTGATTGAAACATGCAGAAACTCCAACTAATTTGTCATGAAACAGATACACATCTCCTTTTCAAGGTGTTGCAGTATAGTTATAAAACTGAGATGTCTACCATGAATGTGACAAATTCTTCTCCAAAATTATTATAATAAATATATTATAAATGAATTTTTTTAATGCTTGAAGTCGAGTTTAAAATATCAATAAATAAAATCATATCATGAATCAAAAAATTCTCATTATATTTAACACAGTCAGATAATTTCATATTTAAATTATGTAACAAAAAACCCTATTGGAAGCATCCTGTATGATGTCTGGATATTACTGTTAACTAGATTTATACTTTTATTTAGGCCACCTCAATGCCCTAAATATGAAACAGAGGCATTATTATACTAAAGTGTTTTCAGTGTTGCCCTTAAAAAAAGTATAATTTCCCTGACAATTTTATCTTAATAATACTGTGCTTGCAATCAAAATACACTGAACACAATGCCATAATAACATCAAGATGTAATCTGTGATACAGTTTCAAAAAATGCTTTCTGGATGATTTTGGTGTTTTGCTGGACTGCTATATTCTTGGTTAGAGGACATCAAGTCAGAAAATGAGCATACGTTTGGCTCATAGGGTTTATGTTTAGGAACCAACTTCAACTGGCCTTTGGAAGTTATGGTTCATCATTTTATGCTGTAATTTCAGCTGCTTTCTTTCAAGACAGTGGTGTATGGAAATGGTCTGTGAAGTCGGTCATGAGCAAATGTAGCAATGTGACAGCGTTTCAGTACTTATGAACAGGTACTGAGCAAGAATAACTTGGCTTGGGGTTTTTTTTGGAAATCATGCATACATCTTGGCGTACAGTTGTCTTTCAAAAATAATTTTAATACGTAAATCCAAGAATCTTTGAGATGCAAGCGCCTCACAACCACTTAAGGGCTCCATAGAGTGTGTTTTTATCTACAATAGGATATTCCCAAATAGTTTTTGAGAATGAGATTTGAGTTTCTGTCTTTTTCCTGAAACACTGTCAAAAATTATGCCTACTCACGTATTAACATCTAATCACACACTGAGATTTCTAATGAAAAAGCAAGTTCATATGTGAAACAATAGAAAACATCGTTAAAAGTATGTCGGTGAGTTTCTCTAGAAAGGATTAAAATTCTATTTGACTCACTGAAATGCTGAAATTCTGACACTTATTGTATTTAATGTAAATGCTACCACTCCTTTTATCTGATTATTTAGGATTCATACAGTAAATGTATTTTTCTAATCTCACCCTGTAGATAAAATTTACTGAAAAAGCGCACAAATAGCCAACCAACGGAGCAACCAAAAAAAGATAAAAATTGAAAAACTTTTATATTATTTTGATAATATATTTTTATTGATATAATTCCTTTATTGATATGAACCACAATAATTCTTTTCATAGCACATTAAAAAGGAAGGAAGAGATAAAGAAAGTACTATTCCATATTTAGAATCTCAGAATCGTGGAATCAACAGGGTCTGAAAGGGTCTCTAAGATCATGTCCAACATGATCTTAGAGAAGCTAAACTTCAAAGTCTGCAGTAAATTATGTTCCTAAATGCCACATCCACATATTTTTTGACCACTTCCAGGAATATTGATTCCACTACTCCCTTGGCCAGCCTCTTCCAATGCTTGATAATGCTTTTAGGGAAGGCATTTTTTCTTACTTTCAAGCTACGTATCTCTTGGAACAAGTTGAAGCTGTTTTCTTTTCCCCTCACCAGTAGGATGGGACAAGTGACTGACTTCCACCTCCTACAACCACCTTCCAGGTACCAATAAGGTCTTCTCTGAGCCTCATTTTCTCCAGGCTAAACAGCCCCAATTCTCTCAGCTGCTCCTCATAAGACTTGTGCTCCAGACCCTTCCCCAGCTCTGTGCCCTTCTCTGGACAAGCTCCAGCATTGCAATGTCTTGCAGTGAGGAGCCCAGAACTGGACAGGATTTGAGCTGTGGCCTCACCAGGTGCAGAGTACAGGGGACAATCCCTGCCCTGCTCCTGCTGGCCACACTGTGCTGATCCAGGCCAGGATGCCATTGGCATTCTTGGCCACCTGGGCACACCCTGGCTTGTGTTTAGCCATGTGTCAAACAGCACCCCCAGGTCCTTTTCCACTGGCCATCTTTCCAGCCACTCTGTCCCAGCTTGTGGAGCTGCCTGGGGTTGTTGTGACCAGGGGCAGGACCCAGCACTGGGCTTGTTGAACCTCACCCTGTTTGCCCTGGCCCATTAATCCAGTTTATCCAGAACCCTCTGCAGAGCCTTCTTACCCCCCAGCAGATCAACACTCTCGCCCAACATCTGCAAAGTGACTGAGTGTGCCCTGGATCCCCTCATCCAGATAACTGATAAGAATATTGCCAGATTATTTATAAGAATATTAAACAGATCTGGCCCCAATACTGAGCCCTGGTGAACTGCACTTGTGGCCAGCTGACTGCAGGGTGTAACTCAGTTCATCAACACTCTCTGGGCCTGGCCATTCAGTTTTTATGAAGTGAACATTGGACTAACTCAAGCCATGACCAGCCAGTTTCTCCAGTAGAAACATAATTCATTTTATAATAATATAGAAGACCATGATGATATTATTTATTTATTATTATTTATTAATTATTAGGACATTTCAAATAATACACGATTGCCTGATTTAATTTGGTTTAACAACATTCTGAAAAGTTTTTGATGAAAAGATATTGATGGCCACTTCCTAATTACTAGTTATGGTCCTTACACTGTTTTAGTGCTACTTGACCTTTCTGCAGCATTTAATAATGGGAACCATGGGATACATTTTTGAGACCCACAATTGCTCTGGTGTTTTTTATTTTTTTCTGTTTGTGTCACCTTCCACTTTACTACTTATCCTGACTTTGACAACATGGTGTTTCATGTCTCCCATTTTGAAACTATTTAACTGAAATTCTGTACTTGGATTAAGTTTTGTCATAAAATACTGCACCTGATTTTGTCACTTTTTGGTTCTTATCAGCATATATGCATGGTAAAAAATTGGTTATTGTGAAGTTCATTTAACTGACTTTTAACCCTCTAAACAAGGTTCAGAAAGATTCAGGAAAAAAGAATATCATCATATTAAGACTAGAAAAATTATGAATTCCATAAAATCATTAAGATTACATATTTGGTTCTGTTTTATTCAATTAAATGAAACTGAAATGCAATAAGTGATGATATAGGTAAAGGGTGAAATTTGCCCATGTGCAACAGCCTCTTTTGTCCTATTGTCACAGTGAGCTGGTCCTATGCACTAAAGTAAATTTTGTCACTTAAAGGAAACTCAGATGTTCACTAAGAGAACATGGAATAACGAATAGGCTTTATTCCACACCTTACAAGATAAGCTAATATGGTGCAATCTATGCCTGCTTCTCTTCAAAATATTAAAAATTTATTTCAGCCTATTGAGAACAAGATTTTTATCTGTGTATATGTTTCTATAAATTCAGGGTAATTGACAAAAGTTGAGGTTCTAACAATGGCAGTAATTTGAATGACAGATAAAACAGAAATAGGAGAAGCTGGTGGAACTTGAGGGTTGAATACCAATTTTGGTTATGTATTGACATTTAGGAAGGGTTGATATTTAAAGGTAGAGTGGTGTTTAGGTGTCTTCACAAGCAAAAACTGAAAAAAAATAACTGAGAAGTCATCTGTGACTGAGAAGTCATCTATTCACAAGAGGCAAAAATACCTATTGATAACCAAATTTCCCCTAGCAAGCCTTTTTTATTTTTTCCTTTTGGAATGTATTTTAAACTCTTCAGAAGACACTAGTTTAGAAACCAGCTTACATCAAGTTTGTTTATGTTTACTGAGAGCCAGGATTGTGTAGCTTTTCCAGATCACCCACAGAGGAAATAAAAAGTTTTATGGCTAGAGACAAGCTGAAGCTTGTCTAGATGTTCTAATGTAATAGGTGAGAGATACTTTATTCAAATTTCTCTTTTATGGTTTTTGTGGGTTAACTCTGGTAGGCAGATAAGTCACACACAGCTGCTTGCTCTCTCTTCCCCACAAGGGATGGCAAAGAAAATCAAAAGTGTGAAAAATCTCATGGGTTGAAATAAAGAGAGTTTAATAGGTATAGCAAAAGCTTCACACGAAGACAAAGCAAAAAGAGGAATCAATTCAGTACTTCCCATCAGCAGACAGACGTTAAGTCCCTTTCCTGGAGAGCAGGGCTTTGTTGTGATTAGCAGATCTTGGAACTCAAACACCATAACTCCAAACATCCCCATATCCTCCCTCTTTGGCTGATTTTTATTGCTGAGCATAATGTACTATGACATGGTATATCCCTTTTTTCAGTTAGGGTCAACGTGTTCCCTTCCAAATTCTTGTGTACTTCCAGACATTTAGCTGGTAGAGCAACATGAGAAGCAGAAAAATCCTTGAAACTGTGCAAATGCAGGTGAGAAAACTCCAAAATGTAGCACTGTATACCTTGTCTTTCCTATGAGATGGCAATAAAGACATTGAACTGTTTTGATGATATTACAATCCTAAACTGACAAACCCTGGCAGAAGACAATGTATGTGTGTGAGTGGAACACAGAAACATCTTATTTATAGGACAGAGCATTCTTGTGAATATTGGATAGAACAGACAGAAAACAGTCTGACTGTTCTGAAGCCTTTAAAAATTACTTCAGCTTAGTGTATTTTGTTTAGGACTTTGTTTATGCAATGGAGATATGCCAACATAATGTCGCCTTTAGCTCCTGCTTATCATATTTAAAAGATTATCTCAGCCAAAACCAGCACACTTCTCCTACAGAATATATATCTTACAATGTAGTGAATAAAATTATATACTTATGATAGCACAGCTGTACACGGGGGCAATATGCCTTGCAGTTACTCATTGAGTCTCATTTGTTATGCATTGGTAATAATGCCAGTCTCATTCCTGCAATATTAATGGAAAGAACATGCTGGCATTTTAAATAGAGCCTCTGATTTGTGGCATTATTCAGCTGAATAACTATTTAAAGCTTGCACACAGAAATATTTGCTGTACAGCACAATTACTGAAGTGCATTATCAGCATGAGAGCATTATAAGATCTGTCGATTCTGAACTTTAAAGACAGGAAATGCAAAATCCCTCTTGAAGTGAAAATGTTACTAGGAAATGTGCAATGACAACAATGGTGACACAGAGATAACTGCACCAAAGAAATTTAAAAGTTTTTTTAAAAATTATTACTAGTTTTTGCTGTAAAGTATACCTTGAAACTGTTGAATATACTCTTTAGCAAAAGGACGCAATTGTAGAAATATTTCACAAGCTGATGATAAGAAACATGCTGCAAATTTGGATGAGCCATGAAAAATTCCTGACTTAAACATGGAGTAAAATGATTATAATAAAAACATGTGTCAAAAATTCTCTTTTAACTGTATGACAAATATCATAGAAACATATGAAGAGATTATCAATATATTTAGAATTACCTTTATTATGCCTTGTCCTATTACTTGTGATTTTTGAAAGATGATAAAGTTGACATAATTTGCCATTACAGTTTTTAATGAAAAAGAAGCATGCAAATGTACCTCAGGGTTTTAATTTTACTAGTCTTTTATATCCCTAAAATATATGCTTAATGTTAAATAGATTATATAATGTGTGTAGGAGTTGTCAGAGTAAATTAATCAAATATCTTGCAACCATAAATTATGAACATATTAAGCAAACTAGCTATTACTGTAGGAATCAGATATTTCAGTTTTTCAGCATTGTAGATCTCAAGACTAATTGTGTATAAAATATACTGTTTTCTCTAGAATTTTGAGTTAATTTCTATGCTAGAATTCTAAACCTATATTAGTTTGAATATGATTACTATATTATAATAATATATTTTTATTAGTATTTATTATATAAATATAAACACATGACATTTATAAGAAATAAATTATAGCAGCAGAGCTAATTTCTTCTGGTTTCATTTGGTCTCTAGGAAGTTTTCTGCAATCCTCCCTATAAGGTAATATAGTCTAAATATTAAGGTATTTTAATACTAACTTCTGCTCTGGATTGATATATGCACTGAAAACCAGAAATTCTTTAGCAAAGTTTGTCAATATTCACTTTATTAGTTCACTTTAGTCTCTGTCTCCTAGTTTCGAATTCAGAGTAAGGCTCTTCACTCATTTAGAACTTGTCCTTCTTTATGTAACTCCTGCTTTGGTCAGTCATTCAGCACAGATCCATCTGACTGTTTCATTACTGTAATTTTTGACCAAATTTCCTAATGTCAGCTACTGACAAATCTCCAAATATCAGCTACTTACTGGCCATAATGTCTATTTACGGCCGCTAAAGCAGAATGACAAAATGAAATTAGTCTTGCTTCATATGTATTTATATACATTTATCACTTTAACTTAAAAGAAAAATGTTCTGATCTCAGATTTAGAGATGGCTGACTTAAGATGAATTAATTAATATTTTGCAACTAGTGTCTCACTGCTCTGGTCAAAATGGCAGCCTTAGAATGTAAGGAATATTATCTCAATTTACTTTGTGTTGCTAATTTTGCAAGGGGAAGCTTCCAGAGAGAAAGTCAGACTTCCAGACCTCCCTGATCATTGCATCAGTTGCAGAGGGATGGAAAGTAACTTTCCTTTAGTCATCTGAGTAATTTATCACATTACCAAAGATGTATGTCTTGTTCCCACTTTTCCACCTACAGTGTCCATGTTGTCTTTGCTGATTTCCTTAATCCAAAACTAAAAATATTTTCAAACAGAACATGCAGCAGTAGCACATTTTGGACTGAAAATGTAATTCAGAAAAGTTGCTCTAATTAATATTTTTGTTGAAAATTTTGTTAGAGTGATCTGAGGAGGAAATGGCAAAAATGGAGATCAGATGAGCAATCTCTTCAGTTTAGAGCTAAGATAAACTAAAAGGCATAAAACAGCTGAATGGCTGGTCTAGAGTGGAGACAGCCAGACCTGAGATACCAGCAGTCTGACAATACTCCCTGCAGTGCACATATTCCATCAGTCTGGCAGCAATGAATTTATTTAAGGAGGGGCTGGTGATATGTGCCTGATTTCTGTAGCATGCATATGCAATTTGTTTGCTCTTGGCTAACAACTCTTTTCTTTCCCCATTTCTTGGTTTTTGTTCTTTCCACCTTATCTCAATCTTTCTTGAAACAGATGACTCTTAAAAGATAAACAAAAAATACTGGCAGCTTTCAGGCTACCTTTCCATCTTGAACTTAACAGACAAATGGTATGAAACTTGTAAGCACAGTAGTCAAAGCTGCCTTTGCAATCTGTTGTTTGGCAATTTTCAATTAGGGGGTGGAAAGATTTAAATATTTTAAGAGATGCAATTTTCCTATCACAGCTCAGCACTTCAGCTATGATCTTCAAAGAAAGGAGTGGGAGAAGCCAAAAAGGAGTAGAGTTTTGGAGCTGGCCAAATGATCTTAGCACTTCTTTTAAATTTTGGCAGCCTTCATGCCCTGACTCTTGCAGACAGACCTCTCAGCCCAGTTCAGGATTCCTGACTGCAATGTGTGGAAGGATCTTCTGGCAGGAATCACAGCAAAATCAATATCTTAGTTACAAAGGAATTACACATCAGGTCTTGGCTCTGTAGAAATTTCACAGCACCTCTCTCTTATAACCTTAATTCTACAAGATGCTAGAGTATTGGATAATGGCATGAAAACAACATAAACCAGATCTCTGAATTTAAAATCTGGGAAAATGTTGAGACTAAAACCATATTTGGGCATATTCTGTATTGAAAGCTATTTAAGTTATATTCAGCATAAATAAATCAAACAAGAATTGTCAAAAAATACCTCTCCAGATGGTCTTGTTAGGTCCTGCAGTTTTCATGCCCAGAGTGCCAGCTACTGGGGGACGCAGCTTGACTGGATTTAGTGCCACCAACTGGAGTCTGAGGGGGGGCATGGAGAATTTTGGCCTATGGTGATGGTGACTGGACAGAATGGGTGGCCTCAGTGCCAGCTACTGGAATGGGTCAAAGATTCTGCTGCCAGCTACTGGGATATGTTGTGCATCCTGAAAACCAGCTACTGGGGAGACTGGTGTGAGTGAAGCTAGTGAGGAGGTCAGTGCTGGTGGCTGGAGCAGATCTGCAAGTTGCAACAACTGTGTCCTAGTGCCCCTCCACCTGCTGCTGGAGCAGGTCAAGTGTCTGTACTTGGCCCAAAATTATGTGTGATGGGGTTTGTGTGCTTCATTCTCTAGCAAGCCTCAAGATTGGTGAGCCAGTGGGTAAATGGCACTCGCTCCAGCAATGAGTATGGGAGCAAAGAGTCTGTGCTGCTATTCAGGGGGACCTGTGAGTGCTGGGTGACCGTGAGACGAGTGGAAATTCAGTGTTGTTTCACTCTATTCATCCCCAAGCAATCTCTTAAAAAACTCAGTTACCCTGTCCCAGGGGTGGGTGGTAACACTTGCCCCTCCCTCCTCTTCTCCTACAAGGAGGTTGTAGATTGTAGTGAGGTCTCTCCCCAGTCACCTCTTCTCCAGACTGGACAAACCAAGTGATGTCAGTCATTCCTTTTTAGGCTTCCCCTCCAGATCTTTTACCAACCTCATTACCCTCCTTTGGATGCTTTTTAATAGCTTAATGCCTTTTTTATATTGTGGTGACCAAAACTGCACACAATATTAAGCTGAGATGTCCCCAGCGCAGAGCAGAGGGGACAATGCCCTCCCTAGCCTGGCTGTGATGCTGTGCCTGATGCACCCCAGGGCAGGGTTGGCTCTCCTGGCTGCCAGGGCACTGCTGGCTCATGTTCAACTTACCATCATCCAGGACCCCCAGGGCCCCTTCCACAGTGCTGCTCTCCTGTCTCCCATTCCTCAAACACAACCTGAGCTCTGCTGCTGGATCAACCTGCAGTTTGACCCCTCCATGTCCCCAGGTGTCCAGGACTGGGCTCCTAGAGCAGGGCAGGGGCAATTCCTGGGTAATTCCTGGGTGTTGAGTTGCTGAAACCAGTGGCACTCCTCACATGCATTAACAACTGGGATGCATTTTCATTCAATCTGTGGAATAAATAATAAATAATAATACTTTCTGAGTACTTTGAAAAGTAAGGCAGTTACAAATTTTAATCATTCAGAGAATAAAGCAACTGTTTCTTCCCATGTCTCATAGAAGCAACCGTGACAAAACTGTAGAAAAAGCACTGAAAATAAGGAAGCAAATAATGAGAATTTTCAACAGCATTTTTATTCCAAATATTAGAAAAGCTAGATTTTTAAATCTAAAATAGTATGCTGAGATTAAGCACTGGAAAGAAATTCTCTGCTGTGAAGGTGGCCAGGCACTGGTACAGGTTGGCCAGAGAAGCTGAGGATGCCCCATTCCAGAAAGTATTCAAGGGCAGGTTGAATGTGACTTTGAGCAAACTGGTCCTGTGGAAGGTGGCCCTGGCTGTGGTTCAGTGGTTGGGGATAGATGATCTTTAAGATCCCATCCACCCCAACCATTCTATGGTTCTATTTCATAATAGAACAAGATCTAGAATGAGAAAACTGCAAAATTAAAGTTATTCATCTTATAGCTGATATGCACGTGTAATCTGGCTTCAGTAATGTAGTTAGCACTAAAGATTTTCTCTGGCTTCCCATTAGTAAGTGAGTTATATAAATTTATCTCCTAAATATAAATGCCAAAAAATAGAGACAGAAAAAAATATTATTTGCATTTAAAATTTTAGTTCTTTTTTTCTCTTCTGTGATAACATTATCCAGATTACTCATTAGCAACAAAACTGTTTAGATCCCCGCACTTGAATCCAGACATATAATTTATTCAAAAATTTAACCAATTCCTAGTTCAATCAAAATTTTTTTTCTGTAACAGTTACAATGGCTAATAATTTCAGTGTCTCCTGTGTTACCAACATTTTTGAAAAAACAGGAAAAATACTGATGTAGGAGTATAAAATAGTAAATTACTTACAAAGAAATATTGTGCCTTCCATATAATTCTGCATTTTTATGTTAAAACCTCTGAACTCACTAGCTGCAAATAGTAAGTAGATATCTTCAAACTACTTCATTCTAAGTACTTGATATTAGGTTGGTATGGTGTGATCTACGCTAAAAACAGGTGATTAATTTCCTTACAAAAGTTTTTTCGAGAACTTCACTATTTGTTGAAGTCCCTTGGACTGCTTTTTTATTGCATCAGTATGTCCCAAAATAAGCATTTTTTTCTAAGAAAAGGGTATTTCACATTACAGAAATATTCATGTATGGAAAATTATGTGCTATTTCTCCCATGTCTGGGAAGTTCAGCCAAATTTACTTTCATATAAAGGTTTCAGAATAGCAGAAATATCTTCTCCATTTTATTTCTCAGCTAATATTTTTTTTTCCCAATTGGCCATGGGGCATTCTGTCCATGGAATATATAATGTAAAGCCTATTAAAACAAAAAGAAAAAGGAAAAGGAAAAAGGAAAAAAAAAGGAAAAATCCTTTACTTTCATTCCAGTGTCATTAGCCACTTCAATTTGATCATTGACTAATGCTTTTTTAGCGCACATGCCTTTCTTTTGGAGTATTGCACGTGCCCTTTGCTGTAGTACAGGAGAAAAGGATCTATCTGTGCTTGCTTGAAGCTGCAGGTAACAGTATATTGCTCTTTGATCGTTATGTTTCTCTGTTTATTTCATACTTATAATTTATATATACAATAAATTCAATACTTTGAGTGTTCCATTTTGATAATGCCAAACTGATTTTCTGGAATTCTTCTTTTTAATAACTTTTCACCTAATTAGAACTGTCCAGTTCAGTTGTCACAGTGAATTTGCAACATTTCTGCCATTTCTCTCTCAGTTTCTAAAACAATGGGACAAAAAAAACCTCTTAACCACATAAATAAATATGTTCCTGGAATATTTATTCAGAAGAAGTTGAAAATGTTGCATCCAGAGGCTAATATTGTATAGTACTAGCCAATGTTGCAAACGATTTATAAGTATTTAGCCCCAATGTCTTATAACGAGAACAGTTTATCAGCCTTGGCCAACAATTTTTATCTTTGGGTAGTCACGTATTTTATTGTGTTTAGTCATTTTTTGTGGGTTTTTGTCTTTTTTTTTTTTTTTTTGGTGCTTGTTTGTTTGTTTTATTGTAGAGTTTTTTAGTTTTGGTCATTTTTTTTTTTTTCAGGGAAAGGCTTTGTCTGGGTCAGCTTACTTTCAGTTATCAAGATTGCATGCTTGTTGTGTTCCTTCAAATTCAAGGTAATCTATTAGGGTCAGAAGAACACCTAGTAGTCCAGACAACTGTTTCATCATAACATCATCATAACTTTTTTATTAGTCTCTTTACGCCCTAACTGTGCTAACTATTTTCTTGTAACTTTTTCTCTTTCAATTATCCCACTTTGCCTCACATAACATTTGCATTCCACTTCTGCATGGAGGATGTGTTTCATGGAGTTCAGGATTCTGTGGGTGCAAAATACCACTGCCAGTCAGTCACCAGTGTAAATGGGAACATGACCACACCCTGCCCAGGCGTTCCCATGCAGATGCAAAAAAGAAGAATTAACAGAAACAGATCCTTCCTGAGATTCATTGCTTAAAGAAACAAATCAGCTTGTTCTGTCTCACTTCAAATCTGGAATGCTGTTACCATTTAAACTGTAAGTTACTGCTAAAACCAAGGTTAGTCATTGCAACTGTTGCTTCTTTCTGCTGCATATGAGAAGGTTCCATTTGACTTCCCACCATGCTCTAGAAATAATGGGAAAAACTCATGACATCAAAAGAATTATCAGATTTAAAAAGAAAAAAAATTAGGATTTGTGAAATGTTGTAATAAATATAGCCCAAACATAGAAAGGGTGATTCTTTTAGGTACTACAGTATATCTCCCATTGTGAAGAAAATAGAAATCCTGAAGCATACCATTTGCTGCCCCAAGGAAGCTATGCACCATTAAAATTTGTTTCCTTCTGGACAATTAAAATAGGATAAAAACCTTAAAACTGTGTAATGAAATTATTGCCAAGAAGCTACAGTTGGAATATGATTATTATTTTTGTAATTTTTAAACCATAAAACCTTTTGAACAATTGTCTTTTGAAACCTGTGTAGAACCCCAAATAAACTAAATGAATAATACCTCCCTAGTAACTGCATCATGAAGTATACTTTCATGACTGTGACATTTTTTTTTGAAAAATGAATAATTCTATGCAATTGAAAATTAAAAGCTATTGTGTAGTAACGTGTATATATTTTTCAGAATGACATTGAGTTTAAGTTTTTGACCTTTCTCACTGTTTTATCAATCTTGTCTTCTTCTTCCATTTTATATGAGTTCATCTATATAACAAAAAGGCTGAACTGCAATGTCCTTGATGCACATAATTCTAGCCCCAGAAAGTGAACAGACACAGATCTGAACAGTTAAGAATTTTATGACCAGTCAGAATGTTACTACCTCATGAAAGAAGACTAGATACTGGGAATAAACCTGTAATACAAATCACAGACTAAACTATGAAAATTCAGGTATATACAAATTAGTAGCAAGTCAAAATAAAAATTTCTTCAGCAAAATAAATGAAAAAATAAAGTATCAAATAAAGTATCAAAATGAAAACCTTTTCATTTTAACCAGAAATTTCTGAATTAAGGTTTTGACAGGGAAAGTCCACATGACAGCATGGGATGGAAACGTCTGAGGAATTCTTTGTTTGGCATGACAGCTAAAAATTAAATGCATGCGTTTTCTGTAAGATTTTTTTTTAAACCCAGTCATATTACAATTATGTATATGACAAAATACTTCATTGTTATATGTGAAGATAGAGTCTTGCATAATTGAAGAAAAGGATGTGAATTTTAGTCTGTGACCTAAAATTAACCAGTTTTTAGTTTAAATCCTTTTGAATTGTAGGGTGTTCCCACAAATAATACTTTAACATTCCTAAAGTGTTATAAAATTTCCAACATTTGCTGGTTGCCTTGGTTGCAGGCAGTAACAGATGTTTCAAAACATAAGCCAGGTCATGAGCCACAGGACTGAATAAACAGCTTAAAAAAAATAAATATATGAAATGCTATATTAATTATACTAGCTAAGTTGCAAAATTTCCACTGGCTTGACTCTTTAGTTTCTTCTGCTGTAAACAGAGCCAGAAACTTAGTCTGAGTCAGACAAGCCCCAGCTTACATTGTTCTGCCAAGTTACAGATGTCATTTATTCTCTGCCATTAAATTATAAACAGACTTTAATTTACTTAATATCTAGAAGAGAGGAAGTACGGTCCAAAACATTTACTTTGGAGACACAGGTTCTACAAAAGTTTGGTATTTCTAGTAACCTTTGATCTCTAAAAGAGAGGGACAAATAGTGTTTCAAAAGTGTATTTTGCTCTCAAATGTTCATAGCATCATTTTTTTAATAAAATAACCCACTTTCATGTGCTCCACCTTGGGTCATTCTTTTTTGGTTGGTTCCTTCTCTCACTTGCATATATGTCTTTGTAAGTGCTAATAGGAATATTTGCATAACACCAGCACAATGCTTTATTTTTCTCCACTTTTTCAGGTACCTTCTTAGTTCACAAAAAAAGCTGATATTTCTTTGAGTCTTACTAGAGCTGAAGGTGTTTATTGTTGAGATGATATTTTAAACTCCCAGTGTTTCTATTGGGGAAGCAGAAATGTTTATGAGGTGCAGTGCTGAATTCAAAGTATTGTATGTTACTACAATGTTTTTCATCAAGTGATTTTGATATTAATCCTTTGGGATTTATGTCAGGCAGAGGATAAGGTCAATAGAAAATTATTTCATATATTTTCCTTTACATCTGTCTAAATTCGACAGAGAGTGGTGTTGCAGAGAATGACCCAGAGGCCAAAACTTTTAGAGTGCTTCCCTTCTAATAATTTCTTTTTTTCTATTGATTTTGTTGAAATTTGGAGGAGAGTAATGGATGCTACAGGTCTGTGGACTTTGTAATGGAACCTAAGGCTCTGTGAAAGAGACTCTTTGAATCCAGTTGAAACAGTTTTATCTGACCATTCACGAATTTGTCTTCACTGGTCATGAGCTGCCTGTGATAAAGCACTTCTCCTGGGGATTGTGAAGATAACTCTCCACAATGCTTCTTCCAACAGTGTGAGTATTGACTTGCACTTATAAAGGTCAGGCAGCTCCTACAGTTATTGGAAGGGAGAACACTAACTCCAGCAATGTTCTCTGAGAAGAATTTAACCTTCAAATGACAAAAAAATTCTCACAAGAACCAGGACTTCAGCCTGCTTGAAAGTTAACCTTCTCTCCAAACAGATATGTGGATTTCATTGTTGCCCCAGCAAAAGAAAAAGAAATAAATCAAACAATTAGGTGGATGAAGAATCCAAGAGTTATGTACCTCTCAGAGATTTTATTTTTCATTTTAAAAGGTTGGTAGATGGTATGGAAAGAGTAATTTTTGGACTTCTTAGTTTCCAAAACAAATAATGTCTTCAACTTTTAAGGGCATTATGAGGAAAGATAAAGCATCCCATACGTTTCTTTTCTCTCTTGTTCTTATGTCAGATCAAAGGAGCTGATTCCCAGTGAAGCACAGCAACCTAGTTAGCTCACCTTTGAAAATTCTTCTTTATTTGCTATCATGCAGAGTCAAGCTCAGAGCACAGCTGGGGTAATTTAAGGTCTGTAGGAATCAGGCTGTTACTGATCAGGTCCTGTGGTACCAGGCAAGAAGGATGATAGTGTGGCAGCAGAACTGCAAATGAGAATGAAGGTTCACTTTTCATCTTGATGGAGTGTAAAAAATAATATTTTTAATTTTTAATGCAACACATTTATATTGTGTCAGTTGTGGCAGAAGGCTCATATTGCATATAAATGAAGATGATTATTTGGTTTGTAGGAGAGTAAAGAAGACATTATGATGAAGAGTATACCAGGAATGCAATAAAAAGGAAGAAATGTGTGTAAGTCTTGGCTGTTTAGAAAAAGGATTGCTTTCTGAGTTTGGGCACTTTTATTTTAATGCATTACAAGTTTCACAGTTTTAAGTTTGATATCTGGCAGATTCGAGACAAAAAATCACCCTTAATGGGGTTTCTGCCTCATCAGTAGGGCCGCCATTCAAGTAACAAAGTGCCAATCAGTTGCTCTTGTTTTCCTTTAGCTTCAAGATATTGCTGGAGAGCTTTTTGCAGAGTTCATGATCTCTCTGCTTGATATACCCTTTATTACAACTACAGTTAAAGATCTTCAGGCTTATCTCTTATAACGTCCTTATTTCTTGAATGATTTTTTTTCCAGAATAAGACATAACTTGCTATGTTTCACTTCTCCTTGACCATCCTCCCCTTCCCTCACAGAATAGGTTTTATTATATCTGAAAGATAAGGATAATAAAAAAATAACAATAAAAACGACAACTGTGTAGTTGTATTCAAAATATGAAAATGAAAGAACAAGCAGGTTCTTTTAAGTTGTTTCATTGTACTACTACAGAATTAATTAAATTGATTTTTTAAAATGAAAATGAAATTTCATGGTCAATTAGTAAGTGAAATAAATCACTTCTTATGACAAAAGAATACAGTATGAAATCAGCGAAAATATGTGATTTATACACAGTTCTTACACTGAGTGAAAGAAATACCCAAGTTTTTTCCTCTTCTCTGGATGTTATTTAAATTGATCTGTCTCAGTTATTACTTATTTTTGGCTTATCAAGTTAATTTTGCCTAGTATAGTCTAACAGTGCACTGGATAATACAAGTATTTATTTTCAAAACACGCCATATGGTTTCATGTGCTCCTGAAAATTAACCAGGAAAAAATTAAAATATTCTCTTGGTATAAAGTTGAGCAAATACTGGTCTGATTTTCAGCCATTGCAACATGGCAGTAATTATAGAGCAAGGTAGTGCAGTTCACTGACATTTGAATTAAATGTAATAATCTTCATGATTTGTCATCATATTTGCTAAAACATAATTCATACAAAAAATATAGTATTTAAGCATTTGCTTAAAATTAAGTTCCAGACAACTTTTTGTATTTTATTTTAAAACTTGCCTTATAGTTTACAGAACAGAAATATGTGTTTTTTATACACTGTTTTGAATAAAATTACCCTAGTCAAACTTTTATTTACTTGAGTGTGTACCAAAGAGAAACTAAACCAAACTCTCAGAATTAACAAAGAGAATAACTCTGAGTTATTCTATAAAGAAAAGAAAAAACATTCTGCAATGTAGGAGATTTCAATTTTAAAATTAAAAATAACAGAAAAAAAAAAAAAACCTGCTCTCTTCTCTTATTTTAAAGTCCAGACTGTTCATTTCTAAATATTTTCATATTTAGGAGATTCCACATTTTATTGGTCTACACAAAAACTCTATATCTGAACCACCTGCCATTTATATTCCTTATCTTGACACGCAAGTTGCATCCAGGCTTCTTCACCAAAGTTGTGACTTGATTTGTGCTAGGACATACACCAAGAATAGATGATGTGAAGCACAGGAACTAAATTTCTTATTTACTAAAGAGTTCTAATGCTAAAGAGTCAGCTCAACATTCCATGAACTTGAAACTGCAAAACCCAACTGAGAAAGGAGTTGTGTCTTTTCTTGAATCCTAATTTCAGATACTTTGGTAATTAATTACAGCACCAGCTTCCCCCTCCCCCCAACCCCCCCAATAATTATTGCATCACAATTATCAAGAAGAATGGGCAAGGACAAAGGGGTAAGCCTTCCAAGAAAAAGGAAGGAAACCAGCACTTCCTTGCTTGAATGTCATTTTTAAAAATTCACATAGTTTTTTGCCAGTTCTTCAACACACTGCTCTGACATTTCTTAGATTAACCTGATGGCTTCAAGTGGTGGTGCATAAAACTTTGCAGTCTACTGTATCAAATGTACCTGAATTGATCAGGTAAACCATAGTGACTAAAGCAATTACTATCTTCTGTCCACTGACTCAGAAGAAGGTTTCAGAACTGGCTTGATCCTGTTAGACAGAAACAACTCAGAAATTTCATTTGTAGGACTGGATTTCCTGTTGTATTACAGCTTTAAAGCACTCTTTAATTTTAGTTATATTCTTACATCCTTGGTTAATAGTACATTAAATATATATGATTTAGGAAAGCTACCTTAAAGTGTCATTGAAAACTTGTGGCTTCCTTCACTTTGTAATTAATTCTTAACTGATGAAAAAAGGAACCATGGTCTTGCAGCAGCAATTGGATTGCTATACAGGGATATGTCACACTGCTGTTTAATAGATACTCTTGAAATTATTTAGGAAGGATTAAATTGCAACAAAGTCACTTAAGATGTGGCTTTTAGATTCTCTAATAATATTAGGGAATTAATAATAGTATTAGAAAATAAGTTATCACTAACTATTATAAATAATATTCTTGAAGTATTTTCTGAAGGATAAATCAGTATTTTTCCTCAGCCAGTAGCCTTGGTTCAAATCCTAATCCTGGGGGCTGCTGTTTAATAGAACACATGAGGAAGAGGATTCTAAGGACATCCTTAATAAAGGAAACCAGAAGTCCATCATGCTCAGTGGCCTCAGTCTGCCAGGGACCAGGAGCATATGCTTGTGAAAGACTGTGAGAACAGGTAAACATATGATATAAATGCTTCAGAGAAGAAACTTGAGAGCTTTTATTTTGAGGTACCTTCTAACTAGTGCTGGCTGGATTTTTTTTTTTTTTTCTTTAATTGATGTAATTTCTTGAACCTTTAGTTTTCACAATAGCTTACACTATTTTGCTCCAGTTTAGATATTTAATGAAAATTTTAAAAAACCAAAACTAATGTCAAGGCAATCCTTGACTGTATCATGGAACATTATTTTAATTTGATGTTTTTCAGGATGTTTTATTATTATAGAAATAAATAATATAGAAATAAATAGAATCATAGAATATCCTGAGTTGGAAGGGACCCACAAAGATCATAAAGACCAACTTGTGGCTCTGCACACCATGTGTCTGAGTGTTATCTAAATGCTTCTTGAACTGTGTCAGGGTTGGTGCTGTGACCACTTCCCTGGGGAGGCTGTTCCAGTGCCCAGCCACTCTCTGGAAGAAGAACATTTTCCTATTCATCTCTCTGTCCCAAAACTTTGTAGATCTCTAGCATAAAGTTGACTCATTGCAGTTGCATATCTGTATACTTTTTGGGTTCCTACAATTGTATAATTTCAGTTTCTGTGAATATCTGGCTCATATCAATATCTTAAATGGTTTATGCTATCTTTAATGAAAATAGAAATCTTCCAATTTTCTAAAGAATCTATTTTTATCCATCAAAAAAGTCTTTGACACCGGGAGTGCTTTTGAATGCAGATACAAAGTAAAAAACCTCAAGCATTTTGCAGACAGAATGTGTTTCATTTCTATAACAAAACTGTGTTTTCATATATAGAAGCCACTCATTCACAACATCTGGATAAGAAAAATAATCGTGATTAATTTTGTGTGCTTTTGATATTTTCTCATCTTATATTTGTTAAAGCTGTATTTAAATTTTGAAGGTTCTGACATAAAATACTCTTACTCTGGGTTTTTTTTCCCTTTTGCTACTAACAATACAAGATTATTAAGAAAAGTTACTTTAAGTATGAAAAAAATGGCATTTTAGATAGTACAGCCTTACTGGTGTAAATATGTTTTCATTTTCTTTAGTTATTTTTCCCAAGTGGTACTTACTAAGTGACTCACTAATAGCTACATTACACCTTTCAACAGTATATTGATTTATTTCATTTGCAATGACAAGTTTATTTTTCATGCTTTTTGGATGAGGCCAACCCAACTTTTGGGTTCTGTCAGTTCAGCAAAACCTAATTTTTCCAGCAGCTACCCCAGAGGTTTTGTTTTTACAACAAATGAGTGGTTTTGTTGCACTAATAAAACAAGTTTATATAAAACTCATTTCATAAACTACCTGGCGTAAAATGAACTTCGTTTTAACTGACCTGAGCATAAGATCTTAATATATCCATTATGTTTCCCTAGATAAATTTTCTGTTTGCCCAAATGGATGGAGACATTATAGTTTAAATATTTAATTGCCCCTGTTCTCATCTATGGACCAGGTCCCTTTCTATGGCCAGGATCTCTTCCCTTGCTAAGCAATGATTTGATATTATGGGAATCTCTGCACATAGAGTTGAAGTTCAGGTGGGAAACAGGTGGACACTTAAAACATAGAGACTGCAACTTTTACAAAGGTATTATTTTTCAATATGTAATCTATTATTCTCAGAGGTATTTTATCACAAAAACAAGTATTTTCCTAAGAAGCTTATTTTTTT
Organism: Fringilla coelebs; assembly: GCF_963513975.1. Lineage (NCBI taxonomy): Eukaryota > Metazoa > Chordata > Aves > Passeriformes > Fringillidae > Fringilla > Fringilla coelebs. The sequence continues at coordinate 28,495,747 of NC_140034.1, forward strand.
TGAAAAGTTGTTGTAATTTAAACTGAAACCCAGTACAAATAGAAGTTTTCCAACTATATTTCTTAATCTTAAAAATCCAGGCTTAGGCTGTTAAAGCCTTTGTGCAACCTCATAGTGCATGTTTTGCAAAACAGCTCCTTTTTCCTTTGATTCTTTTTTATTTTAACATCTGTAAACTAATAGTGTGAAAAAATCTCAGAATACTGTACATATCTTAAAGCTTTGTTTTTGTGTGTTCCATTTCTCAGTACCCATGTGAATGCACTAAATATTATATCACCTCTATGATGATATTCTATTAGCATTTGTCTATTCATCTGTGAACTTCTAAAATAAGAGCAGATCACCAGTTATTTGGACTTTTTTTTTTTCAAAAAGACAGACTGTTTCTTCCAATTGGAAGAAAATTTATTGGGGCAGGGGACAAGGGGAGCAGAGAGAGCACAGAACAGAAAGGAAAACACCTTCTCTTAGATTTCTCTTTACATTGTTTAGTAGGAGGGTAATAGCTCGAAATCCTCCATTAGTTTTGTTGTCTTGCAGATCCCGTACTCAGAGGAGAGAGTGATGATCGTTTTGACAGTGCCAGCTGGAAGCAATGCCATGTACAGGGTGTAAGCAGCTATCTAACACCCTAGGTTCTGAGCTGGAGGAGAGATTTTTATCTGTAGGAATTCTCAAAGAACACTGTTACTAAATGTTCAAACTCCCTCTGTGTTCCCTTAGGCCCATCTCTAATACCGGCCCAGCTGCTGAAGTGGAGAGAAAGGAAAGCAGGAGGAAGATGTAACTGGCAGGATGGCAACTCTGCAGCAGTGAGGAGGGGCTGTGGGTTATTAAAGTTAAACTACAACATGTGCCGACGTCAGATGGAGCAATCTGCCTCCTGCAGCATCCTGGAAATATGTATAAACATAGATGCTGTTCTGAGGACATTAAAAAAAAACCAACTTGGCTTAGGGAAAGCAAACACATTACATCAGAAAAAATTATGTTACGCTTATAAGATGGTTACACTCTGTGCAAGATTGTACATAACTGCCGATTCTGCAAAAAGTAATGAAAAACTAGATTTACAGGACTTTTGGACTATTTGCTGAACAATGTTAAATGGCTAGAGGACAATCACCATTGTTAAACACCTTCTGCTTTCTGTGAATACTGGTTTCTTGGTAGGCACAGTCCTGTTCAAATGCAAAAAATATAACTTTTGCTCTCATGTTACTTATTGTTGCAGAGGAATCTTAAATGTATTTCTCAGGTGAACTTGATATTTTTTCTCTGCTTTGCACTATGGCTCCACAGATCTACCCACAGTCCAACAATTATTAGCATTAATCTGGCACCCTCACACAGAATATGGCTTTACAGTAACCACTGGGTGTTGTATTTTCACTTTTATTCTGTTTATAAATTGACATTAACATCCAAGCTTTCCTTGTCTGGAGAAGGACAACCAGACAAGGTCCCAGAGGACACAGGACTGAACATTTAGTGCATTTGTTCCTCTGCTCTGGGGGATTGAGGTGTGACCATGTGCAACTCAGTTAACTGTGTTCTGCTGCAGCCATCAGCACTCCTGAAACAAAGACCAAAAGGACATTGCTGGAGGAGAAAAAATGTATCTTAACTCTGATGAAATGCTTTCACTGCTGCCTTTGTTTCACACTGAGAACTCTTAACTGTGTCTTGAATAACCTGCCTTTACACACAGGTGAAACCCAGGCCTTGTAACCTCTCCAATGACTGATTCATCTTCCATTATTCTGATGCCAGGTATTACTAACTGGCCAGTGGATCCCTCACAAGCTCTCTAAGTCCCTCTGAGAAAGATTTCTCAGCTGTCTTCAGAAATCTCAGTCCTGTGGGTGTTTTATTGTACAATTTGAACATGCACTTACAAACAAATACTTTATTTTCAGAAATAAATGGTTTATTTTTCTATTTGTTTTCTATGCGTAACTTCCATTTTAAGGTAACAACATAAAAGAGCTCTATTACTCTATTACAGAATTTAATACAAATTTTTACAGTGGTCTGAATACCAGTGTCACTGTGTCCAGAAAGCTGCTTGTTCCAAATAAATCTAAGATTCTCTTAGGTCAGTGGAAGAGTCAAAAGCTCTGCCAGACAGCTCCTCAGTGGATATAAGACCCTTGTTCACTACCATTGAGAGGATATTTGCACTACACCAGGTGCAGGGCTGCAGGAAGGAGGAAACAATGCTCTCTTGTGGAATTAGAGAAAGAAATAGTCTCCTGTCTCCTACGATGCTTGTTCTTTGCCAAGAAGACACACTTGTACTGGGACCAAAGTGCTAAAACCAGAGGCACAGAGGGTAGAAGTATAATAGAGAAACAGAATTTTAAAAAGAGTTGTTTCTTTCTTGCATTAAAATAGCCTAGAAGTGTGGAATTGGCTTTTCTACTGATAAAGACCCATCCAGAAACATAATTTGCAATGTTATTGTGAGGCATAATTCAGGAAGAGATAAGAGAAAGACTTGCAGGGCCTGCCACTAGAATGGAAATCACAGAGAGATTGATAATTTTGAGATCAAGTTATCAAATCCTCGCAGAAAGAAAAGTTGTAAGAACTTACACTAATTTCCATTACAGCAACATTGCAAAATTTATGGTTAGATCTTCTCTTTGGCAGCCACTAGAGGACAACCTGATCACACACTTCTAAGTTAGTCTGACGTTTATACCCACAGCGGCACATAGGAGCCTTTAATCTGCTGCCCCTTCCCTCTGACAAAGCTCATTTCTAAATGCTAGGAAAAGCCAAAATTTTTAAACACATGAAAAGACAAGTGTCTCACAGGTCTGTGCGAGAATCTGTGTGAACCTGATCCATAAGTTTTGATTTCTAAAGAAATGCAGCGTTTTGCACAGCTGTCAGGAAACAAAGCAAAGGAATTTTCATGAAAGTAAATAAACAGGAAGTGTGGAATAATGTAACCTCTGATTTGTTTGGCCTGAGCTGATTCAGGTATTCTGAAGTATGTTCATCTCATGTTTTTAATAGCATTTTAAATAACTGCCATTAGCAGTCTACTGGAACATATATATTACAGTACTGCCAAAAGGCCTCAATTTACCATATGTAGCAATAATGTACATGAGAGCTTCTTCTCTAGAAGCCCTACACTCTGGGCAGTCATGGCAAAAAAGGTGATAAAAGAAAAATTTGGTGAGGGGGGAAAGGGTTCAGTGTCATGCACCAGCAGAAACAAGGGGATGAAAAGAGAGACAGTGATAGGATCTGTCCATGCACCTGGTACCTCAGAGGTGTCAGTGCAAGGAATAGCAAACACTTACTCCCTGTAGAGATTTCTCTTAACTATAAGAATAGGGGATTTATAGTTTCTGCTTTTGAGAAAAACAAGAACTTTTATTTTCTTGAAATCACTCATCTATATAGTTTTATAAATATGCCTGGATTTTTATTCTCATGCTCATTAGAGAGACTGAGTGAGAGAAGGAAAACTACCTGTTCTTCTAGCACCTTGAAACCTTCCAGTTTTCTCCTGTGTACTGTGTCTAAGAGTGAATTTTTCTCTGACTGCAGAGTGAATTTTTCTCTGACTGCAGGTATCTACATACTTCTTGTATAAGCTAGGACAGTTTTACTTCCATATATTTATTCATATAAAGCATATAGTGCAGTCTGGAACCTCCCTATCTCAAATATATTCCCTCCTTCTTCCCATTTTTGTCAGACTTTCCCTTGGAGTAACTCTCATTAAATCCAATTTCCATCTGTCCACACTTTGCACAATGGGATCTAAAAAGGCCTTGTGTTTTACCTCATTTTACATTGAATCAGATTTTTCTACAAAAATCAGGGCTTCTAGCCCGTAAAGGGTTAGCAACTAAGTGTGCACTGAAAGCTCACTGGGGTGGGAGCAGCAAAGGCACAAAGCATTAAGTCAGAACAGCAACAGGGAAACAATGTCAGCACAAGGACAATAAACACTGTTATTCTTAGTGCTCCAGGAATAACAGTGATTATTGTTCTGGTTTAAACATCATGTTGTTTTCATAATTTTTCTGGACAACAGCATAGTGTAAGAGGAAGCACTGAGGTGACCTATAAGGAGATTTTATAATTATAAAACAAAGAGGAAGAAAAATGTCTTTTTGCTCATGTTAATTTTGCATTGATGGAACTTTTAGAATGCTGAAACCATAACACCTAGACAGATGTGCATACATATTTATTTATTTCTTCTTGACAATAATAGCTTCTGAATTACCACAGCACACAAACAGCCGGGTGTACGGCCCCATAAAGGATCCCTTTCCTTTCCCTCATTTACCTCCTTGGTGATACATCACTCTCCTACTCTTTGCCTTTCAGTGAGACTGTAGGATTTTGAAAGGAAGATCCTATCCATAAATGATGCACCAAGCTAGTTGAAAGCTGTTGAATAAAGCAGCATATTGATAGTGTATCACTATTCCCCACATGAACACCAGTATTGAACAGGGAGATATCTGCCTTTTATGTGTACCTCTATATTTACATTCACTGCCACTAAATGGACGCTGTGAATCCCTATAAAATTTGTCTACACTGACACCAGCTTGCATTGTAAAATAGTTGCAATACTTTCATAGTTAGACCACATCCAGTGATGCCTCCCTGCTGCTCAAAAATCACCTCACCATTCTAAGGGAATTCAAATTTCAGTGCCTTGTCTGAGGCGTCCTTTGTGCCCCACTGCATTGTCACTGGAGATGTGACAACACAGTATATAGTGTATAGCAACTTAAAAGTAACAGCTCCCTTTTCCCAGTGCTATTCCAAAATGTTCCAACTCGCATTTCAGCAACAGTTTGGACAGCTGAGAGCCAAGTGCCAGCTGTAGAAAACAAGTTTCAGGCCTGAAAGTGTAGGTCAGCACAGCCCAGGCTTCTTCCTTAAAATCTTCCTTAATATCTTCCTTAATATCTTTTTGAAATACTTTTCTTAATGCCTGGTTCTATCAAACAACCTTCCACAGGCTTAATTCCTGAAATACTAAGACATACCTCCAGAGAAATATATCAAAATGAATCTGTAAAATATTTTTTCATGTTTGTCTTGAATTTGCAAAGCCATTTGATGAAACCAACCCCACAGAATGGACAATTAGCTCCATTTATTATGTCATATTGGGATGTCTGTTATTCTTATTCTCTTGAAAAATATCTCTCAAAAAATAGGCATAGATATGAAGTAAGTCATTATGTATTCCAGCCAAAGGCTACTCTGCTTCTTCTTTCTTTCCAGAAAGTCCAAATTACTCCTACTATCCCATAGTGTTCTACAAATGCTTTGTCTTTGTCCCTTTTGATTTCAACTGCTGCAGACTTAAAGAAAAGACATAGCATGGACTGAATTATATTGAGGAAACTTTCACCTCCAGAAATATTCCAGCTTCAGAGCACGAGTTTCAAGTCCCTGTCAGGAATCATATGAAGGAAAAGTGTACAGCTAAGGCCATGAACAAGCAACAGAAATAAGCATCAAGAAGAGAAAAACACAAATAGTACAGACTCCACAGGCTTGACCAGAAAGAGCAAAAAGAGATGACTTACAAAAATAACTCAAACAAAAATCAAGCTACTTTTTTTTTTTCACATGGAGCACTTAGACAATCTGAAAATGGGATGTTACACCGCCCTGCCCTAAGCAGTATGGTCACTGCCATTCACAAGGCATGAAAAATATCTTTGCCAGGCCATACCATTTCAAATTATAGAACAGAGGAAATGGTCATGGACGCAACAAGAGAATTTATAAAGAAGGTGCTTCACACTTATGCAGGAAAGCAGGGCCAGGCATTGCAGGGGAATCATGGATCTGAAAGGTCACACGACCTACAGCACAGCAGGACTTCATGTGCTGGGGCTGAGCTGGACTGTGCCCAAGAAGCAAATAACCTTTAGCTGATAGAACTGCCCTCTCCAATACTCAGCTGTTTATGGGTGAATCACCTACAAAAACAGAGCAGGAAAAGTAGTGAGGCCGACATACAAAAAGCTTTGCCATACAGGAGTTTACTTCAAAATCTTGAGCCCTGAGCTCAATTACATAATGGACTCAAAAAGCACCTGCCACAAAAAGCTTTGGAGCTCAAGTTCCTGTCTCCTTCAAGGCCACTGCATGGTTGTGGATGTAACTGCCCGAGTGAGACAGATGTCTACAGAGAGTGGTCAAGCACACAGGTGTTTCTAACCTTTCATGACTGGAAAATACACAGCAGACTGCATTGCCAGAAAGAGTACAACTCTGCAGATCATATAAAGCAATCTAAGCTGGTGCTGGACTGTTGGATTTCAATACCACTTTAATCATTACACATAGCAGATCCAGCAACACAGATATTTACCCTGGGGTCTGATGCTACTATTTCAGCTGTCCTTGCAGTTTTCTGCACCCTAACTCAGATGCAATCACATAACCACACCCTGACAACCCTCAAAACCTAGCAGCAATATCTGTGTAGGCTTCAAAAAAGTTCATACTTCCCAATTCACTCAAATTCAAGCATTCCAAAAACTGCTCCCCAGTTTGTACACTCAATAACCTTGATGTTATTTCTGGAGGCTGGCAGAAGTTAGAGGAGGATGACTTTTCATTTAGCATTTCCATTAGGTTGTGCCCATCTCTTATGATTAACTTTGGTAAGGCTGGCCAGACCATGCCAGCAATCACATGAATAATTATAGACACAAAGGGATTTTACAGTGTTGACTCTGTTAGCTAAATTAGCTGTTGGTGGTGAGGGCTGCAAGACATCTGTTATTCTTCCACTTCCTAAAAGCAATTTGTCAAAACCAGTCATGTTTATGGCTATAAAATGAAACACTGGAATAAATTCTTGATTGCAAACGGTCCAGGCATATTAAATTATTCTGTGTCTACTTATTATTATCTCTGGAGAAATGAAGAAATGGGAGTAAAAAACTATTTCTATCAATACAAGCCACTTAATGTTTCTGGCAAAGAAAATACAAAAGTAACTATTTTAGTTGTGTGCCTAAAAGTGAATGGAGAAAGAACAGAATGAAGGTAAAAAAGTAGACAAAGAGAAAAGAAAGTAAGAGCAATATTACAAGAAAAAGCAATTGTAATTGATTTTAAGATCAAATAAGCTCTGGAAAGCTTCCAAATGAAACTGCTTCACAGAAACACAAAAGAGTGTGAAAAAAGAATGCAAATGTTTCAAAAGTGACTACAATAGCCCCACTGGATTTTATGTTTCATATATCATGAAGCCATCTGAATAAATAGCATTATTTCTCAGTTTTTCCATTGCTTATTTGCTTTGCTGCTCCGTTTCATGCCAATCTTAGAACAGTGACATTGGACAACTATCAGAGTAGGGCTTGAGTCATATCAGCTAAAATTTTAACTTTAAATCATTACAGAATGTATCAGCAGGAGGTCCAATTCTAAGTAATTTTCCTTTTTTTTCCTGAATCCTGTACCTTTCAGGAGTTTTCCTCCTGAAGTGTGGGTGCAGAGGTCAGAGTGTGCTTTTTGGGTTGTCTTTACTCAGTTAACTGTAACAGAGAACACACCAGTGCTTTCATATGTAGATAGATTTCAACCAGTTTTAGGTGTATTTTTTTTTTTAGTGGGAAATAATTACTATTCTTTACATCACTTTCTTTCACTTTGATACAGTAAGAAAAAGGTCACAGCTGACTTTGAACAATTCTGCAGATGACCCTTGCAACACTTTTTGTCAGCCTCACTTAGCATTTCCTACCGAGGGGTGAACTACATGCTGAGTTTGATGGGTTTTTATTGCCAGTGATATCAGACCAGCTTCCCTGCTGGATGTCAGGTTCATGTAAGTAACTTCCTTCCCTATGGCAGTTTTTCCCTTAACTAAGCATGAGCCTGTTTGTCCCTACAGACTCCTTTTAGACATATAATGCTTTCTTGGTTTCACATAGAATGAAAAACTAGGCCTTGGAGGCATCCTAATTTATATGCTTATCTGAAAGAGTCCCTCCAGCAGAAATTGCTTTGTAAAAGTGGTACCATGGCATCCTATAAACATACTCCCAACATAATTTTTCCATCCCAATATTCATTTACTCATCAAAACAATTTTTATCTCCTTTCTCCTTAATTCCTATTCCAGTTCTAGTATGGCAAAGATAAATTCAACATGCATCTGATTTATTTTAGTAATGTGCTAAGTCCTTTCAAGTGACTTTGATACCAACTGAAAAATTGTTTCCCAGTTGCACATACACTGATGTTTACATTTTGGTACCTCAAGGGTTTTCTGCTCTGCAGTGAGTTTCATTTGATTGTGTCAGATTTAGATTTCCTGAAGGCATAACAGGTTTTTTTAAGGACTTAAAAAATGTTCACAGTTTTAAAGTTCAAAAATATTTATATTAGGTATGAAGAATTAGCAAATACTCCTAAAGATAAAACACCTGTGCAGGGCAGGAATTTTCATTGCCCCCTGTCCCTTAAATCCCACGTTCATCCAGACAGAGAGAAAATAGGGAATCCTTCATGTCATGCATTCTGTGGGTGCATTCTGTGCATTCTGTGCCCTATCAGTACTGTCTCAGGGAATGTAGGGTGTGATTTCAGTAGGCAGCTCTCTCATTCTCCCTTATATTCATCAATCTACTGATCTCCTGAAGCTCTGCCCCTAATCAGAAGTGTTCCTCTACCTGGACAGCACTAGTACAACCTAATAATACCCTGTACAAACAGATATGATTAGATTAACTCATGGATGTTTTGGTTTTGCTAGAGATGGGTAATAAACTTTCCCCTAAGTTTGATCTTTTTAAGTTTCTGATCAAAGGTTCAAGTACTGAACACTTTCAGAAACTAATGTGGAGTTCAAAGTGGAAGTTAAATCTACTACATAAAATCTAAAGTATTTTAAACTGAGAAATTTGCATAACTGATTATCTCACAGCAAGAGTGGTACTTACTAAAAGTATTAGAAAATAACACAATGAATGAAAGATTATGTGCTTTACAGTTGTATTTATTTATCTTATTCTTTTAAGGAGAAAACTAATGACAGAACAAAATGTGGAAATTCAAAATAAAGAAAGTGTATATCTAAAGCTTATTTCCTTGGGCTACAAAATACCTAAGGCACATATCTCTGCAGTTTCCCATTCTAATTAGAGATAATAGGTGTGAAACGAAAATCCAGACTCAAAAAACATTAACTAGCACAGAATATGAATTTTTATCAGACATTAAGTTTTCAACAGGTACAAATCTAAATCTGTTCAACTGATTATATTTGAAGCCTTGAAATGTTTTTTTTTCTCAGCCTTTACTTCTACCATAGAGTGCCCTAGACTTTTTGTATTTCACATACCCTTGGTGAAATAAGAGTTATAAGTTGAATCTCTTTAACTCTTCCATCAACTGTTAGTATAGAATTTTAAAAGAATTTTTCACCATTTGCTGATTTTTTAATTTGTTTAAGAAAAGAAGATTTTAAATACTAAACTACATATCTTAACTCTCATTTGTTATTTAATTTGGTTCCAGAAATTTTTTCCTTCTGCCTCACCCCTTTTCATACAAATTCAATGGATTATCTGGATCAAATCAGGAAATTAATAAATAAGAATACAAGGTCTGCCAAAGTCTCCTACTGTGCTCTCACAAGCAGATGTCATTCCCACAATAAGTTCTTCCACAAAAGTAGTCCTTTTTTGTTTTCTTTTGCACAATTAGTATTTTTAAATACTCCGAAGGATGGGCAGACCACATCATTCTGCAGTAGTTCTCACTAGCAATGAAATATCATCCAAGCCCTCGTTGGAAAAATGCAGCCTAACCCTGAACTTCAAGGCAAAATGGTCTTGAGCCATGAAGTAACTAATCCAGTGATTGCCAAAACTCTCTTGTTTGCTCATCTCTAGTGGGATGGCCTTGGCTGGATGCCACCAAGCCAATCCATCACTCCCCAGTGGGACAGGGGAGAGAAAAGTAGATGGAAAACAACAAGTAGATTGAAAAATGAAAAAGAAAAAAGAAAAAAGAAAAAAGAAAAAAGAAAAAAGAAAAAAGAAAAAAGAAAAAAGAAAAAAGAAAAAAGAAAAAAGAAAAAAGAAAAAGAAAAAAGTTTGCGAGCAGTTGCTCCAGAGGGAAAACAATGTAAAATAACAAACAGCCCTCCCGCCTTAGCTTTTATATCTGAGCTGACAACATGTGGTTTGGAATATTCCCTTGGCTAATTTGGGTCAGCTGGCCTGGTTGTGTCCTTTCTCAAGATCTTGCCCACCCCCAGCCCCTTGGTGGGAGGAATGTCAGGAGATAATGCTTTGCCAGCCTGCTCAGCAGTAGCCAAAACACTGTTGTGTTATCAACACCCTTCTAGCTACCAGCACAAAGCACAGCTCTGTGCTAGGGCTGCTGTGGGAAATGAACTCCTTCTCAGCCAGACCCAATACAGCATCACAGCTGTAAAAGATGTTTTAGGACCTTCCAGCAACCCAGCACCCACATTTTGTTTTCAGCCTATTTAACATTATTGTTGCCCTGGCTCAAGTGTGTCATGGGCAGAAAAATGTATTGGTAATTTCCTGAAAACTGGAAAGGGATAATTTGAACAACTCACTAAACTTTTAAGGTTTTGGTTTGTGTCCCAGCTAAAAGAGGAGGATTCATCAAGGGTGTGGACTATGGAGTCTAGATGAGTGTTTTGTCTGTTTTTTTCTTGTGGTAAGTAAATTCAAAGAGCAATACATACACTGTGTACACTTTTTTCCCATTGGATGGATAATATCATATGATAGATCCAAACGTTCATTTGCCCTGCTTTATTTTTTATATTTAGTAAAATTATGAAAATGATTGCTCTAGAAATAACAGCTACTTACAAAAATAAATAAATAAGGTCTTTGTGTCCAAATAATTATTTATCAGCATCAATTTGCTCCCAAAGCTAATGTAAATGAAAATAGATTGAACATTCAGTGTTGACCAGAGAGACACCATGATGTACTTCTAACAAACCATTGACAAATACAGATGGGAAAGGGTCAGTGCATTTATATTCCTAGCTGTTATTTGGACAGATGGCCAGTCACTACAGCTGAAATTTTCCCCCTCTAATTTAAAATTAATGAAGTACAAGAGATGCACTAAATGATTTTATTTTTTTAAATGTTTCTGGGGGAAATAAATGTATTGCTGCCTTTTGCCTCCTCCTACAAGGCAGCATTTCTATCACACTCTGAAGCTGCTGCTTAGAAAAGTAACAAGTGCAGCTCTCACCTATATGAAGCTCATGATTCTAAGAAAAACACAGAATGCAAAATTTTGCCATCATTTTTACAGTGACCAAAAAATCTCTATACTTCGGTGGGGTTTTAGGTGGTTTGGGGTATTTTTTTGTTTATTTGTAGGTTTTTGATATTGTATGCATGCATGTTGTTTAGACTTGATTTAGACAGAGTATCTTTGTCCTAAAACTGGGAAGAAACTGTGAAACTAGGAAGAAACTTCAGATTTTTAAATAAAATTATAGTTTTCTGGATCTATTATTCTCTGAGAAAAAAAGTTACATTAAAAAGTTACATTAAAAAAAAGTTACATTAAAAAAATTCTATACTTTACGTAGTCTTCAAGCCAGAGCTGTTACCTCAGAAAGTCTATTCCCAGAACTACATGAACATCATTGATGATGTAATCACAGATGCTTTTGACAAATAAAATTACAGTCATAACAAATAAGTCACATTGGCTGGAAACCAGGAAGAAACAGGGGAAAACCAATGTTTATTGGAATGGAAATAACCAAAGTGGACAAGAAAGGAATGGTTCTAAGATGGTTAAAAACAGTGAAAAGAAAAGAACAAATATCAAAAAGTTCAAACAAGATCCCTGGATCTCATATCTTCAGAACTTAATAAAAAAATGAATTTGAATATTAACATATCAGACCTGGCTCAAGCCATATTTTATCTAAGTTCTAGTAATAACTCTTAAGCACTTGGTCCTTTATCAGTCTTTTTGCGTGAGATACATTGATGTTATTTTACTGGCTACTGGTGAAAGTCATTTAGCTCAAAAGCAGAAAGCTTTTTTTCTCTGGCAGTACTTCTTTTGGCTTGCTCTCCATCTGAGTTCCACTTAAACTGAGCAGAGCCATAATTTCTAATAAACAGTAGCAGTATAGTTTCAATATTCATGTTAGATGGCTCCATGATAGGTGTTCAGTACATGGAACATTTCTGCTGCTGGATAGGCAACTTCAAGTGAACATGTGTTAGATTTCTTTGAGAGGAGATGTGCAGCATCACTTTCTCTGAGTGGATGAAACAAAACACTGATATTCTGGAAATAACAGTGTGCCAATGTTTTTTCAATATAAAATTACTCCGTACTTCTTCTTTACCTGGCTTAAAAGTAAACAAAAAATCAGAAGAAAAGCATTTTTTTGAGATTTTTTTTAAAGAAATCTCTGCCTATTAATGTGCTGAAGTGAATGAAACAACTGTTCTCAGGTCAAGCTGTTTGATGCTCAAGGGAAAGTCCCAACTATGTAATCAGAAGAGCTTAATATTTTAAATATGACAACAGATGAAGAACATGGAACAACAGTGAGTCAGTCTAGAAGGTATTCCTCTGCCCACAAAACCATAGCAGGAATATAAAATGTCCCTACTAGGTTGATAGAGAAATAGTTAATACAAGACAGTGAGCTCAGTTTCAGCTTAGTGTGTTGACACAGCTGCAGACTTTGACAATAAAATCAAGCTAGGGGAGGGTGGCATTTTGCCATGATAACTTTGGGGTGGAAGCAGGCTTTCTGAGGTACCTCTGTGTGTCACTGTTAGATGAGGAAAATCACTGGCAGATATTTTCAGCAAGCACTACTTCATACTGTACTGTAGTTCTTTTAATTTGTCTTGTCTTCTTACCCAGAAATGAGGGCATGTGGTGGACACTGCATGTACTAGGACATCCAAAGGTTTGTTTGGGACCTCGTGTATGTTGATATGAAGTTCTGTAGGTGGCTGACAATCAAGAAGTGCTCAGTAGCTATTACTGGGATGGAAGTTTGCATTATGAAAGAGGCAAGCTTTTGTAGGGACCAGAGCAGTAGCCAAGAGTGAAAGCAGTGATATTTTCTTCTTTAAATAAGGGAGGCGTTACACTGGTTGTAGAATAATTTCTCACAGGTAGGTGAGTGGTGCAAGACATACCATCCCAACACATTGTTGAGAACCATAAATCATGTAGACACCTTATCTTTTTTTAATTGCTGAAATATATGGGCTCTTTGGTCCATATTTGAAAAGTGTAAGGAAGTTTAGAGCTTTGAGCACACTTTAATAATTAATGAAGTATATTTATAAGAACTGTACCGACGGGGCTTTGTTTTCCATTTTCTTTGCCACAAACCAAAAAAGAATGAACAAGTTGCATTTATTTCTGTCTAGTGTCAAGGCAAATTGCAAATACAGACTTTGATAAATTCTCCAAATAATAAATCCAAGTTTGTGTAGTTTGTAACTAGCCCTGTTTACCCATCATTTTCACCAGGTTGTTGAGGCTCAGATTAAAAATTGACTGTGTGCTTATGAGTTTTATGAAACTATGTTGATTTCAAGGATTGTGGATAGGCTCTCTGCTTCTCGACTGATGCATTTTTTTCCAAACACTACTCTGAAAGCCACATTATTTTCAGCAGGATAGAAGGCTGAGTGGTAAATAGAACCTGGAGGCAGTCACTTCTTTTGTGAAATTTCTTCATATTAAAAAAGTTCTAGTCTAAAGACCATTTCAAGTCATCCTTCAGTGGGATATATAGAAGCCAATAGACTCCACAATGTTATTACAGTCATTATTATTATTATAAGGACTATAGCATTTGCTTGGGAGAGAAGAAACTGGAAATGGAGAACTTCAGTCTGTGTTACAACCGTTCATCCACTTGCAGTGCTACTTTCTACAGCAAAATAGTTCCCACATTCCACCAAATAATTCTGTTCCTCTCTAATTTCAGCTTTCCAAATAATGAAGTGTAGGCATCTGTCAAGGTGGAAACTAATTTATTCAGAGTTAAAATGCAGCATTAAGATGGATACTTTTTTTTCTTTTTCCTTTTCCCTTATTAATCTGAAGCTTTGAGTATGCACATGGAAATTTGCAGAGATGCAAACAGTAAAGTAGTTACACATCCCATAAGATACACATGATCCTACCCAGTCAGAAGAATATGAAAAATAACTAAATTATCTGTACTTTTTTAAACAGTCCAGTTGAGCATGTGCAGAAAACTGGGATTTTACCTATTCATTTATCCTTTCTCATTGCACATTTTTTACATTCACATTCTTAACAAAACAAACCAACAAAAATGCATCTTATAAAATACATCTTTACAAGATACTGAAGTGCAGCTCTATTTAATGCAGGTTTTATAAACTTCTAGTTAATGAGGTGGAATATACTTTCAAAAGGCAAAGAAAAATCCTTCAAGTTTTCTTCAAATAAAATGACAAACGATCTTTTGAGAGAAATATCATCACCTCCAATTTTTTTAAATGGAGAAGCAGAGACATAGTTAACTTTTCCCATTATCATGCATACTTATGTTAACTCTTTGGAAACCATGGACAAAAATTACAACATTGAAGTCATGATTTCATGAAGAAACTTCCCAAAGCCCTTTCCACAAAACTCCTCTGATTAGTGGAGATGTGTGAAACACACTGCTGCTTAAATTGGAGCAAGGTACATAAGGAAAACACTTAGGACTGAGGCTGGATCTGTACTGTTCTCTTAAAGGTCTCTATTACAGAGACTTTAGCAGTGCTATTTTTTTTTTTTTAAATTTGATTTGCTCCTGAAGGATCCTTGAAACTTTAACTAGAGAAGCAAACCCTCATGAAAAGATCCTTCAGGATTATTTAGCCTTACACATTTCTGAGACCCTTTGGATATGACTGATATTCAAGGATAACCCTCCCCTCCTGGAAAGAGAGAACAGATTTCCAGCAGGTTGCTAAGGTGGAGAACATATCACATTAGGTTCCACTATGTTTCTTTAAATGTTCCAATCCTGTAATTTACTGACCTTCCTCTCCTGAAGTGACAGAAACATAACAGGGTTGCGAGAAGGATGCCCTCTGCATCACAACAGACTGATACATTACCTCTCCTGGGGTTTAGTTCTCAGCTGTCCCAGCCCACGCCTTCCATCATCTCTCTAATTTATCCCTATCTTTTCATAGTCCTAAGAAACAATGCTAGCAGCAAAGCAAAAGGTATTTGACCTTTGCAATGGATAAAAATATGAAAATTCTTTAGCTTATCTAGCCTTGCTTTTATTTATTTATTTCAGAAAGTCATCTCCTTTAAAACTGTGTCCCTACTGCCCAGAAATGTGCTCAGCAATCCTTGCCAGGGTAACCTTGGACAGCACAGACGAATTGCAATGTAATTTTTTCGGCCATTGGTGTCCACCTGAGCATCCTTGAAACTACTTCAATAGCTGTCGAGCACAGAGACTGTCAATGCTCTTAATGTCTTTTCCTTCTCTGTTTTCTGCTGACTTTTCCAACAATATTATTTTGAACAGGGAAATTAAAACAGTGCTTGTGACTATAGGTAGCCATACAGACCAAAGTCCAAGAGGCCTGAGTTTTGACCTCTACTAGGAATAAAATTATCACTGTTCTTTACAGATTTTGCTTTCTTTGCCTGTCAGTTTCCTGCTCTCCTTCATCCCCATCACACGCAGCAGAGGTAAGCACATTAGATAATCCTCCCTGTTGAACAGAGTGACAAAGCCAGCCTCAGGCTGGTGCCTTTCCAGTAGAACTATCACCTTTCCATTCATGCCATGTATTTTCATCTCTTGATGAAAAACAGCATAGAAAAAGGTAATAGGCCATGGATTTGGAAATAACACCAATACAGTAGTCAATATGTAATGTTCCCACCATCCCCACTCCACTTGTGGCTCAAGTATTAACACAACCTTTCCATCACCACACCCCTGTCTTGAGCATTAGTAGTTTTGTTTGGTTTCATTCATGTGATGGTGCTGTGCTCCTGCCAGAGAGCCATCCCCAGCTACTTACACAGTCTGTCACTTCATCTGTAAATCTGGAATCATCCATTGGTTTAGTTTACTCTTCAGGTCTGGGAAGGCTACATTTTGACAGAATGAGAGTATTTCTGCTGGTTCTACTAAGTAGTTTGGCTGATGTTGTTTCATTGAGTCCTATTGTATGGTTTTACCACTTACATGCTTACCCCCAGCAAAACTTCATTTTGTGTGGAAGCTTTAAATATTTTTTTTAGAAAATAACTGTATTATGTGGTTTGGAATATGCTTTCACACAAGGAATATATAATTTCAAAGCATACTTGGACATCTTACTACGAAATACAAAAAAGTCAATGTGAACTCTTTAAAGACAGCCATCCTACACAGTGATAAAACTTTCTTAGGTTCTTTCAAGCACCATCCCTCCCCTCTGACTATCTTCCCAAAGGAGCTGATTGTCTTCCATGCTATGTGGTTTAACACTCCCTTAGCACACCTGACTGTAGGATCCTTCCTCACTCTCCTCCAGTAATATGGGAACGCTTGGAAATCAAAAAGCATCATGCTTGCAATAAAGAATGGAGTGGTTTTGCCTTTTCATGGGAAATGAGAATTTTGTTCTGAAAAGCCTATGTGCAGCCTGAAAAAATATTCAGATCCTGCCCAACAGATATTGGATGGGGACGAATCTGTCTCCAAATACCCAATGAAGTCATATGATGTGAGAAAATCAGAATCATAGGAAAGCAATATATTTCAATATGGTTTTAAATGCATACTATTCTTTTATATGTACTAATGAACTCTGAGCTATTTTATAATTCTAATATATAAGATAAGTTTTTTACTTATTCCATAATATATAACAACATAAAGTATAAATTACTACTTTTTTTTACATTACACATCTACTATGTTACTGTATATATACATGTTGAAAGTGTCTCTGCCTTAAGTCTTCTAAGTTTTCTGTTCATGGGTAATAGCCCCTGTTTATACTGAAACTCTACCATTTTTCTATTTGATTTCGTGTTCAAACATTACTTCCTGAGTAATTTAACTCTGTTAATATTCACTCCATTGTACAAGTTCCATAAATAGGTTTAGACAGTAGATTAAAAATAATACAAATCAAATAATAATGTCTGTTGCTGATAAGTTCAAGTATTACAGATGGAAGGTTTGTTCCAAGAAAACATGTAAGCATATGCTGAATTTACTGGTTTTTTTTTTTTTTAGGATATAGTTCTGTTTCTGCTACACTTTCCCAAGAATTTATTACTTTTTCTTCATCTGTGTTTTAGTAAGGCTGGCATTACTTTTCTGACCTAACAAATCCACTGCATTTTTTCAAACTCTAATTTAATTCTTGAAGCTGGACTGCTTTGATCATTAATTCAACTCTGATGTAGTATCCATCCAGGCTTCCAACTAGTGTTAAATGTCTTCTTAGCTCATCTTTTCTATGTATCTTATATTCTTATTGAAGTCTTGCAGGTGGTCTTGACGTGCTTACAAAAAATCTCAGCAGTAGTGAGAGCTGTAAAGTGGAAAAGATTTATACATTCCAAATGTAGAGGAGAATAATATGTCAAGCAGGAAAAGACTGACCCTGTGAATTATACCTTACACAGTCTGGACTATAAATTTCTTCAGCTTTAAGAGGTTTTTCTTATAAGAATAATTATATTATTCTTGCGGTGCCGAGTCTTTTGTAGGTATGGCTTAAAACAAATAATAAATTATAAGCAAATATATATAATGTATACTGACCCTACATTGAAATAGGAGAAGCAGAGAGTGAAAGTGCAGAAAGTACATTCATATTTTATCTACAGACATGATTTAAAATTAGATACACTTGCATTGGGAGTGGAAGACATGCAAATCTGAAAATCGAGTCTGGAAACGTAGAGGGTGAAAGGAGATTCATGTAAATGGCAGAGAAGGTAGATGGTGTTAGACTGAAAACCATCAAGACAAAGTATATCTCTCAGGCTTTGGATAAATACTCATCATTAAAGATTCCCTCATCTATTATTCTGTCTATTGGTATCAGGCATTCACAGACTGTTTCAGATAAAGGACTGCTTTAGCATGTGTCTGTTGTAAAATGGTTGTGGCTTTAAAACCAGAGTGAAATCAGTGTTCTTTATAGCCTTGTTATTAGGTTTCAAAGTTTCTGCAACAATGAAAACTGCTCTTGAAAAGGAATTAAATTTAATAATCAGACTATTAACTGAGGATATTTGCTGCACATTACACAGAGACAAATTAAAAAGATTACTAAAGCTTCCAGAAAACATCTGTTAAACAA